>NC_056507.1:6207031-6224200 GCF_014905685.2 Nematolebias whitei
TTATTATTATTATTATTATTATTATTATTATTATTATTATTATTATTATTATTATTATTATAAGCAAGGAAGTACCCAAACTTTGTACAGTTTGCTTCAAATGTGCCAAACATTCACATTCATTCAGGATGTCGTAGTCTTAATTTCAAATGCTGCAAAAAACAAAAACAACAAAAAAAGTCTTATACAATCAACTTTTTCTATCCAAGATGGAGTCCTGCTTAGCAAACGCTGGTTCCCCTCCTGACCCAATCACATGCAAAGCTCAGGGAGGATACATCTTTGTCTCACACAGCTTGTGTCAGTCCAGCAGCCCTTTTGGCTCTGGAGCACCGCGGAAGGATCCCGGATCGCTCCCGCCGCATCGGCGCTTTCATAAACCACAGAACTGTTAGTTCCTTAAGGCCAAACGTTAATTGCAGTGCTCTTAAAGCTGTCTATAAGTCAGGATAAAAGCGAATCTTCTTGTTTTGCTTCTTTTTTTACTTTGAAATTTCTAGAGTTTTAAAAGTGTACCTTCAGCTGCTTCAAAACGAAGAAAGGAATGCAGCTCCCGAAAGATTCAGCCGAACAATGAGCAGATTTCCTGGATCCCTTCACTTCATTGAGTTTTCAATTAGTAGAAAATGTACAAAAATGTTTTTTTTTAGCTTGTTTTTTTGTATTTGTTTTCAGAGCATCATGCGAAAAGAAAACCAAACTTGTATTAAACAGAACTTATATAGTTGCAAAGTGGGTTTAAAATAGGGGTATGTTTTTTACTACTTTGCATGCCTATTTTCGACGTAGTAAATTATTAAAATGGAAAACATGTTTCTAAATTAGCCTTCAGTCCCAGTCACCCCAGTTTTTTTTTTTACTTAAAAGACACATTCTATGTGTTGAAAACACGTTATATCTTAAATGTCTCTTAAATTTAATCAAAGTAACTTTTTAACAGGTTTTTATTTTGAAAACCAGCAACCTCCAGCTGTTCCTGGTTGATTTTTTTAAAAAAAAAATTTGCCTGCCTTAGGATTTCACTTGCTCTAAATATTTTCTTGGTGACGATCTGAAAGCAACACAAACTGGGAGCATTGGTTTCATTTTACATTCTCTCCATAACTGTTGGGGTCATACACATCTTAAGCACTGGATAATAATTCTATGTATTTTTATTTTGTCTTTTTTTTTCTTTAATCTTGTCTAATGTGATTTGAACCATAAGAAATTAGTTGGTAAAAGTCATATTTTCCGAGCCTCACTCATGCATGGCTCCAGTAAATGGCCATTTTTTTTGAAAAGCGTTTTGATTTATTTAAGCAGTTTCTTTTTATATTACTTTTTGCAGCTTCACTGGCGCCTGATAGGGCCACATCACCTCGGATGTCTTTTGGAAAGTAACCTCATGCTCTTGTCAGTCGTGACCTGCCGAGGCAGAGCGCACATTTCATGGTCACACACATTTTTGTGATGAATATTGTATTTAAAAAAATTCAATTGTGCGTTTTAACATTTCATTGTATTTATTAGCCAGCTTTGGCTCTAAAATGTGTCAGTACAACTTGGTGAGGAAGACAGTTGAAAAAAAAAATACATAAATAAAAAAAAAGTAAAGAGATTTTACTCACCGGTCTCTCCTTTCATCATTGTGGTTTAAAACTCATAATTTTCTGCTGAAGGTGAACGGGTGATAATGTATTTGCCTGTATTTTCATGCACTTGTGTTTTGTATAAAATACCTCATGAATTAGTGGATAGATTATAATGAAACTCGCAGAAGTCAATCATTGGGTGTACATCTACAAATAATTAGCGTTTGTTTTTTTTGTAATGACCTAATTCAAAATGGCCGCCACAGTCACCTGTCTTTTGCACAAGCTATATGACTCAGCCGGTTTTACAGATATTAAGCTCAAATCCGATGTAACAGCTCAGTCATTCACAACTCAAGCTTTGAGAGCTACACACCATTTTGAAAATCGTCACTATAAAGTTTTTGAAAATGGACATACAGTAGTCCCTCGATACTTTGCGGTTCGACTTTTGCAGATTAATCACATTACCTATTTTGACCTATAAAGGCCTCTATACTGCGGAGGTAGAGCTGCCATTTCTAACCCGGAGCCCAGCTCAGCCCGACCTGGATTCAACCGGGCCGGACCATAATAATGTGCGGGCCGGTCTCAGGTTTTGATGCGGTTTTACGAATCATACAGCACAAAGAAAACTAAATAAGAACGCACAATATAAAATTGTGTTAATCTACTTGTAGAGGACGAGGCAGGCTTGACCGACCGGTTTAAAGAAATTAAAATAAGTTGCGTTAAGCTCAGATGGACTAACTGTCACTGGCCGTGCGCGTCCGCTGACCCGCCGGTTGAAATGGACTTGTGTCCTGTCCAGGGTGACATGTGTACCAGCGACCCCCGCTACCCAAAAAGGAAGAAGCGGGTAAAGATAAAGGATGTATGGATGGATCAGTTGATCACTGGACGCGCGCACATCTGCTTTCATCTGCGGTGAAGGAAGTAGCAGCACCTACAACAGCCGAAGCGATCAGCGCGTTCAATTAAATTATAAATTCTATATTTTTCCAAATAATTTTGCTCTAAAAATATTTTTGTTCATCTGTATAATAAACTTTCTTTAAAGTTGATTTTTTTTAGGCTATTTGTTTTGTATGTTAATATCCATTCAATGAAGCAAGAAATCTTATCAAAAGAAGAAGAAGAAGGAGAGTTAAATGTTCTGATCACATAGATGACACTCAATGAGTCATTTGAGTTAACGTTTATAAATTAATGTTTGACACAAAACGACTTCTGTAAACCTTGCTGGGTATGAAAACCTGGAAAACTGTTTGGTTTGAGACAATAAAACATTTTCTTCAACATTTTATGAAAAGCTGCAAATTTACCCAACATTTTTCACTCAGGTCATCTGGACAGTTTCTTTTTTTTGCTGAAACGTTTCACCTTCCATCCGGAAGGCTTCATCAGTCAAGGAAACACACACACAGTTTGACATGACTGTCGACGAGGAAGAGGGCTGGCAACAAAGGAGGGGGCGTGCCAAAGACACCATCTTAGCACCAACATAACTGGTTTGTTCCACTTTGGAGTAAGCTGTTTGGGGGAAGAATAAGTTTTGTGTTGTGTGTTTCCTTGACTGATGAAGGCTTCTGGATGGAAGGTGAAATGTTTCAGCAAAAAAAAACAAAAAAAAACTGTCCAGATGACCTGACTGAAAATCGTTGGATTGTATACCTGGATTATTGAGCATTAACTTTTTTGGCCTGCAAATTTACATTTCAAACTTACCAAGTTAAGCATAGTGATTAATTAGATTAATCACAGCCCCAGAGTGTGATTAATCTGATTAATTTGTTTAATTGATTGACAGCACTGATATAAATACTAAAAGAAATATAGTGTTCCTACTTCACGACTTTTCGTGGTGGTGGGTGGAACGTAACCGCCGCAATAATCGAGGGACTACAGTTTCGGTTTATAAATATTTGGTACAACACTAATACTTCAGGGTTAAACACTCTGGGTGTGAAAGTTGTGTGCACAGGTGGTGCTTCAGATTTTATTTTATTTTTTAATTGCTGAAAATATTACTCCTACTTTCCAACAAGCTAATAATTTCCAACACAAGGCTTTCTGTTTCCAAAATCAAGTCATTCCACTTGGTCTTTATAGTTTGGTGGTCCATTACGGTAAACGTGGCCTATTGTTCCATTGTGTGTGTGTCTGTATGTGTGAGGTAACACGCACACGCATGCATTCTGATGTGCTGCGGTGTGCACGCCACGGCGCCGACGCTCGTTGCAGCCAATTCCAGCAATGCAAAGACGAGAACCAGAGAGCTCAACCATATGCGACCACATCATAAATCTAATTGTAATTCCCAAATCAACTGCAGCGTCACCCTGCGAGGAGTGCCGGCACAGTTGTCACACTCCTCTGTAGGGTTGTGTGTGTGTGTGTGTGTGTGTGTGTGTGTGTGTGTGTGTGTGTGTGCATTCTGTGCTATGACTTTTAGTTGGAGTGGTGTTTGTAATCATACTTGACCTATTACTACCTGTCTCATTAAAATGTACATTTCCTTTGTTCTCTTCTGAGTAAATATTTGGACGTTTGTACGTTGACAGATTGTGTGACTGTGCAAGAATCCTATGATGGTTGGCGTCACCTTGGCAACGGATAATGTGTTTCTATACAGCTATGATAGTTGATTAAATCAAGGATTTCAATCATGCAGACTTTATACTGAAGGAAATCACTGCGTTCTTCAGTCTCCACGTATCTCTGGTTATCACTCATCTTTCATTCATGGGGACGATTGCATGTGGGTTTGTCTGTTAGTAAAATATCTCGTAAACCAGTGGGCAGATTTTACTGAAATATTCTGCAACTGAGTAACTTTTGGAGCCAACCTGATTAAAGACAGTTGGTCAACCATAGCCAACACAAACATAGCTATAACTCAGTCAATGTTAAAGATTTTTTTTATTTTAATGTTACAGATATGGGGATAACATTTTATGTGGTGGTGACGAGAACGGAATACTCAGATGGAAAAGACTGGTGATGAACAACTCAGACACAATAGTATCAATACAGTGCTTTTATTTACAGGGAGTATAATTTCAGGATGAAACAGGAACCCGGGGAAGCAACGAGATGGGTCAGGTCCAGACTCCAGCAAGAGGTTTTATTCAGAATGTTCAAGTTCCTTACTAGTAGCTGGTGCAATGTAGGGTTCCAAAATTCTGTACAATCATGAGAAGATCCAAAGTTGTCAGGAGGGCGTGTGGTTGGAGGGTGAACTGAGCAGCTGAAGGCACACAGGTAAGGTTTCCAAGGGTTCACAAGGAGATCCAAATACCGTATTTTCTGCCGTACATGTCGCACCAACTTATCCAATCCAAGTCAACTTTATTTATAAAGCACGTAAAAAAAAACATACAGGACCAAAATGCTGTACAGACAAATTAAAAAGCACAAAAGGAATAAAATACAAGAAAACAATTAGTTAAAAAAACATAAAGAAGCTATGCAATAAAAATTAAACGCAGTCCAAATATTATTCCACTGGACTAATGGGACTTATAAGTCACATTGGTCCAAATATGTCTAATAATGTGGGGAAAAACATAAAATGTGTCGCTTCGCCATATAAGTTGCATCTAATATGCATCACCGCAGACGCATCGCGTTTGTTACGCGTCACCACTGACAACCTGGAATTGAGCCAAAAATTGATTGGCTGTAAATAGCGGCCACGGAAGCGTGCAGGGAGGACTTTAACAAGAATTTAACAAGATTTACGCTTAAAAACAATTATTTGTTTGCTCAAAATTATAGCAAAGGTGCATATCTGTTGAACTTTTCCTTAATAAATGCACTTTAACAGTCAAATTAATTGTATTTCAAAAGTGTTCACTGCCTCGGTGCTCCGGGAGCGCACAGAGGGAGGAAAGCAGGAAGGAGGAACGCTGCACATTTCTTCTAAATTTAACAAGATGTGCACCTAAAACAATTATTAGTTTGCTTGACATTATAGCAAAGGTGTGTCTCAGTTGAATTTTTACTTAATAAATGCACGTCAATGGTCAAATTAGTTGCATTTCACCGGGGCGGCACAGCGAAATGAAGCTGATTTGACTGTTTCTCCAGACATGATCCCAGAGCTGGATGAAGGTGACCTGTATGGCAAGCTGATCGTGTCATTAATAGCCACTTTTACCTTTTACATGACACAACGGCATGCCATACTACTTGAGTGCCATTTAGCAGCTGAAAATGAGCGGCTTCGGATGTTATCATTCCATTAAATGGCCGTTGTTAGTTATCGTCCCCATATGTAGCGGTCAAACTGTCCCACCTACCTCCTAGTAGGTTTAAAGGTACGTTATTATCGTTATTATTGGGGATAATAGGCAGCGTCACACAGGGGTCAACCAGGAAGTGTCTTTTTAGTTGTTTTCAGCTTATGTAACCCTTTTCCTAAACGTAAGCTTAGACCTGACCCTGAGGACCAACCCTAAACTTAACCCCCTTACCCTTGTGCCTAAACCTAACCAAGACCATAAACCTCACCGCCAGACCCTTTACTCTAAACCTAACCACGTGAAGCTATTATGAGCGCTAACAAAGCTAAAAATAGAGCCTATTATCATCGCTAACAACTTACCTTTAAACCCACTGGGAGGTACAGGAGGGGCAGCCTGACCGCTACATATGGGGATGATAACAACTAATAACGGCCATTTAATGGCTGATAACATCCGAAGCGGGTGGGAAAATGGTAGTGTTCAATATTTTCAGTCAGAATGAATGAAAACGGTCATATCTCAGCCAAAAATTGGTTTGTAAATATGGGAAAAAAAATCAATAAATATGTCGCTTCTGTGTATAAGTCGCAGGGAATGCAAATGATGCAAAAAACTGTGACTTATAGGCCAAAAAATACAATACTTAGTTAGGTCTCAGGAGGTTCACTGGAAAGATCACAGGATAAAGGTAAGTAATCACAAGGCTTAGAGATACACCAAGGGCTAAGAGCACGGACCATAAGCAGGTTAATGCTCCAGCGTCGAAGGAGAGTCATCCACTACCTTATATATGCCTGGAGCCTCATCAGGACACATTATCTGCAGGTGTGGTAGTATGGTGCTCTCTGGTGACCAAAAACATACATGGAACAGGAACTCCCACAGGTAGTAAGTGAGAGTCATTCACAACACAGCCTCCAAGCACTAACAGATCACAAAAAAATCTTCCTTTAAAATGTTGGTGTGGACGGTGGAAGGCAGCATTCCTTCAACAAATACTAGTTCAATGTTTAAATCCCAAAAGACACTGAGAAAATAAAAAGAAATCAGACTTTGTGAAAATGTGGTATATATTGAGTTTTGAACTTCTGGGAACAGTGTGGGTTCTGCTTTATTATAAAGTTCATTCTTAGATTATATACAGCAAACAAGCAATAAAACAAATATCAAGAAATGTTCTCTGTTTTTTTTTTCTCATTGTGTTCTCCATTTAGAGAAAGACAAAATTATAGCCACTGTACAAAGTTAAGTTTAATAATAATAAAAAAAACAGCATTTACAAGTTTTTAAGTATTCTTATAGGAATTTGTTGTGCCAATAAAAAGGTGAACTAGTTTTTGTGACAATATGTCATTAGATTTGTCCTTCCAATATCTCCTCCTTCCTTTGTGGCCTTGAACTTGTAGCTAGGGGGATATAAAGTCTATGCAACACTCCTGCTATTGATGACTACCATCAGTGGTTCTTGGCGCAGCACCACCACAGGCGAGAGGGGGGGACGGGTTGGCTCGACTGACTCAGTGCAGTGTGAATGCGAACAGCACCAGATGAAAATGTAAACAAATGTTCCCAATTTTGGTCCTCAATCGAACCGAGTCTACCGGACTATCAGGTGTGAAAACGACCTAAAGAGAGGGGCTGATGGGCGTGGCAGGTTGACTAGAAAAGTCCTGACTGGGAAAAGGGGTTGAGGGCACAGACAAATACACAAAGATTGGTCAAGTGAAAACACAAGAAGCCCAAAATGCAGACAACAAACATGACAAAAAGGAGTAAAAAGCAAAAGTGCGGACATCTGACTTGGGACTGCTTCTTTTTTTAGCTCATATATTATTAACTATTGTAAGTAAAATAATGGAAAACACACTTTTTTAACACCAGATGTTCTTCTTGATGCCCTTCTTCTTGAACCTGCAGCCTCAGGAGTACGACATCATGAAACTGACCACTGAGCTACAGCAATATCTGCAAACACATTTACTGTATCACGAGAAAGACAGCATCTTTGGGATGTGGCTATTAGAGATTACTTGGAGACAGAATTGTGAGAAAATGAATTTTTACGTATGAAATTTCACTTTGTGTATTTATGTATTTATGCAACTAAAGATACAAGCAACAATTTTTGTTTGCAACAGTCTTAAAAGGTTTATATTATGTCTCAGTTTCATCACAATATGTTCTCTTTTTTGTCTGAAATAAGTCATATTGCACAAACTTCATTGGTTGCCTGTTGTGTGTGTGTGTGTGTGTGTATGTGTGTGTGTGTGTGGGGGGGGTGATGAGGCACAACAACAATCCCTTCTTATAAAAGACCAGCCCTGGATGTGGCCTCAAGGCAAACTTCACTTTTTGATTATTAGAAACTGTAGTGTAGAATAAAAAGAATCCCATCCATTTCTTTCCTCTCTTCTCAGCATCTGGACATGCGGATGAAGAGAATCATAAATTGTTAACACAGAAAAGAAACCTTCTCCAGACATGTTGGAGAGGCGCTTTCAGGGAAGCATCAAAGTCGCCCACACAACTGTTCTGATCCTACAAAACAGCACGGTCCACTTCTAGCTTATCATGCTTAATTATTTAAATGCTCTTGATTCAAAAGTGCTTTAACTGACCCTTCCTATTGTTTAGCTTCTCTTTTTTATGGTTTAAAATTTGCTAACAAATGCCAACTTGTGCTATTTTCATCCAAATGCTCACAAGTGAATACTTTCTATATCAAGAAGGGCGCTGGTCAATTTGTACCTTTGCAAATGTTTCTCTTCGTACACAGTGGTTGCTGATGTAGACAAAGTAATTACCATCTTGTAAACTGTTGACATTTTGTACAATTAGGCTACAAAACTATTACAAGTTCTCACTCATGCACTTTCCATAAAGGCACATCCCTGCCTGCATATGTCCCTGCATGCAAAGTGCAACAATAATAATAATAATTATAATACAAATGGTGCAAATTTACCTATTTTAAACTGAAAAGTGTTCATGAGCAGGTAGAATTATCTACAGCACATAGTGGCATCTGGCAAGGTGGGTCCAAAACAAACAAAGTTGGGTATAAAGCAGGTCCAGACAAGTCCAAAGTGTGTCAAAGTGGGTAGAAAGTAACCCACATCAGACAGGATTCATTTGTTTCAACCCAAAAATGTTTAACTATGGGATGACTAAAGTTGAGGTGGCGACACAAGTTAAACAGGATCAACTGAAAACCATTACAAAACCCAGGGATGAGAAAATCACAATGAAGTTAATATAAGTTAATATAGCTCGTTTGGCAAATTTAGCACCCTAAAATGCTAAATTAAATACACAAGTTGCAGCATGGTGGCACAGTTGGTAGAGCAGGTTGCCACAGTTCAAATCCCAGCCGGGGTGGGGGGCATTCTGGGTGGAGTTTGCTTGTTCTTTACGTGCATGCGTCTTTACTCCGGGTACTCCGGTTTCCTCCCACAGACCAAACACATGCATGTTAGACTCATTGGTGACTCTAAATTATCTCTAGGTGTGAGTGAGAGAGTGAATTGTTGTTTGTCTCTATGTGTCCCTGTGATGGACTGGAGACCTGTCCAGGTGTTCCCCGCCTCTCGCACAGTGATGGCTGGACATGGGCACCAGTGACCCCTGTGATCCGAAATGGAAGAAGCGCGTAAAGATAATGGATGAATGGATGCATGGATGGATGGATAGATGGAAGTTGTAGGTGTTGCCTCTTATTTGGTTAGTTCTTTGAGGATTTCAGTTCCTGCTTCTACTCATGTTCTTGCTGCTCATAGGTTGCAGGTGTGCTCATCAACCACAGCTGATGCTGAGAACCTGATGAGCTACGACTGCATTTAAGCTGAAGATCTGACACAACTATCTGCCTGATCGTTGAATCACTTTGGTGATTTTCAACATCTGAGTAATTATTGACCTCAGTATTTTTTCCTAGTGACTACAAAAAAAATAAATAAAAAAAATAATTGGTTTCTTTCAGTTTTATTTTGAGAAAAATTCCTGTCTTGAGTCTGCCATCCCTTGTGTTGGTTCTCTGTGTCCTCCTGGAACCACATCTTTACTCCTCACGACCTGTAATGAGTATTTGAACATTACTGGTCTCTGCATCCATCGCTGGTCCCACCCGACACCACATTATCATGTACTATACTTCCTGAAGACTCTCACTGCCTACTGGAACTGGAATCCTTCAACTTCTCCCAAAACTGGGAAGAAACGACAATCCTCCTGGTTCCATTCCCTGTTGTCACTAACCAATAAAAACCTTTTACATCCTGAGTCTGTTCGGTCCCTGGAGGAAAAAACTCTGGTTAAAACTCAAGCCAAACTTGACAAAAATGACAAATTCAGTGTGAAATTACAACAAATCACACTCCGAATGCACCAGAACAAATTTGGTTTATTTATTTTTTTTGTACATTTTAGGATAGAATGAAGCACTTCAGCATTTTATGCTATGTGCAAATAAAATGTTTGGCAAAAGCTCACCTTATTTTTAATTTTTGGCCATTTTAGCAGGTTGATAATGAATTTAAAATGTAATTATAAATGTTAGAATTCCACGTTTTAGAGCCATTTAACAATAACTAGAAGCTTAATGCACTGCCTGAATAAAAGAAACTGGTGCAAAAATCATTGAAAGAAAAATTGACAGCTTCAGGGTTCCCTTGTCTTTGAAAGATTGCATAAAGACATATACTTTAATGCAATTAGAGATGAAAAAATACAACTACAGCATTTTTTCATAAAAATAGGCGATGGACAAAAGGCCAATTTTTCCCATTTTGAGCCACAGTCCTTGGATCTTTTAAAGCGCATTAGTCCCGCTAATTAAATGTTATATGTTTGAGGAAAAATGCCAGCATAAAAGCAGCTGAATTGTTTGAGTCAAAGACACGGCTGCAGCCTTGATGAGTGGAACTGTGTGCGACCATGAGAGAACGCCATTGTTACCAGTCTTCTCTTCGTTTGACCCATCATCATTCTTTTGGATAATTCCACAGTCACGTTCGCTTTTATGATTCATCTCGCAGCAATAAAGACAGTAGATGCAGCTGTGAAGAGGAAAAGACACTGACATTTCTGTTGCGCTCATTTTGCAAAGATTGGCCTGTTTTTGTTTCCAAATGCAAACTGATTTTTTATTATTCCAAACAGGAATCCACGCATGGCTTCATGGTCAACTAAGCAACCAAGCCTTCAATAACTAAGGGTGTAGCAAGTAGAAAGAATTGAACCTTTACCTTTTCTTGATATAATTTAACATATTCTTTTATGCTTGTTTAAATCTATTAAGACTGTTCTGTATCAAACTTGTCCTAAACGCCGACAAAACCAAAGGGATTTTGTTTTCAAACAGGAAGATGGCCCCAGCAGTTATTTCTATGTTCTCATCGAATGGTGCTCCTATTGAGTTTCCTGATTCCTACAAATATTTGGGTATCTTGGTCGATGCACATCTCTCTTAAGCCTCATGTCGAAAACTTGGTAAAAAAAATGGACAGAGAAACTGGGTTTCTATTTCAGAAATAGATCCTGTCGAACTCTGAATGCTAGGAAACACCACGTAACTGTGACTTTCCTTCCCTCCATTGATTACGGTGATATTTACATGAATGCTGCTGCCTTCATACATCTCCTCCTACATGTCTCTGCGTGAGTGCAGCTTCAGCGTGCGCTCTCAGGACATTATTACATGCAGCGTCTCCTCAGTGCAGACTGAACTGGGCAAAAGGGCCTTCTCCTACTCCGCTCCCGTTTCCTGGAATATCTTGCAAAAAGATCTGAAGCTCTCGACCTCTCTAAGTGGCTTCAAACATCTGTTGAGTTTCAGGCAAAAATCAATGCAGACACGTTCCTGTTTTAGTTTTCTACACCGCCTCGTAATCTAGATGTTTTTTTTTTTAATATATATATATATAATTTTCTTTTATTTTTTTTATTTATATGCGTTCTTTTATGATTGTCTATGGTTGTCATCACTCTTTGTTAAAATTCAGGTCTCTTTTGTAAATGAGTCCCCGAGGGTCAATGAACTAACCTGTAAAAATAAAGGTCGAATGAATGAACTTGAACTGTGTCTTTAACATTTTGTTACATATATGAAATGTATTATTATTTATTTTTTTAAAGCAAAACAAACAAACATCCATCTGTTCATTTTATTTACCCACCTTTCCTTTCTGGGTCACAGAACGCTGGTACCTCTAGCAGTTTCTGTGCAAGAGACGGAGACACCTGGACAAGTTGCAGTACGTCACATGTCCAGAAAAAGACAACGAGACAAACGACAACTCTCTCACTCACCTAGGGACAATTTAGAGTTGCCATGTAGCCTAACATGCATGTTTTTGGTCTGTGGGAGGAAACTGGAGCACCCAGAGAAAACCCACGTGTGCACAGAAAGATCATTCAAATTCCACACAGACAGGCCCGGCTGTGAGGCGGCAGCTCTAACCACGTCACTATCATGCCTCTTAACAAACGAACATAAAACTAAATAAAACTTACTCAACTATAACTCAACTTTAAAAAAAAATGGTGATAACATTTAGAACTTTAAGCAAAGTTGTTGGTTTCATGCTTGGCTTTTTGGTTGATGTTCATGTTGATGTGTTTAAACATTAATAATAATTGTGTTTAGACTAGACCTTTACCTGTGAGAGCGTCTCCTCCATTTATGTAATGAGAACATGCATCTGTTTTCAAGCGTTCATTAGCTGTACTAACCACATGATAAACGACTGGAGCACCTTTGATCATCATGAACTTATTTCAAACAAATATAAAGAACACCTTAATTTAAAAAAATCCTTTGAGCCACAGATCACACACACACACACAAACTGAACACGAGGAACGCAAAAGCTATTAATTATTTTGCTAATTTCTGTCTCTGTAACTTCCAGCTATATACATCTGGGAGTTGGTTCATAGGTTAAGTCACACAACTTTGGTACAGGAATATCAGGGGTTTAGGGTTTGATTCCTGGTGCCAAACTCTGAGCAACCTCGGTTACACTATTGTCCAGAGACATACCGGTAATAATGTGGCCATGACGTCATCCGGATCTACAAGGTCCTCATTAGATGTTGGGGAACCAGGATATTCTGATGAGAAATGGGCTACTGGAACAAGTCATGCATAGACAAGGACAGAGAACTTAACAGACACTTAATACTAAACTACAATACAAGCAAGCATGAAGAGAGGGGATATAAGGGAAGGATGTGGGAACTACGGATATTATGATTCCCATCATCCAGGTTACCCCGAAAAAACCCGTTGGACCCAGTATTCTGACATTCGAGAGAGAAATCTCCTATCCCACCTAGAGACTGATGAAATACAATAAAGATGCTACAGCAAGGGGGAGTCAGGACGATAGGTCGGGCAGGATACACCATTATTCACACCATCAGTGTATGAACACCAAGCCCCATTGATAACAGGCGGAGCACAGTTGAATACAAGGAAATATGGGGAGAGTGAAAGCATAAGTAGTTGCAGTAGTCACTGGACCAGTTGGTGCTGTGACCCTCAGACTGGAAGAGAGTCTTCAACAGATCCCAGGAACAACCTCAGAGATCTCTGTCCAGAAGAGTGCAGTCCTGGGAACATCTAAGATACTGCGCAGAAACCTCAAGCTCCCAGGAATATTGGAAAGGATCTGAGTCGGAAGTGAAGTGGAAAGTGCAATTACGTTACAATTTATATTTTTGTACATCATGAAACTTTTGCCTGCTGCAAGGTAAACAAAAAAGTTTATATATTTTATAACGTCTGAACTGCATGTTTTAAGGCACACTCCACAATAGTAAGTTTCTTTCGGCTGCTCCCTTCAGCAGGGGGAGCTGCAGGGAGCAAACTCACATGCAAGATTTGGAAATTTGTTTTTACACGGGGTGCCCTTCCTGACGCGGCCTGGGCTTGAACCTGCAAGGCCGCGGCACTGACCACCGAGCTATCGCAACCGACCAGAGCCATCGCAGCTGACTCAAGCCAACCCTGCAGAAGGGAGCGCCCAAAAGACACTTTTCACAACAATCTTCCTAAATAACAGAAATATTAATAATTCATTAGGAGGAGCAATGGAAAAAAAAACTGCATTGGTAATTTCTGACAACTAAAATGGTAAACTATCCAAAATATGTCAGCTATGTTTTTCATTTACTTCTCAGTTTTTCAGTGTAGTTGTGATAATCATTTGTTTCCTTGTATTCCTGCTCGCTTCTGAGCTTGTGAAAATTATTGTGCTTCTTGCTTTAGCATTATGATGAAAGGATGGATGTTTTTCAAGCTGTACAGGAAGTGCTCCTGCAATGATACTGCTGGCAAAAAAACACAAATATCTAGGAAATAACTCCAATGCCAAACTGATAATCTGTAGCAGGGCTATTCAGCTAAATTACGCAGGGGGCACAGTTACTGAAAGCCAGCAGCTCAGGGGTCTGACATCCTGCAAGTAGTCATTACGTAAATAAACAATAACAAGTATTACAATGATCTGTTCCCATTTATGATTCAATGCAGTAAAATAAACAAATTCAATAAACAGAACCCAAAAGTGTAATTCAAAGAAATTACATTTCAAGATTTATTTAATTGCAATAAAAGTAGATATTCTAAAGTGAGACAATATTAAAAACAAAAATAACACACTATGCCTCCTATTTAACACAAATATTATTCTGACATCTCTGACTTGCCAAATCTTTTCGATGAGATTAGATTATTTTTAATTATTTTTCAGCTCCACTCCACTCTAATCTCAGTTAGCTTGTCTATAAAATTATAATAAACCCTTAATCTCTTATGCATGGTTGTCAAAAAAAATCTATAACAGGTAAGATAATAACTGTTCATAATGTTTCTATGGAAACCCATTTCAGAGCACCTGAACATTTGACTTAAGTTGAAATTGTGTTTTTAGGTGCATCCAAATAAAATCTCTGATCTATAAAATATATTTTTTTAATTTTCAATTCTGAATGTTTGCTTTTTGTGAAATTTTTACCACAAAAACAAAAAGTGATAAAAAGTTTTTCTAAAGTAAACTAATGCTTCATATACATAAAATTTAGAAAATGCATATGAAATTAAATTTGAATTTACACATGCGTATATATTTCTTATTAAAATAACACACATGTCTGTGCAGTAAATAAGTTGCAAAATAAAACCTTGTTTTTCATCAGAGCTGTGGTACTCGCTCAAATCCACAAATAACCTTCTTGTGGTTTTTATGATCAGGCTCAGCTTTTGTGGTTTTATGCAACGTGGCTGTGAGGACAATTAATTCATTTTTGGCTGGAACTTTGTCACATATTGCCAAAAAAGGCTAACTGGCGTAGTGACGGTGGTAAAACTGGTATTTTAGATGTGACAAAACACAAACTCTTTTTTACAGAATATAACAACAAACAAGGGCAAGTAATTTTATAAGCCATTTGAAGTATAGATGAACAAAAAGTATGGGTCACATTAATCAGGGCTTTTCTTCACAGGTGGAGCCGGTTAACTTGCTCATTGCTAATCCAAAGTACTCCTCTTTCTTCTCAAAGTAGTAG
Source organism: Nematolebias whitei (assembly GCF_014905685.2). Classification (NCBI taxonomy): domain Eukaryota; kingdom Metazoa; phylum Chordata; class Actinopteri; order Cyprinodontiformes; family Rivulidae; genus Nematolebias; species Nematolebias whitei. The sequence continues at coordinate 6,222,426 of NC_056507.1, forward strand.
TTGAGTCGTGCTTTGGCATATCTGGGAAGGAATAGAAAACAGAATCAAAGAACAAATCACATTCTACACCATGATGTAAACATTTTTTTTTCTATAAACATACTTGGAAAAATTACTTGGCGTATTTTGAAAAACTCACATTTTCTGTGTTTCACTTGATCACATGAAGTTTTGGTGAGAAAAAACTTAGAGGGGGTTATAAAACAATTCTGATAAATTTATGCAGACAGCAAATACTAAGCTTTTCAGAAACAATGACAGAGCAGTTATTTTTAAGCATGCCAATTATCACTTTGTTTCCTAGAATCCATAACAACAATGAAACAGTTTTTACTGTTTTGTTCTCTCTGTCTCTTTTCATCCTGATCCTGTAGCCTTGAAAGTTTAATCACATGCTAAAATTAACTCGGAGGAAATTATTAGTAAAGGAGAAAACTACTATTTTTAATCAAACAAAGCATGCTCTTTCTCTGTACGTATATATATGTGGTTAATTTGGACTTTCTTGCCACCAAGTAATGTAGCAGTAGTGTTTCTGCATTTTTGTACAAAGATGTGGACAAGAAATGTGTAAACGTAGAAAAAGTAGTAAATATACACATGGCATTAATTTTCTTTCAGTATTTAAGTTTTGTTCTTTAAACACTGTCCACTAGAAAAACATACATTTTTATGTCTTGATATTTTGCTTTCAAACCTCTGATACTATGTTATCACAGAATAGAAAATGATACGGCATATTTAGTAGAGCACTGCCTCTCTGTGAGAAGGTTGTGGGATCGAATCCCAGTTGGGGACATTTCTGGGTGGAATTTGCATGTTCTCTCTGTGTATGTGTGAGTTTTCTCCAGGTCCTCCCACAGATCAAAAACATGCATGTTAGGCTGATTGGTAACTGGTTGTTTGTCTCTGTGTCCCTGTGACGGACTGGTGTCCCTCACCTCTTTCATAGTAACTGCTAGATATAGGCACCAGTGACGCTGCGACCCAGAAAATAAGAAGTGGGTAAAGATACTGTATGGAAATTGGAACCATGGGTGTTTATCGTTATACACAGACAAAGATACAGAACATTAATTAGGCAAGAAAAAAAAAACCTAATTAAAATGGAATGGCAGCCTTTATTTCAAAACTACTTATGTTGTTAAAAGTCACAATTTTATGGAATAGCTATAGTGTTTGGTGTCATCTATTTAGTATTTTTCACACTTGATGAGCCACGTTAAAGGTTAAATGGTAAATGGTCTGTACTTGTATAGCGCTTTTCTACTTATCAAGATACTCAAAGTGCTTTACAACACAATCTGTGCATACCAAAGAAACCATCTTAGCACCAACAAAACTGGTTTGTTCCACTTTGGAGTAAGCTGTTGGGGTAAGAATCAGTTTTGTGTTGTGTGTTTCCTTGATTGATGAAGCCTTCCAGATCGAAGGCGAAATGTTTCAGCACAAAAAAAGAAACTGTCCAGATGACCTGACTGAAAAATGTTGGATTGTATACCTGGATAATTGAGCATGGACTTTGTTGATCATCACTGGACTTTGTTGATCATCACTGGACTTTGTCACTTGTGTTCAACACTACTCAAGTAAATTATGTTTCTCATGAAGCTTGAGGACAATAAGGTGTGGGGTTTTAAAAATATTTCAACTTTAATGCACCTGAACACTCAGCATCTCTTACACCTGCAGCGTCTTACAGCATCACAGTTACTGCAAATTACACATGTACACACAGTAATTATACATGTTTATGATCAAACACCCCCCCCCCC
>NC_056507.1:6224300-6234621 GCF_014905685.2 Nematolebias whitei
CCCCCCCCCCCCCCCCCCCCGGTCAACAACTGCGTGCACTAAACTCGCTAAGCTGGTGAGCGATCAACACAGAGGTGAGTCCATCTCCTCCACCTGTGCGTTTTCTGCTGATGGAGGAGGAGATGCACAGAGAGTTGGAGGTAATCAGGAAAACATGGAGTGGATTTTTAGTGGTTTGAGTATTCTCCTATTAATCAAGTAGAATGGATTTGTTCACAAAGAGAGAGAAACAGCGCAGACAGAACTAATGTTTCATAGTAAAAGTGGAGGGTTCCAAATGAATGTTTGTTTTTTTATGTGGGGGGGACATGTCCCCTTCACATATGATGGTTGCGACGCCTATGCTTCAGCATGTTTCTGGTGGACTCAAACTCTCAACACTCCCATTGGAGGATGACTGCTCTAACCACTCAGCTACAGCTGCCCCAAGTTGCAAGGAGTTGATGCCCATGTCCAGACATCTGTATGTGAATGGGTGGGAGTCCCCTAGAATGGTTACCATTTTACTACATGGTCAACAGAGAGACAGAAGACGGATAACCATGCAAGCACACACATTTACATATATTTTAGATTTGCCAATTAAATAAACATGTATGTTTTTGGACTGTGGACGGAAACGAAAGAAGCTGTAGAAAGTTTTGGCCTCACTGCACTGGCTACCGGTTCACCTTCGAATCCAGTTCAAAATACTCCTGTATGTCTACAAATCACTGAACAGTGTCTCACCCCCATTTCTCTGATCTGCTACAGCCGTATGTCCCACCACATTCCCTGAGGTCAGCGGACCAGTTGCTCCTCACAGTTCCAGGAACTTGTCTTAAGCACAGATGTGACAAGGCCTTCTCTGTAGCAGGACCAAGACTTTGGAAAGAGTTACCTCTGCTTGTCAGACAGGCCCCCTCCCTCTCGGTTTTCAAGTCCCGTTTAAAAACCCACTACTATTCAGTGGCTTTCAACACCAGATGATCTGTGTTTTGAACCTCTATGCTCCACACCGGTTAGTCGTCATATTTATTATCTGCATCGGTTTTTATGTCTTTATTCTGATTTACCTCATTTTGTATATTGCTTTGTGTGCTGCCTGTTTTTCTGTCTGTACAGCACTTTGGTTGGCCTTGTCACTGTTTTAGGTGCTCTATAAATAAAATGGTATGGTATGGTAGAAAATACATGACAAGAACATAAAAGCTCCACGACAGCAGACCCCGGCCACGATTCAAACAATAGGAAAGTTCTTGCTGTGAGGCAAAAACCTCATGTTGTATTTGGTATGATAATATCCATGAATTAATTTTTCTTTCCTTTCCACATAACAAAGAGCTGATGCTTATCTGCAGCAGTCATGTGAGAGGCGGGGAACACTCTGGACAGGTCTCCATCCATCACAGGGACACACGGAGAAAACCATTCACAATCACAGCTAGGACAAATTAGGCGTCACCTCTGGACTGCTGCCATCCCTTCATAATTTGCATTAATATCAAACTACATCTCAGAAGGAAAATCAGTTGAAAACTGCATAATAAAGTTCAACATAAAATGTTATGATTTATAATAATATTACCGGTAATTAGAGTTGCATTCGGGCCCCAAAAAATCTGAGCCGACCCAGCTCCAGCCCGCAGCCATCGTTTCTGAATCCCACCCAACCCAATGAATTAACAGTAATTACAGGTCCAACCCAACCCCACCCCCCCCACCCCCCAAAAAAATACATTTTTTTATTAAGCTTTAACTGCTTATAGAGTTATAAACGGTCAGCGGACACATGCAGCTGAGTAAAGTGGCAGAAGATCGGAGCTGAGGGGGTGTTTGTCCTTTCATGGCTGTCAAAGCACATTAAATCCCTGCTTCTGCCTGCAGTCTGCATTATTCAGACACGGACCCTGCTCTGACATGTCTGCTTTGGGATCTCAACTGTGTGGGTAGTCGGCTGCACGCCTCCGCTGAGTGCAGCGACTGAATGAATGTCCATTTGGGCGAAGGATCGCTTCTTGCCTGTACCAGTAGCCCATCTGAAGCTTAACTGAACTTTATTTTACCTCTTTCAAGGCTGGTCATCTCGTGGTGAAATGGCCGCATGTGGCTGGTGATTGTACGGCAAGCCATATTGCCATATAATTGGATTGCAGCTGATCCGCTGACACAATCAAAAGCCTGACTCTGACCTGGCCCACCCATCCAGCACATTATTATTGCCCAGCCCAAAGTCGGGCTGGACCGAGATTCAGGCCCGGGTTTGAAATGACAGTTCTACCGGTAATAGTTTTAGTCTGCACTTTTTTTTTTTTTTTTTTGCAGCTTTCTTAAAACTGTCTGGTGTTTGAAATATTAGCATTACATTCATACAGCTCAGACATACTTGTGATCACAATTATAAGGATTTGGCCTTTCGGGGAACAAGCCTGCATAATATAAAAGGTGTAAAGGACAAAGTGAGTTAGAAGTTAATACATATTAACGCTTTCCTTTAGTGTGTGTATTACAGAAGTTCACTAGACACACACTGCTAATAGCCCATGGTAGGCACAGCTTCTTTGTCTGCCAAACCTGCATACTAATATTGCATCAAGTCTCTATTCAAGAAGGTGACGAGTCTGAAAGCTTCAGTGCAGAGCTTAACTGTGATAAAAGTGGTTTTGTGCTTGTTCGTCCCATATTGTCAAACATCTCAATAAATTTGATGTCTGAGTACGTTGTTGCCCTTGGCCATTATACTATACCCTTTGAAATTAAGTGAAGTTTCAAAAGCAAAGAAAATGGAGGCACAGAGAGGAGTTTGTCCTTTAATTAGTGCTTTCACAGAACTCTTCAATCTCTTCAATCTTCAATCAGCTTTTCTTTTTTTTTTTGCTTTTACTGCCTAACGAGACAAAAAGATAATTCAGACTCGTGCCTTTTCAGTAGCTTGTATTCCATCACCCTGTCCCTACCTGCAGCTCTATGTAGAGCTGAACTCTAATTATTGTTTCAAAGTGTGTCCTTTTGTTGTCTTGTTTTAATGGATTGTTTCTTGTAGTTTTTAGTCCACAAAAAGGAGACCTTTTGAAAGAAAATATGCAGCTTGTTGATAAACATAAATGCTGCCGTACAGTATGAGTATAACCTTTGCCACTGAAAACAATAACATTTGAAGGAATTAAAAAAACTTTAGTTAGCCCGGCAGGAGTGAGCAGACAAGTTTCACTTCACTTAGTGCAGTTTGGCAAAGACTAAAAGGCATTTTCTCTGGACTAAGTTAATTTGGAGAAAACTGTGCACGTGCAGGATGATTGTCTGTTCGTTCACACACTGTTGCAACTACCTTAATTTTTTTTTTGTCTCAACTGGTTGGCTACTCTTCAGTTTTGGGGATGCATGATAAATCCAATTTAAACCCTAATCAGATCATTTTATTTGTTTTACAGTTTTGAAATCAATAAAGGTTTGAGGGTAAACTTGAGGCTGTCAAGCTGAAGGAGGATTCCTATTGATCCTTGTTGGCTGGTGGGACTCCGAAGACAGCTGAGGAGTACCGGAGTGCCAAGCAGTTTGCAGCCTTGGCTGTTGCTGAGACAAAAGCTTGGATGTGGAAGGAGTTTGGTGAGGCCTTGGATAAAGACTCTCGGTCGGCTCCAAGAAGATTCTGGCAAACCATCAGATGGTGGCTGTGGAGGGGAAAGCAGCGCTTTACTAACACTGTGTTCAGTGAAAGTGGAGTGCTGTTGACTTTAACCAGTGATGTCGTTGGGAGGTGGAAGGAATACTTATTGGACCTTCTCAATCCCACTGGCACGTCTTCCATGAAGGAAGCGGAGTTGGAGTACAAAGTACTTTGGGGATGGTCTGTCCATAACCATGGCTGAGGTTGCAGAGGAAGTTGAATATCTATGTGGTGTCAGGGCTCCGGGGGTGGATGAGATTTGCCCTGATTTCCTTAAGGCTCTGGATGTTGTGGGTCTGCCTTGGATGGCATGCCTTTGAAACATTGCATGGACATTGGGGGCAGTGCCACTGGATTGGCAGACTGTGGTGGTGGTTCCCCTCTTCAAAAAGGGGGACCAGTGGGTGTGCTCTAATTATAGGGGCCTCACTCTCCTTATCTTCCCTGGTAAGGTCTATTCAGGGGTATTTGAGAAGCAAGCTCTATCGTTGGTTGAACCTCAAATCTAAGAGGAACAATGCAGGTTCCGTCCTGGCCATGGAGCATTGGATCTGCTCTTTAACCTCACTAGGGTCCCCGAGGGGTCATGGGAGTTTGCCCATCTAGTCTACATATGTTTTGTGGACTTGGAGGAGGCATTCGACCGTGTTCCTCAGGGTACACTGTTGGAGGTCCCATCACTGCACTCTGTACTCCATGTCAGTTAGTCATCATTATCTACACGTAGGCTCTCATACTGGTTCATTTTCATCTATAAATCACTCCCTGGTCTGTTACCTTCTAATATCTCCTCCCACATTTCATGCTGTCAGTGCAGTTACAACATGCACTCCCAGGCCATCAATACCTGCAGCGTTCCCTCAGTGCGGAGTGAACTTGGCAAAAAGGCCTTTTTTACTCTGCTCCTGCAACCTGGAACACCTTGCAACAGGAACTGAAGTTATCTACCTTGATTTCTTTAAGGGGTTTCAAACAGTTGATGATGTCAATAGAAAAACCAAAGCAAATATGTTCTTGTTTTTTAGTATTTCACCCTTTTACAGCACCCTGATTTATTGTTTTATACACTAATCTTATTTTAACTGCATTTTACTGTAGTTTATTGTTGTCTTTGTCTACTGTTTTGTTGTCTGTACTTTATATGTTCTTTCTGGAACAGGTCCCTCTTGTAAATGAGTCCCTGTGGCTAGCCTCATTGAGCCACATTTTATATATATTTAGGTAGTAAGTCAGACCCCTTCAGGGTGGGAGTTGGACTCTGCCAGGGCTGCCTGTTGTCACAGATTCTGTTCATAACTTTTATGGACAGAATTTCTTGGTGCAGACAGGGAGTAGAGGGATTCCAGTTTGGTGGCCTCAGGATTCCATCTCTGCTCTTTTCAGATGATGTGGTCCTGTTGGCGTCATCATGCCATGATCTTCAGCTCTCACTGGAGCATTTTGCAGCCGAGTGTGAAGCGGCTGGGATGAAAATCAGCACCTCCAAATCCGAGGTCATGGTCCTGAACTGGAAAAGGGTAGATTGCTCTCTTTAGGTCAAGGGTGAGGTTCTGCCTCAAGTGGAGGAGTTCAAGTATCAGGGTCTTATTCACGGGTGAGGGAAGATTGGAGCGTGAGATTTACCGACAGACTGGTGCAGCATCTGCAGTACTGTGGAGTCTGTACCGGTCCATTGTGGTGAAGAGTGAGCTGAGCTGTAAGGCAAAGCTCTCCGTTTAACGATCAGGCCACGTTCCTATCCTCACCTACGGTCACAAGCTCAGGGTAGTGACCAGAAGAATGAGATCATGGATATGGGCGGTTGAAATGAGTTTCCTCTGCAGGGTAGTTGGACTCTCCCTTAGAGAGTGAGAAGTTCAGTTATCCAGGAGAGACTCAGCCTAGAACTGCTGCTCGTTCATATTGAGAGAAGTCAGTTGCAGTGGTTCGGGCATCTGATAAGGATGCTCCTTGGGCACCTCCCTAGGGAGGTGCTACGGGCATGTCCGACTGGGAGGAGACCCTAGGGGAGACCCAGGACACGCTGGAGAGATGACATCTACCTTCTGGGAACGTCTTGGAATCCTCCCAGCAGAGCTGGAAGAAGTGGCTGTGGAAATAGATGTATGGCTGTCCCTGCTCAAGCTGCTGCTCCCGGGACCCAACTTCGGAACAAGCAGAAGATGATGGCTAGATGGATGGACTTGAAAAAGCAAAAAAGGCATTCCTCCTCAAATTGTTACACCTCAAAAATATGGTTGTAGGCCAAAGTAAATTTTTTAAAAATCTGGTGAATTCAATTATGATTTAATTTGTTAAAGAAAATTTTAAAAAATGATTCACTACGAGCTGGAGCAAAAACCTTTAATCATAGTATTTTGTAATTCTCAACACACACACTCCTCATAAACTGATGTGTGATATTCCAGCTCAAAGACCAGCCAGAGACACAGACAGTTCCATTCATCCCTGTTTTCATTAGAAGCGATACCTAAAACGAGGGCGCTCAGTGTTTATCACCATCAGAGATGGAGCAGAGATGGTTTTTATTTAGCAGAAGTGGGGGAAAAGGAACTCCTGCCAAAGCAGGTACTCCATTTCACAATGTGCTTTTGTGCACAACTCCTTCAATCCTGCAGTCAGACCATTCCAAACAGTGGGGCCTCCTCCTTGTTCATTTCCTCATAATAATGCCTTTGTCAATATGTTAGGGTGTCCGCAAATCTGAACCGCTGACTCGCAGACACTTTTCAACGCATGAATAAAATCCTGTAAGGAAAATAAATAAGGACGGTGGAAGGATAGGGGTGGGGGGTTGTGCATTCCCCTTGTGGCGCTCTATTGTCACATCTACATCTGGCTCTGGTTAAAGCACAAGGCCTGGGTAACGCCTGTCACTCGCTGGGATGTCGGCAGAAATTTGACTCAGGAGAATAAGAGTGGGAGGAAGCATACTTATACACACACATACACATACAAGGTTTAAGGAGTCAATTTTTGATCTCTGTTCATGAAACATATTTATCACAAGTAGTGCATTGTAGGGTCTCTTTATTTTAAGTGGAGTTTAAGAGTTTCGACAAAAGGCACACACATTTAGACATAAGAAGCAATTTAAAGCATATAATATTTTTTGTGAAATAAAATGAGCATGTTTACAGGAAAATCTGAAAATTATCTTTAAAGTATTTTCTACCTGACTCATGACTCTTAATGTCACAGCTCTACAAGATATTGTTATTTATCTGTTTTATTATTAGACCCTTGTTTCCTGCACCCCCTAGTGTTTTCTTCCTTGTCAGCTCCTGTCTCACCTGTCTCCAATCTCAATCACCCCAGGTGTTCATCATTCTGTTCATTTAGTCTCCCTATAATTCCACTGTCTCTGTGTTGTGTCTTTCTGTGCATTGTGCTTCCCAGCCTGTCCTGTCTGTTCCGCCAACATTTCCTTCATTTCATCCAAGTAACCTTTTGCTGACCCGTCAGCCTTTGTTTTGTTTTTGTTCAATACATTTATCAAGTTGACTCCGATTTTAAAATCTGCCAATAAACTCAAGCTCTTATTTGTGTAAAAAGCTTTTAGATAGCCTTTAGCTTGCAAGCTACACAAGCTAACGGGTTTAGTATTAAACTAGGACATGCTATTCATTTCAGTTTCATTATTGTCTTGTTGTTTAGCTTGAAAATGATAGTATAGAGATGAGATGTATGGATCTTCAAGGATAACTGGAACTTGAAGATCCATTTGCTTCAAAGAGCCATTCAGGTTTGAATGGTACTGACATCATGGCATACAGATGAACATTATGACGTAGGTTGTACATGGTAAAGTTTTGAAGTCAGGGCCTTATCACGTGCTTTGTCTTCCCTCCTGAGCTGCTTCACTCATTCCATTTGCCTGTTCTCCGTTATCTAATTAGAAAAATGAGCATTTTCTGCATTTGAGCAGGAAAAAAAAAAACAAATAAATCACGAGGAGGAAACAAATAAATCAAGGAACAACTCTCAACTGTCTGCTACTCAGTTCCCATTGTTCGTTGAAAGAGCTGTTCAACAGATTTGGATCGTTTGCAAATGTCACTTCACTAATTGAGCTTCCAAAGTCTACCACTTGGTAGTGTTTGTAGCTAAAGAAAGAAGATACTGGGATGATGCTTACTTTTATTTGTTATTAATTTAATGTTTAATTAAACAATTTTTGCTGCCTTAACATAGGAAAACAACCCAGGTTACCCATGCTAATACTGTTCTTCATACTGTACTTCATCCTTGATAGAGAGGAACAATGGTTTGAGAGTAGTAAAGGAATCCATCTTTGTGAAGTGAACCTTTCCATCATTAAACGGGGCAGAGGCGTCTGTGTTCAACTGTCCCCCTCTTACAATGCTGTTGTTGCTAGTATCACTCGGCCCTCTGTGAATAGCAAGCTGCCATCAGGGCACTAGCGACCAATTGTTAGGCTGATGGTCCTCCTTTTTTTAAATGTGAACAGCTAGTTCTGGATGTCACCAGCAGACTGGTTGAGCCACTATGAGAAGGTTTTATTTATAAGACTGAGTTTGTTGCGGCGCCTCAGACTGATGAAGACTTTTGGATAAAAGAAAAACGTTTCAACAATAACATAAGATAGTAACTTTACTGATCCTGCAGGAAATTGTTGAACAAAAAACATCCAGAGGACCTGACAGTCTTGTTAGATGATCCTTCATGCTTTCTGTCCTTAATAAATTATTCAGGCATCACAAACGAAAAGAACTGACATGTCTGACTGCATGTTTGTGTGTATATTTTAGGGAGAGGCAGAGGTTTGAAGAGCGGTATGAAAGAGTGGCACCCCTTTTAAAGACTAGGTTGGTTTCCTGCATTTTTGTTTTACTCGGAGCTCATTTCAGTTTAACCCCCCAGTTAAAAAAAGTAACCCAACCCTGTCCGTGCACTTTAAGACGACCTCCGCCGGCAGTTTAAAGAAGCAGACGTCTACTAAAGACATATATGTAAGGCAGGACCGACAGCGCAGGAACAATAGCACCTCTGTGCTCCAGCACCCCTCTGGATCACATTTCCTCCGAAGGCCTGAACGAAATGTGGTGGGGGCCCTATAGCAAGCGGGCAGAGAAAGCAACACGGAGGGGAGGGTGCCGTGTGTCAATAGTGATTAGGATCATGATCACAACTGTTGCTGGTGTGGGGAACAAAGAAAAGTGAGCCATATGAGTGAAATAAGGTGGAGGATGGAAACTGGTGTGGAGATGTCTACTGAGCTTGGTTGAGATTATAAAAATCATGTTTGAGGTTTTTTTCTTTAGAGAATAGTTTGGATATTCTTTCAAAATCCTAATGAAAATTGAGTTGTGTATCGCATGAAGAATGGGGCAACAATGAGACAGAGCAAATAATTTCAAGCTTAAAACATTTTGCCTACATGGAGACATGACTTGAATATAAACCCTGTCCAATTTATGTGCTAACAATTTATTGTTACTGAACCATATTCAAGATCATATTTGCCTATAAACATCCATCCATTATGTTTTAGAGTTGTATTCGGGCCCAAAAAATCAGATCCGACACGACTCAGCCCGTAGCTATCATTTCCGAACCCCACCCGACCCGATGGATTAACAGTAATTACAGGTCAGAACCCGAAAAAATCCCCAATATTTTTAATTAAGCTTTGACTGCCTATATAGTTATTAACAGTCAGCAGATGAGTGGCTGAATAAAAGGGGGCAGAAGATTGGAGCTGAGGGGATGTTTGTCCATTCATGGCCGTCAAAGCGCATTAAATCCCTGCTTCTGCCTGCATTCTGCATTATTCAGACACGGACCCTGCTCTGACATGTCTGCTTTGGGATCTCAACTGTTTGAGTCAGCGGTTGAATGAACGTCCATTTGGGCAATGGATCGCTTCCTGGCAGTACCCGTAGCCCATCTGAAGCCTCTTTAACAAGGCTGGTCAGCTCGCAGTGAAATGGCCACATGCGGCTGGTGATTGTACAGCTAGCCAATTTACCATATAATTGGACTGTTTGGCAAGCCATGTTGCCATATAATTGGATTGCTGAGCTGAGCCGTTGACGCAATTAAAAGCCAGACCTGGCCTACCCCAATTCATGTCGGGTTGAGCCAGGCTTCAGGCCTGGGTTAGAAATGACGGCTTTATTATGTTTTACATGCTTCTTCCTTTTTGGGTCATGGGGGTAACTGGTGCCCATATCCAGCCATCCCTGTGCGAGAGGTAGGGAACACCCTGGACAGGTCTCCTGTCCGTCATAGAGACAAACGAGACAAACAACCATTCATTCTCTCACTCACACCTAGGGACAATTTAGAGTTACCAGTCAATCCAACATGCATGTTTTTGGTCTGTGGGAGGAAACTGGAGTACCTGGAGAAAATCCATGCATGCACGGAGAGAACATACAAACTCCACCCAGAAAGTTCCCTGGCCAAGATTTGAACTGGCAACCTTCTTGTTGAGAGACAACAGCTCTACCAACTGTGCTACCCTATTTGTCTACGTATAGTGCAAAAATATGTTTGAATTCAAAACATCTTTTGTCATTTTATCTGTGTCCAAATAATAGATGATATTTTCTTTGATGCAAGAAAGAACGTCGTCGTCTTTGTCGTCTTTGTCGTCTTTGTCGTCGTCGTCGTCTTTGTCGTAGTCGTCTTTGTCGTAGTCGTCTTTGT
>NC_056507.1:6234631-6249657 GCF_014905685.2 Nematolebias whitei
TAGTCGTCTTTGTCGTAGTCGTCTTTGTCGTCGTCGTCTTTGTCGTCGTCGTCGTCGTCTTCGTCGTCGTCGTCTTCGTCGTCGTCGTCGTCGTCGTCGTCGTCGTTTAAAAGGTTACTGACTTTTATTTAACAAAAATCACGTAAACCAAAATTTCTTATGGGATCACAAAATGGTGTAAACCCTTTCAATAGTTGCACAAACCTTTGGAAATCAAAGTCAATAGAGGAGAAACAGGACTGCAAAATGGCCCAAAGACCCCAGAAGAAGTTGGACGCCTGGCGGAAGAGAAGAAGAAATTACAACCGGTGGTTATTTCCTGGCAGGACCTTCAGACATCCAGAGTAAGAAAAAAAAAACAATCTGAAACTGGAATTCTGGATTTGATAGAAACAATTTTATTACAACATTTTACTATACAGGGTAATGGTCTTCAGGTGGCTGAACATGGTCTAGAACTAAAGATTGACAGTAACATTTCAATGAAACATATTTTTTTAACTGCCCATTTTGTTGCACATGTGGTAAATATTTTCAAACTGAGCAACTTTATTAGCCTGTACCATAATACCATACCATCATTTTCAAAGACTTCTAAACTTACAAACCTAAGAAAACAATACCATAAGCCAAAAAAAGCATTGCTCTCACAATAATAATAATAATAATAATAATAACAATAATAATAATAATAATTATTATTATTATTATTATTATTATTATTATTATTACATTTACATTTGAGAGGGAATGTAGAGCTTTTGTCAATCCAAATGAACTTTTAGGTGTTCATTTGTCTTAAATAAACTTTTAAAACATTTTACATATGCATCATGAAAATGTGATGATTTCACATTTTTATGACTTAAGGTCAATAAATACCAACAGAATAGTGTGTGTACATATTCTTTGTTTGGCAGCTCCCTTCTTCAGGAGTCGCCACAGTGATCGATCTATCTATCTATCTATCTATCTATCTATCTATCTATCTATCTATCCATCTATCCATCTATCCATCTATCCATCTATCCATCTATCCATCCATCCATCCATCCATCCATCCATCCATTTAAATATTTGTACGTAAATGATGCGTTTTTGGTTGTTTGGTATTTAATTGTTAAATAAGGTATTGGTGTGCTCTGCGTGCTTCATGTTGTTTAAAAATAAGACGTTCAGGGATCAAAAGCACCATCTCTCCACTCACCAGGCCCCATTCCTGCCTCATAAGAAGGCCACGGTGGGGTCAGATGTTTAGCGTCTTACTTCAAACCATTTTAGTAAGCTAACTGCGCGCAGACAGTCCGATGTAAAAATGGCTGAGTTGACGGTCTTAAAGGGGAAACAATAATCCCAGGGAATTTTCCAAGTAAAAATGTAGTTTATGCTTGTAGTGCTGTCTTTTTATGTTGTTGCTACAGACGGGGGAAGACTTTGGTGACCTCCATTTGGTTCCTAAACTGCTGCTGCCTGCCAGCAGCACAGCGCTCCGTCAGAATGACAAACCTCAGTATTGAATGGTTCCCTCCTTAATGGCTTTGCTCACTTAGGCTTGCGGACTTCCTTGCCTCCATAAATTTCTGTTGTTCTCCACCCGTATTGTAAATCTTCATGGTAAGGCCACTAATAGCAAGTTCTAATCAGATCCAGATGGGCCTCTGTTCTGCGGCCCAGTGATATAATCACATTTTTATTTGATAATCAAATAAAGGGTGGAATGAAATACTTGAGGAGTATTGTGTGGTTTTTCTAAGGCTTTTTTTTTCTCTTCCAAACTGGCAGATTTTCATCACTAATCTCCGTCTTTACTTGGGGGAGAAAAGATTGAGTGTGTTCCCGTTATGATTAATAACTGGTCTCCATTAAGAGAGCGTTAATCTAACACTGAGCAGAAACTGTGAGTGACGGGGAGTCATTGAGAAAAGGGCCTAAGAAATGAATGGGTATGGTGACGTCACAGAGGCTTTAGCTTCAACTCTGGAGATTCCTGCAGAGGAGAGGAAGATATGCAAAGGCTCCACCGTGTTCTGGCACATGGCAGAAGTTAAGATGAAGCAGCAGCTTAGATCTTTTGGCAACTGGCCAAACTTAGTCAAAGCTGCACAGCTTCTTTCAGCGCAGGCTTCATTTCAACAACCTGTAATATTTACAAGTCAGACTTGCCTATAGGAAACCAGCATGGCGTGAATATTTAGGTGATGCACAAAATAGTTGCATAAAGACGTAGAAGCATTAAATTGCAGATTAAGCAGAGAAAAATAAATTTGAATTCCTCAAAACTTGCAACGGACAAAGAACTATTATCTAGTTTTAGATATTTGGGGAAACTACTTTTTTTTTATATATATATACAGTATATGCAAGGTTGATCTAATTCAGGGAGCAACTTTAAAAAGTAGATAAGATATTTTTACAAAATTACCATAACACTGTATATTTCCCTCCCGCCATAAGAACAGTTTCTTCCCCTCTGCTGTTGGACTCCTGAACACTCATAATGCTACCTCATAATTTCTGCTTTGGTCACATTACATCTGTATTATAATTGAATAGTCCATCTGTACTGTTTTCTAAGCTTTTTTATTGTTTTCTATTGGATGGGTGTACATATGGTTATGTTATGTTTTTAATTTTACTTTATTTGTTGGTGTACACAGGTCTTATGTCTTATGTAATGTTCTCATTTTTACTTCATTTTTACTTTATTTTTACTTTATTTTACTTTATTACTATTCGCACCTTATGTCGAAGCAAATTCCTAGTTTGTGAACCTCGTTCATTGACATGGCGATAATAAACTGATTCTGATTCTGATTATATTTACTATCCGAACAAAGATATGTCTGCACAATAAACAGTCAAAAGAGTAAGAAATACTTGTAACAGTCTTAAAATTACTCATCTATGGGTGTCATAAGTTAAATATGCTCTTAATTTGAGATCAAACAAATTCTACCTCATTACATGCAGAAAACTGTGTTTTTTTCCTCCAGCTAATGTAATATTTAAAAAAAACAGGGTTTTATTCTGAAAACAACAAAATGAGTCTTTTACAAAATGTAGTGGTTTTAGTTGAACACCCAGAGTAAACAATGAACTTAAAAACGATGGGCTGAATAATAATGGATGTTTGACATTTTCAGCTTCAATCAGCATGACTGGACTAATTTCTGATAAAATAATGTGTTAACTTGATTAAAATGTTTAAATAAGTTATTATTATCACAAGAAAATTAATATTTCTTTGTTGATATTCATATAAATTAACCTCTTAAGTAAAAAAAAAAAAAAAAAAACACTGTAATGTCAAGATAAAATTATAAAATACATTTTTAGATAAGTCCTCTCTTGGCTACAAAATGCTTCAGTGATAAACCTTAACTAGAAAAATTGTATTTCCTGCAAAAACGCAGTGTGAATGTTTCTTGCAGAAGAACTTGCTAAAAAAAACAGCTGAAATTAGCTAAAAAAAAACATGCTGAAATGTAGCTGAACTGAACAAATAAGCCTATATTAGCCTAAGAAAGCAGAAAGAACACACAGGTATTTGCTGAATTAGGTTTAAATAAGCAGAAATTAGCACAAAAATTAGGAAATCAGCTAAAAAAAGTTAAAATTAGCAACAACAATTAAAAATATATCTAAAAAGTAGCTAAAAAAGCAAAAAGAACCTTAACCTACGAGAAGGAAGTGAAAAGAACTGAATGGAGCTAAAAAAAAAAAAAAAGTGGAATTAGCTGAAAAAGTTAAAATTTACATAAAAATAGCTAAATAGTAGCTGAAATAGCAAAAAAGCTGAAACTAGCTGAACAAAGTTGAAAGGAGCATAACGATCTGAAATAAGCAGAAATAAGTTAATTAGGTTGAAAGTAACAGGAATCACCAAGAAAAACTTGAATTGATCTGAAAATAGCTGAAATTAGCTAAAAAAAATTAAATAAGGTGAAATGATAGAACAACTTTGAATTAGTAGAAGAATGCAGAAAGAACACACATTTGCCCAGTTAGGCTGAAAGAATCAGAAATGAGCACAAAAAGTAGAAATTATCGGAAAAAAGCTGAAATTATATATATATATTAAAAAAAAGAACAGCTGAAAAGTAGCTAAAAAGACTGAAAGAAGTTTAAATTACCTGAAGGAAGTGGAGAGAGCACATAAGTGCTGAATTAGGCTGGAAAAAGTTGAAACAAGTGCAAAAACTGTGGAATTAGCTGAAAAGGCTTAAATTAGCATAAAAACAGCTAGTAGCTGAAATATTAGAAAACGCTGAAACTGGTAAAAAAAAGCTGAAAGGAACATAAGTTGAAATTAGCAGAAATAACATAAAAGCAGCACAAAAATGTTGTCGTTAGAAAGAATCTGAAAAGAACACAAAACAGCTGAAAACAGTTGAAAATAGCTGATTTTGTTTTTATTTGCAGAAAGAAGCTGAAAGAAGCTGAAGCAGAACAAAATGTGAAAGGAGCAGTAAAAGGTTGTAAACATCTAAAGATGAGCTCAGTTCATTTGCTATGAGGAAAAAAAAAGTGGCAGAAAAGGCTAAATGTTTCAAAAAGCTAAAGTTGCACCAAAACCAAAAGTAATAGCAGGATTGTCCTGAATGAGCTGAACGTTTTGATTTATGATTTGTTGAAATGGCACAAAAATTGTGAAACGAGAACTGCTCCGAAAAATGTACAGAAGAAAAATGGATCACAATAGTGTGGATGCTTCGTGAGCGTTCACACTATTGGACACGGTTTTCACTAAATAAAACATGGCTACCCTTTCAGAAGTGTTTGTGTTTTGTGCTTTCTTTTTGACGCAGGGACTGATAAAACGAGGTGAGCTGGAAACTCATCTTATGTGTCGGTGAACTATCTCCCATGTGTCTGTCAGAGAAAATCTGAATTCAATCAACAAGATGTTATCACTTTTACCACTCCATTCCAGGCCACATTTCTTCCCCCAACCATCAATCCCCCCACCACTCCTTTTCTAATTTATCCCTCTATGTTTCTTTGGCCAAAGCACGAGTTATTTTAAAAAGTAATATGCTTCCTCATCACTTCTGGGTTATTTCAGGAGGTATTCACACCACCCCAAATTGCTTGGACAATTCTGCATATTGTGTTTGAGCCATGAAAGTGCTTCTAGACAGATCGCCCAGCACCACTCGAGCCACCAAAGAATGAAAATTGTGGTCATGAGAAAAATAATTTTGGCTGCCGTCTTTCATTTTTTCCCGGCAGTAGTTCCTAATCAGCTCGGATGGAGTCCATCAAACTTTGAACAGCCGTGGCTCAACAGTAGACGGTTTGGTTTTCTTTGTGTGTGTGTGTGTGTGTGTGGGGGGGAGGCGGCTGGAAAAGTAAATTATTAGAATGTAATGGTGAGGTGTTCCCATCTTGCCATTTAAGATGTCTGCACACGCAAATGGAAGCTGTTGAAATACACCCACTAATCTCATAATATGAAGATGTTTGAATCCCTCCAGCTTAAAAAAAAAAACTGAACTGTTGAGAAAGTTTTCACTTTTTGAAGTCTCCCAGAAGAGTTCAGACACCACACAATGATTTATTTCAACAAAACCATTAGAAGCAGACACTTACGAGTGAGAACTTGCAGACTTGAACGTAGAGCTGCGTAACCTCTGCCTCTGTTACAGTGACCCCACGTCCTAAACTGTGTTTGTAACTCCCCAGATAGGCGGTGAGCCAGTCCCTCTGCAGCTCCTGGCTCGGATACAGGCTGTAGTCCACATCGGTCACACCTGAAGCCCAACACACACAGTCGTATCCACAAGTTACTCCAACTATTAATCAGATTACATGTCTGCTAGTTTGAAGAACTGCGGATTTTAAATTCCAGAAAAATAAAGTTTTGACTTCAAAATGTTCTACTGTGATATGGAACAACTCATCAAAGTTTTAAATATTGGAACGCTACACTTTTCATGGTCTTCTCGGATAAGAAGCAAAATGTTTACAGAAAACAAACTAGAGAAAACTGCATTTTCTGGGAAAGTGCAGTGTGAATGCCTATTGCTGAAAACATGCTGAAAAACAGCTGAAAAACAGCTGAAATGGAAGATCAAGCCTACGAACAGGCCCAGGCCTCCCTTGCAAGAGAGATCTGTGATCGCAGTAGGATTTGCCTGGTTAAATAAAGGTTAATAAATAAATAAATAAGTTAGCAGAAGAAAGCAGAATGAACACATATTTGCTGAATTATGTTTAAACAAGCAGAAATGAGCACAAAAGTTAGGAAATTAGGCAAAAAAGCTAAAATTGCCAATAAATGGATTTAGCTGAAAAGGTAGAAAAAAACTTAAACTACCAGAAGGAAGTGGATGGACATGGAATGAGCTATAAAAAAAGTGGAATTAGTTGAAAAAGCCAAAATTTGCATAAAAACAGCTAAATAGTAGCTGAAATAGCGGAAACCAGCATAATTAAGGTGAAAGAGCACAACCAAGTAGCTAAAAAGGCAAAAAGAAGTTTAAATTACCATTCACACTTTTGTTTAATTAGACTGGAAGTGCAAGAAAAGTGAAATTAGCTAAAAAATAAAAAAATTAAATTAGCATTAAAAACAGCTAAATAATAGTTGATATAGCAGAATAAGAGGGATTTTTGTATTGAACGTTTTTTGAATAAGATGACCCATTTATAAATTAGCTGAACGGAGTATAAGAAGCTGAAATTAGCCTAAAGAAATTAATTAAGCTGAAAGTAGCAGAAGTGTAGAGGAACATATATCTGTGATATATTATCCATAAATTAAACGGATTCATTCATTTTTCTGGACTGAATAATATCGTGCATTGAAATTAAATGTGACGTGAGACGTTAATTTTCTTTGACCCATCAAATGAATGCGGTCATTTATTAACAGAATCAAAGTTTAACATCACACATTTACATTAATTTGGCAAATTGATTTCAACAACAGCTTAATTAATTAGCTTTACAGTCAGGAAAACCATACGGCCATGATTTTCCTGCTTCACAACAGACATTTCTGAAAATATCTGAATGATTACTGGCAAGATAGAAGAGTTTAAAGATGGGGGATGAAGGAGTTAAAATTGAGAGAGAAGATGGATGAGGGGTTGTTATGTGTCGGTATCAGAACGGCACGCTCCGTTAAGATCCCAGCTTCCTTCTCGGTACACTTAGGTAGTGTAAATCAACTCTTTACCTGTAGAAGGTGTCTCCACTGGTACGGAGTTCCATTTAACGCACCCTTTCAGCGTCTCCGTAGGAACAGCTGTGAATCGTCCGAAGTAGTGCCGGTATTCCGTCCGACACAGGTTCAACCCACTGGTGGACTCACAAGAGGAGTAAGTCCGTCAGAGGCTCCACTCAGATGTGGAAGATTTCATAATTCCCACAAGACTCGGAAGAACTGCGGATCATGTCTGAACCTCCTGTTCTCTCCAGCACTTCTTCTGTTCGGTTTTGCTCTCCGAACTGAACTGCTCTCCCACCGCACACGACTGGCTGGAACTAGGAAGTGCCGACATTTAAAGAGTTCTATTTTCGGTTCATTTGGGAAGTTCCTGATTGGTCGATCGACCAAACAGGGGTGTGTTTTAGTGATGTAAGAGGTTATTAAAAGTCAAGGGAAAAAGATTAGATTGTTTAAGAACAGACAGAAGATGTTATGAAGAACTCGAGACATCGTGGAGTCAGTTCTCTAATATCTTTCTGTAAAAGTTAAACATGACATTTCTTTTCCAGTAAACTTGCAGTTGACCGAAACTTGACCTTTGACCAACTTACACTTGCTCATTTCAGACAGAAGATCAAGAAAAATGAATAATTACTCTGTAACAGACCTTAACTTGATTTCTACTTTGAATGAGGATTAAAAATCATTAACTGTTTCACAGTTGATTTAAAATGAGTAGTTCACTTCAACATTTAAAATGGTTTGAACTAAACACACTTTGATTATCAAGACATTTGTAAGATAGTAATGATAATAAAAAAGAGAGTGTTCTTTCAATTGATCAGTGTAGGACACTTAGAAAGTCTCTGGATTAACTTAATTTTGTGTTTCTGGACTCAAATCAATGAAATGACGGTTCTTGTCCCAGGAAGGCCCTCAAGGTCAGGATTTGACCTCAGGCTTAGTTCACTACAGAAGTTACCATGAGAAACAAGAATTTTTTTTTTTTTGGAAGCAGCCAAAAATAGCTACAAAAAATGCTAAAAAGGTAGCTGAAACGGTAGATCAAGATGAAATTAGCAGAAGGAAGTAAAGCTAGAGTACAATTTTGCCCAATTAGGCTGAAAGAAGCAGAAATGAACACAAAAAATGATCTGGAAAAATCTGAAATCAGCAAAAACAGCTGAAAAGTAGCTAAAAAGGCAGAAAGAAGTTTAAATTATCAGAAGAAAGTGGAGAGAGCACATTTTGGCTGAATTAGGCTGAAAGAAATTTGTGCAAAAAATGTGAAATTAGCTGAAAAAGCTGAAACTTTTACAAATAAGCTGAACAGAGCATAACAAACTGAAATTAGGAGAAAGAAGTTAGAAGAAGTACAAAAATGTTACAGTTAGCAGAAAGAATCTGAAAGGAGCACAAAACTACTGAAAAAAAAAAAGCTGAAAGTAGCTGGAAAAAAGTTTGTTTGCACAAAGAAGCTGAAAGAAGCTGAACCAGAATAAAATATGAAAGGAGCAGTAAAAACAGATCTAAAGATCGTAAAATGAGCTCAATTCATTTTCTATGAGAAACGAAGAGGCAGAAAAGGCTAAATATTTCAGGATTGTCCTGAACAAGCTGAACATATTTATGTATGATTTATTGAAACTTGAAAACTGCAGGATGAGAAACGTGGAATGAAATGTACACAAAAAAAAAACTGTACGGAAGAAAATTGGATCACAATCGTGTGAATGCTTCATAAAATTCACACAACTAGCTTTTTAACAAAGATTTAAGATGAGCATGCATGTCTGAGAATCTACACCAGTATTTTGAAAACTGTTGCACTAGACTTTTGCTGCTTGTAAAAAAATAAAAAAAAAATCAGCTTTTTAAAGTTTGCTTTAATGAATACTGCAATTTGGATTTATGGTAAATATATCTAGAAACACAAAATTATGTCAACAATATATACATACAGTTTGTACAACCTGCTTTTCTCAAGCAGTCTTATAACTAGACAGTGCAAACATCTGGAAATAAATTGATCTGCTCTTCATCACAGCAAAGGCTTACCAGCAAATTCATTGAAGTGGTTGCCGATATCAAATGCCTGGTAGTTGTAATCTGCGTATTCGTAGTCAATAAATTTCACCGTTCCTGCACGAGACGTAAAGGGACAACAGCAGCCGTTACCAGGACAACACGACGAACACATCTGCGACGCATAACTGACAACTCTCACCCTGTTAACTGAAAGCAAATAACCTTGTGCTGGTCCAAACAACAAGGAGTCTCTTTAAAATAAGCCCCGTAGGGAATATTTGCAAACTGAGACTGAATGATGATAAATATAAATCTGCTTTGAATGTAAAATGATAACAACAAAGAAGTGTGGGCGTCTGTTAGCTTTGTTCTTCCTAACTGATAAAAGGAAGCATAATGATTTATAGTTGAAAATGGTGATCCTCACCCTCTTTGTGGTTGTAGATGATGTTTTTTGTGAGGAGGTCATTGTGGCAGAGAACAATCGGAGAGTCAATCAGCAAGAGGTGTTTCTTCAACGACTCCATTTCCTTTGATAAAGTCTCGTAGCTGGGCACCTCCTGTAGCGCTGCAGGCCTGGAACAAGTAAAACCTTTAACTTCTCATTTTCAGGTTTCCAATGTTTTGATAAGTGCTTTCTGAAAATGTGATGAGATTTGTAACTGTAAAAGACCAACTTGCAACCGAAATTCACCTCTCAGGATCAGGATCGTTGATAATTTGTAATTCAAAAAGAATTGGAAATGTTTCTTTATGACAAATTCTGTGGCTCCTTAACATCAAGTGCTACATCATGATTTTCTCAATGTTTTTTAAATGTACAATAACTCGGGTAAAAAAAATCCAAAGTTCAGTCAGGTCATCTGGATGGTTTCTTTTATTGAGACATTTCATCCTTCATCCAAAGGACTTCATCAGTCCGAGGAGCCAGAACAAACTCACAAGCGGCATGCTCGCATAATGGACCAACCAGTTTTCTGGTGAAAAGATGGTTTCTGGGCCCCATCCTCTCCCCTGTAGACTCCTCTGAGGCAGCGGACTGATGAAGTCCTTTGGATGAAGAACGAAATGTCTCAACAACAAAAAAAAGCAACCATCCAGATGACCTGACTGAACTTTGTTGGATTTTTACCTGGATTATTAAGCATGAACTTTTGTGTTTTGAACCACTTTGGCTAAGGCTGCCACAGAGAAGTTGATGGGGGAGAGGGTGGGCCCCACAAACCATCTTATCACCAGCAAACTGGTTGGTCCACTGTAGGAGTGTACTGCTTAGTGGTGGAAACTGTTTGCTTGGGACTCCTTGGAGTGATGAAGCCATTCAGATGGAGAGTGAAACGTTTCTCAAGGTACAATTGCTGGTGAAAAGATGGTTTCTGGGGCCCGCCCTCTCCCCTGTCGACTCCTCTGAGGCAGCCATATCCAAAGTGATTCAAAACATCAAAGTTAATGTGCAATAATCCAGGTAAATAATCCAACAAAGTTCAGTCAGTTCAACTGGAAGGGTTTTTTTTTTACATTTTGTCCTTCATCCAAAGGACTTCATCAGTCTGCTGCCTCAGAGGAGTCTACAGGGGAGAGGGTGGGCCCCAGAAACCACCTTTTCATCAGCAAACTGGTTGACCCACTATGTGAATGTGCTGCTAGTGGGACTGAGTTTGTTGTGGCTCCTTGGACTGATGAAGTCCTTTGGATGAAAGATGAAAAATCTCAACAACAACAAAAAAGGAACCGTCCAGATGAGCTGACTTAACATTGTTGGATATTGTTGGATACAATTAACAGTGTCATTCTCATACAAATACACTTGAAGAATTTAACAAAAAGTATTTTTTATTAAAGAAGGAAAAATATCTTGGGGAAGTTTAATATCTGTGCTGAAAACGCTACAGGGACTTCTAAAACTAAAAACAGGTCCTCAGCTTATATATTTAGGAACGATTGTTTTCTTTCTGTTAGATATGACGACAGCTCTAGGTTTCTTTTTGAGCGGCTAAAACCTGGAGCAAAGGAGCAAACTCCGAACTTTACCGTGAACTCTTTACAGGAAGGACGTGTTTGTAAACTGGCAAACGTCAGCGAGAGGTTACGCGTCTTGTTTTCACTCTGTTGATTACTCAATCTATCAAAGGCCCAAAACTAAAGTCCTTGGACGCTGGCTCGAAATGCACCTGGAAGAAACGCTGCGCAAGCATCCATCCTCTAATTAATTGTTGTGTTTCCTTTTTCAGCCACCGCTGCCGGCCCTGACAAGAGGCTTCTTTAAACAGTGTTCTTTAAACACTACCTATTTATTCGAAGGGGAACAAACACACGCTCCAGTATTATACACAGCACAGGACATGATTTAGAGGGGCCTGCGAGGAACGCACAATAAAAAACTAAAAGAAGAGGAGCCTTGTTTATGGTGACACCGAGGCTCTGCTTTTTTTTTTTTTATACAACGCCACCTACACGTTCTCAACAAGTTCATTATGATCTTCAAGACCTTCCAGTTTGTCTGAGCTGAGGAGACAGACCAAGGGCAGGTTGAGTGAATTAAAAAGTGAGATCTAAACCACAACTTGTGTAAAAACATAGTTGCATACCTGCCTGCTGCTTAAGTTTTGACCTCGTTACAATAACTTTAAAGGTCGTTAAGAGAAATTGTGCAAAAAACTGACATTTATGTTCCATGCCACACTTTTATGCTCAAAAACTAGTGTTTAATCATACTTGCGTGTAAAATCTTTGTTGTTGATAATCGACCCCCTCTGACTTTTACAATTCATCTATATCCTCTCCATCTGAACTGAAGCGCATCTGAAAAGTGAATCACCCTGATTCCTTTTCAACTCGCCCGCTCCCTCTAACCCAACAAACTGGGAGCCCACGAATACGCGGATTG
The DNA here is from genome assembly GCF_014905685.2 of Nematolebias whitei. NCBI lineage: Eukaryota > Metazoa > Chordata > Actinopteri > Cyprinodontiformes > Rivulidae > Nematolebias > Nematolebias whitei. Next base: position 6,246,703 of record NC_056507.1, read on the forward strand.
AAAAGCGACAAATGAAAGACTCGCATTGACTTTTAAATGGAGACCTGTCGTCTTGCCATCAGATCTTTTCCTCCTTTTTTTAAATTTTTTCTGTTCTTTTCATGGAAGTGAGCGCGTTCGAGTGCGCTCGCCTCCTGCTCCCCCTGTCAAGTATCTGTAAAGTAATTAGTGGAATTTCCTCCTCTGATGCTTCATTATCAATGTGCCTTATTTACATATAATTTCAAACGCCAGCCGTGCTCTGCAGATTTTCATTAATTTGTAAATATATAAAAAAAAATTCAGTCTTAAGTGACATGTGGGGATGCAAATGGGAGCCACAGCAGGGGGTCTTTGGGAGAGGGGGAAAAGAGGAGCACTCATGCTTTCCATCGCTTTTCTTTCCTTTTCCCCCTGTCTCTGTCTCGTACCAGGCCCTATCTCTCTCTCCGAACCTCGCAGCTGCAGCTTCCTTCACTCCCCTCCACCTCCTCCTCCCCTCTCCTCCCCCTGTCTGTTTCTCCATCTCTCTCCCACAGCGGGTGGCCTGAGAGCTGAAGACCTCCTCTGCAGGTGCAGCCTCTTCCTGCACTCTCTCTGCCTTTCTTCTGCCGTTTCCTCTGAAGACCACATTCACAGCTCGGCACTCGGATACAGTCTCAAGCACAAAAGTTTCTCTGATGCATATTTTATTTATTTCATTTGACGTTTCGACCTCTGTCGCATCACACACACACGGTTGCACGTTCAAGATGCATACACAGACACACACACAGCAGTAGTTTTAAACTAAATTTATCCTCTAACCTATATGCAAATTCCTTAATTTTAAACTTCACATTTAGTTTTATTTGACTTTACGTTTGTTTAAATAAAAATCTTCTAGCACTCAGATTTATTTCCCATCTCTGACTCATTTTCAGGACATTTACAACGTCTCCGTGAACAAATGTCTCACAATATAGCACCATCTGTTGGGACTCTGACTGCGGTGCAGTTGACTCTTGCAGAAGAACATTGTATTAGTTTTAAACTATCTGGTAACCAGAGAAATTTGTGGACAAATAAAGCCCTGAAAGAAAAACTAACCGTGCAGGCAGAGCGGAAAGATCCGATTAAAGGACATGTTCTTTAATTTACCACCATGAGATGAAACTGAACAAATGCACAGTTAAATGTTATGCTCAGCAGGTCAGATTTAATGCTCCTGTTGATCCTTCATCACTAATTAGTTTTGTTTTCTCAGTTAATAATGGCTGCCCAAATATCAATAATAAACATTTACATTATAAAAATTAATGCCGATATCTATTTTACCATCTAATGCTAAGCTGGGTTTATCTGTCCACTTACGTTACGTTACTAACTGACCTTCTGTTGTTGTTTTTTATGGTTTGTAGAGTTTATGGACCTGAGCTCATATAACTGGAATTTGATGCAATTTGAATAACAGCAATTTTTTTGGTTCTTGTTTTGATTATTCATTCATTCGTTCAAACTTTACTTAAACAGGTTAATCCCATTGAGCCTCGGGGACTCATTTACAAGAGAAACCTGAGACCTTTATGAAGATTAGCTGCTGTTCGGCGTATTGTTTATTTTTAATACTACTAGTGCTTTGTGTATTTTTAGTTAATGTTTTTCTTAGTTCATATCTTAGATCTTATTAGCGGTATTGTTTTTCTTTTAAATTTTATATTTTTGTTGGATGTAACTGGGACCCTGTGTACAAAATGTCTTTCCACCACATGTGTCATGTGTGGTGGAATGATGAATTAAGGACCTTGAATCCTTGAAGATGCCAACAGGTGTGGTTCACATGGGGGGGGGGGGGCATTATGTCATATAAGGATTTGTGTTGGGGTCACCATGAACGTGTAAAAAGGAGATTAGGGGGTCCACTCAAAAACAATGTGCTCTGTTTGCTGAAATTAATTTTATACAGCTAATGTCTTCCAGATAAGTGTCAGCAGCACAGTGGATTAGTGGTTAGCACTGTTGCCTCACAGAATTCTACTCTTCTGTTCAAACTCTGGTTTGGACCGGGGGGTCTTTCTGTGTGGAGTTGCAGGTTTTCCCCGGGTACTCGGGTTTCCTCTCACAGTCCAGAGACAAATATGTCAGACTGCCTTCCTCCCTAACAAAACAGATAAGTGACCTGAATGGGATTTTCCTGGTTAAATTAATGTTAATAATAATTTCTATTGATCTGTAAATATTGACTTGGAACAGCACAGTCTAAAAAAAAATTATGAAACACCTCAACTGAATGAAAACATCAAAAATGCATTTTGTCTTTTCAGATGTCTTGCATGGACAAAATCGTCTCAAGTCAATCAGATAAAGGAACGTTTGTTATGAAACAAAACATTCATCCATTATCTTTAATCTTCCTTTCAGGGTTGCGGGGGACATTAGTGCCCAAACAACAAAAAATATAAAATGATTAATTTTCCTAAAACACACTAAAAAAGTATTTTTAGCTTTATTTTACTAAAATTGACCACATTTCTCATGAGTGCTGTAATTTTATTGTCATGACCTTTGAAGTGTTTGTTTTAATTATTCATAAGCTTAATTTTTAAATTCCAAGAGCTTCTTATCACAAAAGTGTCACTCCTTTTATTAATTGCTCTCCCCATCTGCTTCAAGTCAGAGACCCAGTCCTTTCCAGTTTCAGCTTGGGACTTGGACTTCTGACCCATGTCAGCTCACTGGGAAGCTATTGCAAAATAAACAAATCAATAAATAAAAATTTTAAAAAGCTAGAACAAATTTTCCTAAAAGGCAACAAATGTAAATATTAAAAGCCTTAGCAGGAAATGTAAAGGGGAAAAAAAATAATTTGATGAAGATTAATTTTTTTTTAAATCTGTAAATTGTGTCTGATGTTAAAAAGACGTCGGCATGAGTCAAACGCTCTTCTTCACTTATCATATGACCTTATCATATTATCGTATTACCTGATCATATTAT
>NC_056507.1:6249667-6273472 GCF_014905685.2 Nematolebias whitei
TTATCGTATTACCTGATCATATTATCATATTACCTTATCATATTATCTTATATTACATTATCATATTATCTTATCATATTACCTTATCATATTATCTTATCATATTATCTTATATTACCTTATCATATTACCTTATCATATTATCTTATCATATTATATTATCATATTATCTTATCATATTACCTTATCATATTATCTTATCAAATTACCTTATCATATTATCTTATCATATTACCTTATCATATTATCTTATTACATTATCATATTACCTTATCATATTACCTTATCATATTACCTTATCATATTATCTTATCATATTACCTTATCATATTACCTTATCATATTATCTTATATTACCTTATCATATTATCTTATCATATTATCTTATCATATTGTCTTATCAAAGTGTCTTCTTCACCTTTTTCTCCTTCTTCTTGTGATATTATTAGCGGTTGTAAAACTAGTTTGTCTTCTTTACCACCTCTAAAAGTTCAGTTTAATCGCCTACAGCACCCTCTGCTGGTTGTCTTGAGCCAATACATTGCATAGGTTCAACAATAAGTGTTGAAATCTGTCATAGGGGTGGGGGTGGGGATACCTGAATGGGCTGGTCCGGCCCCGCCTCTGGCGCCAGGTCCACGGTTGAGTCGGGCCCTCTTGACGAATTCTTCTTTGTTGAAACGTTTCACCTTTTATCTAAAAGACTTTTTCAGTCTTCAGACAGTTTCAACAAAAATAATCCGTCCAGAGGACCTGACTCAACCTCATCTGATGCATCTACCTGGATTACGGAGCATCAGGACATTTTTGGTTTGATTTTTCAGTTTGGGCTTTAGTTTTACTGAGGTCAGATCATGTTATTCTTAACTATTGTTTTCCTCAGCGATCTTAGCTTTTCTCACATCTGTTTCCCATTGTTAGTCCATGCTCACATCTTCCATTCAGCCTCTTCTCCAGAACTTAGACTGTTGATTTTATCCTATTTATTGTCCGATCCTCATCTAAACATAATCATGTCTTTCTGCCTGATTAAGTTTAGTTATTAAAACAGTTTGGTTCTTCTCAACCACCATTTATTATTATTTATTTTGTAAGTCGCACATCTCAATAAACCATAGAAGTTATTATTTTACAAAAAATGTTATTGTATTTTTGATTGTGCTGATTTCAGAGACATTTTTTTTTCCATGGTTTACATTTTACCTTACGGTGCTCCAGTGCTCTGCTGGGCCGATGTTTATGTTTGTCTGTACCAGTTTGAGAAAGTGGGACATTTTAGTCCAGAGCAGAGGTTCAGCTGGCACGCCACGTTTTGGCTTGATGGAGTGGATTTTTCCCATCTCGGCTGCGATCAATCTGCAGAGAGAAGACATTTTCTCAGACGACTCCAGCCAATGATGTTATTGCACAAACAACCATTATCAGAGCAGGAGCACAACTCCCTTTCCATTTAACATGCTTATTTTGCTCCCTGCATATGTGACCTTTCAACCAAAAGGGTTGCTTTTTTTGTTCTTGAAGCATATCAGCAATGACATAAAGTGCTGTGGGTTTTTGTTACTGATTTTACAAGACCAAGAGGAGTGATTAATGCATTTCGTGGCCCTGGTTGCTCAGCCTTGACCGACTGTGTTGTGTCCTCCTGTGAGTAACAACACTGACTTGTTACATAAGAGTAATGGCTGACAAAGGGGGCATGAACAAACATTTCTCAACATGAAAAGAGAATCAGATAAAGTTATAGGAAAACGCGTTTGTCAACACAAAAGACATGAAATGAACAAATAAAGCGTGTGCACTTGACCTCCAACAATCAACAGAAGATGTTTTTTTTTTTACCACGCAAAGTCAATGAACTTCTAGTAATTCATAAAATCTTCTTACACAAAGCTCCTCATGACTAGGAGAAACCATTTATTTTGACTGATTTGATTGTCATTTAAATTTGACATCAAAGTAATCTAACTGAATTACTATATATATATATATATATATATATATATATATATATAATCTTTATTGCATATTGTTGCTTTTTATTAACTTGCTGAAATATCAGATCGTTTTGAATCTTAGTCATTATAACATAAAATATTGGCAATTTATTGTGCAAATAAATTGGCAGATAAATATACAATAGTGTTCTTTATTTTGTATATAAATAATACATGTTAAATAGAAGATTAGATTGTCTTTTTCAGTAAAACTTTATTTAAAAAAACTTGGTGGCAGGATATTTTAGTTTGAAGCTCAAATTGAACTGGAGTCAAAAGGCATTTAGATGTTATGTAAATTTTTCATTTCTGTGATTTTTACTTGTTAACTTATGATTTATTAAAAAAACATTTAGGCCTACAATATATTTCATAAACATCACAACATGTTTAGTTGGTAACCTTGTTACCTAAAACAGATGATGTTGGTAGGCAAGTGTTAGTTTTGGTTTCGTACAAAAGCAATTTTCACAAAAACTTTATTTTCTGACAGAACAAAAATGAAAAGCGGTTCTCCATTTTGTACACAAAGTGCAAAAATTAACTATTTAAAGCATAATAAAAAAACATAAGAATTGCCATTTATTTGGCATTTCTATGTGTAAAAGAAAAACGTGTTAAACTAAATTTCATATGCATAATCGTATTCCTAAAACAGGAATATCAAAACTATTATTTAAGGATAATAGGGGCAAGACAAAACTAATGTACGTTTGTCAAGCATAAGAAAACCAACTTCATATTTGTGAAAGGCTACTTGGATACTGATAAAGAAAAATGATTTATCCAGAGTCAGCAGCAACTTCTTTGACTTCAGAGGCATCTAGGTTGGATCATTTTTTCCATTTAACCTTTATTTATAAATATCCTGATGCATGCTCTTTATTTATAAAGGTTAATCCCAATGATAAGACAGTGGAAATGTGTTTGGTCAGAAAATTATTGAGGATCTTTGGGGAAGAAACAAATATTTGCTTTAAACCATCAAAACTACTATTATCCTTATGAATCTAAAATACATGTTTAGCCATGTTGCAGATTTTAGTGCAGAAAAGTTTGATTGTTAAAAATCAAAAGGTCATTGTTAAAAGTATCTTTTGCAAAGTTTAAGATGCAGAGGGAGTAAGAGAGGGATCAGGCTGGAAAGGATGTGCAGCAGGTTAGGCTTGTTAAAGATATGAATGGTAATGTTCAAACAAGTGAGGAAAGTGTGATGGGAAGATGGAAGGAGTACTTTGAGGAGCTAATGAATGAAGACAATGAAAAAAAAAGAAGAGTAGAGGTCCTAGAAACTGTGGACCTGGAAGTGAGAAAGATTAGTGAGACTGAATTCCGGAAAGCTTTGGGACGAATGAAGGGGAAGGCAGTCGGACCTGATGACATACTAGTGGAGGTATGAAAATGTCTTGAGTCAAAAACCTCACTGTCATCTCTCCAAATATTCAATGGCATATTTGAGGGTGAGAAAATGCTTGAGAAATGGCAAAGAAGTGTGCTGGTGGCCATTTTTAAGAACAAGGGTGATGTAGAGTTGTAACAACTACAGGGGAATTAAGTTGATGAGTTACACAATGAAGACTTGGGAGAGAGTTGTGGAAGCAAGACAGACGAGAGGTGACTGTGAGCAGCAGTTTGGTTTCATGCCAAGAAAGAGCACCACAGATGCCATCTTTGCTTTGAGGATGCTGTTGAAGTACTGAAAGGGTCAGAAATAATTTCATATGACAGGGTGCCAAGAGAGGAGCTTTGGTGTTGTATGAAAAAATCTGGAGTAGCAGAGAAGTATGTTAGACTGGTACAGGACTTGAGGACAGCAGGACATGGTGAGATGTGCTGTAGGAGTGACAGATAGCTTCAAGGTGGAGATGGGAGTGCATCAAGGATCAGCTCTGAGCCGCTTCTTATTTGCTCTGGTGATGGACCGATTAAAACATGAGGTCAGGCAAGAATCCCCATGGACTATGTTGTTTTAGATGACATTGTGATCTATAGTGAGAATGGAACTAAAAATAAAATGAACATGGAGAGGTAGTGGTATGCACTTGAAAGAAAATGAATGAAAGTCTGTTGTGGCAATACAGAGCATGCATCTATGAGAATTAGCAGGTGGAACAGTGAGACTACAAGTTGCAAAGATCACAAAGATCCTGGACTTCAAGTACTTAGGGTTAATGGTCCTGGAAATCAGGGAGTGTGGTAAAAAGGTAAAGGCATGGGTTCAGGCAGGATCGAGTGGATGGTCCTTAGCAGTGCTGCTCCACTTGTCTTTGACAAAAAGACAAGAGACAGAAGTGAAAGTGGCCGAGCTAAAGATGGTGAGAGTCTCCTTGGGAGTGACAAGGATGGATATGATTAGGAATGAGATCAATAGAGTTACTGCAAGGGTTGAACAACTGAAAAACACCATTGGAGAGGCCAGAAAATGTGTTAATGGTTTAGAAATGTCCAGCGGAGGGATAGTAGGTATATTAGAAGGATGTTAAAAATGCAGACACCAGAAAAAAGACAAAGAAAAAGTTCAAAGAGTAGATATAAAGATACATTTAAAGAGGACATGGAGGTAATTGGAGTGAAAATAGAGAATGCAGAAGACAGAGTGAAGTGGATGAGAAAGAAAAGCATTTAGTTGTATAAACAAGTCTATTTCCAGTCCATAATTTGTACAAATTGTAACAATGCAAATCAAGAAATCCCCCCCCAAAAGAACAAACTCCTTTCACCCAGTTTCTGCTCAAATGACTTCTGATGATTTCAGGAACAGTTTGAATAGTTCTTATTGGAGAGACCTGTAGATGGAGGGTTGTCGGAGTAGCTCATCATCCAGCACTGTTCCCCTGACAAACTCATAGCAGATGCCATTCTGGAAGCTGCAATAGATCTCAGGAGCACAGCCATGGGCGTGGAAGACCTGGAACATCTCCACCTCTTGATCCCGGTTCACATAGAGCTCTGTCATTCTGCCGTACAACCGCACTAGAACACAGCCGGGCTCCTGGAGTGAGCCCACAAAGCAGCCAATCAACTGGTTGGTGATGCCTTCTGTAAATGCCTGGAAGGAAAATAAAGTTTAAGGGTTACTGTATGATTGCATAAAGTACCAGCACAATGCAAAAGGACCACCATTAACTCAACAAACAAAACTCATCATTAATACATTGTAAAATCATCATAGAAAAATTACTAAGATGCAACAGAATCTTGTCCAAGAAGTAGCTTGTTTCATTTATTCTGGTTTGTCCATTTCTTGCAGTTTTCAGTAGCTATCTGCAGTGTTTCATACATCTGTGCAGTCTGGGATAGGGTATCAAAGAAGAGGAACCAGAAACGAATGACATGAAAAGTTCCAGCAGTGAGAAACAGGAACACATGGCCTTAAATACCGGGTCTCATCTGCCAGAATCAAGAACAGCTGGTGATCACTAATGCTGCACTGCCACTCAGGAAGCTGCAAAGAGTGATTAGTGAGCAGGAAAGTAACAATCCCTACAATAACATCCTGAAACTTCAACTTCTAAGACTTACAAGTTATCTTTACAATATAAATGTTCAAAATGAAACACTGATAATATAAAAATGATCATGCTTGTGAGGATGAACTGCATGTTCTGTCATTGACTGCAAATTAAAGCTTGCGGGATAGGTCAACCAATCCACGGAGTCACTGACTTTTGTTTGGATAACTCAACTAATGTGCTATGGCACACCTATTACTTCAGTCTACATGGACAAATGATCAGTGGCAGTACTAAATATTTGTTGTCGTTTGAAGTTTCCTGAGAAGGAACAGTCATATTAGCAGGCCACAGTGATCACTGTTTTTCTGCAAAGGCTCTCTGTGACATTTGTTGTCATTCAGCGATTTCTCATTCTGAGCCACAATCCCTTAGGTATTTCCTCAGTTTCAGATGGGATCTGAACACAACAGCTTCTCATCTAGATAGACTGAACAAACATGGCCACCTTGACATTTGATTTATTATTTATAAAGGACTGTGGAGTTGGTTTAATATTGTGTTTAGTTTCCTTTTTTTATCCCATTTTTTATGTCTATTGTTCTTTTAACATCTTTTCCCTAATTTATTAACTGTTACTATATTGTATTATCAAAATAAAGTATCAGTGGAGCAGATTATAATGTGAAAAAGAAAAAAGTAATAAAATATTTATGCTTTGTGGTTTTGTTATTCTACTTTAGGTAAACCTTTGGAACTTTAATAAACTACATGTAAAATTAATTTATGTTAAAATCTAATCAGTTATATTGAGATAATTTCAGATGAGTTTTTTAATTGTATTTGTTTCCTTCATTCAAGGTATAGCATCCTTCACAGTGGATGATGCCACCACTGTGGTATCCATGACTGCCATCCATTCATCCAGTTTCTCTGCTTGATTTTTCATTGAGTCATGGTGGAGCTGGTGTATTTCCAGCATTCAATGGGAAAATGGCGAAATACACCCTGGACAGGTCTCCAGTCCATTACAGAGCCACATAGAGACAAACAAGACAAACAACCATTCACTCTCTCACTCACACCTAGGCACAATTTAGAGTTACTAATTAACATAACATGCATGTCTTTGGTCTGTGGGAAGAAACCCGAGTACCGGTATCCAGACAAAATGCACACATGAATATGGAGAGCATGCAAACTCAACATATAAAGGTCCCAGGAAGGAGTTGAACCTGTGACCTTTTTTTGTGAGGCTACAGATCTAACCACAGCTCCATGTTGCTTCCCTCTTCAATACCCATTAATGTGGCTGAATCACAGAAAATTTGAAAAACCTTCTTTGGCATAAGGGCGAACATGATGCTGCCGTGCTTAGTACTTACAAAGTAAGGTCTCTGAGACTAAAGGCTGACCATACTCTATATATCAGCAGCATGTTACCACAACATTACCATTACATACATCTACAGTTACACCTTGGACCAAGCCTCACACTGGGACGACTCTCTTGGTGCAAACTACTAGAAAATCATGTGATGCTAGTTCACCGTTATCATAATGTGTGTGGGCATGCTTGGGACATAGCCAAGACATTAATCCTGCTTCAAATTCTCAACAACCAAGTCATGAGGGTGTGCACAGCCACTGTGTCAAGAATATGCTGCCAGGACATGCCCCCATGCTCCGTCCAGGACCTCAATAGACTGGGACTATGAAAATAAACCATCACCCAAAAAAGTCGGACATTTTTCACGTTTTGTGGAGTCTATGACTTTCCTAAAGTTGTATTTAACTGAGTAGTAACTGCAGAAAGTTGACTCAAAACTTCATAAAAGTTGTGAGATCATAAACAGATTTTCATTACATCCATCCATCCATTAACTTTAATCACTTCTTCCTTTATTGGTGCCCACATCCAACTGTGTCACTGTGCGAGAGGCGGGGGACACCCTGGACAGGTCTCCAGTCCATCACAGCTACACATAGAGACAAACGAGACAAACAACCATTCATTCTCACACACACCTAGGAACAATTTAGAGTTAACAATCAGACTAACATGCACGTTTTTGGTAAGTGGGAGGAAACTGGAGTACCCGGAGAAAACCCACGTATGCACGGAGAGAACCAGAAAGGTCCCCGCCCAGGAACCAGTCTGGCTGAGAAGCAACAGCTCTACCAACTGAGCCACTGTGCCATGACTAATATCCCCATTTCCATTATAGTCTTACCCAGTTTTGAGTATTTGTGGCAAAAGACCAGCAGGTTACATGATCCCATTTTCAACGACCAGTTCTTGAAAATCACCACCTGATTTTTTATGCCTGGTTTGCAAAACAGTATTCTTACTAATACTCATCATTTTCTTGTTCACATCCACTCTGGACTCACTTTGGCTTGCTTTGTACCCACCGTGGCAGCTCTCTCCACATTGAGTGAGTCACGTCTCTGAGACGCTTGCGAGTAAATTAATCGCAAAATGTTCATTCAGTCTCCATCGAAAATGTCTTTCACCACCCAGTCGCAGCCCAGTGAGGAACCATTTGCTATGCTCCTGAAGACTCCATCAAGATCCACCAAAGAATATCCACATTTTGGCAGATTTTTGTTTACATATTGTAACATTATCTACTTTGTAGTATCATGATCAGGTATCAGTATGATTTATCAGGTCTCTCTTGTAAATGAGTCCTTGAGGCTCAATGGGATTTACCTGTATAAATAAAGGTTGATTGATGATAGTCTTTCAAAGAAAAAAGACAAATAGGACATTTCACAGACTACAGAGCTCAGTTCAAATCACCGGTGTGACATCAGGAACTGTCTGTCCTTCACCTGACGAACACAATGCTTCATTTATGTGAATTTTGAGACTGAAGAGGAAAAAAAACATAAACTCCTCTGTGTACACTGCTGGACCTGGTGCAGATTGAGAGGTCACCCACCCAATGTACAGTCACCTCACAAACATAAACCCTATTTCTCAGAAAAATTGGACTTTGTGTTTGCACATGAGCCTAGTCTAGGGTCATAGATGTTTTATAAAAACCAAAAAGCTGTTCCAAATTTTTCTTTTCATGTTCAGTTATCCTTTGGTTGTAGTTTATGATGATTTTATAGCACCACACACTGTGTCTTATCATGCATAATTTCATTTTTAAAATGTAATTTCACTGTGGGAAAAAATGAGCATTTTAATAATGTGCAAATACTTTTTATGTAACAGTTAACAGTGAAATCCATGAATATAGCCGTCATAAGCTGAATAAACAGTTCTAGTTTTAACATTTCACATTTACAGGTCTCATTTTATATTTATTTACTTGTAGCAGTTTCAATCAAGCGTAGTGAGCAGTCACTCAGTTTGTCTTAAATCACTTGTGTTCTTGAAAAAACTTGTTATTTTATTTTAATATTTTCAGGGAGAACATTTTATTCCTTTGGCTTCATTTTCTGTCAAGTGAAAAACAGAAACTTTTTGTAGGGAGTTGTATAAGTTATGTATTGAGATAAGCCAAAGAAAGCTGCTGAATCAAACCCTGCCTGGACAATGTCAGAGCGTGTTTTAGATCATTAATTATCTTATCTTCACTTACATTACAAAACCAGGGGGAAAATATGGCAAAAATAATAATAATAGTCCAAGCAAACCCACAAAAACTGTTTCAACCACTGCAGGACGCAACTACAAAAGATAAAATACAGTTAACATGAAAAATTACAACATAACTAATGACACAAAACAAAAAAAACAAGCTACTCGACGTCTGGCTTCAAACACTTCTATCTGTATACCTGTTGGCTTTGATGAAGTATGGAAAGTTTTTTGTACAGTGCCCTGAGACGACTTCTTTATAAATCAGGGCAGCTGTGGATGAGTGGTTAGAGCAGTCGTCCTCCTGGGACAGTTGGGGGTTCGACTCCACCAACAGCCACATGTTAAGTGTCTCTGGGCAAGACATTGAATACTTTAATATAGTGTTAATTTAAAAAAAATAAAACGTTTTTGAAAACAAATGTTCAAAAACCCAGCATTTTTCTGTCTGACTGATGAAGCCTTCTGGATCGAAGGCGAAACGTTTCAGCACAAAAAAAGAAACTGTCCAAATGACCTGACTGAAAAATGTTGGATTGTATACCTGGATTAGTGAGCATGGACTTTGTTGAATGTTCAAAAAGTTCTTAATTATTTATTTATTTATTGAATCTGTCCAGAAGACCCGACTTAACTTTGTTGAATGATTTCTAAACCACATGTTTAATGCTAGTTTTTAATAACATATGACCTTGTAATGTGCGTGCGTATTTCTACAGTATCCTGTCAGCTGTGTCGATGACCTGTGAAAAATGTGCCTATGGCCCTGTTTACACAAACAATTTCTGGTGAAAATGGAAGAATTTCGTGCTGTTTCTACTGTTCATTTACACAAAAATAGCGAATGTTTCGTCTGACAACGGCACAATTTGAGAACGGGTTCCAGAGTGCAACGGTTCAAAAACGTCCCGGTGTCCGTTGTGTAAACAGAAAAAATAGATCTTTTCTGGCAGGGAATCCCTGGCTCATGTGCAGTATGACACAAACATAATGGCTTTCTGCAATCCGCAGAAGAAGAAACTATCAACAATTAGGCTTGTCGCAATAAATCAATTAATCGCATAATGAATGAAAATGATCAACCTCATTTTGATTTATCGCCTTTATTGCTTTTGCGTCTCTCTCTTTCTACTGAAGACACTGGATGACAAAAAGCTCAACTCCGGTGTTCTTCACTGACCCCTCCCTTTCTCTTTTCTCTTTTAAAATCAATTTTAACTATCCACAATCGAGTTTTTGGATTATTAAAAGCAGCTAAGCTGAGAAGATACGAGCTACTAGCTAACAGGCCGACCTCGGGGAAAAAACCTCCGTCTTGTTGAAGCTCCAAAATTCATGGTTGAAACCCGTGCCTTTGTGTAAAAAAAAAAAAATTATTTGCAAAAAGAAGCTGAGAACTTGTTTACTGATTTTTTTTATTTATTAAAAGCTTTGTGTGAAAAATGCTTTGCTAAAGAGCTCAAACCACATCGAGCGTCTGCCATTTTAAGAACTGAAGAGAGACAACCCATGTCACGTCAAGGGGCCTCCCTCCCATTTTTCTTAATGAGACAGCGCTCGCTCCCTCACTATCCTTCAGTTCAAACAGTCTTATACTGCCATCCGGTGGTCAAAAAGGTACAAGCAAAACAAATAAAAAAATTCTTCTTAAATTTGACAATAATTATCCATTAGTGTCAAATTTCAAATAAAATTATTGTTTATCGCAATAATTTCTGAGACAATTAATCGCCCAGCAAAAATTGTTATCGTGACAGGCCTATCGCCAATGCCAGAGTATTGTTTGCGCTTCTGACTCTTATAAATCTATAAATCTAATTTCCCCAGACTGCTTTCAGTTTGGACATCACCTGGGCTTTTGTTATGCTGTTATTCTTATGAGATAAACATTAGAACATTTAAAACGTTTTTTTTTTTTTTACGCATGCACACTTAGCGTTTCAAGTTTCAAAGAACGTAGCACCATCTAGTGGCGTGGTGGGGGAATTACATCCTTTACACATCTGTGTAAACAGAGATTGGAATTAGAACGTTTTCACGTAAATGTGTTAATGGAAATGGGAAAAACATTCAGTTTTCATTGGATTGTTGTCGTATAAACAGGGCCTGAATTTTGGCAGACATATTCTAAGGACAATTACTTAATAATTAAGGCGATTTAGCAACAAAATGATTGTTATAGATTTATGCTTTTGTTGAATAATCATAATTTCATATTATGCAATATCCAAATTGATCTATGCTTTAAGATAAATTCAACAGTCAACCTAAAAAAAGATAAATATATAGCTGTAAACAATTATCAGACTTGATTGAATTATATTTTAGTAACATTTCTGATATATTTTAAAGGACCGAACAGAGGAAATTTCCAAGTTTTGCTACAATTTTAATCACAAATTTGAAATTACATATTAAATTTTAAGCTTAAAAGCATTTCTTCTAGCCAATGAGAATACTAACGATCAATGTCATTAATTTATTTTTAATTCCTGCAACCAAGATTGGAACTCACTCACGTAATTCCCTGTATCTCCTTGTGTGTTGGCGATAAGCAAATTTTATTGTGAACCAGGAGACATATTTTATTGAAACTCAAAGTAATCAATGGATTAGCAGCTACAGATAATTACCATTGATGTTTTTTTGCTTCAAGATGGCTGTAACTCATCCATTTTTTATAAATACTGAGTTAAAATGTAGGATGGTAGTAACTGAGTCGTATACTATGAGAGCTTAGGCTGCACAAGATCTTTTATATAAGTACTTTAACTGCAAGGTGATATGCAACCTAAAATGCTAGTTTTATTACCATGATCATGAATCTCTAATTCAAACCAACATAGCCAGGTGTTGTCATACCTTCATCTGAATGTCCTGCGTCTTCCAGTGAGGACGAAGTCTGCTCAGAAGGTTAAAAATTCCTGTCCGAGGTTCAAGTTCATCAATGTAAATGTCCACATGGAGAAGCTGATTTTTAAAACGAGTGAGTCCGCTGTCCATTTTACACCAAAAAAATTAAAAATAAAAATTTACACAAAATAATTTTTATGTCTGATTAAGTTTTTTTTCCCACAATTTTTGTTTACACATTCAGTGTAAATTTAACATTTGCTTAAAACTTCAGTCGGACTGGTGGGATCGTAAGTCATGGTAGTCCAGTGATGGATGAATAAACTTAAAACATCCCAAAGTCAGACTTGATCAAATTGATAAAAGGAGTTACCAGTGGCATTTGTGCGTCAGTGAAATCACCTGTTTGTGTGTCTGAGTCAGCAGAAGCACCGCTGGCCTATCAGAGGCCGATGTCCCTGAGGACATCTTCAACTCCTCCGCTGCAGTTTAAATATTAACCAGCAGTGGACGGAGCAACTGTACTGGACACCTAACACGTCCTGGATGCATCTCTACCTTTCTGGCTGCTAGAGATAAATTCCAGTGCCCACTCACCTTGTGACCCTGAACAGGACTAAGCAGGTAGAAGTTGTGTTGACCCAAACTACAAATAAAAAGTAAAAAAAAAAAAAAGACTAAGTGGAAGTAAATCAAAATGTAAAGTGAACTTTAACATGAATAAAATAGAATTATAGTGTAAAGTAACAGACAAAATTATACTGTTTCAATTCAACTTTGTTTTATTTTATTGTTTTTTATGATGAGTTTCTGTCAGAGGCGACATAGTGGCGCAGCTGATAGAGCTGCCGCCTCTCAGGGAGAAAAAAATTGAGGGAATTGAGCACGTTTTCTAAATACTCCAAAACAATTAAAGTTCATGCTCAATAATCCAGGTTAAAAAAAATCCAGCAAAGTAAAGTCAAGTCCTCTAGACGGTTTCTCTGTATTGAAATTGTTTTGTCATCCAAAAGACTTCATCACTTTCAAGACTTTGGTTATGAAACACTTTGGCTGCCTCGGAGGAATCAGCGGAGGGGAGGGGGACTCCAGAAACCATCTTATCACCATCAAACTGGTTGCACTATGTGTGTGTGCTACTTCTGGGACTGTCATCAGACTGATGAAGTCCTTTGGATGAAAAATGAAACGTTTCTACAAAAAAAGAAATGGTCCAGAAGGCCTGACTTAACTTTGTTGGACTCCAAAACAATGTTTTCATCTTTGCGACAACATGCAATATAAATTGTTCAGTAGGTTTTGTTTTCATTATAGTTTTATTTTTTTACATAGTGCACACATTAAATGTAATGCAACTAAAAATGTAGGCGTTATTCTGTCTACACTACTCCAGATAAGCTTTGGAAAGTTTTATTTTTCTCCAGCGACACTAAAATAAGCTGAAATGCATGCTGTGCCTATTTGTGGCAAGACCATCCTCATCATCAACGCATCAAACTACAGAGACAGAACAACTTGGTCAAAGATCTTCTTAGCGTCATATTTTTTAAATACATTTAATTTTCTCTTTTCTTTCATTACACAAAGTTCAACTGAAACAGGATCATGAAAAACCAGGACAGATCCAGAAAGATCAAAAGAAAAGCAGCTCCATATTGCACCAAAGTTCATGCTCAATAATCCAGGTATAAAATCCAACAATGTTCAGTCAGGTCATCTGGACAGTTTATTTTTTTTATGTGCTGAGACGTTTCACCCTCCATCCAGAAGGCTTCATCAGCTCCATATTGCATTTACTTCTAGAGCACCAAGTAATGGTGAGGGTTTTCAAAATAGATGTAGAAAAATAAAATTTGACATCTTATAATACATTTTTATCAAGGGTAACAAATTTATCAAAGCTTTTCATATTGGATGCGAAGTCATGCTTCCTTTCAGCTATTGTAATTTTTATTATTATTATTATTCTGATTATCTTTATTTAAAATCAATTTGTATTTACAATCCTAGTTTGGACATGTTCTTCTGATTAAAATCCACAAGAACAAAAGGTTTGACAATATCCACGTAGAAAAACGTTTTGTTGGATGTATTCTTAGACACTTCTTTGTAAAATATTTTGCATTATTATTTCCATCTATCCATTATCTTTACCGGCTTCTTCCTTTTGGGGTTGTGGGGCTCTCTGGAGACTATGTACATGAGTCACTGTACGAGATTCAGGGGGTGCACCCTGTGGGGATTGTTACTTTCCTGTTCACTAATCACACTTTGCAGCTTCCTGAGTGGCAGAGCAGCATTAGTGATCGCCAGCTGTTCCTGATTCTACTGACGAGACTCAGTATTTATGGCCCTGTGTTCCAGTTTCTCACTGCTGGAACATCAAAATCAGAATCAGAATAAATTTTATTATCATTGCACCAAAGTACAGTGAGATTGTGTTTGTACAGTCGTCCAAAAGATGGGTGGAGTGCACGCTGCTGCTGATCCTAAGAGAGCGGCCCCTTGTTCTTTTAGATAGAAAAGAGGAAAGGGCCATGAGGAGAGGATAGTGGTATTACAAAAAAAGATCTCTTCAAACCTTATCCTTATCAGGACACAATTTAAGACGTCAAAAAATTCTACCAGCAAGCCATTTATAGACACATTACATGATCTCATTATGTGAGATTTGTCCATATAGCACCATAGTCCTGTTAAGAAGTTGGTGTCAGCCGGTATAGCTCTGATAAGCATTCACAGAAGTTCTTGGGGGGTGCGGGTGTGATAGACAGAGCCTTCTTAGTTTACACATATCCCAGGAGAAATAGGATGTTGGGCTGCTTCAAGGCCGAACGGGGGAGTCCGATTAAGATAAGCCACAGTTGTTTTTTTTTTCAGGCAGACTGTTATTCCTCGTCAGCCTTGTGTTCTGCTGGTACTTCGATGATTCAAAATGACCAGATTTGAGGGTATTCCACTGGTTTGTGCTTATTAGCTCCCTCCAAGGTCGTCCCCAACATGCCAGCAAATCCCAGAAGCCGCTAGTGGCCTGCGATTCTCACAAATTGCTTCCATTTTACGGTTTAGCTCGTAAATCAGCTGATTTTGAGTGCTTGAAGCACAAACTAAGTCTTTCACACAAGGTCGGCAGCTTTGCCATGGCTAAACCTGCTGCCACCGTCTTCTTTAATAGCTGATAACATAGGTATACGCACATGCCTGCTATCATGATTCCAATGATATAAACATCTTCAGTGTCCTCCTGAGATAATACGGAAAGGCGCGTCAACGTCCAAACTTCCCACGGATCATGCCGTACCCCGCTGCGTGCTTCTCAGTGGGGCATGAGGGTTCTCCTGCTTGGTTGAGAATATTTTATCGATTGCGTTGAAAGTAGGGATGGACCGATCCACATTTTTTAACTTCCGATCTGATCCCGATACCTAAATCTGGATATCGGCCGATAACGTCCCGATATCATCATTATTATTGATTTTATATGAGGTTGTAATAATCTCCTGTATATAGGCAAGTACAATTCAAACCATTCACACTGTCACTAACATTTAGGGACAATTTAGAGGTATCAGTTAGCCTAATGTGCATGTTTTTGATCTGTGGGTGGAAACCAAAGTACCTGGAGAAAACCCATGCAGCACGGAGGGACCATGCAAACTCCACCCAGAAAGATCCCTGGCTGGAATTAGATCTGGCAACTTTTTCCACTGAGAAGAGACAGCTCTACTAACTGTGGCAACATGCTGCCGTGTTGTTGTTTATGTTGTTTAGATATATTCAGATAAATTGCCCATTTGTTTTCAGTGTAAAAATGTTATTTTATCACAAATTCATTTGAATTATTTCTCATTGATACCATATATGGGCTGAGGGAGCAGTTATGCCTCATACCATCATATAACTTTACCTCATGAGGCTCCAACAATGTAAGAAATCGTTACATAAGCATTAAAATTTCTGAAGTGATGAGTTTAAATTCTAAAGCCTTTTGTAATGAAGGATGCTCGTCAGTTTGACTCAGTTAAAAAAAAAAAACGTTTGAAGAAGCATCTACGGTATATCTTTATTGGATGAAGTTAAAACTTGTAGTTAGTGAGTAGCTGCAGAAGGTTGAATATAGGGTTGGAGTTAAGCTCATTTGAGATCAAGCTTTACACAAATCTTGCCTTGATATTCTTCATGTGCATTTTGTTGTTCAAAATGTCTCTGCAACATGTTTTTGTTTTGCCCCAGCATGATCCCCTGTGATATCATAGTGGAGCACACGGTCTCTGTACTAGTAGGGTTCTGATTAGTATTTTGACTGGACCATTCTGTCATGATAGCAAAACATTTTTTGTTTTTTCAAGATCAATGTTACTGGTAACAGAAAGAGACCACAGAAGGAAATAAAAGTATTAAAGACCTAAAGAAGATCAAACGGTTCACGATTGAGTTGTCTGTGGAGGTAGCTAAATTTGATTAGTGAGATGTCTTTGGTTATGAATTTAAGGGGTTAGCATTTCCAGAGAAACATGTTCTTACTGATTTTCCTTTATCTACAGATTCCTGGAGTCCAGGTTGTGACCAGGCAGAGAGCTTTGGACAATTCTTTCAGGTGAGTATGATTAAACTGACTTTTTTTGTTATAAACAGTTTGAAGGAGTTTTCACAACATCATATACAATATTCAAATGTCAGCACTGTCAGCATCACACAGGATGTGTGGCGTTCAGCCGTCTTATGAAGAGGACTGGCTTAGCTTTAAATAGCAGCTGTGTAATCAGAGATACAAAGTCTGAACCACAGTTCAGGTGATTGCCAGCGAACCAGATGTGTCACCATAAGCAGGTTTTCCTAGGAAATACTCCACTCCTGCTTTCTACCTGTAGAAGAGAGAGGGAAATAGGAAAGAGAAAGGAGGTCCTGGGCAGACTGAGACCCTGCTATTTTTATAAATTGGAAAACATTATTTTAAGAGAAAGATGCACTTTGTGAAATCTGTTTTATATATAGTTTTCACAAATGGTTTAGTTGCAATAAACTTTGAATAAAAAAGGCACAAATCTAATCATACAAGATGTTGGTCCTTAAAACTGATTTTTCTGATGTATTACATTTTGTGACATCTGGATGGATGGATGGATGGATGGATGGATGGATAAAATGCATTTGGCTCATGTGAAAAAACAAAACTTTAGATGTTTTTTTTAAATGGCAGAACTATTGTCTGACCCCAAGTCTTTGTTTATTCTAGAGGACCCGTTTAAGGATCAAGCAATTATCTCACTCAAACTCTGCTTTTAGCTCAATGCCATGGAACATTTCAACACAATCACTCTGTAAACACAAAAAAAGATTTCATAAACACTGGAGCAGCAAGTTTTCAGCCTGTTAAATTATTTAGATGCTGGGCCAATGTTTACAATTTTACATCATTGCAGTAATTGCCTCGAAGTCACGGATGTTGTGATCATCTCAAACCTAATACTTTGCAAGCTTTTAGTCCCAAATTAAATTCACTTGCCATCAAAGAGTCTCGTCATCAAAGTTGTGTATTAAAAGAGCGTGTCTTGATTAAAAATATAAGGGTCAGGCAGTCGGACAGAGCAGTGATGTCAGTGTTTGGGTTATTGTCTGTATGTTTTAGTTTCAGCTGAATGAAGGGGGTGGCTGAAGAAGACATGACGCATATTATACCCAGTACAGAAATGACTATAACAAATAGTTACTTTAAATAAAAGTCTAAAACTTTAATTCTACTGTTCTTATGGTTGTTCAAGTGAAGATGCTGAGATTTGCGTTTGGGCTTGTGAAACTTTGATAATAATGTTTTATGAAGGTATCAACACGCTAACATACATTAAATAGCCAATTAGTAAAAGTTATCTCTCTAAGGAAGCCAGCAGACACGTTGTATCTTCACTTTGTCCCAGTCTCCCATCCTGATCATGCACAATGGCAACAATGGAAAGGAAAAAACTCCCTTTTAAAAGGAAGAAACCTGCAGCAGAACCAGCCTCGGGACGAGCGGACATCTGCTTCCACCAGCTGGGGTTTGAAAGGACTGGAAGGAGAAACAGACAAACGCACAATAGCAGGTCCAGGTGTACTTTCTATTGGAAGAACGACAAAAATCACATGTTAAGTATAGAAATACAAATACAAACAGGTAGAGTAGAACAAGTAAAGACGGCAGCAAAGTGAGGAAATATGGTCAGTTTGTCCTCAACCAGTCTAAGACAATAGCAGCATAACTAACAAATAGCTCAAGAAAGCCAAGCCGACAATAACTATAGAATTTATCCACATCCAATAGATAGGGTCTTGGAACAAATCTTCTGAGTGGAGCTCCAACAACCTTTAGAAAACATTGGATCTTTTTGGCTCTACAGGGACTTGAACCCAGAACCTCTGTGTATGAAGTAGATGTGATGTCCACTACACCATGGAACCTTAGCACCTCCCATTTGTTTACTTTCTGTGGCTTCTCATGTCTGTGGAAATCTTGCACAGATCCCAGTTTCCTCATCAATCATCCAGTTGTGTGTACAAAGCAAAGGGTTTCCCAGCTGTGTACTGTTGCTTTTCAATTTGTGAATGGCGCCCCTCGTGTAATTTCAAAGATTGTTCAAAAACTTAAACCCTTAACGTCAACAATTTTACTACTACAACTTCATTATGATGTAGAAGACTTTGGGTAGTTGTATTCAAAAACTGAGACAGATTTAAGGCAGCAAAAGTTGTTCAGTTTGCCTGGAATTATGGCCAAAGAGAAATAAAAAGGAACTGTTGGTCAAAAGTAAAATTTCTTGGACCAAAAATAGGTTTTGACTGAGCTTTGGAAAAAATTGGGCCTGGTTGGCTCCACTTGGGGTTCTACCCAGGAACCGCATGTGAAGCAGACTTGGTGACCACTGCACCATGGATTCAAAAAAAGTAGATCAGAGATGACTAATCAAACTTCCTCATTTTGGACTTTAGTAAAAGACTGATAGTGTTGAAGTCCCCAGATACTTCCTTGGTTATTTTCATTTTCATACCTATAATTGAACTTTCAAAGTCAGTCAGTTTGGAAATCATATTGACATAAAGATCCCGTTGTCCGTACAAGTCAACCTCAGAGTAGCAAAAGTAGTATAGACATCTTTTAAGTCAACCTATGTTGCAAAATGTTCTTAAAATAAACCTCGAACGCAATCTTTAAAAAGGTTATGCAACGTCCTGGTGTTTTACAGAATGTATAGCTTTGTAGCAGCTTGCACAGTGATAGGTAGATTGCCTCAGTGAAATTTTGTCACTTCAACAATCTAAGAGGAATTAACTAGAATGCCGGTTGCAGGAAATGTGTGTAAACTATTTACAACCATTCATAAAGCTTGTTTCCACTGGGGTTTGAACCATGAGCTGTTGCCTGCAGTGCAAATTGCTCTGTGTCACCGAGGTGAGAGGAGTTATCTGTATTTCCATGAGGTATACAATGTTTGTCAGAATATCCCCATCCCTTCTCACAACACACCCGGGGAGTTACACACAATGAACAGCAGTCTTTGGAAAAATACTCTCTGTGCTTTTTCCAACCGATTTTATGTGATACGGCATTCAAAGACGTTGACACACTATAGTCTTTCAGCTTCAGGTGTCCTTTATGATTTTTCTGTGGGTTAAACAAGAGCAGCATTGTGAACAAAAGCAGGTGAGAACATCTAGATGATAACCAGACAGAGCACTTGACAGATGTTTTTCAAATACAGTACAACCTCCCTCCTCCCCCATCAAAAGAGACTGAACAGCACCACTAAGGGCAGATCTGTGTGATTTTCCAGTAGATGAAAGTGAATATGTAATTAACATGCTATAATTGCTGCCAGTCTCTCTTTTTATTCCAAGATAAAATGATGCGAACTCTCTCCAAAGCCAAGGTCAGAGGCCCGGCCCCATGCAATGCATATTTAATGGCGAAAGGCTGAATATGAATATGTGACTTACGCTAAATATCCTCTACGGCTGCCGTGGACTCAGTTGATTTAATAAATCACTGTGAGGTATTCTTCCACTGCATTATTTATTATTTTCTGTGTCATGTATGTATAGATTACTCTAAATTCATGGAATTATTGCTCATTTATTTTACTTCTAGCATAATTCAGAAGCCGAACCACAACAAAAACCCTTTAATATTAAAATAATTTAGCTACTTCTGCCTCGTGTTTTGATGTGTGTGTTTTTTTAACTCGTAATTCATTAGTACGTCTGCTCAGCAGATCTTTTGTAAACCATCCTCCAAGCTGCCCTTGCAAATCTCATCAAAAGCAAACCATCTCCATAGACTTCAAAAAGAAATGAAGAATAATTTTGTTCTACGGGAAACTAAAAACCCAATAACGCGGAGACAAGACAGCATTGTTTGTGACATCTCAACTACAGAAAGCATTTCTTTGCCAGTGAGATCAGAGCTTTCAGGAATCTTACATGAATGACCTCACCAGTGGTAGCTTGGGTGGTTTGGCGGATAAAGACATTGAGCTGCAGAAAAAAATTCATTTGTCTGACAGAAAAGACAAAAAAAATCAAGGGTGTTTCATTAGCATGTGTATCATGCATGCTGCAATCTTTTATGGCTCGCTAGCCAGGAGTTGAACCTCCAGTCTTCTGATATGATAGACAGTCTACTTGGCAGCATCACCCAAGACGACTGCAATATTCAGTATTGGGTAACCCGTTAATTTCTGTCGTTCAACCCTTGTTTCAAGGCCTGCGTCTAATGCCTACACATGCTTTAAATCTTTGCCCCTGCAGTAGATGTTCAGAAGTTTTAAAGTCCAGTAATGCTCCTGCAACAAGGACGTGCACGAATTAAAGCGGGGAGGGTGTAACAGTCATTTTTAGTGCTTTTCTCAATCTTATGTTTTCACCTAGTTTAAGAAGATCTTACTGCCCGCTCATTTATTTATACCAGAGAGAACGATTTATTCTATTATTCATCATAAAGAATACTGCTGGTAATAAAGCTTGTACTCTAATGTAGCAAATAAAAATCTTCTTCCCAAGGCTTACCAAGAATTATCTGCCCAGTAGACCCCACCCACCCCCCAAAAATCCAAATTTGAGCATTATTTATCCAAAACCAAACAATACTTGGCAAGTTTGGAAATTACTGATGCACCAATTAAACGTTTTTAAAAGCAAAATCTTACTTTTTCCCACTCTAGTAAGAATGCCTTCTGAGTTTTTTTCATTACTGAGGTTCCGTATTTTTCGGTCTATAAGAAACTTTATTTTGTGCATAATTTACACCTGAGACTTATACGCCAGAGCGACTTATTTATGTTTTTTCTCATATTTATAAACCAATTTTTGGCTGAAATATGACTGTTTTCATTGATTCTGACATTGAAAATATTGACCACTACCATTTTTAGCTCTAGATAGCACTTGAGTAGAATGTGTCATAGGTGAAAGTGGCTATTAATGACACAATTGGCTTGCCATAGACTGCCACCTTTGTCCAGTTCGCCTGGAGCAACCGTCAAATCAGCTTCATTTTGCCATGCCGCCCCAGTGAAATCCAGCTGATTTATTTAGTAAAAGTAAAAGTTCAACTGAGGCACACCTTTGCTATAATGTCAAGCAAACAAATAGTTGCTTTAGGTGCTTATCTTGTTAAATTTCAAAGAAATGCGCAGCGCTCCACCTTCCTGATTTCATTGCGCGCTCCTTGAGCGCCGAGGCAACAGATACTTTGGAAATGCAGCAGATTTTACCAAAGAAGTGCGTTTATAAAGTAACATTTCAACTGAGACACACCTTTACTATAAAGTCAAGCAAACAAATAATTGTTTTTAGGTGCTTATTTGTCAAATGTTGACGAAATGCACAGAGAGTCGCCCTCTGCTTCCGCAAATTGGCTTTTGAAATACAACTGATTTGACTGTCAAAGTGACTTTAAGGAAAAGTTTGACTGAGACACACTTTTATTATAATTTTGAGCAAACAAATAATTGTTTTTAAGCGTTAATCTTGTTAAATTCTTGTTAAAGTCCTCCCGTGCACGCTCCCGCGGCCGCCATTTGGCAGCCGATCGATTTTTGGCTCAACACCTGCCCACATTTCTGGGTTGTCAGCGATAACACGTAATAAACACGACACATCAGCGGTGACGCATAATAGATGTGACGTATACAGCGAAGCAATGTATTTATGTTTTTTTTTCACTTTATTAGACATATTTAGAATGATGCGGCTTATATGGCGGAAAATATGGTAGTCGCATTTGGAGTTGGCCTCTATGATGGAAAAAGTTGTACTGGAATGTCATTATTTAGCCAAAATGTTTATCTAAATAAACTAATACAAAAGTTAGCACATGTAAACATTTTAGCTAAACAGAAATATATTAACGCAACTTCACATTTAAGTTAACAGAAATAGATTTGAGTTCAAACAACTAAAGCATATTGACATAGATTTCTGAGTTGAAACAACATACCATAACAGTTCAGTCAACTAATACATTTGAATCAACTAAACTAAAGCAAAATTTCATTTAGCAAGAGTTTATTAATCAAGATAACATGATAATGTTTATTCATCCAACTGAAAATTTTACGGTCTCTTTACCACAGAATGTTAAGATGAGTCAACTAGTTTTATTTTACTGTGTGAGTAAAAGCTCATTTTAAGAGATGGATCTGCCAGTCAAACTGCAAATGGACCGATTGCAGCCTCCAGCCTGAGACGTTGGTGCATTTCTCTCTGAAAAATTAACTCTATGTGTCAAATATTGTTTGTTGGTCAACATTCCAAGTTTTTCTGAGATTTACACATGATGTTCTCTTTCTGACAATCAGAACAAATGGAATGTTGCGGTTTTAACACATTTTCAATCAACCTTTATTTATACGGATTATTCCCATCGAGCCTCAAGGACTCATTTACAAGAGAGACCTGATTTTAACAAAGAGTGAAGACAACAATATACAATCATAAAGGGAGCGTACAAATTGAGAATAACAAGTGAAAATACAATTATATATATATATTTTTAAATGTAACCAAAAAACAGCTAGATTGTAAGGCAATGTAAAAAACCAAAAACAGGAACATGTCTGCATTGGATTT
The DNA here is from genome assembly GCF_014905685.2 of Nematolebias whitei. Classification (NCBI taxonomy): domain Eukaryota; kingdom Metazoa; phylum Chordata; class Actinopteri; order Cyprinodontiformes; family Rivulidae; genus Nematolebias; species Nematolebias whitei. The sequence goes on from NC_056507.1 coordinate 6,272,665, forward strand.
TTCCCAGGAACTTAGCAGATGTTTGAAGCCACTTAGAGAGGTCAAGGTCGAGAGCTTCAGATCTTTTTGTAAGATATTCCAGGAAACAGGAGCGGAGTAGGAGAAGGCCCTTTTGCCAAGTTCAGTCCTCACTGAGGGGACACTGCAGGTAATAATGTCCTGAGAGCGCACGCTGTAGCTGCACTCACGCAGTGACATGTAGAAGATGTACTTTGTATGAAGGCAGCAGACTAAGAAGAGATTTAAAGATGAAAATGTAACAGTGAGAGTCTGCGTGATGTTGATGATGTCCAGTTAACCAGTGAATACAGAGAGAAATGGTGGGTACGAATCTTAATGCACCATGATAGACAGCATCCAACATCTGCAGGGTGTTTGTAAGATCGTTCATGTAAATAATGCCACCGTAATCAATGGAGGGAAGGAAAGTTGTTTCTTAGCATTCAGAGTTAGACAGGATCTATTTCTGAAAAAGAAACCCAATTACAACTAAAGTGGAATTATCACATTTGGACTGAATATTAATTTATGATGTAAGAGTACTTGAGTTTTTACAAGTAGTTTTTTTTAGCTATTGTTAGGTTTAAAAGCCAAAGTGAATTGATTTTTTTTAAAAAGGGTAACAGACCAAAATGCATGCTAGGCAAAAGAGACTTGATTTAGATAGGTAGGTAGGTAGGTAGGTAGGTAGGTAGGTAGGTAGGTAGGTAGGCAGGTAGGTAGGTAGGTAGGTAGGTAGATAGGTAGGCAGGTAGGTAGGTAGGCAGGTAGGTAGGCAGGTAGGTAGGTAGGCAGGTAGGTAGGCAGG
>NC_056507.1:6283472-6294656 GCF_014905685.2 Nematolebias whitei
TTTTTGAATGTCCAGAGGACCAGATTTCACTTTTTTAGATTTTTCTACCTGGATTATTGCGCATGCATCAGGATATGGTTCAAGATAATTTTACAATTATACTGAGATACAAATATCTACATTTATACTATACCAACTGTCTTCTTGACATCAGACACAAACAGACAAATATACAAAGTCCTTACAAATCAAATTTGTTTTAATTTGACAGACATTCTGCCTCCATAGAAAGTTTGAATGAATGAATTCTAAAACACCTACTTACTGACGTTCCTAAAAGTAGTCAGGTGTTCTAAAAAGGCTTGCAACATTAGAAACGCTCCTCATCCCCACTTGTTTTTGTACATTTTAAAGAATGATGTAGGTTTTTCATTGCTTTTAAATAGTTCCCCATAATTTTGACTTTAGAGAGGCGTAAACTTCATATTGCTCTTGGGTCAAAAGGACTCTTGAGTCTTCAGTTTTAAATAAGAACATGTTTGAGCAAAGATGTGTGGCACAGATCAGGTTATCTTCAAAGAAATTCGTCCTAATGTTAAACAAGATGATTCAGCACGATGACGTTAACCATTTATTACACTAAAAATCTTATTAGAAAAAAAGGCAAAGCCGTAAAAATTACAAAAGCAAATGATTTGATAAAACATATAATAAGCAAACCTGAGTTGATCCACTCTGCAAAAAATTAATAATCACACGTTCACAATTTGTGAACAAAGCATGCACTTGAAAATGATTACATAATCCCGTTTACATGGAAAGACTGAATTTATTGATCGTGAAAGACCATTGTGTGCACGTTTAGTGGTGTCAAGGGAGCACATATCTCATTCATCTATTTGTATTATTTATAAATGCAAAGAGTTTCTTTTTTATTCTCTGGTTGTGTCTTTCGCAACTACACTCAGTATTGAAGTCAACAGTTTGTTTTTACTTGTTTACGCTGACAATGAGCATAAAGTGGTAGGAGTTTTAATGAAAATATGTTAATGAATACTTAAAAGCTAGCAAAAGACAAGTACCAAGTGGATAGCTAAACAATAATCTTAATACATCATTAAAAAAAAAAGAACAAACTCCAGTTTGGATGTGATTTGATGACATGAATCAGGGTTTTTGAATTCAGGATCAAGAGTGAAAAAGTAAAACATTGGCAAGATGGCTTCAAGGAATGCTACTTTTAAATTTTCTGTTAAATTGAGAGCTGAGAGAATTGAACATTTTAGATTATGATGCAAGAAAATTATGCCTGCGCTATCACAACATTTGAATTCATGAACATGTAATTAATGGTGACCCCTTTGACGTAGACAAACAGATTTATATTCTGAACTAAACAGCAACGAGAAAATGTATATGCAGTTAAAAATAGAAATAAATAGCAGCGTGTTGGTATCTGAACTCCAGCCTCCTGCGTAAATGTCCTGAGATGTTCTTCACTTCTCTCCTCCAACCTTCAGGTCCATGCTGAGGTGGAACCTCCCTAAACTTTTCTCCACACACATTATGTTCCTGCATGGCTGACACGTACTCTGATCCAGACATACTTACCACCAACAGAATCGCAACAACTTATGTACATTTTTACGACAGCATTAAAAAAAAAACACATTTAACGCAGATTTGATTAATGCTTTTATTCAATGCATTGCATACAATTATCATAACTCTATTTAAATAAAAAATCTTTTTTAAATTGAGACATATTTGTGCTGTAAAAACTGTAATATTTGCAATTGCTGGCATATAAATTTGGGAATAACTCAACATATTCAATGGGAATAGCTCCCGTTAGCAGTCCTCCAGCAGACCCTTCGCAGCCAGGACCCCAGACCGGCTGGGTGACGGAGCTAAAGCTAAGCCCCCAGTTCTCCACGACCTGTTCACATTTCTAATCAATTTTCCTCACTCAGTGATACACCCGCTGAGAAGCAGACCCTGGTCTTTGACAGATCCATAGTCCGAAATGTGCTTTTAGGGACTCCAGCGACCATAGTTAAATGCATTCCAGGGGCCAGAGCGGGCGACACTGAATCTTACCTGAAACTGCTGACTAAGGCTAATTGCAGTAAAAATGTTATGCACGTTGACACGTTGGTCATGACACCTGGTTAAGCTAATCGGAGGTCACTAAAACTAATGTTGCTTCGGTGTGTAACTTCGCTAAAACTGTTAGACTTTTTTTTTTTTCTGGCCCCCTCCCCAACCTGACCAGTGACAACATGTTTAGTCGACGTGTCATCATTCAACTGCTGGGTGTCCAGGTGGTGTCCTGAAAACAACGTGGGCTATGTAGATAACTGGAGTGCTTTTTGGAGAAAACCTGGTCTGATGCGGAGAGATGGCATCCATCCCACTTTGGACGGAGCCGCTCTTCTTTCTAGAAATATGGCTGATTTTGTTTATCCCCCAAATTATTGACAACCCAGGGTCCAGTCCAGGAAGAAGAGTTGTAGTCCTCCACACCTCTCTGCTGCTTCTCCTCTGTTACACCCCCACCATTGAAACAGTGTCAACTCGCCCACGGCTCAAATTAAATAAACCAAAAATCAGCTCTAAAAATATAAACCATAAAAATCTTATTAAAATTGTAGTGAACTTGACCTGATGTCAAATCTTGACCTTAGGATCATATGGTCAGAAACTGTCATTTCATTGATTTGCATCCAGAAATACAGGTTGATCGATCCTGAGACTTTCTTTCTTGAATTAATCAAGTGGAAAAGACAATTCTCTATGATCATTACTATTTTACAAATGTTTTGATAATCAAATTGTGTTAGTTCAAACAATGTTTACATGTTGAAGTGAACTACTCATTTTTATTTACTTAAAACAGTGTAATGATTTTTTAATCCTCAATTCAAAGTGAAATCAAGTTAGAGTACGTTACAGAGTAATGATTCAATTTCTTGATCGTCTGCTTTGAAGTGAGCAAATTTGTAAGTGTGTCAAAGTTCAGGTTTCGGTCAACTGAAAAGTTTACTGAAAAGAAATGTCATGTTTAACTTTTACAGCAAGATACTTGGTGAGAGGCGCCACTAAGTCTGGTTTTCTCCAACAATCTTTCTGTCTGTTCTTAAACAATCTGAATCTTTTCCTTGACTTTTAATAACACCTTACATCACAAGCCACACCTCTGCTTTGGTCCATCGACCAATCAAAAAGCTCTCAAATGAACCGGAAGTGACCCTTCTTAAAAGGTTGGCACTTCCTAGTTCAAAGAGAAGAGTTCTGGTAGAGAGTTCAGAAGAGTTCAGCTCAAAGAGTTCAGCTCAGTCTTGAAGCTGCTGTAAGCTCAGTCTTGAAGATGGAGCAGCAGTTCAAGAGCTCGGAGTTTTTGGAATTCAGATGCAGAGAGTTTGGGAGTTCCTGAATGCAGAACGCGGGCATTCAGGATGCTGCTAAACCAATCAAGCTGAACCAGAGACGATTTTGGGAATTATAACTTCTGTTTGGATAACCTCACACGACTCCCAAGGTTTTTAGCTGTTCTCACGGAGACGCTGAAAGAGTCAAAAGAAGAGCTCTACACCGACGCTGAAGCTATCGTCTGCAAGGTAAAAGTTCTATTTCGACCAAGCGTACCGTTGGCCCAAGCTGATTTCAATGGAGCGTGCTGTTCTGGTTAAAACAGACAAATTCCCTCACACATCTCTCTCAGATAAACTTCATCTTTCCATCTTTAAACTCTCCTATCTGCTAGAAAATTAATCCAGATGTTTTCAGAAATGTCTGTGGTGTAGCAACGTAAAATCATGGCCGTATGGTTTTCCTGGTTGTAAAGCTGATTAATTATGTCGTTATTTTTCAATTCTTGCCAATTAATGTAAATGTGTGATGTGTTAAACTTGATTCTGTTAATAAATGACCCACTGTCGTGGTGAGTCAAAGATAATTAACGTCTCACGTCCACATTTTTATTACATTCAACGCACGTATGTTACACAGTCCAGAAAAATGAAGAACCCGTTTAATGTATGAATATATCTCAGGATATGTCATACTACAAAATAAACAGTTCCTCTACCAGAACAAAAATAATAAAATCATTAAATGTGGATTATGGAACGTCAGAGCTCGCTACAAGAGATCCTTCCTGCCCACAGCATCTTTTATGAAACCAGGATGAGTTACAACATTTAATTTCACTTTGGGATTAATAAAGTATTTTTGAATTGAACTGAATTTTGTCTAAGTCTCTGTTAGTTAATGATCTGATAACTGATCATCATATTGATTTATTCTGTCTGACAGAAACCTGATTACAACAGGAGGATTTTGTTAGTATAAATGAATCCACTCCACCTAATTATTTAAATTTTCACCTTCCTAGAACAACTGGTCAAAGTGGAGGAGTAGCTTACAGTATATTTATTTTTTGGTCAGGATTATTGATTAATGCTAAGCCAAATATTAGTTAATTTGAGTAGTTGTCCCTCAGTCTTTCCCATTCAACATGGAAATCAGAAAAGCCGCTTTTATTAGTTGTTATATATCGTCCACCAGGCACTTATTCTCAGGTCTGGTCTGAATTCTCAGATTTTTTGTGTGTGACTTATTACTGAATACTGATAAAGTCATAATAATGGGATATTTCAATATTCATGTAGATTCAATTCAATTCAAAAATACTTTATTAATCCCAAAGGGAAATGATTTGTTGATGTAACTCGTTATCCTCGTTTCATTAAGAGATGTTATAGATACTGATGGCTGTAGACAGGAAGGATCTCTTGTAAAGGTCCATCCCACAGTGGATCCTAAGAAACTGGCTGCAGATGCCATCTGATCCGTCCACCCAGACTCTGCTGGCCTCTTGGTTCCCCTCGGGCTGTAGGAACGCCTGAATGCCGGGCAGAACTCCTCCCAGAGCGATGGCCACTCCTCCCAGCAGTCTGCCGAGCTCCTCGTCGCTGCGGACAGCCAACTGTAGGTGCTGAGGGACGATCCTGTCCTTCCACTGTCATGAGCCATGTTTCCTGCTAGTTCCAGGATCTCAGTGGTCAGGCACTCGAGCACAGCTGGCAGGTAGATGAGAATGCATCCACAGAACATCCTTTTCAACTCATTTGATATTTGGTGCTGTAGATGAGATATTATTGAGATGTTGAAAGTGATAGGTTTACTTGTGGTTCCTAGAGTTTCCAAAACTGGAATGGGAGGCAGATATTTCAGTTATCAGGCTCCTCTCTTGTGGAACCAACGTCCAGTTTCTGTCCATGAGGCTGACACATTGCCTACTTTTAAGATTAGGCTGAAGTCATTCCTTTTTGATAAATCCTATAGTTAGGGTCAGTTTGGGTTTACGGAGCTATCCCTTAGTTATGCTGCTATAGGCTTAGACTGCTGGAGGACAAACTGGCTACATTTCCTCACTCTGCTGCTGCCTTTACTTGCCCTACTCTTCCTGTTTTGTATTTGTAATTATTTGTATCCTTCACGTGCTTTTTGTCTTTCCTCCTATAGAAAGTTCACCTGGACCTGTCATTCTGTTTGTTTCTCCTTCCTGTTCCTCTCAAACCAGCCGGTCGAAGCAGATGGCCGCTCGTCCTGAGCCTGGTTCTGCTGGAGGTTTCTTCCTGTTAAAAGTAAGTTTTTCCTTTCCACTGTCTCCTTTGTGTTTGCTCAGGATGGGGGACTGTGACAAAGTGAAGATTCAACACAATCTGCTGCTTCCTATAGATAACTTTTACTAATTGTCTTTTTCAATGTATGCAAATGTTTTTGTACAGTGCCTGAGACAACTTCTGTTGTGACTTGGCTTTATATAAATAAACTGAATTAACATAAAAGTATATGGTTTAAAGTGGATAACTGTTATGTTACTGTATTTCTTAATAAAAAAATGATGCACTGAAGGAACACTAAATAATATTGAACATGTCAAATGTGATCTTTGTTTTTTGGTGATGAAATCTGTCAGAAGCATTTCACAGTGTTTGAAACATTAACTCTTATCAGTAACAAGGACATACAACAAAATTGCACAATTAGCCAAAATAACCACACTTGTGAAATATTTATATAATTATTAGATACAATCGTGTAAAAAAAATCTTGGTCAATAATTGTTGCCTCCTTGCTTTCTGCAACTACAGATTTTTATTCCTTTTAGTAAAATTCAGAATAAAAGTTGGGAACTCTCAGGATGTAAAGCAGAACGAGTCATGAAGTAGATGCAAAAATCCGGTACGCAGTCTGAGATGTAAGTGAATTCTGTTTCTCTGTGTAGGGACGTGCAGGTTATCAGACGAAGCTCTCCTCCATGTTGGAGCACAGCAGGAAAGAATCGACCAACCGTGGTTTGATCAGCTGTTGGTAATCGGCCGCCTCAATGCTGTCGGGACAGCCTGCTGCCAGCCTCCTCAGAGCAGCCTGCAGACACATGTGGAGACATTATGCATAAGCACAAACGATATCAGCTGCTTGGATCTATGCAACAATACAAACATGCACGTTGTGCAACCACATAAATTCAAAAATACTTTATTAATCCATAGGGAAATTAAGTGTTGTCGTAGCTCATCATCCTGGTTTCATTCAAGAGTTGTTATAGATGATGATGGCTGTGGGCAGGATCCAAAGAATCTGGTCACAGATGTCGATTCGTCCACCTGGATCCAGCTTGCTGTCAGATCTGGGGGCCTCTCGGTCCTCCTGGGCAGCAGGACTGCCGTAATGCCGGGCAGAATTCCTCCCTGAGCGATGGTCACTCCTCCCAGCAGCCTGCTGAGCTTCCACATCCCCGTTTCTCGTTTATCGCTCCCGCCCAAGTTGGCGAGGCAACAGGCGCACTCATAGACATATATAGAAATACTATACGTCTGTGGGTGTGCACCCCAAACACTCATACTGTGGCCAACCACTAGGGGGATCCACTCACACGCAGATGTCACGATTTTTTGTTTTTTTAAATATGTAGAAAAAAATTATATGCAAAATTTATTTTTATCAGAGCTTAAAAGTATGTTAGTCAAAGTGTTTGGCATAATTTTTCTGTTGTTTATGTGTAATGCCATATAAATGTATGTTTATACCGTTTTAAAATGGCCCCTGTTTCACACAATGTGGTGGGTTGCCAGTTGGGCTTGTTTTGGGCTTGTTTTCATAGAGCTGGTTGCTTGTTTCTAACGCGAGATCTGGCAACACTGGTACTCGAGCACCGCCACCAGGTTGACGAGAATTTGTCTATGGCGCCTCCTTTTCAACTCATTTGGGATTTGGGGCTGTAGTTGAGGTATTTGAGCTTTTGAGACGTTAATCAGCTGCTCCTGGTTGTCATAAAAAAAAAAAAAACTTGTTGTCATGGTTACGCATCATAACAAATGCCCAAAAATAAAAAAATAAAGCTTTCAGTAAAAATTCTTCCAGCTGCACATCATCCGATACCAAAGGAAGTAATCGTCCAAAAAAAAAAGGCATTTACATCCAGAAAAAACAGGAATAAAAGTTTTCAGCTACTCCAACACGCAGCCACCCCGAGCGGAGCAATTCTAGAACATATAAAGACAACTGGGAAGGTAGGGTTGGAATTGTAAAAATACAAATGATCACCAAACAACAAGTTAGGCAACATTCAGTCTTTTCTGAGCAGGACTTGCTTTAATAGAATTATATGATCTGAAGAGCGCACGCCTAATACACGTGACACGTCTGACACGTTCAGTCAGGAGAGCCGCCGAGATTCAAGATTACAAATGATTTGTGATGGCTGTGTTCTTTGAAGGTTGGACTTCAACATCTTCACATGCACTATCTAACCCCTGGCTAAAAGAATCAAATGGAATCACATTAACCTGAAAATGACTGATGAGCAAGAGCTCAGAGAAGAGGACAGGCAACCTAAAGCTCCTGACCAGCATGCACTGGAAATCTTTGCATCTTAATTTTCAGGATTAGACTGGGTGGATAAAATACTAAAAAGGTGTTCTTCATTCTATTTAGATACTGTACATAAAATACACAATCTTTGTATGATTTTTAGTATTGTTCCATGTTGGTAATAAAACTGGAGTTTATTTTGGTGCACCAGTGCAGGATAGTGTATTAGGATAATATGAAATGATAAAGAAAGGAATAGATAAAAAATAAAAACAAAAAAAAAGATTGTTGTTCACTCAGTTTTGAGAACAAAATTGTTACGTCAAGATTAAAATTGAAATGTTGAGAATTATGTCAAAGCACTATTTCAAAAACAGTGGGGCCCGAGGAAGAAAACCCAAAAGTGTTTAGGACTGTAGATTTATTTTTACAGAGTAAACTACAAAATTACAACACAAAATATTTTCTTGTTGCGAGGTCTTTATTTTTTTTTTATATAGTAGCATCAATCACAATTCATAGCACTTCCTTCAGTTCTTCAGAATAAGAGTTTTAAACACATTCTTGACCCCAAAATCCCTCAAAGATGGTCATACAAATTATTATTTTTATTTTTTTTTTAGTCTTCCATGAAGGAAGTAGAGTTTGGGGACTTTGGAGTTGGTCTGTCCATAACCGTGGCTGAGGTCAGTGAGGTAGTTAAAAAGCTCCACAGGGGAGCAGGGCTCCGGGGGTGAATGAGATCTACCCTTATTTCCTTAAGGCTCTGGATGTTGTGGCGCTACCTTGATTGACACGCGTTTGCAACATCACGTGGCTATTGATCAGGGGAGGTGCCACTGGTATGGCAGACTAGGGTGGTGGTTCTCCTCTTCAAAAAGGGGACCAGAGGGTGTGCTCCAATTACAGGGACATCACTCTCCTTAGCATCTGAGGTAAGGTCTATTCAGGGGTAGTGGAGAAGTGAGTCCGATCGTTGGTTGAATCGCAGATCCAGGAGGAACAATGTGGGTTTTGTTCTGGCTGTGGAACACTGGACCAGCTCTTTACCTTCACTGGGTCCTCGAAGGGTCATGGGAGTTTGCTCATCCAGTTTACATGTGTTTTGTGGACTTGGAGAAGGCTTTCAACCGTGTTCCTCAAGGGTAAACTGTTGGGGGTGCTCTGTGAGAATGAGATTGGGGGGGGTCCATTGCTATGGGCTGTTCGGTCACTACACAAGTGGTGCAAGAGTTTGATTCACATTGCCAGCAGTAAGTGGGACCCCTTCAGGGTGGGAGTTGGACTCCGCCAGGGCTGACCATTGTCACCAATTCTGTTCATGAATTTTATGGACATAATTTCTCGGTGCAGCCAGGGGGCGAGGGTTTCCAGTCCAGTGGCCTCAGGATTCCATCTTTACTCTTTGCAGATGAGTTGGTCCTGTTGGCGTCATCGTGCCGTGATCGTCAGCCCTCACTGGAGCTGTTTGCAGCCGAGTGTGAAACAGCTGGGATGAGACTCTTTCAAATCTGAGGCCATGGTCCTCAGTCGGAAAAGGGTGGGTTGTTCTCTTCAGGTCGAGGGTGAGGTTCTGCCTCAAGTGGAGGAGTTCAAATATCTCAGGGTTTTGTTCACAAGTGAGGGAAGAATGGAGCGTGAGATTGACAGATGGATTGGTGCAGTGTCTGCAGTATTGTGGGCCCTGTGCCAGTCCATTGTGGTGAAGAGGGAGCTGAGCTGTAAGGCAATGCTCTCTGTTTACTGATCGGTCTACGTTCCTACCCTCAATTATGGCCACGAGCTCTGTGTAGTGACCAAAAGAATGAGATCGCAAATATAAGTGGTTGAAATGAGTTTCCTCCGCAGGGTAGCTGGACTCTCCCTTAGAGATAGGATATAGGTTCAGATAGATTCAGTTATCTGGGAGAGACTTAGCATTAAACCGCTGCTCCTCCACATCAGGAGGGGGCGACATGGAGGATTAAAAGCCAATATAGGCCTTTGGGAACATATCCATATTGGTGATAATTGTCCCATTATGTACCGTTATAAACACTGGGAACAAGCCGTGTCCTTACATGCAAAAGATGCAATTATAAAATGTATCCAGCAGAGGGCGCATGCAGACTACTTTCAAGTAGTGATCCAGTTGAGGTGATTTGAGCATCTGGTGAGGATGCTCCCCATGGGTACCTCCCTACTGAGGTACTTCGGGCATGTCCGACTGGGAGGAGACTCCAGGGAAGATTCAGGACACATTGGAGAGACTATGTCTGTCATTTGGCCTGGGAACACCTTGGAGTCCCCCCAGAAGAGCTGGAAGAGGCTGTGGAAAAAGATGTCTGGGCCTTCCTGCTCAAGCTGCTGATGGATGGATGGATGGATGGATGGATGGATGGATGGGTCATTAGTGTTCTTTAATTTAAAAAATAAATACTGTAGCTTAAACCTCTACAAATTTTGAGAAGCTATTTGGACACAGATGACAAGTTCAGATACATTAAGACAATTTATTTCTTATTAAAACCTTTTTAATGTATACATTTGTTAAGATACAGTAAATCTTGTGCTATCATAGGTCTTTGTGCTAATACTAGCTTGATATTTAATTCTATTTTAGTCAAAAAATGAAAACTTTATATAGAACAATTAAATCTTTTTCTCAACATTTGTCAAAAATACTATTTCAACTTTATCACGGTTTATTTTAATCTTGACATATTGAATTTGTTCTAAAAAATTGTAGTTCAACTTTACTGCAGTCAACTTTAATATGTTTTTGTTCTTTTTTTTTTTCTTTAAAAACTATTATTTCCAAAACATTTCACCTTTCTTAAGATTGTATTTTGACTTTATTACAGTCACAGATATTCTCAAAATTGTAATATTTGATTTCATTTGCAAAACTGGGAAACACAAAATAAAAAAAACACTCTCAATCCCAGCTCTAATACACTGTTGTACTGACGTTCAACATGTTTATGCATTAAATACTCTTCTCACTGAGCCACAGTTATTCTGTGACCATAGGGAATTAAAATGTGCAATATTTTAAGCATTTATATGAAATTGGCTGTTTGAGTGGTTCTACAGCACAAGACACAAAATCTTTGAACCACTATTCAAAGTTGTGCTTTGAAACTCATATTAATAATAATAAGACATAAATACATTGTATTATTGATTTTAATTTATTAATATACCTACCAGGCAGGCAACCAGAACAGAGTCACTGTTGTTTCTCTCAGTGGGGGAGCGACAGAGTTCAATGAGATGAGGAACAGCTAAAGACCAGAGAGGAAAACTTGCGTTACCAGTTTGATTCATGGCTTTGAATATACCAGTCTAAGGCTCGATCACCAGACACTTGCGAGCAAG
>NC_056507.1:6295056-6302182 GCF_014905685.2 Nematolebias whitei
ATATATCAGATATCTTTTCAGAAGTTTTCTTTACATTATTTTAATAAAATAAAATAAAAATACTGTTATTATAGAAAGTCATTCAGACAAGATTTAATGAGCTTGTACTTGTTTTCTACTCCAGGTTGGTCATGGTGTTGTGTTTTCTACTGTCTTTATTGTCTGATATTGTAAACTGACATATTCATAATAAACTGATTTAATCCAAAATCTGACAGAAGTTATACAGTATTTCTCCTTTACTCTGTATTTTACTTAAGTCATATGAAATATGTGGAACTGTAATAAAAATTGAGTGAATATACAGTAAATTATTTTTTTAAGTGTGTTTTCCATAAAAAGCAAAAACAGAAAAATCAATGTAGTATATATGTATATATAAATACATGTCATAGGTTATACAGTATGCATAATATGATTTTATATTATATTTATCAATATTTGTCTTTAAAAGGGTCTTCATGGCCAAATAAGTAGAAATAATAAATAAAGCACATCTTAACCTTCAAAGTTTTTTTTTTACATTTATTATATTGAGAACTTTATTTTAATTTTTTTATTACTTTTTAAGTAAAAGAAAACAACAAACAAACATGATCTTTCAGACAAATAAATCAAAACAACTTTTTTTTGGTTGCGAGTTTCGTGTTCTGTTCATTTTGGACTTTATGCATGCAGGTCTAAAAATAATCAGTGTGTATATGTCACATGCACACGCTCAGCAGGAGTGATATGTTTCTTACCTTTGAGGTGGATGGCTGTTTGAGCCACATCTGGGTCTCTGCTCAGACGGGCCAAGGTGACGGCGGCTTTCTGCTGGACTCGCTCGCAGGCCGCGCCCTCTGATGGGTTTGGGGAGGATGGCTTTTCTCCCAGCAGCAGGAGCAGTCTCTCTATTCCTGAAAAACAACAAAAAAATGTGTGCTCATGGTACACCTTAACCCCAAAAAGATATAATAAATTAATTAAAAAAATAAGAGGGAGAAAAATCCAACAACTAGAAACAACATAATTACAGTGCAGTAAGTGTCCACATAAACAGATCAAGTTTAAAGCTTTCAGACTAAAAATGCAAAGGATACAACCATTACTGCCAGTTTAACTGAAATGAAGAGACCAATACTGCAAACAGCTTCTTGAAGGAATAATTTGAGTTAATGCATTGGCAGAAAGCTGAGATTATAAACCCTGAACATGCATGTGATGATCATTTAAAAACATTAAATTAATAAGTAAATGAGCTCCGATAAGATACACCAATGCCTACATTTAATCAAACCAAACCATAAAGTACTGTACATCTGGAGAGCCTTTTATCTGTAAAGAACTGCACAGATCCAGCTGTTGATGACTGTATAAAAAGGGATGTGTCTTCACTCGGTGCAGACGAAATGCACAAATACCACCAAAGAAGAAAATATAAAAAGGGAATGATGAAAGAATAATAAACATAATTAAATATTGATGTAAAAAAAGCTCTGCAGATCTGTTTACAGATAACTACCATGTCAAATAGCTGACTTTGAGTTTTTGCTTCAATGAGCTACTTTACAAAAATCACCCGATGCTGCCCTCTTCAGGACAAAAACAGAAATACAGATTTTTATTTTATTTTATATTATTTATTTATTACCTCAAATAGAGCAGTCAGTTTATTATAGCATTCCAAGTTTCTACTTTTTGAAATCCCAGATTTTTTCAGGTTCAAACTGTTAATTATTTCTGTTAATTACGTCGTAACCTCCACATTTACTGTTTGTACGGTGGTTTTGTTTCATGATCTGATCAACTATTAGATGTGGCGAGATTTATTATTATTATTATTATTATTATTATTATTATTACACTGACTTTAAAATGCATTTTGTGAGGAAAAAATAATTATCCACTACTGCGAGGGATATGTTTTTCCTTTGTTCTGTTTCATTGCAACTTTTATAAAATAATTACAAGATAATATTTTTTCACAGACAAGCTTTCTTTAATCAAAACCTTACAAAAGCCTGTCACTCTAAAACAAAAACCTGAATAAATTCATTGTATTTGTTTATTTTTTATGCTGTCATAAGTACAGGGTCTGGCCTAGTTGTGACATTTTGACCTTAAAGTTTTTACAATGAAACACTGGAAACTACAGCAACTGGTATTTTGTTGTAAATATTTATTGTATTGTCATAACACTGTAAATATATGTTTAATTATGAAATTCTGGCAAACGGTGTTTTTATCAATTTATAGTAAATTTATCCCAAAAAATATATAATACAATATAGTTGCATTCTTTTATTTACTGAAAGACTGTAATATAATTTACAATATTAAAGTTATTTTACCATGAACAGATTTAAAGTTTATAAAAATTTATTCAAAATAATTTACCAGTTCTTAAATGTGATATTAGTTTCTAAAAACATATAGAGTACTTTATTATTTACATCTTACTTCATACATTTTAATGCATCTATTTTATTGTTTTTCCACTTATCACAGTGTTAAAGTTGCACTTTTTTTTATTGAATTATAACCATAAGAAAGGCTTTTCCTGTTTGGTTTATGGGACTTGTCTGTCAGTGGTTTATGAACCAAACGTGGGCATCATGGTGACTTTGTTTAAAATACACAGCTTGTTTGGTTAGCTTTGTTTTTTAATTTACATTTAATATTTTTTTAGAAAACACGATGTGTATTAGAGTCAGGAATCACAAACATTTGTTTCATATTTTGTTCATTTTTTCCAAAGTTATCCAAACCTGGAAAATACTATAAAAAATGTTTTGATAAATTAAAAAAGAAAAGTTAAAAATAAATATGCTTCTTGATGCAGCATAATTTTATTTTATTAAGCACCAAAATATGTTTTATATAAGGTAATGTCAATTCGTTTTTTCTATATATTTTACGTTTAATAAACAGCTGACAAACGAAAATGACAGTTATAAATTGTAAAAAGAGATTACCTTGTTCTTGCAGGACTTCTGGGGCGCACGGCTCTAAGACAGAGAGGTTTGCCAAAATCGTCACCACCTGAGAGAAAATAAGAAGAAAACATGGCCCAAGTGTGTCGCACATTACTGTTTTCATTCAGGGCACGGAGCAACCACTGCTTTCTGTCCCATTTCATTTATATCTGATTGTTTTCACAGCTGCAGCCACATCTGGTTGCACACCTGGTCCTTGGAGTAGGGCGTGTCGACTCTCTGGCGGTCTTTGCAGGCCTGCAGCAGGATGTGGATGGCGTTGAGCTGCAGCAGAATCTCACAGGCCATGCTGTCGAAGAACGTGATGTTGGCCAAGGCTGCAGAGGCCAGAAGGAATACTTCACCACAGGAGGCGCTTTCACACAGCTCTGAGAGAATAAAACACCACTTACTGAATTAAATCGTTTCCTGCAGCTATCTGATGCTGCGCATCAAAACGTTTGACACGTAAGAAACGCTAATCATGAGATTCACGGGTTTACTTTCTCTTTGACTCATTAAAAAATGTATATATATATATATATTCATATATCATAATACAGTAGTCCTTTGTTACTTTGTGGTTCAACCTTCACCGACTCACTCTTTCACAGGTTTTCAACGTAAGATTTTTTTACAACACATTATTGACTGATTGATGGAAAGTGACCAACCAGAGCTTTATGCTGAGAGGAGGACTGGCCAGTGGGAGCATTGGGGCATTTCCCGGTGGCCTGGCCTGCTCAGTGATCGCCGAGGGGGACTTAAGGCTCGGCTTGGGTCATGCTTGATTATTTTAAATAAACAATCCATGCCGCTCGTGTGGCTCATTTAGGTATAAGACAGACCCCCTCCCCTCCTTTCTTTTTCCGAGGCGAGCAGAGAAACACAATGGGCAGGCGCACAACCTGTTGTGTGTCTCTGCTCTGCTGTGACAGACAGCCTCTGAAAAAGAAAAGATGGGTTGGGGACTCTGTCTTATACCTAAGTGAGCCACACGAGCGGCATGGATTGTTTATTTAAAATAATCAAGCGCGACTCAAACCGAGCTTTTAGTCCCCCTCGGAGATCACTGAGCGGGCCAGGCCACCGGGAAATGTCCCGGTGCTCCAGATGGCCAGTCCGCTCCCGGGACTGGCTCAGTAACCGTAGCATCAGTCTGTCTGCTCTCTTTCTCTGTGCTCCTTTAGAGAGTTATTGAAAGAGTGTGGAAAAAATTTATGAAGCCTTATATATAAATACTAAAATAAATACACCATCCCTACTTTGTGGATTTTCACCTATCGTGGCGGTGTCTGGAACGTAACCGCTAAGTAAGGGACTACTTATATATATACTTAATATTTTAATTTAACAAATTTAATAAATTACTTAAATTATATTTAATACATGGTTTCATAAATATATTTTACAGAGTACAGGTCAAAGGTCAGGTTGGCAACATCAGTAGCATGCCCACTCACTGATGAGAGCGGTGACGATGTCGTGCATGCTCTCCAGGAAGCTGGCGAGATGCTGCGTGGACGTGTGGTGAGGTGAGGTGATCTGGGCCACGACCGCCGCCGCCTCGGCTCTGGCTGCTTCCACGCTGCTGTCGTCGGTCAGGATGTCTGCCAGGCACAGGATCCCGTCCACCTGCAGGACGGCAAGGGATCTCTCAGATCACCAGAGGAAACACAAACGTGTAGCATTCATTTAGTTTGTTTAAGGAATTTCACTTTTTAATCTGACATGGACGAGGAGCTCATGGTTGCTCAGCTGTCTTTGAGTAAAAAGTTTGTTTTGTCGAAACGGGCTTTTCCTACATTTCCTACCACTGCTGGAGACTATAGGGACACAAAACTGTGAGGAAATACACAAATTGTCACTTGAAGGACTCGCAACACATGTTCATATGTTTTAATGCAACATTCCTGTGACGTGTCTGCAAATGACGTGGAAATACTTTTTAGATGAAATCATCTCTTAATCATCATTCAACCAATCGTCAAACAGCAAATAAACCATTTCCCCACCATTTCTAACCGTGTGAAGACGAGCTAGGGCTGCACGGTGGGGACGCTGGTTTGAGCTGTTTCCTTGTACCAAGAAGATCCTGGGGTTTGAACTCAAATACAAAATAAAACAATAAAATAAATGAAAATAATAAACTGCATGAAAATAATTAGAAATATCACCATTTGCAGTCATCCATTATCTTTACCCGCTTATTCCATTTTGGGTCACGGGGGTCGCTGGTGCCCATGTCCAGCAATCGCTGTGCGAGGGGCGGGGTACACCCTGGACGGGTCGCAAGTCCATCACAGGGACACATAGAGACAAACGAGACAAACAACCATTCGCTCTCTCACTCACACCTAGGGACAATTTAGAGTTACCAATCAGCCTAACATGCATGTTTTTGGTCTGTGGGAGGAAACCGGAGTACCCGGAGAAAACCCACGCATGCACGGACAGAACATGCAAACTCCACCCAGAAAGGCCCTGGACCGGGGTTTGAACCAGGGACCTGTTTGCTGAGAGGCAGCGGCTCTACCAGTTGCCCCACCGTGCTGCCCCATTTGTAGTCATTTAAACAATAATTGGTTGATTTTTTTCAACTGCTTCACTTCCAGCTCGTCGTGACATCACCGACCAGACAGCATCAAGTGGACATCCAGACAGACAATGAAATGCTCCAAGTGTCAAAACTCCCTTTCTGCTCAGAAAGCCACACCACTGTGTTTATCATCCACCTCAGAGCTGAGACTCCGTCTGCATCCACCCTGCTCAAATGAATCATCAGCTCTAAGGGAGGAGCTCATAAAGGTATGACGTCAAACAAATAATTGGGTTTTTGTACTTGAGTGTGTACGCTAAAGACTTTTCTGGAATTTGAGGAGTTGAAGAACATGCCTTCATCCATTTGGTGGCAGTGTTGCTCAGTTTAAGTGCAATACACCTGGAGTACTTATAGAGTTTTACTTCATACTGTTGGAATCAGTGCACTCTCAAAATAATCCATACTGTGAATTTAAAAAAAAACAACTTAATTGTGGTTTAACCATAAAATAGTGCTGGAAAAATTGTTTTAACTAATTCAGAGATTTATATTTATTATTTATACAATCGTTTGGTCAGAGCTTTGATTTTCTTTAATTTGAAAAAATCAACTGATGTTTCTGATCCACACACACACCACCAGCCGCAACTCCTGAACTAAAAGTTGAACAAATCTCAAGTGGAGCAGAGTCTGAGCTCCTGAAAGCCACACCTGTCAGTCTTATCTGCACACGAGCATCAGCAAGCTGAGCTTCACAGGACAATTCTCTATTTTTGTCTCTGTGGACGTCAGCAGCACTGCGCGAGAGCAACCCACTGACGTGGAACCATCCACTCTCCACGCCCACGTTAATCCACTGCTGCATCTTCCCCATCCGGACCCTCCTCCTCCTCCCTAAAAAAAAAACCAGGATGCTCCCCAACTCTTCATTTACAGGACAGTAAACGCGTCAGATGTAGCTTATTCTCCCCTCGTTGTCGTCAAATAACTTTTATACACATTCTTTTTAAAGTTCTAACAAACCTGGCCCTGCAGCGCTGGAGCAACAACTAAACTAAAATCAGAAGTTTTTAGAAAAGACACTGAACATTCCTACATTTTGTAATTCACAAAACGTGTCTTTTAAAAAGTGTTCATTTAAAAATTATCATTGATTTCTTTAATGTTTTTCTTTTTATTGCACCTAAGCGCCTCAGTAATGTATGACTGCTGTGAAACAAGTCGACAGCATTTCACTGGGGAAAAAAAAGTGTGCAAAAACAGTTTAGACTATGATGTGATATGAATATATATATATATATTATATATATACTTTGTATTTATATTTATATATTTCCACATTTGGAAATAAATACCAAATAAGCATGGCTCTGCAGCAAGAATGTTATTTACAATTCCCAACAAAACACATTACATGTGTCACGTGTTACAGAAATGGTCCACAACCTTTATGCAGAAGCAGGTAATGGATGGATGGATGGATGGATGGATGGATGGATGGATGGATGGATGGATGGATGGATGGATGGATGGATGGATGGATGGATGGATGGATGGATGGATGGATGGATGGATGGATGGATGGATGGATGGATGGATGGATGGATGGATGGATGGATGGATGGAT
>NC_056507.1:6302282-6307426 GCF_014905685.2 Nematolebias whitei
GGATGGATGGATGGATGGATGGATGGATGGATGGATGGATGGATGGATGGATGGATGGATGGATGGATGGATGGATTGATGGGCCAATTTCAGTCAAGACAAATTTTCCTTGGAACATGGGGGAAAGAAGTTCTCATGCTACGTTTGTTTTTCATTCATTTTTGTGAAGGTTAGTTTGCAAATAAAACAAATAAAACAAAACTTTAACGGAGTAAAGTGCACGAAGAAGTGAATGGAAGTTTTTAGTTTGTTTTTTCAAATAAAATACCCGGCACATCAATGTACCATTTACAAAAAGATTTGAAGCTCTCGACCTTTGACCTCTCTAAGTGGCTTTAAGAATCTGTTGGACTCCTGGCAGGGACCGATGCAGACATGTTCCTGTTTTTAGTTTTCTACATTCACCTTAGAATCTAGCTGTTTTTTGTTACTTTTTTTGCCATCTTATTTGTAAAAAAACAAAACAAAAAAAACAAATGTATGCCTTTTTGTGGCTGTCCATTGTTTTCATCTTTGTTGAAATCAGGTCTCTCTTGTAAATGAGTCCTTGAGGCTCAATGGGATTTACCTGTCTAAATAAAGGTTGAATGAATGAATGAATGAATGAAATGTATTAATTCTGGTTGTGTTTACTGACCTTGAACCGATTTTATGTGGTACATGGCGCTCAAAAATCTGCCAAAATGAACTTATTTAGCTTAGTACGCCTTACAATCCGATGCGCCTTATGGTTAAAAAAATACGGTATATTAAATTTTTTTTTTTTTTTACTGAATCATTGGTTGAGGCCTCAATTCAATTTCAATTCAGTTTATTTATATAGCGCCAAGTCACAACAGAAACATTCAAATATACATTAAAAAAGCCAATTAGTAAAAGTTATCAAAGAAGCAGCAGATTGTGCTGAATATTCACTTCGTCGTAGTCTCTCATCCTGAGCAAGCACAAAGGAGACAGTGGAAAGGAAAAACTCCCTTTTAACAGGAAGAAACCTCCAGCAGAACCAGGCTCAGGACGAGCGGCCATCTGATTCAACCAGATGAGGTTTAAGAGGACAGGAAGGAGAAACAAACAAACTCAGAATGACAGGCGCATGTGAACTTTCTATAGGAGGAAAGACAAAAAAAAACATGATGAGATAGAAATAATTACAAAAATAAACAGGTAGAGCAAGTAAAAACAGCAGCAGAGCGAGGAAATGTGGTCGGTTTGTCCTCCAGCAGTCTAAGCCTATAGCAGCAGAACTGAGGGAAAGCTCAGGAAACCCAGTCCAACTCCAACTATAGGATTTATCAAAAAAGAACAATTTAAGCCTAATCTTAAAAGTAGACAAAGTGTCAGCCTCACGGACAGAAAAAAATCAGCTCAACAGGTGAGTCCATCACTGGGAAACATGGAGACAAACAAGACAAATCGTCATCACGTACATACATCTAGAGCTAATTTGAATCCACCAGTGAAGCTAACGTGCATGTTTTTGGACACTGGGAGGACACCAGCGTACTCGGTGACAACACCCCTGCACAGGCAGAAGAGTCAAACTCTGCAGTGAAAAGCTGCAGCTGAGTTTCAACCCCAGGTCCTGCTTGCTCTGAGGCAGCCGTGCAAACTGACTCCGACGTGCAGCTCTGCGTTTGCACATTTGAAATGAAGACGAGGTTATACGTTTCACTTGCTAACAAATCTTTGTATGAAAAGGAATTCTTTGAACGAATGATGTTTACGTTGTTTTAATTTTTGCCTTCTCTCTTGCTTGCGCTGCTACTTCAAGTTTCACGTGCAACAACATTTAACCCTTCGCTGCTGAACGCCCAATCATGGCAGATGTACAATTTTAGATCATTTTTAACAATCATTTCTTTCTCTACCAACTTAATCAATAAGCAACTTTGTGTTTTGATCAAATGCCAGCTGGGACTGGAAGCAGGACGTTCTATCCACCAGTGAGCCGTGCAGGTGCACGTGGGCCCGTTCTCAGACCAGGCTTTAACAAAGACAGTTGTCTTTCTTAAGCCTGAGCAAACACCGGTGAGCGGCTGGTCGCTCAGACTTGCCTGACAGCTTCTCTTTGGGGATCACGCTGCTAATCTGGGGTGGACTTTGGTTCCCGTTAAAGAGTTTTCACAGTTGGATGGTCCACGCCGTCCCAGCTGCTTTCACTGTGAACGCACACGCCGTTGTGGCATCATTAGTCTCTGGAACCACGTTGTGTTTGTCTTTGTGCGAGCGAACGCTCGCTCACTCGACGCAGGTGCATCTGTTGTTTGTTTAGGTTGAATTCTCCATAGAGAAAGGAGGAGGACAAACAGTGATGGTTGTCTCATTAGCTTTTTCTGTCCCTGCTCTGCTTTCTCTCTTTTAGACACACACACACACACACGTAGTGAGAAAACTCAGGTGAGTTCGGTCTTTATGTTTGACCTGTCAGCTCAGTGCTCAGGAGGTCCAACTAATGATCTCATTGCTGCGACTCACTGGGGTTTATTTTCTGTATAATGCTGTTTAAAGAGGAACCACTTACATTTAAACTCACTGTGTAGTACTGATCACCGCACTGTCTCCCAGCTGTTTACAGCTTTACTGTGCTTCCTTTAACCTGAGTTCACTTGAACTTTGTGAGCTCCTTCACAAGGATGGAATAAAGATGAAGATGTTGCAGAAAGAATTCCAACTAAGTAGACCTACAATCAAAGTTCTTTTTATCTCCCAATGAACCAAAATCACCTGTTTTACTTTATCTTCCATAGCTACATAAGTAATGTAGGTCAGATCGTTCCTGACGCATCTCTATGCTGATGACACAGTTGTTTATTGTCGAGCTAAAACAGTTGCTAATGTTGTCCAGCATTTACATTCTGCACTTGACATCATTCAGTCAGACTTGTTCCGTCTCAAACTGGTGCTAAATGCTGACAAAACCAAAGGGATGTGGTTTTCAAACAGGAAGTTGGTACCAGCAGTCCTTCCTCCTATCTTATCGTCGACTGGCGTTCCTATTGAGTTTATTGATTCTTACAAATACTTGTGAATTTTGGTCGATGCGCAACTATATTTTAAGCCTCATGTTGAAAATTTGATAAAGAAGCTGAAATTATTAAAACTGGGTTTCTTTTTCAGAAATAGATCCTGCTTAACTCTGAATGCCAGAAAACACCTTGTGACTGTGACTTTCCTTCCCTTCATTGACTACAGTGACATTATTTACATGAACGCCCCAACGAGCACCTTGCAGATGTTGGATGCAGACGTTGGATGTAGATGTTGGACACTGTCTATCATGGTGCACTAAGATTCATAACTGCCTGTAACTACCGTACCCATCACTGCTCCCTGTATTCACTGGTTAACTGCTCGTCATTAACTTCACACAGACTCTCTCACTGGTACATCCTTGGTCTGTTGCCTTCTTACATCTCCTCCTACATGTCACATCGTCAGTGCAGTTACAGCGTGCGCTCTCAAGACATCATTACCTGCAGCGTCGCCTCATTGTGGACTGAATTAGGCACAAAAGCCTTTTCCTACTCTGCTCCTGTAACATGAACACCTTGTAAAAAGATCTGAAGTTGTCAACCTTGACCTCTCTAAGGGATTTTAAACATCGGTTAAGTTTCTGGGAAAAACTAATGCAGACATGTTCCTGTTTTTAGTTTTTTACACCGCCTTATAATCTAGCTGTTTATTGGTGCTATTCCTTTTGGTTGTGCTATTTTGTTTTGATTGTTTTGATTTGTAAAAAAAAAAAAAAAGAGAGAGAAACTTAAATTTGTATACCTATGCCTATTTAGGATTGTCTATTGTTGTCATTGTTATTCACTGTTGTCATCACTCTTTGTTAAGAAATCAGGTCTCTCCTCTAAATGAGTCCCTGAGGCTCAATGGGATTATCCTGTCTAAATAACGGTTGAATGAACAAATCATATGACGAGAGGGGACAAAGTTGTAGCCATTTTTGTCAAACCTTGTAAATTACGAGTGCAGTTTCATGTGATGTGAGATTCTTTAGCACTCAAAGTATGTGGTGAGGTTGACTCTCAACTACCGCATTAAAATTTAGCTCATTGTCAGTCAATCTGATTGAGTTATAACCATTTTTGTGGTTGCTTAGCTATGGTGCCCGTCTCCAATAGAGTTGCCTTCAAAAGTTGTAGATTTATATCTAATGTTTACTTTCAGAGAAATTCAATCAGTAACTGCTAGTGCATGACTGATATGTGACTCCTGTACTGTAAACTACAGCACAAACAGCGATGAAGCAACAAACTGTCACATATAAATTAATAATTTGATGAAGGTACTAAAAACTCAAACTAATTTACAGCTATATTAAATCCTCTGTACCCACATTCTTGCTGAATCACTCGCTCAGACATCGATCCTTCATGATCACGGTACATTTTGTTTCGGGCCTGCATGTTGCCATTTGTTGGCTGAAAAGCAGGAGCATTAAAACTTCTCTTAATTTGATCCTAGAACATTGTTTTGATTAAGAGCATGAGTTAAAATCGTGTGCATGTGCAAACAACAGATTTACCTTGTCCAGTTGGTTGATGCCCTCCTCCACGCAGCAGATGGAGGCCACGGTTCTCAGAGCGTGAGCATACAGGTCTCTGAAGCGGTCCTGTCGGCAGATCTTGAACAGAGCCACCACAGCTCCTTCCTGTAGGAATGGATAAATCATTTTATACATGAGCCACAAAAACCTCACGAACCTGCAATAAAAATCATGTCAAGTTCAGCTTTTCACAGGGACCATACAGTGTGTGTAGCCTTTGTGAGGATTTCAGCTTGTGATGATCAACTGCAAGAAACTTTTTTTTTTTACTGAAGTACAAACATTAATAAAATGAAGCCACCAATTTACACTCCATGTTGACAGAATGCTTAAGTATTGTACAAATAGTTTAGAGTATGAAAAAGCATTGATGTGCCTTTAATAACATCTAGCTATAGCTATAATTAAATATATATATTAAAGCAATATATTTTTTTTAATGGTTCACTTTGGATTGGGTCATTATGACTTTTGGCAGCAGAACATTTTATGGAGAATAATTTATTCTAGCTAGCTGGATGGATGGATGGATGGATGGATGGATGGATGGATGGATGGATGGATGGATGGATTGATGGATGGATTGATG
>NC_056507.1:6307826-6332522 GCF_014905685.2 Nematolebias whitei
GATAGATAGATAGATAGATAGATAGATAGATAGATAGATAGATAGATAGATAGATAGATAGATAGATAGATAGATAGATAGATAGATAGATAGATAGATAGATAGATAGATAGATAGATAGATAGATAGATAGATAGATAGATAGATAGATAGATAGATAGATAGATAGATAGAATAGTATACTCAAACATGAAAAATATACACACAGGAAAAATGGAAAATGATTATATAATAACAACAAAAGTAGAGAAATTTAAAACTGAAGATCAAACAAATGATTGTTTTGATATAAAGGAGAAATTAAAAAATGTGAAGGCTGAGGTCCATCACACTAAGTGCAGAGTGCGCACACCCAATCCCAAGACTTGTATCTGAGCACAGTTGTTCTTCAAGACTGGAGAATTCTTTTAACTTTTTATATCTTTAAAAAATAAATAAATAAAACACTGAACATAAAAATTGTGCTATGATCAAATGCATTTGCTAGCTATGACAAGAAGTTTCTAGACTGATGGTCTGAGGCTTATTGTTTACTCTGCAGTTCTGTCTGCCTGTCTCATCAACAGCGCTGCCAGAAAACAACAAACACTTGATTTTACTCTTTGTACTGAATGAAACTTACCTCGCTCCACTTTCACTGTTTTCATGTATAAATATTTTATGATCATTAAAATGAAACCGCCCTTCTGATGGACATGGACTAACTAATAATCCTTATTTCTATTATTACATTTTTCTTATCAAGAAGTAAGTGTCATAAGTTTGGAGGAAATTTAATTAAAGTACATCTTGCACACCGAGTGAAAAGTGACACAAAGCAAAGCAAACCTCCTAACGCTTCACTTTAAGCTCTGTTTGACTTGGATTGATCAAATCTGCAGAAAAGTGGAAAAAACACCCGTATTTAAGAGGAAAGCGTGTTAGTGTGAGCGGATCCTGTCCTGCAGTTTCACACTGAGATTAATTCAAGTATTGAGGTTAAGGTCAGGCTACGTGTTGCACAGTTCTTTACTTATTCTGCTAACTCTTCTTACCATACAGTTTTTTGGTTGCTGATATTGCAGCAGAGGTCGATCATGTACAAAACATTTGCAGACACTAATGTATTAGTTAGGCTTCCTGAAAGTTTTGATTAGAGAGTTTTTTATGTTTAAAATAATTATATTTGTTTTCATAAAATGGGTCAACATGAGGCCTGAACAGTTTAAGAATTTATTGTAATTGCAAGATCAATATACCGTATTTTTCGTACTATAAGGCAATCCTTTAATTTTCTCAAAAATCTATAATGAGCCTTATAACCTGGTGCACCTTATGTATTAATTCTGGTTGTACTTAATGAACTCAAACTGATTTTATGAGGTACACGGCGCTCAAATATTTTAAAATAAACTTGTTTTGCTTAATGCGCCTTATAATCCAGTGCACCATGATTTTTTTATTATGTTCATTTTTATTATGTTAGCTGATTGTGTGAGGATTTGGAGGTATTGAACATATGCAAGGACATTAATATAAATTTTGGAACTTGTAGAGAGGAAAATGCTGTGTTTTTATTGTATCTAGATTTTTAAATTGTTTGTATTTTAATGTATAGTTTTTATTAAATGAACTTGGAGGTTGTACGGTTGATTACATGAATTTGTAGGTAGGAATATGTTGATAAATTATATGTATTTTAATGTGTAGAAATGCCCAACCAGGGACTGGAGTTGCGAATTAGCTGTAGTTATATTCTTTGTGCAACGCATCAGTGACAGACTTGTTCTGTTCTATGTTTGTGTGTATTGCCCCTGTCAAATAAACTAATAATAATAATAATAATAAATAATAATAATGATGAAAACAGACCCACTCATTGATACTGCACCTTATGATCTGGTGCGCCTTATAGTCTGAAAATACAGTATACACAGTGCAAGCAAGAGAAATATTTGGTAATTAGATGAACCGTCTATAGCTCCACAGTTTTCTTTTCAATATTATAATACCCATCATTCAAATAATATTATCACTGTATCATCATAAACATCTATGCAAATAAAGTTGCATAAATCGTGATGATTCGAATCAGTGTGTTTGTTCTAAATAGTAAAATTTTATATTACTCCAATAGAAGAACTCAAGTTTTTTAGGGTTATTTTACTGAGATTGATAATTATGATTAGTAAACATATTTTTCCTTCAATAGAAGGTGGTGCTCTGAGGTTTAGATTCAATTTATAATCATAATCCCCTAATTTGCTACACGAGAAAAAACATTATTGCCCGCCTTTCTATCATAACTGCATGTTTCTTTACCAAGTGCAGCCCTGAAGAATTTGGGACAAAAAGAGCTGTTAGTTTAATAATAAGTTCATTCTCCAACTGACAGGGGAAGTAGCGTGAGATCTTCTTCCAAGTTCATGCTCAATAATCCAGGTAGAAAATCAAAAAAAGTTCAGTAAGGTCATCTGGACGTTTTCTTTTTTTGTTGTTGTTGAGACGTTTGGAGAAATGTTTTGTTGAGAAGTCCTTTGGATGAAGGACGAAACATCGCAACAATAAAAGAAACCATTCAGATGACTTGACTGAACGTTGTTGGATTTTCCACCTGGATTATTGAGCATGGTCCATTATGTGAGTGTGCTGCTTGTGGGACTCAGTTTGTTGGGGCTCCTCAGACTGATGAAGTCCTTTGGATGAAGGACGAAGTGTCTCAACAACAAAAAAAAAAAGAAACCGTTCAGATGGTAAGATCTTTTGCCAAACCTACGTATTTAAATTAAATTATTCACCAGTTGTCATTGGCTGGTTTTGCCGTGAAGCACAGACTAAGGAATGCTGTATGAACTGTGTCAGAACCAACACAACCTTCAGTTCGAAGACCACAGCAGCACGTTGGTTTTAAAGAGCCCAAAAGACCAGAGATGACCGACGCCTTTGGCCAGCTTTACCCAACGAGTCCGGCAACCACAGAGCCTATTGAATCGCTCCCTCAGTTTATGATGTCAGATAAAAGCAGACAAAATATACATACTTCATGAATAAAAAATCACTGAGCCATAATAGCTGAGCATTTTCTGTTGGATTATGTTTGGTGTAAACAAACAAAAATACCACCTGAGCTGGATCCATGCCTATACCTAGGCATACCTGTAACAAAATAGAAAAAAATTATAATAAACACTTGAGATTGTTGGATCGTATCCACTGTGGCTAGAATTACCTGGAGCAAGATGAAGCCTGTAACTACCACCATTATCCTAATAAGGCCATTATTCTGGACTGGCATGTCTCATATTCTGCTTAGGCCCTGCTGCTGTGGCTTGGAGTGGTTAATCATGCCGCCCTGCAGCCTGACCGCTCCTGCCTGTTCACTGCCTACACAGTACTGCTCCATAACACCTGGAAGACTTAGCACTGCCTATATTTAGGGATTATCACGTTTTAATTCAGGCTACTCAGGTGGTGACAAGTCATGTGACGCAATATACCCTTGAAAAAATATTCATGTTTAATTTTACGTAACTTTGAATGGAAGACATGTGGTTGTGTGCAAAACAGTGAATCCAATAGGTGCACGAGCCAAAGACAAATTGCAGGGGAAGCATCTCACTTTCACAGATTGTTAGGCTTGTTGGTTGTTTCCTCTTCGTCTTTGTTGAACAATTGCTTCCGATGAATTCATCATTCCTTAAACGAGAGCCTTTAGAAGCCTGTGGTGCTGTTTCTCTGTTATTAATGCATTGGCGACAACAGGCTCACCCGGCGTGTAATTTTTATCCATCTCACGGTTTTTAAATCATTCTCTCGGCTCTGTTGAACTCATAAACAGCAGAGTAAACGAAGCGGTTTACACCAAGAATTGTAAACAAAGACGTTGCCTGGATAAATCGACGTGAATCTCCCGGGATGGAAACTCACTTCATTCAACAAACAGTTCTCTGGAAACAGGGTCCAAAAGGTTGACCACCACATATTTTCCACATGAAAATTATAGACCAAGACAAATGGAGACTTGAATATCTTCGCTGTATTTTTCAGTTGTGCCCAATTTGTTCTCCAAGATTCTAAAGCCTAGAACTTTTAGAGAGTAAAAACACATACGTGGACACTTTTAGATCTGTACATTTAGATGTTTAGCAGTATGATGGACTGATTCATCCATTTATCCATCCATTTTCTAGTTTTCCGTGGTTGCGTTGGGGAGGAAACACATCCAGAAGGGAAACCCAGTCCTCAACGCTCTCTAGATCCTCCTGGAAGAAGTCAAGGTGTTCCCAGGCCTGGAAGGGTATATTTAATCCATCCATCAAATGTGGGGTTTGCCCTGGGATGAGCCCTGAAAAACATTCTCATTAGACGCCCGAATCCCCTCAGATGTTGTCTTTTATCCCCCACATTAAAAATGTTACTAGAACCACCTTCTTCCACCTACGTAATATCTCTAAAATTAGAAACATCTAAAAATGATGCAGAAAACCTGGTTCATGCATTTGTCACTTCTAGACTGGACTATTGCAATAGTTTGTTATCTGGGTGTCCAAATACATCTTTAAAAAGTCTTCAGTTGATCTAAAATGCTGCTGCCAGAGTCTTAACTGGAGTTACTGGGAGAGATCATATCTCTCCAGTTTTAGCTTCTCTCCACTGGCTCCCTGTCAAATCCAGAATAGAATTCAAAAGTTTACTTCTAACCTACAAAGCTCTCAACATCCTAGCTCCATCATATATTACAGATCTTATTGTTCCATATTTTCCTAACAGAGCACTTCACTCTCAGACTGAGAGGTTTACTCGTGGTTCCTAGAGTTTCCAAAAACAGAATGGGAGGAAGATCTTTCAGTTATCAGGCTCCACTCTTGTGGAACCAACTTCCAGTTTCTGTCCGTGAGGCTGACACATTGTCCAGTTTTAGGACTGGGCTTAAGATTTTCCTTTTTGGATAAATCCTATAGTTAGGGTCGGCTTGGGTTTCCTGAGTTGTCCCTTAGTTATGCTGCTATAGGCTTAGACTGCTGGAGGACAAACTGACCATACTTTTCACTCTGCTCCTGTCTTTACTTACTCTGCTCAACCTGTTTTGTATCTGTAATTATTTTTTCTATCCTTGATGTGTTTTTGCCTTTCAGGTACACCTGGACCTATAGTATATCTGGACCTACCATTCTGTGTTCGTCTGTCTCTCCTTCCTGTTCCTCTCAAACCCAGCCGGTCAAAGCAGATGGTCGCCTGTCCTCAGCCTGGTTCTGTTGGAGGTTTCTTCCTTTTAAAAAGGATTTTTTACTTTCCACTGTTGCCATTATGATTGTTCGGAATGGGAGACTGCGACAAAGTGAAGCTTCAACATGTCTGCTGGATTCCTTAGATGGAGAACTTTACTCACTGGCTTTTCTATGTACGTGAATGTTCCTGTAAAGTGCCCTGAGACAACTTTGTTGTGATTTGGCGCTATATAAATAAACTGAATTGAATTAAATTGAATTGAATAGATCAAACCAAAGCAAATTTATTGTGTGGCACTTTTCAAAATGTGCTGCACAAAAAACTAATATAGAAAAGACAATACCAAATATAAGACCATAAAAACAAACAATATTAAAAATAGTTTAAAGTACTTGTATGATGAGACATTAAAAAAAAACCTCTCTCTGTGTTAATACCAGTGAGTACAAATGTGTTTTAGGCAGAGATTTAAAAAGTCCAAGCCCTGTCTAATAGCAGTTGGTTTCACGTTTTAGGAACTGCAACAACAAAAACTCAGTTACCTTCATGGACCAGCCTGGACCTAAATCTCATCACCACTGCGGATTGGTCTGGACATCAGGACGAATAAAACAATCATCTTGAGGACACATAGGAAACAGGACACAGGAGTCTGCCCATACTGGGTTTGATATAAAGGTCATCAATAACGCTTTATAATCAATTCTAAAACAACAGGAGTCAATAAAGAGAAGCCAGCACGGGAGAGATACTGTATATTCATGCTTTATTTTTTATTTTTTTTAAAGACCAGATGCTGTGTTCTGAACTAACTGTAGTTGTGAGCGGCCAGCCTGACTCACATCAACATACTGTTATAACAATCCAGCTGGGAGGTAAGAAAACTGCAAATCACCCATTCAAAATAATTAAAATACATATTTTTTTAATTAAATAAAACCATCAGTTTAACAATCTTTTTACTGCAGAACTACCGTATTTCTCGGACTATAAGGCGCACTTAAAATCCTTTAATTTTCTCACAAATAGACACTGAGCCTTATGATCTGGTGCACCTTATGTATGAAAAATACGGTTATCTTTTTCTCAAGGGTAAAATCTGAACCATACGTCATCCCCATTTCTTACAGGGGACGTTACAAATGGTTCCAGACTGCCCAGATCTATAGAAGATCTATGGTTTTCACTGAGTCCAACAACTATAACTTCAGTTTTATCTAATTAAAACTGGGAATGTTTGAAGTCGTCTACGTTTGTAGCTCAGTAAAGTAGTCAAGCAGTGGTCTCAGTGGAAGTGATTGATTGTGCTTTAACTGTAGGTAGATATGAGTGTCATCTGTATATGAAAACTTGAGATGCAGCAGAACGCCTGTGATAGTTTGTGTTTTGGTGGTTCCTGCAGTCGTTTCATACTGCCTTGTTTTATTGTTGTGTGTTGACTTTTTTTTTTTAGATCGTTTGTGTTTTTAGTCGTTCTTGTTGCATTTCCTCTGTCAGTCTTGCTTCTCAGTCATGTTCCATCTCACACCTGTTCCTTATAATAATTAAACTCAGCTGTTGCCTCTTACCCCATCACTCCCTCAGTACCAGGCTTCTCATTCTAACTTCAGTTTGGTATACTGGTACGCACCTGGTTTTTGCTTCTTGTATGCTCTATGTATCTTCCTGATGATATGGGTTTCCTTTGGGTTGTTCTGTGTATTTTATTGTTGTTCCAGGCTCTTTTTTAAATTTATTTGTAAAGTGCCCTGAGACAGCTTTGTTGTGATTTGGCGCTATATAAATAAATTTAATTGAATTGAATTTTTTGGTAATAATAAATTGCTTATTTTAGTTGATTCCTTGTGTGAGCCTGCATTCTATCTCTATTGCAAAGGGTGACAGCAGCACTTCTACTTTAGGCTGTCCCTGGATGATGGTACTCCTTTTCTCTAAGGTTGAGCTCAACTGCCTGACAGAGAAAGCCCAGTCCAAACGCTTGCATCCAGAATCTTGTTTTCTCAATCAGGAACCAGATCTCATGAACGTATGTGAGGGTTGGAACCTACTGTATATGTACCATAAAAGTGGTCCATCTTCACCCTGCCATCATTTGTGAACAGAACTCATACATTCTTATAGTCTTCCTCTTGAAGCATACATATGATTTTGTTTTAACACAAAAGTTATGTGATGGGTAAATAAGCCCCTATCTTCCTAGATCTAGATCTTCCAAGACCACCTGTATCTTTTTGGTGCCCCACAAGTTTCCACAAATTACTTTCTTTAAAACTTAAACTTTATTATACTTGTAGGAATACCCCTCCTATCACCATGATGTATTGCTATGGATCAATGAAATGAGCAAATGCTTATTTTTACTTAGATAGCATTTATTTTTCCTGAACAGTTGGTACCTGGTATCTATTAAGATAACAGTGTTCAACGTCATTTATCTGAAAATATGCATCCCATTCCTCACCTAACACCGTCAGTCAGCAGTAACACTGGCAGAATGATGGAAATAATAAAACTATCCCTCCTCTGCGTATTCAATCAGTGTTTTGTAATAATTAACAAGTGAATGAGAGAAGTCGGCAGGCTGTGGAAAATTAAAATGCAAAAATTTCTCAGCCACAGCTTACGATACGATATGCTCTACTGTGAAAAATATTTGAGAGACTGTGACAAAGACAGCTACATGTCAGGTGGACATGTTTTGTGCTGGGTATTCATTAGCAGCAAGTCTTTCCCTGGTGGTTTGGTCTGCGGCTCTGCACGAGGAGTTAAGTACGAGTTGACGTAAAGGTACGTGAGCGATGTGCATTTGTGATCATGGTCCACTCTTAATGGGAGCTGACAGTATTGATCTCACAATCTGGCTGCAAAGGAGGCATGCATACATGTTTGTGTGTGTGCACGTGTGTAGGCCATCAGGATGAGTTTTATCAAGAGAATCAAACAAGCAGTAGGCTAACGGATGGCCAACCGAGACTTGATGTCTGGTCTGTCTTGTCTTATCTCACAGTAAAATGGCTTTGAGCAGAATGTGCACACCGTTAGCTGCTGCTTTCAAGTTTGCAGATCTGGGTGTTGACCACGTGCAGAAGGTCATCAGAGTGGGGATGTTCCAACACAGACTCAGTCGATTGAACAAACCTTAACTTATTATGCTAAAAACCCTTAAAGAGTGGGGTGTTTGTTACCTTGGCAATGATGCTGCAGAGCTGAGGTCCATCCTGCGTCAGGGAGAGCAGGTTGCTAATGGCACTGCCAATAGTATGAACACTGTCGGAAGACTCAATCTGTTTGATCAGGACCTACAAGAAAGATGATACCCTTAGTAATGTCTATGTTGATGTAGAAACGCACTAAACTCAATCAACTGGAATTTTAACCATGCAAAGATGATTTACATGATATATGTTCAGGATTTTTGACTTTGCAACCTTAACATTAGTCTAAAGCAATGACTTTGTAGAGGGGGGAAAAATATTGGTAGCAGCCTATCTTATTATGACAAGGATTCACGGTGAAGTAATGAACCAAAATGTGGATATGGGCAGACATTGTGACAATCATTTTTTTAAGAGGACCAAAACTGAGGGTATTGTAAAAGCAGTATAAACTAGACTAGACAAGAAGAAAGCAAACCTGAGGAAATACCAAACAGGCAAGAAAACAACATAATTGTGGTAGAAATCAAAGGAAGCCTGGCTGCCTATAGACTGATGGGAACTAAAGCCTGGTTGTAACACAAGACGTGAGACATCAGATCTTGCTGACATGTTTGCAAAACATTCCTTTTTCACATGGACATTTTATACTCAAAGAACTGCCGGGGAAGACGTCCTGCTAAGGCCTCACATATAGCACGTTGCAACAAAAACAGCAGCAACATAGTTGGCATAGTGGATTTTTATTTTCAGTTGATGATGGAAGAGTTGGAGGAGGAATATCTGGTATTTAGATTTTGTAAATTTGTCGTGAGAGGACCACTATTTCTAACAGACGGTGCGGGAACTTGTCCCTACACTGCTCAGCTGGAAAGCACTCCCTCCTCACCAGCACAGTCACAGCTGCCCGGCCAAGGCGTGCTCCTTCACAGACAGCACATGCACAGAGAACTGCCTACGTCTGTCAGCATTCTCCTCTGATCACAAAACGTGTGCAATCTTCTTCCACAAGTTCTTGGACTATTTTTATATTTTGAATGGAACATCTGTAATAATAGCTGTACTTTCTCACAGCCTTGGCCAGCGGCTCCTCAGCTGAGTGGTTGAAGTAAATGAGCTGTTTAAAACAGTCTTTTCAGCATTAACACTATTTTGGAAAGCCAGCCCCAGTTTCAAAATCTAACATTATCGTCTGTCAAATTAAAGGCTGCAGTAACTGTGTTTGTTTGTTTGTTTGTTTGTTTGTTGGGGGGGGGGGGTGTTACGGCTTACCACAGACAAAAAACATGCATGTTAGACTATCTACCAACTCTGACTCTAGGTGAGAGTATGAATGGTTGTTTGTCTCAATTGTCTCTGTGGTCCTGTGATGGACATCCAACTTGTCCAGGGTGTCCCTCACCTCTTGCACAGTGACTGCTGGATATGGGCTCTAGTGACCCCCCATGACACAAAAAGAAAAAAGCATGTAAAGATGATGGATGGATGGATGGATGGATGGAACTTTTGAGTTGATAGTTCCTTTACACCATTATGTGTTTATTTCTTCTCCGTTCTCTTATTGTTATGACATCACAGGGTGGTGACGTATGCTAAGATGCAAAAACAATAATAATTCATAAGAAAAACATTGGGACTTTACTCCTAAAACAGAAAATGTCACTTTCTAAACATTTCACCATTTAATCTCTTCATATGCAAACAATGATTAGTATTTCTTCATTTATTAACTGATCTGCTTTTCCATGCAGTCCGTCACGCCAATAAAATGTAAATGGTGACAATTGTCAATATGCTTAATGGGTTCCTATTACTTCTAGAGACAAAATCTCCTCATAATTGTAATCAAACTCAACATGTAAATCAGGTATAAAAAGGTTTTGGTTATATGAAAGAACTCAGTGACAAAATAACACACAGTTTCAAATAAAACATGACAACTATCTAGACTAACGTGGCTTACCTAAAGGTGTTTGCAAGTGCAGAAGATGAATATAATTTTATACCTGGATCTCATTGGCCAACGCCATGTCAATCATGTTGCTGAAAGAATCACTGACATCTGTGAGGATCTCGTGGATCGCCTCCCTCATGGATTTAAGGAAGAATTCATCATTGGTGTGAAGGCACCTGCAAGAAAGGTGGATAATAAAGAATAACAGGTAAAAAAATTTTTATCTGAGTTAGTTTTTGTAACACCTTTGTAGAACCATATGAAGTGCAACCCAAATAAAGAAATAAACTGTTTTTGTTTGTTGGTTTTTATGTCGCTGTGTGTATTACCTCTCTGTAATATGAGTCAGCTCCAAACACTTTTCTAGCAGTGATTTTTCATACTGCGGCAAAAGAAAAAGAGAAATACTTCAGAAATTGATAAAACAAATAGAAATATATTTTCACAAAAATCCCATTGGTTTCATTATTTTACTTGAATGAAGGCAACAAAATGTGCCTCTGATGCTATGATGTTTATGTCCAGCTCATTGTTTTTATAATGTCCATGATCAACCATCACCTTCTGCATCTCTGGTGGTGTGCTCCGAGCAGCGCTATACTCGTGAATCAGCGAGCGCACGTGGCAGTTTGCACGTACGGCCGTGCTGTGGACTCTCTGCCACCGTCCCTTCTCCAGCCGCTGGAACATCTTCCCCAGCTCCGTGCTGACAACTAACGCACGCCGAAGAAGCGTCTGCAAGTTGTTCCTGGCCACGTGGTCCCCTGCCCCAATCCCAGAGGTCACTATCAGCTCTCCCTGGGTGTCCTCCTCAACCCCAATAGGTTTGGCCTGGAGGACACACATACATTCCACCTCTGTCATGTGGCGCAGGTCCTCCATCCAGCGCTGGACTGAGTCCACTTGGAGAGACTGCATACGAGTACTATGGAAGGAAGAAAAAAAACTGAAACAGTAGGAAGATGTAAAATTGTAGTCAGTTTTATTTATGCAGGAACCTTTTCTATACTCATAAAGATACGGACATGATTATGATTCATAAACTTGTGGAGCAGTTTGCTCTGGTGATGGAAAACTAACAGATTAGGTCAGGCAGGAATCACCGAGGACTGTGATGTTTGCAGATGACATTGTGATCTGTGATGAGAACAGGGAACAGGTGGAAGAGAACTTGGGGAGGTGGAGGTATGCACTTGAAAGAAGAGGAATGAAAGTCAGACGTAGTAAGACAGAGAACATGTGTGTGAATGAGAGGGAGGAGGTGGAACAGTGAGGCTACAAGGAGCAGAGGTCACAAAGGTGCAGGACTTCAAGGACTTGGGGTCCACTGTCCAGGAAAATGGGAAGTGTGGTAAAGAGGTGAAGAAGAGAGTCCAGGCAGGATGGAGTGGATGGAGAAAAGTTTCAGGAGTGATTTGTGACATAAGGGGTCAGCAAAGGTTAATGGAAAAGTTTACAAGACAGTGGTGAGACCAGCTATGTTGTATGGTCTGGAGACAGAGACATGGACAAAAAGACAGGAGACAGAACTGGAAGTGGCAGAAATGAAGATGTTGAATTTCCCCTTAGGAGTGACATGGATGAATAAGATTAAAAATGAGATCATCAGAGGTACAGCACAGGTTGAGCAACTGGGAGATAAAGTTAAAGAGACCAGACTGAGATGGTTTGGACATGTCCAGAAGAGGGACAGTGGGTATACTGGTAGAAGGATGTTAGACATGCAGCTGCCAGGAAAAAGACAAAGAGGAGATATATGATTGCAGTTAAAGAGGATATGGAGGTAGTTGGAGTGAGGACAGAGGATGCAGAGGACAGAGATGGAGGAGGATGACACTGTGGCGACCCTTGAAGAGGGAAAAGTCAAAAGAAGAAGAACTTACAGTAGATTACATACTGCTGCTCACAAAGTGCAAACATTTTGGCTTGAGTTGTGGACAATGGACGTTAATGGAGTCCATCTTTTTATGTCACTGGTCACAGTTCAACGTTTTTGTGGTCCTATTCCTGCTACAAAGCAGTATTGTTTCCTCAGTAGCAACACATACTGTTTAAAAAGAGAACTGTAGTAAGTGCAGCACAAGTGTCAGCACGATAGCCTTTCTTGCTACTTGCACATTGATGTCACAGTTCACTTGGGCTGGGACCAACGGTTGAATGCAATCTCAACCTAACGCCCCATTTCTAAAGGTAAAAGTTGTCTCAAACTGGTTCCGTGCAATGAACATGAGTTCAAGGGACTCCATAGGCTTTATTATCAATATTCACCAAGAGGCTCTTGCTTGTAGATTCCATGGTGTGTAGCCGTGATGACATCTGCTCAACATGCAGAAGGTGCTGGGTTCAATCTCCAGTCGAACTGTGGTTTCTCAACATGTGCAACTGTCCCAACAAAACCACCGCTGGGGTATTACAGGTTTATTTTAGTATAGATAGCAAACACTAAAATAGCTTTAACTCAGATGCATGTACAGATATTAAGCTAAAGTTTGGTGTGGACGTAGCTGAGTCACTCCCAACACTCATTTCTAGGCGTTTTAGCTATAAATCAGTTATGGTTAAGAAAATGTTGTGTTTTGAGTGGGCTAAAATATAAAGAAAGGGTCAACTGAACAAATCTCTAACATTTAATAGGGAAAAAAAAGGAATTTAACAAGTGCAAATGCATAAGCTGCAAGTAAGTCATCAGTTTATTTAGCATCCCTCCAGCATGAGCCCTTATACAAGCAAATCAATCCTCTTAACTCCATCAAGAGAAAACTATAAACGGGCACTAAAAACAGCAGCTTTCAAGCTTTAAACACCAGGCATTCCTAAAATCAATAATGTGTATTCAAGGTCAATTCCATCAATAACTGCTAGCTTTGTGCTTGTTAGTTTAACCGCCTCCATTTCCTCTTTAGCTAGATAACAGCTTTAACATCGTACTGCACCGGGTAAACACTCTTCTCCACTTCAATCTCTCCTGGCATTGACCCTAATGAATGGAGGCTTTAGAGGGCACTTCCAAATCCTGCACCTAAACAGCCGAAGCTCCCTGAAAGAGAACGGATCGATGGCTTCTCTGAGTCAACACAGGAGAGAGTCTCTAATGAAGATGGATATTTCCCCATCTGGGTTTCTTTCTGTACAATCTGTGCAAATTAACAGCTTCAAAAAGACATTTGTTATATTTATTTGTAACACAGTATTGGCTGATCAGGCCTGAAATTCAACAGAAAAAACTTGTTGCAAGTCACCAACTAGTACCCATGAACAAACACCTTCAAGACTTTTCAAATCCTTTGAAAGCCATCCATCCATTTTCTTTACCCGCTTCTTCCTTTTCAGGTCACGGGGGTCACTGGTGCGATATCCAGCAGTCACTGTGCGAGAGGCGGGGGACACCCTGAGCAGGTCACACGTCCATCACAGAGACACACGAGACAAACAACCATTCACTCTCTAACTCACATAGGGACAATTTAGAGTTACGGATCAGCCTAACATTCATGTTTTAGGTCTGTGGGAGGAAACCGGAGTACACGGAGAAAACCCATGCATGCACAGAGAGAACATGCAAAATCCACACAGAATTACTCCTGGCTGGGATTCGATCCGGCGACCTTCTCGATGAGAGGCGGCAGCTCTACCAACTGCGCCACCGTGCTGCTCCTTTGACAGCCATCAAATTTAATTACATCTTATCTATTGTTCTATTAATTAAACTGTTGAATTTTTAAAAAGTCTTATTCTACAGCGTTGAAATCACTAATCAATATCTTACATGCAGCAGAAATCGCTCAGAGCATCATATCTTCTGCTGAACTTCTGGCAGAAGTCCTGGAAGTCCAGCAAACATCTAGTCCAAGTGGACTCAGTTCTGAAGCAAAATTATTTTGCTTCATATTTGTAAAGAGTTTCAGGTAAAAGATACTTTGTAAACCTTTACATCAATGTCTCCATTGCCACTTTTGTGTCAGATGCTTATTTACCTAAAGGTTTTCAGTGATGTACCTCGTCGACCGGTACCGTTTCATGTGAAGCTTATGTTGCAAACGGATCATGCTTGCATTACCAGACTAAGTAACAATCTGATTTAAAAATAATTTAATTATTGCTGTGTTAAAACCAAAAATGTTGCAGCAGTTTAAGATAATTCCCTTTTCGTTGCATTTCCATCATCGTGTTTCCAGTCTGTTGGTGCTCGTTCTGTTTTGCAGTTTCACACAAACCCTTAATGGTAAAAAAATATATATAAAATAAAAATAAAAATAATTCAAACTAGCTCAGTCTTCACTGTAAATAATCAAAGATGGTGCCACTTTACGATAGGGGAACACTTATAAAACAATAATAAGCAGTCAATAATGAAGTTATTATTAAACCCCTATTTAAACTGATAATGGAAACAAAGGACAATATTGACTTATTGTTTGCCAAATAATGAGTCAGCATTTATGTGTACTCTCTTTTGTCACCGTTTGCCTATATGGTCTTTATAATTTCATATTTTAAATGTCAAACATTTGTTAGAAAGTTACATGCATGTCATTTCATGTAAGCACTATGAACTTCTAGCCAAAACTTAGCTTTCACAAAAAAAATAGTTACAAAAATGTTATATTGATAAATTAGCAATTTTTCCACATGAAGAATGAACAAAGAGTCTGTTTATTCTCAATAAAAACTTTGATTTTTGGTTTTCCTTCACGTGTTCTGAACAAATAAAGTAGCACTGAACCGAAACAATAAAACGACACTAAGTACTGCTGAGGTTTTGTTTTAATGTTAAAATTGTAATACGCTTTACTGTTGTAATAAAACATGAAAATAAGTATTTAAAGAGGAGGAACTGTGAGGCAGAATGAACAATACTTATGTTCATTTCAGACCAAATGTGATCGTTAGAATTCTTTCCTCTGTTATATAACAGCATCACACGAGGATGTGCCCGAGTAGATTTACACACCCAATGAGCCACAAACATCACTCCCCCCTCAAGAAGGGGGGGGGGGGGGAGAACGATAATAGGTTTGTTTTCAGAAGGGGGTGGGGAGCGGTGCACTATAGTGTGTGCAGAATGAAAAATATTTACATGCAGGGCCACAAGAGGGTCGGCTGATAATGCCTCTATTATATTGAACATGCATCCTGAAATGAGGCGCAATCCTTTTTGGGCGGTTACTGGTCAGAAACTGAGGTCAGTGTCTGTCACTGTCCTGCTCCAACACACCTGATTGAAATTATGAAAGGCCTTCGTTAATTTATCATCAATAAATCGTCATGTTTTATTAACCGGATCTGTAAAATAAATAAATAAATAAAGTTTTTAAAAAATCAAGAATAAAATCAGGTGTCACAAGAATGGAAAACTTCATCTCAGAGAAGGGAAATGCTATAATCCATCCATCCATCCATTATCTTTACCCGCTTATTCCATTTTGGGTCACGGGGGTCGCTGGTGCCCATGTCCAGCAATCACTGTGCGAGGGGCGGGGGACACCCTGGACGGGTCGCAAGTCCATCACAGGGACACACAGAGACAAACGAGACAAACAACCATTCACTCTCTCATTTACACCTAGGGACAATTTAGAGTTACCAATCAGAACTAACATGCATGTTTTTGGTCTGTGGGAGGAAACCGGAGCACCCGGAGAAAACCCACGCATGCACGGAGAGAACATGCAAACTCCACCCAGAGAGGCCCCTGGACCGGGGTTTGAACCGGGGACCTGCTCACTGAGAGGCAGCAGCTCTACCAGTTGCGCCACCGTGCTGCCCATGCTATAATACATCCACCCATTATCTTTACCCGCTTCTTCCTTTTTGGATCGCGGGGTTCACTGATTGTGACCAAATTGCACCGCTCAAGGTGGCAGCATGTCGGAGCAGCTCTGGTACATTCTTTCTGAGGTTTTGCTTTTCAAAACTTTAATTACTCTGTTTTTTTCTGGATGTAAATGGCTTTTTTTCAGATGATTACTTCCTCTGGTATCAGATGCTGTGCAGCTGGGAGGATTTTAACTGAAGCCTTTTTTTATTTTATTTTACCTTTGGACATTTGTTATGATGCGTAACCATGGCAACAAGGTGGTTTTCTACAACTAGTAGCTGCTGATTAACATAACAAAAGCTCAAATATTACCTAAACTACAGCCCCAAATCCCAAATGATTTGAAAAGGAGGCGCTGTGAATGCATTCCCGTCTACCTGGAGGCGGTGCTCGAGTGCCAGACCACCGAGATCTTGGAGTTCGCAAGAAACGCGGCTCGTGACAGCGGGAGGACCGAGATCATCCCCCATCACCTGCAGTTAAGTCCATGTCGACGAGGGGCTTGGCAGGCTACTGAGAGAAATGGCCATCGCTCGGGGAGGAGTTCTGTCCAGCATTCAGGTGGTCCTGCTGCCCAAGAGGACCGAGAGGTCTGCGGAGTCTGACTGGAGGGATTGGCATCTGCAGCCAGTTTCTTCAGATCTGCTGTGGGACGGACTGCTGCAGATCCTTCCTGCCGCAGCCATCAGCATCTATAACAACTCTTTAATAAACCAGGATGATGAGCTACAACAACAATTCATTTTCTTTTGGGATTAATAAAGTATTTTTAATTTAATTTAATTGTTTTGATGCCATATCCATCCATCACTGTGTGAGAGGCGGGGTACAGCTGGACT
Organism: Nematolebias whitei; assembly: GCF_014905685.2. Taxonomy (NCBI): domain Eukaryota; kingdom Metazoa; phylum Chordata; class Actinopteri; order Cyprinodontiformes; family Rivulidae; genus Nematolebias; species Nematolebias whitei. Next base: position 6,324,801 of record NC_056507.1, read on the forward strand.
GGTCTCCAGTCCATCACAGGGAAACATAGAGACAAACGAGACAGACAAACACTCACACCTAGGGACAATTTAGAGTTACCGATTAGTGTAGCATGCATGTTTTTGGTCTGTTGGAGGAAACTGGAGTACAAAGAGAAAACCCACGCATGCAATTCGTTGGGAGACTGCAACGAAGCCAAGATTCAACTAGTCTGCTGGATTCCTTTGATAGAGAGCTGCAGAGAGAAAAGCTTTGCAGAGAGTGGTGAAGGCTGCACAGAAATCTGTCGGAATCAGCCTCCCCACCATCACAGACATCTACACCTCCAGATGCAGGAAGAGGGCCACCTGCATCATGAAGGACCCCACTCACCCAGCACACACACTTTTTGCCCCACTCCCCTCAGGAAGGAGGTTAAGGAGCATTAAGTGTAGAACCACTAGACTGAGGAACAGCTTCTACCCTGAGGCTGTTAGACTCATGAATCTCTAACTAGAATAATCACTGTGAAAAACCATATCATGTTGCTGCTGATCTGTTTCATGTTGCTGCTGATCTGTTTCATTGTTGATGTGTTCATGCGTGCTCACAGACTCATGTTCATGTTTGTGCTGATGTTCAATGTTTTATGTTATGAGTGCTTAGTGTATATTTAGTTGATGTTTTTTTCTTAGTTCATATCTTAGATGTTATTACTGTTTTTCTTATACATTTTATTGTTGGATGTAACTGGGACCCCGTGTACATAATTTCGCTCCACCACATGTACCACATGAGGTGCGAATGACAATAAAGAAACTCTGACTCTGATAGAGAACTTAACTAATTGGCTTTTATGTATGTGAATGTTTCTGTAAAGTGCCCTGAGACAACTTGTTGTGAATCGGTGCTATATAAATAAACTGAATTGAATTAAATTGCACGGAGAGAACATGCAAACTCCACCCAGAAGGCTCCCTGGTCAGGATTTGAACCGGCGACCCGCTCGCTGAGAGGCAGCAGCTCTGCCATCTGCATCAACTAGATAATCCTGAATAAATAATTAAAGTTCTTTGAAGGGATGCATATGGCCCCTCGCCTCATCTAATGGTGATAACGGAAGGAGCTGTTTGTAGCTGAGATCATCGGACCAGCTGCTTTTGTTTGTACCAAAAACCAGGTTGAAGCTCAGAGGAGATCGGGCTTTTTCAGTCGTGGGCCCAAAACTTTGGAACAAGCTGCTCATCAACATTAGACAGGCCACTTCACTTCCTGCTTTTAAATCTCTTTTAAAAACACACTGTTTTCACTGTATTTTAACACAGTGTGATTTAATTTAGTATTTTACTGTTTGGTATTTCATGTTTTTCTTTTGATGCTTTTAGTGATTTTTTGAAATTATTTTTTTCTTTAAATTACTGCCATTGATTTTTATTGTTAAGCACTTTGGTAACAGCTGTTGTTGATAAATGCGCTTTATAAATTAATTTGACCTGACTTGTTTAGGTCAGATCTAGAAACTAACAAAATGCAGGATCTCACATAACATCATTGAGATCTGCCCTCAGTTCTTACTACACAACATTTTAGCTCAATACCTGTTGTAGTAGCTGCCATTTTTATGTTGGCAGAAGAAGATCAGCTTTGGTGGACACAGACAGGTAAACATAATCGCCTGCTTTTCTGCAACAGGCAATAATTAAGTATGTATAAAGTATATGAAGTATAAAGTAGCTGGTCTTTATAAAATAGGTAATTTGTGAAGAGATCTGAACAGAAAATGTATCTGCTGCACTGCTCACTTCTATCAGAAGTAAAGAGCTACTTTAACTTTTGGATGATTCATTTTTTATTTTATATGTACCCCAGCACTGAGTGCATACAGCGTGTACTTCAGGTACTCAGAGTTCTGCAAGAAAGGTCACTGCTTTGACAAACTGAGCCCAATATCGATGAGCTCACTTGTGATTTAAAGAGGCTTCAGACCGCAGAGCTGCACACAACGTTTTAAATTTGTGTAAATTGAAGATTTGATAAATGGCTTTAGTTTAAGATTTACGCCTGATTAGAACCAGTCGCTTCGATAATGTGTGACAACTAAAGTGTCTTTGGCTGCTAAAAATTTCACACAGTCTTTGTCCAGATAGTTCATCCTTTGCACCGAAACTGATACGTTTAACAGAAAAATGTAAATTCTGAACGAATGACAGTAAATATATGTCAAAGCGGAGCAAAGTCAAAAAATTATTAATTAAACAATTGAAAACTATTCATATGGTGTATATACATTATCTAGACCTATGATATAACTTTGTTTTAAACAGAAAATGTAAGAAAGTATTGGTGTCAATAGGACTGCCAGTTAATAAATTATGAAAACCTGATGTTAAAGGCTCCCTTTTATATCCTTATAAAAGATGAGACAATATTTGAGCATATGAAAAGTGCAATTTCACTTACAGTTCAAATTCCAACAAAACCGCTTTTTCATTGAAACCCATAGTAATTTGGGGTTTATTTTAATATTATTATAAGCTGACAAAATGCTGACGATCAGTTTTGTAAAATTTATCTTTCTGTCAGCCGTTTCAACTCTGAATAACATTTCCAAAAATATTCACTTTTCCTCACTTTGTTTTGCAAAAAAAAATCTATAATTGTCTACATTAAAATTGTTTTTTGGAAAATTTTGACGACACTATTTGATGTTCTGTTACCAAAAATCACAGCACACTATTTTCACTGTTGATGTATTTGTTTTCCTACAGATTTTAAAGGAGAAGCAAATCAAAAATAATGACAAAAACAAAAGTATAATGAGCAAATATGAGACCAAATGAAATTAGATAGGACAAACAGACGGACTGTAAATGTCATATATCCCTGATGCAAAATATTAGAAAAGTATCACAGAAGATATAATTAAATGGTAGCAGTACACAGAAGACATTGTGCCGAAAGGGTCAATAAACAGCAGAGCTCCACTGTGAAGGCACTTTACAAATCTCTCTCCTGTCTTGCAGCCTCCACCTCTGTGGGCCAGTTGGTTTCTCATTGTGTAAGTCACTGTTAGACACAGCAGGGTCAGGGACACCAAGTCCCCAACAATGCACCTCTGCCTAAAGGTCCCAGTATTCATAGGAGGTTTGATTCTTTTTAATGAGTAGTTTAAATGAGTCACTCACCAAAAAGAATTGGGTTTCTGAGTCATTTGATTCATTTGAGTCATTGAGTCACACGCACAGAGACAAACTCCACTCTCATTTTCCACTGGTTCATACAACTGATATGAAACGGGGGGAAAATAGTAATGAGAACAGTGTGATTTCATTATATTCTGTATATATCAGCAGCACAACAGATTTGTAAAGTTGCACCAGAATAAACCACAAGACTTCTAAACAATGTCCGGAGGACAGTTGAGACCAAATAAGAGATGTTTACCCATAATCCACAGGGCCTTGCAGTCATTGTAGTCGACCTTGAACCCTTTTGTAAACTAAAAGATCCGAGTATAAAAAGTGTGGCCATGTGTCTGAAAGTTGAACCGTGGGTCAAGCTGTGTCACAAAAACAAGACGATGATCCCCAACACAGCAACTCTACAACAAAGTAAGTGAAAAAGAAAAGGATCCAACTGTTGCAACGGCACCGTCAGAGTCTAGACATCAACCTTGAAGTGCTGTGGGGGGACCATAAGAGAGCTGTGAATGAACAAAATAAACTACAAACGTCACTGAACTGAAGTTCGGGTGTAAAGAAGAGTGGGTCAAAATCCCTTGACAACCCTAAAACTACCATACCATACCATTTTATTTATAGAGCACTTAAAACAGCGACAAGGCCAACCAAAGTGCTGTACAGACAGAACAGATAACACACAAAGCAAAATACAAAATGAAGTAAATCAGAATATAGACATAAAAACCGATGCAGATAATGACGACTAACCAGTGTGGAGCATACAGGATCAAAACACAGATCATCTGGTGTTGAAAGCTACCGAATAGTAGTGGGTTTTTAAATGGGACTTGAAAACCGAGAGTGAGGGGGCCAGTCTGACAAGTTGAGGTAACTCGTTCCAAAGTCTTGGTCCTGCTACAGAGAAGGCCCTGTCCCCTCTGCGCTTAAAACGAGTTCCTGGAACTGTGAGGAGCAACTGGTCCGCTGACCTCAGGGAACGTGGTGGGACATACGGTTGTAGCAGATCAGAGAGATGGGGGTGCGCAAAACTGTTCAGCGATTTGTAGACATACAGAAGCATTTTGAACTGGATTCGAAAGTGAACCGGTAACCAGTGCAGAGAGGCCAAAACTGGTGTAATGTGCTCTCTTTTGCCTGTACTGGTTAAAAATCGGGCTGCTGCATTCTGGACCAGTTGTAGTCGTGCAATACAACTAACAAAGTCCTGCAGAAACAACTACTTCAAGTTATTAAAAAAGTTTCTACAAGCTGTTGAAACAGAATTAGGCCTTCACAGGTTTTCCATTTTTGATTTGTTTTTAATAAATAACAACTTGGTGGAATCTGATGAATTTTGTGTGCACGTGAGGTTAAATATGAATAATCTTAGAACCTGGTGAAGACTATATATCCATTCACACACACACACACACACACATACATACATACATACATACATTATTGTCCTCTTGTTCCGAAGTCAATGCAACCCTCTGTTTGGGCATGACAGTGTGTTGGTCCTTTGTCCTTCTGTCGTCCGTTCGTAAAAAAATCTGGGTGTGATGGTTGATCCTCTGTTTAAATTTTCATTAGCATATTAGCACTAATCACTTATCAAAGCCAGTTTCTTCCAGCTGAGGACCCTTGCAAAGATAAAACCTTATCTTCCTCGACATAATCTAGAGAGGGCTATCCATGCATTTATTGCATCGTGTTTGTAATTTTTTGTATTTAGGGTTGGACCAGAGCTCCGTGCAACGATTGCAGCGTCCAAAATGCTGCAGATCGTCTGTTGACAAACACAAGGAGGCGTGAATCTATTACACACACACACATTTTACACTCCCTTCACTGGCTCCCTGTTGCTTTTCGGGTGAAATTTAAAGTTTTATTCATAGTCTTTAAGTGTTTAAACTCCATGGGCCCATCTTACCTAATTGAGTTGTTGCAGCCCTACACTCCATCCAGAGCTCTGAGGTCAGCCGACCAGCTCTTGTTGGTTGTCCCTAAAGTGAGGTTGAAGACTAGAGGTGACAGAGCCTTCTCTATGGCAGCACCCAAACTGTGGAACAGCCTCCCTCTGTCTGTGAAGCTCTCTCGGTCAGTATATCAGTTTAAGTCCAGACTGAAAACACATCTGTTCTCCCTGGCCTTCACTCAAATTAGTACTTGACTGACCTGAGTTTTGGGGGAAATTGCAGCAAGTATGCAATAGCTGTCTTGGTTGTTATTAGTACTATTGTTTTATTGTATTTTACTGCAAATTTTATCATACTTTTATTTTTATTAAACTCAATTTTATTTCATTGATCATATTTTATCTATGATGTTCTATTCTTGTGAGGCACTTTGGTCAGCTGTGGTTGCTTTTAGATGTGCAATGAAGTCGGGTCTCGGGGGCAACAGCTTGAGCAGGGACGTCCAGACAACTCCTTCCACAGCCACCCCTTCCAGCTCTACTGGGAGGACTCCAAGGCGTTCCCAGGCCAACTGAGAGGTGTAATCTGTCCAGTGTGTCCTGAGTCTTCCTGGGATCTCCTCCCAGTTGGACATGCCTGAAGCACCTCCATAGGGAGGCATCTAGGGAGCATCCTTACCAGAGTTCATGACCATAGATGAAGGAACGTAGACTGACCATTAAACAGAGAGCTTCACCTTACAGCTCAGCTCCCTCTTCACCACAATGGACTGATATAGCATACACAATACTGCAGATGCTGCACCAATCCGTCTGTCAATCATGCTCTGGTGACGACTAGATCATTTTTATTATGTTCTGATACCCAAAACCCAAGAGTTGAAAGTGAGTTGACTTTCTTTAATCCAGTGATTGTGTCATCAGAAAACAACATGTGCAAACTAGACTATTGTTTGACAAACTAGCCTTTCAAGAAACTGTGACTGATTATTTTATTGAGGCTGGGTTTGCCATGAGTCTTATGACTTTCATAATACAGTGCCACAGTGGCTTTTGAATTAAATCCCTGGCCGCATGCTTTAAAACAACAATCATAAACTCCATGTTCTTTTATTGGCCTGCTAAGCGTCACGTTGGAAGAGGAAAACAGCAGCATGTGTTGGTTTATGTTGCTGTCGGCTTTGGATCTCTGTATTTAGTTCAAACTCTTCCTGCCCCTGTCTGCAAACATGGAATCCAGGAAGGAGTCTAATGTCTGTGGTGCATGAATGACACAGTCTGAAGCCTGGCGTCACTGAGGAACAAAATAAAAAAGCTTTCTCCAATTCAACAATAGAAACCACAGCCTTTTTGGACTGACTGCATGAAAATGTGGGTAAAATGAGCTGTGATATTCTGTGGACTGACCAATGTGGCTTTGGCTGAAGACAGAAATAAGCAGAGGTGGAAAGAGTGAAAATATGTACTCAAGTACAAGTACTGTTACACTGCTTGAATTGTACTCAATTACAAGTAAAAGTACTGGTGTTATAAAAATACTTAAGTAAAAGTACAAAGTAATCTTCTCAAATTATTAATTACTTTTTAACCATTTGATGTTTCAATAGAAGTCACTCATTTTAATTTCCTGTATATAACAGCAACATTCAAAGCTCATTTCTCAGATGCTCTGAAGCTCCGTCTTATTTTAGTACCAGGCAAACTGACGGCAGTGACAATATCTAAGATCTTTGCATCCTTAGCCAAACTAATAACCCACACATGCAAACAATAAAATAGCAATATCATACAGGTGTAAAACCTCATATACCGCAACATGTTTTTTGAGATGAGATACTGTCTTGTAAGCTGCTGTCACCGTAGAGATCAAACCAAGTTTGCATCTGGATGCTGTCTCCTTTTCACCTTCTGTACATGAAAAAATCCTCCAGGTACGGCCACGGGCACTCGTCTTCAGCCTTTACCTTGTCATTTTCTCTCTTGTTGTCCTTTGTCTCAATTTTGGCTTTTTCTCCAAATTTTCAGTCCATTAATGACTCTCGACTCTACAGAGTTGTCCTTTGCTTACGTTATAGGTAATTGGTGTGTTCGTGATCTGAGAGCCTTATTGGCTTCAAAGATGCAGATGAACAGTTTGAATATTAATTCAAATTGCAGATGTACTCAGTAGCAACTTCTGATTTTAAAAGTCGCAAAGTAGATTACATGGTCTATATTGTACTTAAGTATGAGTAAAATTACACACTTGAAAGAAATACTCGTAATAGTACAAGTACCCAAAAAAAATCTACTTAATTACAGTAATGTGAGTATTTCTAATTCGTTATTTCAATACCTGGAAATAAGGACACTCGAGTCCTGGAAAAAAATTAAGATGAATAGAAAGGTATTTAGAGACCGGGCAGCACGGTGGCGCAACTGGTAGAGCTGCTGCCTCTCAGCGAACAGGTCCCTGGTTCAAACCCCGGTCCAGGGGCCTTCTGGGTGGAGTTTGCATGTTCTCTCCGTGCATGCGTGGGTTTTCTCCGGGTACTCCGGTTTCCTCCCACAGACCAAAAACATGCATGTTAGGCTGATTGGTAACTCTAAATTGTCCCTAGGTGTGAGTGAGAGAGTGAATGGTTGTTTGTCTCGTTTGTCTCTATGTGGCCCTGTGATGGACT
>NC_056507.1:6337522-6373504 GCF_014905685.2 Nematolebias whitei
CCAATGTGTCTGAACGGATGTTTTCAAGCTTTGCCAAAATGTCTTAACCTTCCTACTATGTTAGGGTCTGTAGTGACCCATTTTAAATTTTAAATCATGATGCTGTCTTTTAAATATTTTTTTTTGCATCAAGGCTTTTTGACTTTGTCTGGAACCTTGATTTAAATAAAAAAATATATATATTTTTTTTCACTAAATTTAATTTTTATTTTTTATAGAACAACACGCACTTGCCGCGCTGGGGTCATTTGTGACCCAGTTATGGTATAAGACTATCAACCAATAATCAGTGTCAAAACTGAAATCATAAACACACTGTGACCTCACTAACTTTGTCATACATATGTTAGGGCCTTCTGTTTTTACCTGTTTGTCTACTTCACTGACCAAAACATCCCCATTTATCCGTACTAATTTTATTGATAAGTCCCTCATACTCTGCTCCCAAAAACTGAAAAAGTTCATCCAGCTGTAGATGCAGAGACATGTTGAGGCATGCCCATGTAGAGATAAGCCTACCTGGATAGCCATGCCCATCTTGATAGGCAGACCTAGATAGACACACCCACCTGGGTGTGTCTCTACATGGGCATGTAGAGACATGTAGAAACAGACACTCCATTTTACCTAGAGCTTGGCTACATACCAAAATGAAGAGAAGATTCACAGTACAAGAAGCTCTAGATCACATCCTTGCTGAAAATGATGCAGAGGACACACCTAGTGACACAGATGAGCCAGTTTCTGAGGAGGACGATGCTATTGAATATGAATCAGAGTACACAGACTCGTCGGATGAGGAGGGCACAGGTGCTGAAGCTGCTCCTGTAACTGAAACCTATAAATCCAAAAAGGGTAACATCACTTGGAGTGCGATTCCTCCTGTTTCACATGGCAGGGAAGCTGCTGAAAATGTTATGAAGATGACCCCTGGGATTACAAGGTTTGCTGTGACACGAGTAAGTGACATCAAGACATGCTTTGATTTGTTTATGCCATTGTCACTAAAGAAAGTCATCATTGCTATGACAAACCTCGAAGGGAAAAAAGTTCACGGTGACACTTGGAAGGACATTGATGAGGAGTGCCTGGATGCTTTTATTGGTGTTCTTCTTCTTGCTGGCGTGTACAGATCCAGCAATGAGGCCCTTACTAGTCTCTGGGATGTGTCCACAGGCAGGAGTATTTTCCGCGCAACAATGTCACTTCAGACCTTTCAAATGATCTCAAGAGTCCTCAGATTTGACAACAGAGATACTAGAGCACGGTCTGACAAGCTTGCTCCCATCAAAGACGTCTGGGATAGATGGGTGAAGCTCCTTCCACTGATGTTCAACCCAGGACCAGAGGTGACAGTGGATGAGCGTCTTCTCCCTTTCCGTGGAAAATGCCCCTTCCGGCAATACATGCCCAGTAAGCCAGGCAAATATGGCATAAAAATCTGGGCAGCCTGTGATGCGAAAACCAGCTAAGCCTGGAATCTACAGATTTACACAGGCAAACTTGCAGCTGGCATCCCTGAGAAGAATCAAGGAAAACGGGTAATCCTTGATATGACTACTGGACTGCGGGGTCACAATATCACGTGTGACAATTTCTTCACCAGCTATGATCTTGGACAAGAACTTCTCAAGAGGAAACTTACCATGGTGGGCACAATAAGAAAAAACAAACCTGAGCTGCCCCTTGAAATTTTGCAGGTGAAAGACAGGGCTCCACTGTCTTCAAAATTTGCTTTTACAGAAACCACCAGTGTTGTTTCATACTGTCCCAAAAAGAACCGGAGTGTGGTACTTATGTCCACTCTTCACAAAGATGCAGCTGTGTCAACAAGAAGTGACAAAAAGCCTGAAATCATCCTGGACTTCAATAAAAACAAAGGAGGAGTGGACAAGCCTGGACAAGCTGACTGCCACCTACACTTGCCAGCGAATGACCAGGAGATGGCCAATGGTTGTATTTTACAACATCCTAGATGTGTCTGCATACAATGCATTTGTCTTGTGGACCCAGATTGACTTGGGGTGGAACGCCAAAAAAAACCACAAGCGGAGATTGTTCCTTCAGGGATGTTCCTTTAGAGATGTGTTCTAATACTTCTTAAAAAAACACTGTTTTGAGGGCATTTTTTGGCTGATTTAAGACGGGTCACAACTGACCCGTTCACATCATAAGTGCGTGTGGGATCTCGCCCCGCTAGGAAGGTTAAATAGCTGCAAGCCACTGGTGTGCCACTAGAATAATATTTCTTATCTTCTAATTTATTGGCTGGCTGCCAGCCAGTGAATCTCTTTTCCCATTTTTGAGCCTGAGCAAAGAGGCTGACGCTTTTAAGTGCCCGCAACTTTATTCTGCTGTTTTATTGATGTATCCCATTTAGATTAGTCCATTTTCTTTCAGAGAGAAGCCACAGATGCATCCCCCCCCTGCCCAAACCATGCTCTAATCCTTTTAGTTAATGATATCCTTCAGTGGCGTGGTTACAAATTTTATGTTTACTGCTGGGCACAATTAGCAGGTTGTTATAAAATGAGATCTTCGTTGCACACCCACAAGCACTCAACCTTTATGTTTTACTAAATAATTTCATCTCATAAGACTGAACCTACGCAGTGTCTTTTGGTGTCAATAAATGCAGACAAGGAAACTTACAACGATGCCAGTGAGACAAAAGGAACGTGAGAGGCACGCAGAGCGTCAGTAATTCACTTCCACGATGTTAGATGATTGAACGCCTCGGTGTTCAAGCAGAAATGACAAAATAACTGATCGGTTTGAAGAGTCTGGAGACTGACAGGTCATGACTCTGAAGCAACTTGCTTTGGTTGTACTGAAACGTCTTCATTCGTGGAATTTGAGCAACTTGGGAATCAAGCGATGTTTAAGTAACAAAATAGGTATTTTTACGTTCAGGTTGACAAAGTACCCAGACGAGAGAACACAATATAAAGACATGGATCCAAATACAAATTGTAAATAGACTGTACTTACAGAGCACCTTTCTATATAATCAAGATACTCGAAGTGCTTTACGACACAATCTGCTTCAATTACCTCCACATTAGTGGTGGGATGTAACTAAGTACAAGTATTTCATTACTGTACTTAAGTACATTTTTCATGTACCTGTACTTTACTTAAGTAGAGTTAAATGTGGGTACTTTTGACTTTTACTCCACTACATTTTACATGAAGTATCTGTACTTTATACTACCCTACATTTCTATAAAGTGCTGCGTTACATTCACGTTTTGGTTTTTTGATTTGTTCGTTAGTTTGAAAGTAACCAGTGGCGAGATGGGGGCTGGTCCATTGAATCACTGCAAAGTGGGCAGGTAACGTTAGACCCACCTTCAAGAAGAGCTGGGCTAATGACGTACATTCTAGTATATACGTCATTGAAGTGGGTGCACTCACAGCACCGCTAACACACCCAAAATGGTTTCCACCGTGGACAGTCAGCCAGAAAATACGTGCCTCCCATGGCCTTATTGAAAGACTATTGAAAGATTATTGAAAGACTATTGAAAGATTATTGAAAGATTATTGAAAGATTATTGAAAGACTATTGAAAGACTATTGAAAGATTATTGAAAGACTATTGAAAGATTATTGAAAGACTATTGAAAGACTATTGAAAGACTATTGAAAGATTATTGAAAGGCTATTGAAAGATTATTGAAAGACTATTGAAAGACTAGTCAGTACAGCGGGACAGATTCTCTCTCCCAAAAGAGCCAGACTGGACTCAAAAAACTTTGAAAACCATCTTCTTCTGAACTTGAGCAAGAAATTCTTGCTGCAATTGTCATGAACGGGTTTTGTTGAAGGTAGAACAGCATCAAACAAACAAGTGGTGAGACAGTTCCACATCTCCCATCCTCTTCAGCCTTGCGGTCCATCAGGAGCCGGACCTTAAGGAGGGGGTTCTGTCATGTTGTTGCCCCTCACAGCCAGTCATGTTTATGTTGTTCCTGCCAAGCTTTGCTTGTTCCTGTCTCTCACTCTCCCAGCAATCAAGCTCATGCTCTACACCTGTTCACCTCCCTACTTAAGCTCCTTCCAGTCACTCAGTCAGTGCCAGATTCTCAAACCTTTCAGAAGCAGTAGAAATCCAGCGTACCTGATCTTGTCTTTTGCCTTTCCACGACTCCTTGCTTGTTTTGACCCCTCGCCTTGCCTGAACCTTCTTGGATTTTGTTTGCTTTTCGGCCCATGGTTTCTGACTCTGTGCCTTCCCCTTTGACCACGCCTTTGGATTACGATTCGACTCTGTTTTCGGCTGTCTGGTTCAACGTGCTTGACCCCTGCAACGGCTTACAAACCACGTATCTGGATCTCCCTGTTCTGGACCTCAAGTCCTTTAATCTGCTCTGCTGCAGCAGTTCACTCTACAGGAGTGACATCACTGGCTTCAGCGTGACTATAGCTTCAGCCTCTACACCAAGACAGAAGGTTAGTGAAAACCCCAATATCCACTTGCACCTTCTGATCCGTGTCAAAGTCACTAACTCTTATGTTTTGATAGATTGGACCTGGCCCAGGACCCAGACCTCCACCAGAGATTTCCCACCATTCACAATAAAACTGTTAAACTGATCTTGGCCTTGGTGTTTTGCTGATCCAAACCTGGTTCTTGTCAGCAATATTAAAATGTGTCAGTTCATGTTAGGATAGGTGTAGTATGACAATATATGAGATATATATTGATACAATATTCACGAGTTCCTCATCTTTCTGACTGTGTAATGTCGTGCATTGAATTTAACAGAAATGTAACGAGAGACGTTATTTACCTTTGACCCATCAAAATGAATGCGGTCATTTATTTTCAGAATCAAAGTTTAACATCAAACATTTACATTAATTTGGCAAAATATGAAAATAATAACAGACAAGTTTCACAGAAAATGAGCATCGATCACTCGGCGGTGAACGAGGACTTTGCTTCAGATATTTCTAAAATATCTGTACTGATTTTATGAGAAAGAGGAGAGATTTAAGATGACATGGAGATTTATCTTACAGAGAAATATGTGAGGGAATTAATCTGTTTGACCAGAAATTGCACGCTCCATCAGATATCAGCTTGCCCACGGTACACTTGGTCGGAAATAGAACCATCTACCTTGATGATGAACTCAGCGTCGGCGTAGGTTCCTTCCTGACTCTTTTCAGCGTCTCCGTGAGAACTACCAAACCCTCAGGGAGTCGTACGTGGTTTTCAAACAGAAATTATAATCCCAAAACGTCTCTGGATCGTCCTGAATGCGTTTGCACCCAAGAATTCTGAACTCCTTTCATTCTTCAGAACTTCTCAGACTCTTAATTGTCAGCAACTCTCTAGTTCTTCATCTCCTCAGCCTCTGGAACTATCAGACTCCAGACTCTCCTGAATTCTCGAATTCTCGAATTCTCTCACATGAACTGGGAAGTTGCCACATTTTAAATGGGTCGACTTCCGGTTCAATTTAGAGCTTTCTGATTCGTGGATGTACCAGAAAGAGGTGTGTTTTTGTGACGTAAGATGTTATCTAAGCCAAGGTCAGAGAATGAGATTGTTCAACAACTGACAGAGAGATTATTGCAGAAAAGCAGACTTCGTGGAGTCAACTCCTCTGTATCTTCTGTGGTGATTAAACATGACATTTTTTTTCAGTAAACATTTAGTTGACCGAAAATTCAACTTTCACATACTTACGTTGCTTGGCTCATTTCAGACAGAAAATCAAGAAATGCATATTAACCTGATTTCTTCTTTGAATGAGGAATAAAAATCATTACTTACTGTTTATGTAAAATAAAAATGAGTAGTTCTTTTCAACCTGTAACATTGAGTGGAACTAACACAATTTGATTATTAAACATTTGTAAACAGTAATGATTATAGAGAATTGTCTTTTCTGCTTGATTAATTCAAGAAAGAAAGTCACCAGATGGCTCAGACTGTATTCAGATCAATGAAAATAACAGTCTCTGTCCATCTGATAGATTTGAGGTCATCAGGGTCAGATCAGGGTCAGATCAGGTTCACTACATAGGAGACAAGAGATGTCTCCAAATGACTCGACACTTGGGTCCAAGTTTTGAAAATGGTGTCAGAAGTTAAAATATTGTTCACTGTTGACCCATTACAAGGTTGACTAGACAGTATTTTAACTAGAGTTGATGACAAACTGGAGTTGAAATGATCAGTTATTCCTTTGTCAGGTCTAATGCTTCTTTTTTCAGACAGACAACTTTTACTTAAATGTGTTTACTGCAGTTAAAATTACACTTTGGTTTTGCTTTGAGTTCAATAAAAACTTTCAAAGGTGTAATCATCTTTCTTATTTTGCTTAATGGCATTTAACTCTGCATGTCATCCCTGAAATTCTGATGCACAGAATCACAAGTCCAAGTGTGAACTGTGTCACAGAGTAAACACAATAAAAACATGTATTATCTGCAGCATCGTTCATTAAAATGGAACAACACTATTAATGTATTACAGAAAATCTACATGCAGTAGGAATACGTAATGATATTGCATTAGGTAATACATTCAGCAAGTACTTTTCCTTTTAATAATTTAAGTATTTTTAAAAGCAAGTACTTATTTACTTTTACTTAAGTAAAAATGGTAATGTGGTACTTTTTACTTTAGTATATTTTTTGTCAGTTTATTTGTACTTTTACTTAAGTACAGTGTTTGAGTACTTTTTCCACCACTGCTCCACATACACAGCACTCTACTACATCTCTACAAAAAAACAAAAAAATTATATAAAGATTAACCAGTGTTTTATCATATTCACACATCGGAGGCAGTGAGGGGTTCAGTGTCTTGCCCAGGGACACTTCAGCATGTGACTGCTGGTAGAAACAAACCTTCAACTCTCCCATTGGAGGACGACTGCTCTAACCACTCAGCCACAGTCGCCCAATGAAAACCAACAAAGAAAGAAAACAAAGGAGAAAGGGGGTTGGTGTGTCTAAACTGCAGTCTTGGCACGGCTCCTCTAGGGCCACTTTCTGAAAAAGCATCACAGTGATTCAAAAATTATACAAGCACAGTGCCAGCACCATGAAAAAATAGAAAGTCTAGAAACATAATAGAAACGGGGGGTGGGGGGAGCATCTATTACATTTGGGAAAGTGTGAATTTATTAAAATACAACAGAACAAGTGCTGAAATAGTTAAATGTCTCCATTGTCAGGTTACAATAAAACTGTGGCTGTAGATACAGACCCTATAATTGATAAAAGGGTCAAAATCATCAAGTCACCGTTGCAGCAGATTCCATTACATGTCCCCCTGACTCATTATGGTGCTCTACTGTGGATTACCCTATTAATGAAGATGAGTTGTTCAAGCAAGAAATTTGGTCCTGAGCACTTTGAGTGTGTCGCTAAGTGCTGTGTTAAGGACCATTACTCCGAGAGTGATCGCTTTCACTCTGCCAGCAGTGGCCACACTCCGTTTTTTTATTTTTTGGTGCTGTTTATCTTTGAAATATTTAGTTTTAGCGTTGATCTTTACGTAATTAAACTTTCATGTTCTGTTGATTCCCTCAGAGCAGATGCATTACAGGTTACCTCTCCACCTCAAGTACACCCAGGCTGCAAGTGCTATAGTTTCCTGAGCATATGGTGAGCTGAGACCGAATCATTGCTTTTTTTTTCCAAGGACATTTGTTTTTATGTCTGGGTTGAGACCTAAATGGATAAGGTGGGTTTCCCCTTTATGTTGCCTAGGCGAACATCTGCGCTGTAAGTTAAACAAAGAACACCCCTGTTTGGACTTCACGTCACAAGTCGGGTAAAATAACAGCCACTCACAGACGGTGCGTGCACTGAAATTTATTGTAGGACTTGTTTTCATTTTTTGAACAAGTGTTAACATGGGGTTTAAAAGTTGTGTTTCTGTAACTTACAGTTTTATTGTAATGCCTAACATTGTTTCTGTTCCTACCACATGAATACTTAATGTTAAAATCTGTTTTTTATCTGTCCTAGTAGGTTATAGTTGATTTTATTGGTACAAGCACTTCACTGTTATGGTTTATAAATGTATTTTTGTTATAGCTGATAAAACCCTCATATGTTCGTCATTTAAAAAAATCAAATTAAACTGTGACAAACCTACTTATTATTTATGGAATTGGAGCAATGTGGCCTTGTAAGCTTCATTTTCAGAATCAGAATAAGCTTTATTATCGTTGCACCGAAGTACAGCGAGATTATGTCCGTACAGTCGTCCGAAAGATGGCGGAGTGCACGTTGCTGCTGCTCCTAAGCGCGCGGCCCCTAATTCTTTAGCTACAATATCCGTTCCATCTATTTCATATCCAGTTCTGAAACATGGCATCAAGTTTTATTCCTATTTTTATAATTTACCTTAATTTCAGCTGATTAATGGTTTCTGAAACTAGAGTCACACTTAAAAAGGACCATCCTTTGGCAAATAGGTGCTTTTTTCCCATCATTTACAAATAAGTTGTTAAAATTCACATCAAAATGTATAAAGAAAAATAAAACAACTATGACAAATCAGATTGTTTTAACACCCTCTTTACACTGGGTAATAAGTTTACAGTGCTTTATTATTGTGTGAGGTCCTGGATGGAGTGTAGTGGCTGTTGTGTTGGTGAATAGTAAAACATGGGACTCAAATGAATCGGTGTGGCTTCAATAATCTAAAACAGAAATGGCCACGCAGGACTCGTGCATAGATCACAACCCTATCCCACCTAAAGTTTGCTGATAGCTCTCATTGCAACACTCTTATTAGCGTGGCTGCTGCTTGTATTGTACCATGTTTCCATTCTTCCTTAAATCAATACTAATCTATGCTCTACATGTCAATAAAACCTGTAGTATGTTAAGCCATCTTGCCGTCGCCTTTTGGATGCAATGCAAGAGGTACTTCTCATCGTGGTGTGTCCTGCTGGACTTAGCATTTAAATATTACACGTAGTAGTAGCATTGTGATAGAGAGGCAATATCTTCTAGTTATCACGATCTGGTGGTTAGCTGAACCCAAAATGCAGGCAAATGCTTGGGGAACTCGAAGATAAAATAAGAAATATGTGTATTTAACAAAAACAAAAGGCTGATGTGGCATCAACGAGGAGACACAGAGGGAGAAAGAACATGACGCCTTCATAGGACAATCCACCAACAGGGGAACAACAAAGAGATGCAGAATATTTAAGCACACTAATGATAGACAATGATGAACACCTGGGGAAGGACAACGAGGGACAGGTGCAGCAGGAGCCGGCAACACGAAGAAATAAACACTGAGGAAGGCAGGACAGATGACAAGAAAAACATAAATAAGACACAGGTCCTGCAGCTGCATCATGGGGTGGTCTGAGAAGGTCTTGCCAGGGTTGGACCCAGGATATTGTATAATTTGTGGTAATAATGTCATAGGAAAATGTTGGTTATAGATTGTGGTGAAAGCTCATGATGAAAATAGCAAGAAAAACCTGTGTGAGTATTAGGAGTCGATGCTCTGATAGCTTATGGAGAGTGCAGTAAGGTGTTTAAACCAATGGGAAAAGGGGTAAAGAAATTGTTTTTTTTTTACCAATGATGTCAACATATTCGCATATTAACATCTTTCGCGTTTCTCGTGCCTTGAACCCATTCACAGGCAGGACTCAGAGAACTCAGGATTTTAAAATAAATATAATTTTAATACAGAAAGGCAAAGCTGGCGTGTCACGATTGGAGCTGGTGAACCCAGTTGTGCAGGCAAGCAGGCGAGGACTCAGGATTTATATATAAACATAAAAGATGTATTAACAAAACAAAAGAGCTGACAGGGCAGCAAAAAACAAACAAGGATGGACAGGTGGTACTTACAAAACAGACAGATCATCAACAGTGAACAATAGGCAAAGACTAACACAGAGACACAGACTTGTATAGAAAGAAACACCAATCAGACAAAGTGAAGACACCTGTGAGTGATCACAGATGCCAGGAGACAGCGACTGAAGACGCAGGACATAAACACGACACAAGATGGGGCTAGACACCAAAGAAGCACAAACTCTATAGAGACATAAACAGAGGATCAGGGAAACACAGACATGAACACAACACCAAAGACAAAACCACAATTCCTACAACATGCAGCAAACGTACATGTACTCAGGTGGACATGGAGGGAGGCAGATAACAGGACACATACAGGAAACAAGGGACCATAACCAGACAATGCCCAGACAAGGAAAAAACATTGTCGAAACAGAGCGAGAACACCTGAGAAAGACAAGTGGCGGAGTCAGGAACTTGATTACACGAGGAGCAGGACTAGGAGATATCACAAGGGGGCACAACATCTTACTTTCCTTACTTTTTTTACTTGTTTTTCTCTTCCCAACTGCTGTATCACTGGTTTAAAACTTTTAAGGCCTTCTTACAACACCAACAAATGAACACAAAAACTCATTTGCAATAAAAGCAAACCCATAATGCTATGGCTAAGCTTTATTGTGCAAAAAAAAAAAAAATGAATTTCTCATTGGCAAAAAAAATCACTGAGGAGAAGCAGGAGGATCAAGGAAAACCACTCACCATTTTGAGAGGCCAGCTTGGATCAGCAAAGTGGGAGTTTAGGATGGAGACAGTAAGGCTCTAGACTCCAACTTTAATATCCTTGATGGTTTAGAGGTCCTCATACTGTTACCAGTTCCAGTTTGGCCTAATATCAAAAAAAGCTTTTGAATAACCACTTTGTTATCCTGACTGAAGAAACAATTTACTGAAGAAGTGTCTTCTGGTGGTTAGTTTTTAAATAAAGTGGGCACTATGGGCATTGGTGTCTCAATATGGTACGACTATTACAACTGAAGACCAGGCTCACAACACTGGTTGCAGTTTTACAGAGCTGTCAGATGGGGACAAAACCAAAGCAGGACGGGTACTGTCTGTGTGGTTGGGTGGGAACAAGCTGGTGTGCTGAGCCATGGTCCCAACATTCCCATCCCACACATGCAGAAGGTCGGCTCAAAGTGGGCCCTTGTGCTTGGACAGAGAGATCAGCACAAGCAAATATCAAATTCCTGATGAGAATTGCATGAAGTCTTGATGAGTTTATTCAACTGTAGTTTTAATATCCTGTCATCTATTGTCTGTCAATTCTTTTTTAGTCTTCGTCTGAGCCAGGTTGTTAGAAAACACAAATCTTTTTACGTTAGGGTCTACTGCTTTTGGCTTTTTGGTGCAGAATTATGTGGGGATTTTTTTTTTTTTTTTTTTTTTTTTAATGATGGTCTACATTACTGTCTGATTTTTTAAGGATTTTTTTTAATTTTTATTTTTTTTTATGAAGACCAAAGTCCATGCTCAATAATCCAGGTATAAAATCCAACAATTTTCAGTCAGGTCATCTGGACGTTTTTTTTTTTTTGTTTGTTTGTTTTTTGTGCTGAGACGGTTGCCTTCCATCCAGAAGGCTTCATCAGTCTGAGGAAACACCAAACAAAACTGCTTCTCCCCCAACAGCTTACTCTAAAGTGGAAAAAAGCAGTTATGTTGGTGCTAAGATGGTCGCTGGTGCATGCCCTCCCCTCCGGTGCCTGCCCTCTCCCTCGTCGACAGTCATGTCAGACTGGTTCAAAACACCAAAGTCCATGCTCAATAATCCAGGTATAAAATCCAACAATTTTCAGTCAGGTCTTCTGGATGACCTGACTGAAAATTGTTGGATTGTTTAAGAAGGGATTTCTCTATCTTAAACAAGTTAAACAATATGAATGGCTCTTACAAACAAACAAAAAAGTCAAAGCTAACTTGATGCTCTTAGCTCACTCAGACCCAGCCCCAAACATGTTATTTTTACATGTTTTAACCTAAAGCTGGACTGGCTATTATAAAAATGAGCCATTATCTTGACCAGTACTGTCAATAATACCTGCATCACCTTTAATTATGAAATAACTCATGTGTTGTGGGGTCATTTGGACAAAGTTTCCCTCCTGACACAACAACCTTCTTCGATTTTATCTCAATGAGGCTAAATGTAGAGCATTCCACAGATAACGCTGGCGTGGGGAAACTATTTTGAGACTGTTTTGATATAAGCTAAGCAGTAATGCGTGTAATAGTTTGGTATGTAAACTGGATTCAATCTGAACGGTTTTCTACTTGATAAAGTCAAGTGTACTGTTGTGTTTTAGTCTTTTAGGTGTATTTTTTTCATTAAAACATTAATATTTTGCAGTGTCTAATTTTTCATTCTACCTTTATTTATACAAGTTAAT
Source organism: Nematolebias whitei (assembly GCF_014905685.2). Taxonomy (NCBI): domain Eukaryota; kingdom Metazoa; phylum Chordata; class Actinopteri; order Cyprinodontiformes; family Rivulidae; genus Nematolebias; species Nematolebias whitei. The sequence continues at coordinate 6,349,783 of NC_056507.1, forward strand.
CCCATTGAGCCTCGGGGACTCGTTTAGAAGAGACCTGGTATTAACAAAGAGTGATGACAACAGTGGACAACAACGACCACAAGAGACAATCATAAAGGATGCGTATTAATTAATTTATTTATTTTTCATTTTTATTAATGCATGTTTCTGAATGTGTTCCATAATGTATTTGGAGGGATTTTTGTGTTTAGTTTGTAGATGAGCAGGTCTAGAAGTGGAAAGTAACAAATTACATTTACTTGCATTCTGACACTATTATTAGTATTATTTTGTATATTTTGTATTTTTAAGTGGTTCATCAAATCTGTACATTTACTTTTTACTTGAATTCAATTCAGTTCAGTTTAATTGTACATGTATAGTGCCAGTTCACAACGAATCTTGTCTTGTTGTCTATTGACATGTTTTATTTCAAGAGATAAGTTATATGGACTTGTGACCTGTCCAGAATGTTCCCGCCTCTCGCACAATGATAGCTAGACGTGTGCACCAGTGACTCCAGTGACCCCAAAAAGGAAGAAGTGGGTAAAGATGATGGATGGATGGATGGATTGTGTTTTTATTTTTTGATATGCTGTGAAAAGGTGTCCCTGCAAAATTACCATTAACATTTAAGAAAAGGCAAAAGGCAGCTGTCTGAATGTTAAGTTTATTCATAATGGATTTTTTGAAACTTTGAGAAGATTTGTTTTTACCTTTAGCAGTATCAAAAACATTCTTCAATCCCTTTGCATAATAAAAATGCATCCAGCAGCTTCAACACTTATTTTTCGCAATTATTGAGAAATGCTTGGGATTAATCAAAAAAGTCCATGCTCAATAATCCAGGTATACAATCCAACAATTCTCAGTCAGTTCATCTGGACAGTTTCTTTTTTTTGTTGCTGAAACATTTCACCTTCCATCCAGAAGGCTTCATCAGTCAAGGAAACACACAACACAAAACTGATTCTTCCCCCAAACAGCTTACTCCAAAGTGGAGCAAACCAGTTATGTTGGTGTTAAAATGGTGTCTTTTGCTTGGGATTAAGAAATCCAAAGACTTCAGAGTGCGCAGTGCAACAGAAAATTAAACTTTCATGGTGCATTCTTCCACAGTAATGTGGTTAAAAATCTCATAAACCTCATTCTTAGAACCCAAAACTATGTCAGACCTAGCACAACAGATCAGTTTAATAAATGATGTAGAAAAACAGAAAGCTTCTCAAGCTGTATTAGAAGTTTTATATTTAAGGTTTGATTTATCAGCTCCTTTTAGAAATTTGTCCAGCGCATACTCAGAATACAACTCAGGTGTAAAATTTCTACATCTAAAACAACTTCAAATTCTCAGAAAATACTTTGACATCACTTTGGCATGAGACATATGCAATTTTTTTTCTCAACTGAACATTATTTATGCTGCTACAATAATTGTGTGAGTGGTAGATCTAAAAATTGTGCTTGGAGTTCTTTTGTTTCTCAAAATACAAGAAGTAGAAATCTTTAATAAATAGGCAATCGCTTGTTTGTACTTTTTTTGCAGCTAATGTTTTTGGAAAAATCTTGCATAACTGAAAGTTAGCAGCCAGTGTGCAATGCAGGTAGACAGAGCAAGATTGCTAGTGTTTAGTTGAGACAATGTAATTAAATAATGGTCTAGAACAGGGTCTGCAACTTGCAGCTCTGAAGACATATGCAGCTCGTTGGTCCCTCTGCCTCGGCTCTTTCAAGCTTTGACCAAAACTAACATAAAACTGAATTTGATAGGATGTTATACCCCCAACAAAAAAATACTAGTTTTAGCAGTTTTCCTGTCATTTCCTTTGCAAATATGTGGATACTAGTACACAGATAAATTACACCCCCTTTAACGTTATGTTTTATTTCTTCAACGTAGGATACTCAGTTTCTCCACAACAAAAAAACACACGTCTACAAAGTTAATTCTTTTAGTTAAAAAAAAAAATTGGCAAAATGATATATATATATTTTTATTTTATTTTTTTCTTTACAAGAATCCAGTCTTCTGACTTGTGACCTGGATATGGGCACCAGTGACCTCCTGCATCCCAAAAGGAAAGAAGCTAGTAAAGAGGATGGATGGATGGATGGATGGATGGATGGATGGATGGACGGACGGACGGACGGACGGACGGACGGACGGACGGACGGACGGACGGATGGATGGATGGATGGATGGATGGATGGATGGATGGATGGATGGATGGAATCCAGTCTTTTCTTTTGTCTCAAAATGTAAAAATATCAATAAATGTTAACAATCACTGGATGTTTTAATTTTATTTAATTTATGTGCAACAAAACCTAATATTTCTCAGAAAATTTTGAGTTTGAGTTGTTAAAATCTTCAGAATTACTTAAATAGATCCTGATCTGTGCAGCTGTTCCATGAGAATGTCTCTGATAATTCCCGTCAGGGTCATTCAGACACCTGCAGCAGGTAAAATACTGACTGCTCATAACTAGATCACACAACCCAAATTCAAAATCAACATTTCCCTAAAATTAATTGGTTAAAATGTTTCAGTTCACACATCCTGAACCTGAAGTTACAAAGCAATGTATGGATTTGTGAGGAATTACTTGTCAGCTTCGGATAAAACCTATAATACTTATTTAATTTGACCTGTTTTTGGTCTCCACCAGCTACTATCAAATGATCCATTCAGTTTGACATCTTGTATACTTCTGTGAACATTTTATCTGTTCCAAACAAAAAAAGAACAACAGCTACAAAGATCAGGAAAGTGACAGAAAATACAGATATTTTAGTCTTCTGCATTAGCACTGTCAAAACAGTCATTTTAAACCTTTATTTTCTTTTCTACAATCAACTATTGGCCATGGTTATAGCATGTGAGAACCAATTTTCAGTCTATATCCCCATTATAATGTCTGGAGTGGAAATTTGCACTTAAATGCACACAACATGAAATTCTGCTTCCGCTGAACTAGGCTGGATAACGAAGAAAAAAAAAATCTGTGTCAGCATCTTGACATTTCTCAGGCAGGCTGATGGGCTTCAGCGGCGTCACAGGTTTGAATGTGACACTCTGTGATGTCAGGAATAAATGTGTAGGAGGACAGAGAGAATGCAGCTTTCTGTTTTCCATACAGTTTCAAAGCAATAAGGAACTGCATTTGGTATGGAAAGAGAAGCGAGCTATAAAGAAAGTAGAAATCTTACGGGGATAACAGTAAGAGATGGTTATGTACAGGAAAAAATAACACTTTTGCTGCTAACCGTTCTTTTAAGAGAGGGAGAGAACATGTTTTCAATTGTCAAGATTCAACGGTAACAATTGTTTGCAAAGCAGAAGTCCAGTTTTCTATAAATTCACACAGATGTAAGCCTACTAAAAATTTAAAGTAAAAATAAAACACGGCTGTGTTTAATGTTTGCGCTGTGCACTACGTACATTATCCATCATCCATAAAGTTTGAATACTTCACAGAAACTAGGTTCCTCCAGAGACGCTGCCCACGCAACGGCTCCATGTACAAGTCCAGGTTGAATCCTATTTTTGTCTTCTTATTTTAATAAAGAAGGATGAAAATGTTCTTAAACACTTCACCCAACATCCCTCTTGTGATGCTGCATTATCTGTAGACGCCTATTTCTAACTGCTGTAAGTGAAAGATCAGCTGAAGCGAAACAGACGTTAGAAACATAGTTATAGACAGATAATAAACAGCCTAATAAAAAACATTAAATAAAAAATAAATAAATAAAAGAAACAGCCTAAGGTGCAGTCTACTAAAATATAATTTGTGTCAAACTCAAGGCCTGAGGGCCAACTCTGGACCTTGTTCACATCACATCTGGCCCTCTAGATGATATTTTAAATGTGAAATATATTTTATCGCCTCTCATTTTGCTTAAAATCCCGGCATTCTTTATTTAGTGTGAACTCCTCCTGACAGTTTGTCAACTCTGAAGCCAAGAAATGCTCGTTTGCATAATTCAATACAGTAATCTTTGATTTTGACGTGGAAACGTGTGGCATGGAGGCTGCACAGCTGCAGAAAGAAAACCAGTTGTTGTTTTGAACCAGTTTGACATGACTGTGGACGAAGGACAGGGCGTGCCCCAGAGACCATCTTAGCACCAACATAACTGTTTTGTTGTGTTTTTTTTCACTTTGGAGTAAGCTGTTGGGAGAGAAGCAGTTTTGTTTGGTGTTTCCTCAGACTGATGAAGCCTTCTGGATGGAAGGTGAACTGTTTTAGCACAAAAAAAAAGAAACGGTCCAGATGACCTGACTGAAAATTGTTGGATTGTATACGTACCTGGATTATTGAGCATGGACTTTGTTGCAGAAAGAAAAGCTTTGCAGAGAGTGGTGAAGGCTGCACAGAAGTCTGCTGGAGTCAGTCTCCCCACCATCACAGACATCTAAACCTCCAGATGCAGGAAGAGGGCCACCTGCATCATGAAAGACCCCACTCACCCAGCACACACACTTTTTGCCCCACTCCCCTCAGGAAGGAGGTTGAGGAGCATTAGAACCACTAGACTGAGGAACAGCTTCTACCCTGAGACTGGTAGACTCATGAATCCCTAACCAGGATAACCACTGTGAAAAATCACATCATGTTGCTGCTGATCTGTTTCATGTTGCTGCTGATCTGTTTCATGTTGCTGCTGATCTGTTTCATGTTGCTGTGTTTGTTCATACTCGGATGTAACTGGGACCCTGTGTACACAGTTTCGTTGCACCTCATGTACTACATGTGGTGTGAATGACAAAGAACCTTGAATCCTTGAAAGAGCAACAGAAAATGTTAAATGAACCTGCAACCAAGAAAGCTTGTCAGGTATCTGACTTGAGCGTGCTGATAGAAACCGGCCCTTGGTTTGAGCCATGTTTTTAATTTCGGTCCGCTTTTGTAACCGAGGTTGACGCCCACCCCTGGCCCATTAGGTTTCAACAACAAATGGAGACTAATTATAATGGTTTCTAGTTTAGGATTTGATTATTTAAAATGGCCATTCTATGATAAATATCCAACCAAACACTCACCAAGGAGCAGCCACAGAGGTGGCCTAACCTCAAGACAAGTTCCACCCTCAGGAGTTCCTCCAGGAACTCACAAGAACAAGGCCAAGCCTGTTCTTGTTCAGTTTAGCCTGGGACCCTGTAGAATGGTATGGGGTCGGGGAGGGGGGGTTGGTTGTTAGTTGTTAAAAGGCCTCTGCAGGATTGGTCAGGTGAACCTGCGGTATGTGGTATACTGAATATCCACTGGACTTTTTTTGCACCCACATTTTTGGGTGTCAATATTCTTTTGATCGCTTCCTCAGATAAATAAGGTTCAACATGCATGTTAGGCTGCCTTCAAGCCCAGGCCTCCTTTACTAAAAAGATCTGTGATCTCAATGGGATTTTCCTGGTTAAATAAAGGTTAATAAATAATAATAATAATAAGGTTCAAGGTGACTTTATTGTCATTCGCATCACATGTGGTACATAATAAGGTGGAACTGAAGTGTGTACTCAAGGTCCCAGTTACACCCAAAAATAACAATAATATATGGTAATATAAAGTATTTTTTTAAAACAAAGAATAAGGATCTAAGATATACGCTAAAGAATAATAATATAATACACACATATAATAAGGTGTATGAAACAGCAGCCTGAACATGAGTCTGAAACTTTAACTTTACTAGTAACTTTAACTAATTTTACGAATTGTTTTTTATGTATGTGAATGTTTCTGTTCAGTGCCCTGAGACAACTTCTGTTGTGACTTGGTGCTATATAAATAAACTGAATTGAATCAATTCCAATATGAGATGACTGTTTTGTGTTTGTGTCATTAACTTTTTAATGTTGTGGAGAAGTTAGCTGTATCACTTTTAGATGTTGCTGGCTGGGCACAAAGCAACATTAGTACTGAACCGCACTGGTGTCATCAGTTGTTTGGAATGAGTTTTTATTACACATATAACTTATACTAATGATATTTTTGTTTAAATAAGTTGAGATGACGTTCAAAGGATTTGTTGCGACCTGTCCAGGGTCCCCCGCCCCTCACACTGTGACTGCTGGATATGGACACCAGTGACCCCTGAAACCCGAAAAGGAAGAAGCGGGTAAAGATAATGCATGGATGGATGATTCAGACTTTAAAAAAATATATTTTAAAGCAGAAAAAATTGTATATCAGTCATTGTCTGCCTTCAGCTTCTCTTAGCAAGGTGGAGTTGTTTAGCATATGAACCACTTGAGCAGCCTTCCTGAGTGCAGCGCCACGATTTTGCTCTTTTGAATTTTGACACACACGATGTTCGTTTCAGCTTTTACCCAGGAGGTTCAGCAGATCCAAACCAGAATGTATACTTTAAGACGAAAAAAAAATTATGTTTACAGGAAAACTGGATGAGTAACTTTGTATCATTTGTGAGGGGGAACACAACGTTTGATTCCAAGTTCACAGCAGACATGCTATTGTTGGTCCACAACAAAAACACTGTAAAACAGTTCTCCAGAGTCCAGACGTTAGTCAGTGCTATGTTTAGCATGTCTAATTTACCCTCTACAGTCTCTCCAAGCCTGAGTTTTGGATATGCAAACCTCAAAACCTTTCCACACTAAAAAATCCTGACTCTGCTAAAAGAGATGATTGCCTTGTAAGGTCAAAAACAGTGCAGTCAATTTGGGTCTGGTAACATTCTTTCTTTGGCATAATAATATGGAAGTTAAACGTTTTTTCCCCATAAAGTTTCCAGGCAACGCGTGCATGTCGATGAGATCAGACAGGGTCAAGTTGCACACACACACACACACACTCCCATAGACGCACAAATGTGCTGAGTTCTAGTCCCATTCATGGTCAGGATCAGCCACTCTTTAAAGAATCCCTGAAAACAGGGAACAGAAAGCAGCAGTGACCACAGCAGCTTCTGAGACACCAAAAGAACCCCCGGCCTTGAAATAAAATGATTACAATCAGTTGCAACAAGACACTGATCTGCAAAAGTAACACACCATCGTCTTGCTACTTTATGCTGAGCTACAAAATAACTCATAATATTATTTTCCAATAGAAAAATAAAGTAGAGCCTTTACCTCATAGATCCACAATGTTACAGCAAAAAAGCCATCCGAATGCATTTTAATCTGCCCAGTTCCATCAAAAGGTTGTTGGATAAACAACAAGAGGAAATCGCCAGAGGAAGAAACAACGTCCAAGACTAACGAGGGGTTTCAGAGTAAGAACTCCAGGTGCAGCTCGTACAGGCCAAAGAGGAACTGGATCCCGATGGAGCACGGTTCAGTGAAGAGGATTGTGTGGGCACCTGACACCAGAGCAAGAACAGCCAGCAAAGCAGCAAGAGCTGCTAAAAAATGAATAAGCAAAGCCCAAAAAGGGGCACAACACACATAGCACATGCCTAACAGGGAGTGAGACCGACATAATATGGGGTAGGCTTACATTGTGGTGAGGTAAAAGTAGGTTTCAGAACTATAATCAGCCGAAGCAACATGACACATACTGCTAACTCTGAGGTCTGTCGTCACCTTGTAGTTCTCCACGTCACATAAAGAACCACAGGCTTGTTTCAAGTGGGCTCAATTCTGTTTTTATAGCACTTTATTTAGGTTTGTTTCAGTCCCATATCAAATTTAAAAATGGGCATGAAAGAGATTAAATTAAATGGGACTAGTAACCGGGAAAATTGCTCAATTACAACTTTGTGTGGTGTTTAAAATAGATAGATTTATGGGTGTTGTCACACTTGGATTAACCCAACCACACCCAACTCAAAATCATACTTTCACTGACTGAGATGCATTCCTTTTTGCAAAATGGAAAAATCCAATGAGTGCACCAACACGCAAAATGTGGCAACATTAACTGATCTGACACTGACCCCCAAGTCGAAATGTAAAATTGATACCACTCTGCTGAAAAAGCTGTCAGGCATGTGCTCAGCATCTCAGATCAAAAACCTAAAAACACAAAATTCAAAGTCTACAAAAGTGCACAACTAAACATTGTTACAGCTTTACTGAAAGACAGAAGTAAAGTAAAGTAAAGTAAAGTAAAGTGCTTTGTGTTGTCATCATTGTATGTTCTCATACAATGCTAAAATTATTTTTCTGCATTCAACCCATCACACCTGGGATACACCAGGTTGAGCAGTGGACAGCTACGTAAGCACCCGGGGAACAATTAGGGATTAGGTGTCTTGCTCAAGGACACCACGACATGTGGGAATAGCGGGGAGTTGGACCACGACTTTCTGGTCTCAAGTCGGCTGCCCTACCTCTACCCTATCTCAGCAGAGTGAATATACTACATCAGCACTTGTTGGTTTCCACAAGCACATCAATTATAGCAGAAGTGAACTGTTGGGGTATTAGGAGAAATCCCTGAGTTGGCCCAAAATGAACTCATTTCATCCATCCAGCCAACCATCCATCCATCCATCCATCCATCCATCCATTATCTTTACCCGCTTCTTTCCTTTTGGGTCATGGGGGTCACTGGTGCCCATGTCCAGCAATCACTGTGCGAGAGGCGGGGGACACCTTGGACAAATTTTCTTTTGTATTATTAAATTACAGACTGGGGTGGGGGATTGGTAAAGATATTGTCTCAGTGAGAAGGTTGCTGGATCTGGATCATATCCCAACCAAGAACCATTCTCAGTGAAGACCAAAAAATATGCATGTTAGGCTAATTACCAGAACTGTTGAACAAAACTGCTCAGGGAGCCACAGTTTCTGAAAGCCAACAGCTCGGGGGCCGGACTTCCAGCGATTAAAATCATTATGTAAATGAACCAAAGTTTACAATGACCTGTTACCTTTTAAATTTGTTTATTTTAATGCATTGAATCATAAATGTAATAAACAGAACCCAAACCCAGAACTCCCTTTTTTTTTTTTTTTTTTTAATGAAGTGGGCCGGATTGAAGTTACATGCGGGACAGAAATGGCCCACGGACCACCAGTTGAATAGCCCTGCTCTAAACTGTCCCTATATGATTGAGAGTGTGTCTCGTTTATATCTTGTGTGTCCCAGTGAAAGACTTCCGACCTGTCCAGGTTGTACCCCGCCTCTCGCACAGTGACTGTTGGACATGGGCAGTGAACTCTGCGACCTGGACATGAAGAAGAAGGTAAAGATAATAGATGGATGGATGGACACGCATGTCAAAAAGACCTCAGCTTTAGTCACATTTGTTATGTTTGTTTCAAGTCATGCTCTTTGACTTGATCTACTTTGCTATTTTAGCTGTTAAAAGTGTGATGTGCTTAAATTAAACTAATTTAACTGGTCTTTTTAGGTGTTGTGAGTTATCTAAACAGGAACATCAACAGGCCATGTGGTTGTTCTGCCAGTTGATTACATATCCACTTGTGAGTGTTGCCCTAGAGCCTATAAAAGGCTGCCTCAACAACTGCAAACTGTTTTAACTATATTCATGTGTGTGTGTGCAGGATGTGTGTGGCGTTGGGTGGAGTAAAGGGGGCCACTTGTAATAAGCACATTTCATCCTTGTGTTATGGCAATGTTTAAACATACACTTGGTATGAGTATTATTTAATTGTTTTTTTTAATAAAGGTAAAGATATTAAGTCACTCTCTTGAAGGTTCAAGTCTGCTAATTAAAAACTACTTTTTCAGTTCTGCAACATTTTTTTTTTTCACCCAATGCACTCTTGCATCCTCACATTAAATAAAAAGCAGTTTGAGTTTTATTAACAGAACATAGTTCATTTTTTGTGACATATTACTTGATCATGTTTATGAATGACAAGAATTTCAGAAGAGGAAAAAAGAAGAAACTAGCATTTCTCAAAGGAATGCATTTCGCCTGCTGCCTTGCATGTCAAATATTTAAATAAAGTTAGCTCTCTGAGAATGTGATAGGTATTACTCTCAGCTACTAAAACCCTAATTTTCACCCCAATCATTAAAAAAAAATGACAGACTTTGTTACATTTTTGTGCTTGTTAAGGTCAAATAGTTTAGAAGCAATATTGAATGTGGTTGACTTCAAAACTTAATAGATTTGTTTGATTAATTTAATTGAAATTAGTCTATTGGTTCATGAGGATATATTGCTAACACACTGACAAACAAACACACATGCATGATCTTACATGAATTACATGATTACCGTACTTTCCACTGTACAAGTCGCACCGCCATATGTCTCATCAGTCCAAATATGTCTAATAATTTTGAAAAAAACATATATACATCACTTTGCCATATAAGTCACACCTATTATGTGTCACCGCTGACCATCTGGAAACGTGGGCTGATGTTGTGCCAAAAACTGATTGGCTGCCAAAATGGCGGCCGCGGGAGCACGTATGGGAGGACTTTAACAAGAATTTAACTAGATTAACATTTAAAAACAATTAATTGTCTGCTCGATATTATAGTAAAGGTGTGTCTCAATTCAACTTTTCCTTAATAAATGCACTTTAATGGTCAAATCAGCTGCATTTCGCGGCGCCGTCCAGGCGAAATGAAGCTGATTTGACGCTTGCTCCAGGATTTCCGGAGCGAGACGAAGGTGGCCTATATGGCAAGCCAAGTGTCTCATTAATAGCCACTTTTACCCATTAATGAGACACTTGGCTTGCCATATAAGTCGAGGGCCCTCTAGTGGCTGAAAATGGTAGTGTTCAATATTTTCCATGTCAAAATGAATGAAATCGTCAGATCTCAGCCGAAAATTGTTATAAATATGGGATAAAAAAACGTATATTAGTCACATCAGTGTATAAGACACAGGACTTGCAAACTTGTGCCAAAAGGTGTGACTTATACAGTGAAAAATATGGAACTTTTCATGACAACAGTTGATTAAAAATATCTATTGTTGAATCACAACACAGGAATACACTCCCTGGACGTGTGGAGAACTGACAGCTCAGCGCTGTATGGGTGGTGCCTTTGTGAAGCTACTCTCAATAAAACCACACGACACAGGAGTAAACTTCATAAAACAGCAATTAAGCAAGCAGGCTGCACCAAGCATTTTCAGTCTGTAAACGTCTCAAGGTCCTCCACAGTGGAGCAGCGTATATTGGACCTCAAACAAGTGGATGCAACTGAAGCAGGTCCTCCACAAGTGCAGGAGCTCTCAAACCCCTGTCAATCACACAACGTGGCCTCCAGTTGGCTTTTATATCCTGCAGCTCCTTCAGTAAGAAGAAGTGAACTGGAAATGGCACTGATCAAATGGGCCACTGTTAGATCTTACAAAAACCAAACAAATGGTGCTGGTAACGTACAGATTTTATAGTTACTGTATCTGGCTCATAGGTTCCTCACACCAAATGACAGAAAAATAAAGATCTAGTCCTGCTTGAAGGAATGCATTTCACCTGCCATCCTTTCATGCCAGTTTTAGATAAAAAATAAACTTATCTTTTGGTAAATCCTTGAAAAAAAGCAGTTGCACAATCTCATGCAATATTACAAGATGTCACACTAATAGCTGTGTGTGTGTAATAGTTGTCTTAATTGTGACACTAAAGGTTATTCAGTTGTAGATGGACATCCAGTGTTTTCCTTCTGCTTCATTAAATTTGTCCAATGGTTCATGAGGTATTTTTGAACATTCACATTCACAGATGGAGGCCAGACAGGACAGCTTCAGTGAAAACCCTAACCGTAACAGAGACGAGAGAAAATTCAAAGCAACAGGAGCAATCCCTTGCAAGTCCACCCCACAGCTGTTTGACATTAGGAGGTGGGAGTAAATAAAAGTGGGCTGGGTCCTTGTGATGGTTTAAGTGAGAGGGAGGGGTAGATGAGAAAAATAAGGGGTATAGAGTAGGTCCTGCCCAAATGGAGGAATGCGTGAACCTCTTTACTTTAGGGTGGGATTATTCATCACTTTTTCCTCTGACTATTAATTTAAATGCACAACATTAATGGGACTCACATGGGCTCATCTTGATAAGTGAATATCAGCCACAGAAGTAGCACGGTATGCAAGGAATGTTCCTTACGCACATGTGGCACTTCAAAACCCTATTTTACTGTTTTCCACCACTTTGGGTTAAAAAAAGCTCACAATAGTAGAAAGGTCGTTAGATACAGCAAACAATCAGCCATGTTCCATTTAACATAGAGCATGTTCTAAAAAAAACAGTGTAGATGTAAAATAATATATACTCTGGTTAAAGCTGTTGGGGTTTTCGATTAAAATTGAGTTAAACCACACAAAATGGATTTATATTAACCTTTTAATCTTAGGTAAGAATGTTTAGAAGTTGGTTATTCTTACTTTACTTATTTCAGATTTAGGGTGGCTGTGGCTGAGTGGTTAGAGCAGTCGTCCTCCAATACAAGAGTTGGGGGTTCAAATCCACCAGCAGTCACATGCCCAAGTGTCCCCGGGCAAGAAACTGAACCCTTCACTGCCTCTGATGTGTGTCCCATCAGTGTATGGATGTGATAAAGGTCTTATTAGTCTTTGTACAGAAATAGTAGAGTGCTGTATGAATGGGTAAATGAGGACCCAGATTGTGTTGTAGAGCACTTTGAGTGTCTTGATAAGATAGAAAGGTGCTATATAAGTACAGTCCATTTACCATCTAAAGGTTTATTCCTGGTGTATGAACCAGACCATGGAAGAAGAGAAGCTGCTGTTGGGATATTCAAAAAGAAAAGATTACTGGAGGAAAGCTAAGAAGATCTCGGAGTAATAGCTCCTTATGACACCCTCAAGTGCTTCTCAGCAGACGCTTTAACAAGAAGGAAGGGGAATAGGTGACATTTCTCTCTCCTGTGAATCCCACCACAAACAGGAGCCCATGTGTACCGAAGCTTCCATTTTCTCCCATGATCTTCTCCATGAACCGCAACAGCCACCGAGCAAATACAGTGAGTAGCCATCGCATCAAAGACAGATAAGCAGGCTGAATGTCAGAGAGCCGTGACCTGCCTCCAATTACTTGATGCATATGGGAAGAAAAGAACAGGGCGAAGAAAAACACGAGGTCAACAAAAGAATGCTTCTAGTTGACGCTCTATTTCCACCAGTCTGATATAGATTTATCTTCCAGACTCTAGTCCCTGAGTGGCTGCCATACTGGGCCCACCTACACAGAAATATATATGTGCGCTTTTCTAATTGAGTCCTCACTTTGAAAAGTGTTCACCTAGTCACAGATACTGACAGAGTTTTGTGTTACTTATCACAATTATCTAAAGCGAAGCACCATCAACCATGTGTGACACAATACTGATGACAACAGGCCCTTCTTTTGGGCTTGGGGTAGAGGAAAGATCTGTGTTTTGTTGCCTTGTTTCATTTTTTTAATGGTATACTTTCAATCAGTCTTTATTCAGTCTTTGTTCTCTGCTTCGGTTGCTTTTCTGTTGCCCATTTTTCATCAGCTTTAGCTTTTACTTTTTTATGTTCAACTGTTTTCCTTAGTTCCCCTGATTCTGTGCACCTGATGTTCATTAATTACTTTCTCATCTGTTGTCACTCTGTGATCACCTTCCCCAGTACTTAAAGCTCTTGGTTTTCTCTTTCTCACTGGCAGTTTTGTTGTTGGCCCTCCGTGTTTCATTCCTGGGAGTTGGTAAGGTGGCAACTGAACCTATTTCATTTTTGTTTTATTGAATCAAATGAGGCGCAGTTGGTAGAGCTTCCGCCTCTCAGCGAGAAGGTTGCTGGAATTGAATCTCAACCAGTGGTCCATTCTGGGTAGAATTTGTATGTTCTTTCCATGCATGCATGGGTTTTCTCCAGGTAATTCGGTTTCCTCCCGCGGAACAAAAACATGCATGCTAGGCTGATTGGTAACTCTAAATTGTCCCTAGGTGTGAGTGAAAGAGTGAAAGGTTGTCTTGTTTGTCTCTATGGGCCCTGTGAATGGACTGGGGACTGGTCCATGGTGTTCTCGCACAGTGACGGTTGCATATGAGAACCAGTGACCCACATGACGCAAAAAAGAAGAATCGGGTAAAGGTGGATGGATGGATGGATGGATGGATGGATGGATGGATGGATGGATGGATGGATGGATGGATGGATGGATGGATGGATGGATGGATGGATGGATGGATTTTATCAAATGATTCTTGGAGTCAGCAGATACACATCATTTGTAGCTTATATGACAAAGCATCTAGCCAGGTTGGTGGAGTTTGCACTTCATTTTAAGTGGCATATCAGCCAGATGTCACACTCAGATTCAACAGCACGTGACCTATAATGGCAAAATTAATTGGAATGAGCACAGGCTGCAAAGAAAAAAATAAGTGAAAATATTGATTTTTGCCATTAATTACAGAGTAAAACAGAGTCCATAAAGATACAATCTGGCCATCTTGGTATAGGTAAAATGGAATACCATCTTTCTAATCCACCTTTATAACAAAATTTTAAAACAGGCATAACTTCAGAAATAATTTTTTTTTTTTATTTTAAGCACATTTTTCTGGTGCCATTTCCTTAGATTATGTTTTAGGCACTTTGAAAAACATCTTGATAACAGTCCACTGTATCATACACTGTATATTACACTGTATCTTACACTTTACCTTACAATGTATCTTACACTGTATCTTACACTGTATCTTACACTGTATCATACACTGTACATTACACTGTATCTTACACTTTACCTTACAATGTTTCTTACACTGCATCTTACACTGCATCTTACACTGTATCTTTCACAGGGTCTTACACTGCATCTTACACTGCATCTTACACTGCGTCTTACACTGCGTCTTACACTACGTCTTACACTGCGTCTTACACTGCATCTTACACTGCATCTAACACTGAATATTACACTGCATCTTACACTGCATCTTACACTGCATCTTACACTGCATCTTACACTGCATTTTACACTGCGTCTTACACTGCATCTTACAATGCATCTTACACTGTATCTTACACTGTATCTTACACTGTATCTTACACTGTACATTACACTGTATCTTACACTTTACCTTACAATGTATCTTACACTGCATCTTACACTATATCTTACACTGCATCTTAAACTGTATCTTACACTGTATCTTAAACTGTATCTTACACTGTACCTTACACTGTATCTTACACTGTATCTTACATTGTATCTTACACTGTATCTTACACTGCATCTTACACTGTATCTTAGACTCAAACATTGTATCTTACATTGTATCTTACACTGTATCTTACACTGTACCTTACACTGTATCTTACACTGCATCTTACACTGTATCTTACACTGCATATTACACTGCATCTTACACTGTATTTTACACTGCATCTTCTATTGTATCTTACACTGCATCTTACACTGCATCTTACACTGCATCTTACACTGTATCTTACACTGTATCTTACACTGCATCTTAGACTCAAACACTGTATCTTACACTGTATCTTACATTGTATCTTACACTGCATCTTACACTGTATCTTACACTGTATCTTGTACTGTATCTTACACTGCATCTTACACTGCATCTTACACTGTATCTTACACTGCATTTTACACTGCATCCTACTTTGTTTCTTACACTGTATCTTACACTGTATCTTACACTGTACCTTACACTGTATCTTACACTGCATCTTACACTGTATCCTAAACTCAAACAAAAATGTACCAACACGTAACAGTGACAGGACGATTGCAACAAGAAGCTTTAATGCTGTATTTACTTGTTCTGCTCAGGTAAAGACACATTTAAAGTGAAGATAAGTCCACTAGACAACAACGAGTACCATTGTGTGCACGTCCCCCCACCTCTGGACAGAGGAGATGGGTCTTTCCTGGTTCGGTACTGTCTGTATGGTTCCACAATCAAAGGCCTGAGAGTAGAAATCCTCCACCAGGATGCTGCTGTGGCCCAGTCCCCCTACATCCTCCAGGGTGAGTTGTGCATGTCAGCTTTAGATTTGCTTCAACAATTTTCAGTCAGGTCATTTGGACAGTTTCTTTTTTTTGTACTGAAACATTTCATCATCCATCCAGAAGACTTCATCCGTCAAGGAAACACACAACATAAAACTGATTCCTTCCCCAACAGCTTACTCCAAAGTGGAACAAGCCAGTTATTTTGGTGTTAAGATGGTGTCTTTGGCACACACCCTCCTCCGGTGCCGGCCCTCTTCCTCGTCGACAGTCATGTCAAACTGGTTCAAAACCAACAAAGTCCATGCTCAGTAATACAGGTATACAATTCAACAATTTTCAGTCAGTTTGTGTTTTCTTAACTGTGAGATTGGTGCAACTTTGGCTTTTTGAAATATTTAGCCTTTTCTGACTTTTTTCCATAGAAAATTAATTAAGCTCATTTTACATTCTTCAAATCTTTAGATCTGTTTACAACATTTTACTGCTCCTTTCACAGTTTGTTCTGGTTCAGCTTCTTTCAGCTTCCTTGTGCAAATTTAAACCATTTTCAGCTATCCAGCTATCCAGTTGTTTCTCAGCAGTGAAAACTGCATGTTTGTTTAACATCTGCGACCAGCTACTGGCTTCACAGTGTTAAAGATGTTAAGTCAAAGGTCAGCGGTTCAAAGGGACCTGCAAGAAGGGCTAGTGGTTTAGGGTCATGCAAACAAGGTGTCTGCAATCTGACAAGCACAATCAGACGAACATGTCTTTAGCAAATTTCTTTGGAAGTCAGGTAGAACTGCGTTCCAAATATATCTCAAAAGAAAAACTCACCAGTTTCAAGTTTATTGAAACTAATGTATTGTTTTTACTGTGAACTATGTCACACATTTGTATAATATTGCAGTTGTCTATTAAGCAAAAACTGGACAAATCTTTGTGCCACACTTTACATGATGGTAAATGGACTGTACTTGTATAGCGCCTCTCAATCTTATCAAGAGACTCAAAGCTCTTTACAACACAATATGTGTCTCATTTACCCATTCATATAGCTCTCTACTAGATCTATACAAAGACTAATCTGTGCTTTATCACATTCATACACCGATGGGACACACATCGGAGGCAATGAGGGGTTAAGAGTCTTGCCCAGGGACGCTTCAGCATGTGACTGCTGCTGGAATTGAACTCCCAGCTCTTGCATTGGAGGACGACCACTCTAACCACTCAGCCCCAATGATAATGTGTTAATTAGAATAGTTTATTCTAATTATCTAGGTGAGCTGTAAACACATTTCTAAAACCTGACTTCACCTGATAATCTTTTTTTTGTGTGTGTGTGTGTGTTTGTTGTTTTAAGTTTTTGTGTTTCCCTGTTTCTTGTGACGTGTTGTGTTGAGTTTTGCTCCTCAGTGGTTTTCTGTGCCATGTGTTATTTTTCCTTCAGTCAGCTCTCAGCTCTGCTCCTTCACTCAAACCTGCTCCTGACATCTCTTTAGTCTCTGCTGTCTCCTATCTTCTCATCATCCCTACTATACCTGGCTTTCGCCCACACTTCAGTCAGTTATACTGGTCTGGTACTGGTGCTTTGTGTTTGCAGCACCATTTTATTTATTTACTTTTTTAATATCTCAGTGTCCTTTTTGTATTTTGCTAACTGCCACATCAGCTCAGTGTTTTTGTCCAGTTAATAAACCTTTAACTTAATCTTTGAGTGTTTGGATCTACACACATTCTGACCACCGGATTGCCATTGGTGCTTTATTACGTTGAAGATAGTCAGATTTCTACATGGGCTCTATCTGCTGCAGCTTCTGAAGTTTCCAATATTCATTGTTTTTGCTAGAAAGTCCCAAAAGGTCTTCCTGATCTTCTGAAGTTTTGTTTGACATAATAACATAGTGCGGAGTGTTCCTCCTGTTCTTGGTTTAACCACATATGTCCCACCCTCCATGTACTGGAATTACAGAAAGGTGACAAGCTAGAAAAACACTGACGTCTCAACTATTACAGCAAAAAATAAGATGTGGGGAAATTCAGGTGGTTTGGATCCATTACGGGTTCTTTAAGAGGTAAGCTTCACTGCAAAAGAAAGAAAGGCATTTGTTGTAGGATGGCACAATTCTAATTATGGTGGAGGTGTTCTCTTATTTAGGATGAAAACATAACCATTCAGAGTACTGCCCTTCGTGGTAAATAAAGCCACCTGAGCTGCAATAGAGTCAAATTAATTAATACCTTTAAAAGGGACCATCTCCATTAAAACAACTAATTAAAAGGATGATTCTTCAACTCAATTCTAGAAATCCACAAATATGTGGAATCAAAGCCAAAATACAATAAAGCCCTTCTGTGATATGTGGGTACTGTTAATTAGATTGTTCCTTGCTTGATGTTATGCAGATCGTAGGTTGTAACTTGTATATGGCTTCCAAAAGTTAAAAAAGGCTTACAACAGTTTGCATTGTCTGTGAAAAGTGAGACTCTGAAAAAAGAAAATCACAGATGATCCACTTACAGAGCCTCAAATACCCAATTTATTTATTTACTTGAACCCAGTTTACTTAAGACACCTCTGGTTCTTTCAATCTGATCTTCAAATTTGTATATAAATGTCTTTTATGTGTAGTTTTCAGAAAATTCACAACAACTGCAACAATAAACCTGAGTCCAACAATGAAAATATAATGCTTGTACCAAAAACCTTGCTTTTCCCAGCACAGTTCGTGGGTGTCTGGACTGAAACTGTCAACAGGCTGACCTTAAACAAAACCAGCATCTGGGAAAACACCAGTTTTGTGAGTGGAGATTACAAATGTCCAAGTCCAAGCCTAAATGTCCAAGCAAGACCATACAGAAACAAAAAAGGAAACTGCAACAAATAATGAGGCTTATGAACCCAAAAAATCCTGACACATTCACTTCATAAGTCAAACCAGGTCTGAAATCTGAATCTTGCAAAAGAATGAACATAACAGTGGGAACTTCAAAAACCTGATAAGGTATGAATGGGTTCAGCTTTTTGTTTTTGATAAATAAAATAAAATATCTTGGACTAAATTCCTAAATTCAGACTTGTTGGAAGTTGAGCTTCAGTTCTTGTTTCCGTCTTGAGCTGTGGTCACAATCTTCGGTCCCACCCTCAGTAACCATTTTGCTCATGATATTTGATACTCTCCCAATGTTGCAGGACAATGAGTGCATGGGTGAGACTGTGGAGAGGCAAAGTTATACAGCAGAAGCCATGATGTTACCCGCCCCATGGAGAGAAAACCTAATTAAACAGCATGTCAGCACAGTTGGGGCCCCACCTGCATGTCTGTGGTTTATGTTAACCACGACACACCCTCCTGAGCTGTTCATCGGGCAGGGCAGGGGAGAATTCAGAGATGAGAATCTCTGAATTTGTCTCCAGTCAGCCACATATATTCAGACACAAGAGTTACGAGGGGTATGCCCATGTCTTCCGTTGCTGAGGGGATTTGAATGTTTTTAGTTTTCAAGATAAGATTTTTCTCAACTGAACTTGAACAGGGACAACAAGTGAACCTCAATGTTTGGGTGCAAGATATTCAAGTTGGTAGGAGTTCGATACTGTGAATAAAAAAGTGGGGTGTCCTTTTTGGGGGGCTTGTCTTAGGTGGTGTAGAGTGATGGACACTGACTAGTTAAAAAAGCACTTTTATCCACCTTCAGGTGCAATGACAGAGCTGGGGGGTGACCAATGGTGCCCTTTGCCATCAAAGATTAATCTTCAGCCAGTCCAGTCCTTTAAGGAAACAATACGTTTAAGCAATATGAAAACTAGAAAGTATAGTTTCCCTAAATGAATGAGGTGACTGTTTTTTTCTCTTCTTCTTCTTCTTTCAGCTGCTTCCTTCCTCTGGTATTGTCACAGCGAACTAACTCGCACAAAGACTTGGCAGTTGTCAATTCAAAATGCAAACGAGCAGCAATGTTTGTTTTGGAGAGCAATGGCTTTTTCCTTACAGGCCTGCCATGAACCATTGTTGTTCAAGGTTCTCCTGATGGTGGACTGGTGAACATCAACTTTAGTCAATGTGAGAGAGGTCTTCAGTTGCTTAGAAGTTACCCTGGGGTCCTTTGTGACCTCGCCTTGCTCTTGGAGTGATTTTTGTTGGTCCACCACTCCTGGGCAGGGAACAATGGTTTTGAATTTCCTCCATTTGTACACCATCTGTCTGAATGTGGATTGGTGGAGTCCAAACTCTTTAGAGATGGTTTTGTAATATTTTCCAGCCTGATGAGCATCAACAACTATTTTTCTGAGGTCCTCAGAAATCTCCTTTGTTCCTGCCATGATCCACTTCCACAAACACCTGACTCTAATTTCACCTTCAAGTTAACTGATAACCCTAGAGGTTCACAAACTTTTACCAGTATTGCCAGTATTGAATAATTTTCCAAAATAACTGACCAAGTTCTGATGATGTTTTAGCTCATATTTATGATCTAACACACACACACACACACCCATATATATATATATATATATATATACACCTTACCATGCATACCATTTTATTTATAAAGCACTTAAAACAGCAACAAGGCCACCAAAGTGCTGCACAGACAGAACAACAGACAACACACAAAGCAATATACAAAATGAGGTAACTCAGAATATAGACATAAAAACGATGCAGATAATAAATACGACGACTAACCTGTGTGAAGCAAACAGGTTCAAAACACAGATCGTCTGGTGTTGAAAGCTATTGAATAGTAGTGTATTTTTAAATGGGATTTGAAAACTGAGAGGGAGGGGCCCTGTCTGACAAGCAGACGTAACTCGTTCCAAAGTCTTGGTCCTGCTACAGAGAAGGCCCTGTCACCTCTGTGCTTAATACGAGTTCCTGGAACTGTGAGGAGCAACTGGTCCACTGATATGTATATAAGGGTTAGGGTTAGGGTTATATATATATATACACATAATATAAAATACTCAAACCAGTCTGCTCCTCAGATAAATAATGTTATTAACTGACTTTTTATGTACTGTATATGAATGTTTCTGTTCAGTGCCTTGAGATGATTTCTGTTGTGACTTAGCACTATACAAAAAAAAAATTGAATTGCATTCCCTCCATGCATGCGTGAGTTTTCTCCGGGTACTCCGGTTTCCTCCCACAGACCCAAAACATGCATGTTAGACTGATTGGTAACTCTAAATTGTCCCCAAGTGCGAGTGAGACAGTGAATGGTTGTTTATCTCGTTTGTCTCTATGTGTCCCTGTGGTGGACTGTAGACCTGTACAGGGTGTCCCCCACCTCTCGCACAGTGATGGCTAGACATTGGCACCAGTGACCCCCACAACCCGAAAAGGAAGAAGCGGGTAAAGATAATGATGGATATATGATGTGGCAACCCATTTTGTATACCCTTTTTTGCACCAAGATTGATTGTTTTGAGATAGTGGTATGAACAAAAATACAGGAGACAAAACTGGAAGTGGCAGAGTTGAAGATGTTGAGGTTCTTCTTGGGTGTGACAAGGATGGATAAGATTAGGCATGAGAACATCAGAAGTAAAGCACTAAGTGCATGACTGGAGCATAAAGTTAGAGAGGCCAGAGTGAGATGGTTTGGACATGTGCAAAGGAGGGACAGTGGGCATATTGGTAGAAGGATGTTCGAAATGCAACTAACATGAAAAAGACAAAGAGGAGATATTTGGAATTAGTTAGGGAGGACATGGAGTTAGTTACAGTGAGCTCAGAGGACTCAGAAGACAGAACAAGATGGAGGAGGATGAAGCGCTGTAGTGTCTAAAAAGAGAACAGCCTATCGAAGAAGAATTTTGAATAATATCTGAACGTAGTCATTTTCAATAAAAGGGGGTGTAAGACATTCAATTTACAACAGCAATTGTTATTGTGAAATGTAGCAAAATGTAAAAAGGATGATGGCAGAAACTATAAGGTTTGTCCGCAGGGTATCATCACAAGACAACAGTTCTCATTTGTCTGTTTATCCTGCCTGATGTCACAAGAAGTTGAAGGCTGCTGCAGAGGGAAAATTCAAGTAAAACTTGGTCAGGATGCCTGGCCATCTCAAAAAATACTGCAGAGACTTGAACTTTAAGTGTTTCCCTACAAATATTTTAACTTTAAGCTATTGTGTATGTTTTGTGGGTACACAAAATCCCCAAGAAAACCTAGGCAGATCGTGTAAGGCCCACAATGAAATTTGACCAGGAAGTGGTGTTAACCACTGTGCCTCCCACTGTGGCATCCATAGAACAAGAAAAACAAACAGGAATGTCGTGCATTTTTCTGCCAGTATAAATGTATGTGTATTTATAGCTATGACAATCCTGTGTCATGCATTGTTGTTGTCACATAATTACTAAATGACTAAATGACTTGCATCACCCTAAGGATACCTGTTATCCTGGTAAGCAATGTTGTTAACCGTATATTTACTGCTCATTTATCAGGACACGGGTGATGCTGACTGAATCTTTGATGATCTAGTAGAACATGGCAAATTAAGACAGAAAAGTAAATAAAACAGATTTCTAGACCTATGAACTCAAGCGTGTAAAAGACCCTTAAAAATAAATCACAGCGCTCATGCAATATTTATTTGTCTTCCTCTGATTGATACATTTTTCATAATGGCCAGGTTCTGTAGCAAAAACGCTTTCAGCCTCAGTAATTTTTGCAGTTTTGCTCCATCTCATCATCAATCACTTCCACACAAACCAGATCAGCTCCTACACCACTTTTCCAAACTATTTCAGCCACCATGGTGTTCAGTTTCAGCATGACTGAGAACAAAAACGTAAAACATTTTTCACTTGAGAGCACCTCGCAATATCCTAAGAGGAACATTAATTCTTGTTTAATGGCATGAAATGGCAAGTGGAAGTAATCCCTAAAAGGATGTTTGCAGTCCATTCCTATATTAGCAATTTATAAAGTAAGCATGTGGAACTGACATGAATAAAACAATTTGGTCAGTCATGTGTGGTGGAACTTAGGCTTGACCAGTTTAAGAGAAATTCTCTTGTTCTCTGACATTGTTTACTAAAAAGAACCACTATCATGGCAAGTGAAGATTTTTAAGTGGCACTTTTACTTCCAAGATCATATTTCAGGACATGCATAAACATATATAAACATACATGAATGTAAACGCATGAAGACCAGTCACAGAAATGAGCCGCGAGCTGCGTAATCCGCTCGCTTATACACATTATCGGTTCAGCAGAGTTCAACATAGTTCAGCGGCTGTCCTTGAAGCCAGCTTCAGCCTTCTTACATACAGGACTCTTTGTTTGCACAAACATATGGTTCATGGGCATTAAAGATACGTCCTTTAGCTTGAGATAAGAGAGTGTTTTGGGAGACGATTCGGTTGTTTTGGGAGACAACCAAGCTCCTTGGCCTCAGGGCAGAGGTGAAGAATGTCCTCAGTCACAACAATAAAAACATCCATAACATTTGACCAAAAATTATCTGACACCACACTGAGATGGCTTTAGTGACTTTAGTGACATGAAATAGTACCTGTTAGCAAAAGATATGAGTCCTGTTCAAAATACTTAATAAATTGAACAGGACTCGTATCCTTGTATCGTATCCAAGGCTTTGTGCTTTGGACACAATCCCAACAACTGCAGCTGTATTTTATCTGCATCTGTCCTGTGTACTGTATATGTCCTTAAACTAGTTGAGATAATAATAAAAAAATATGCTTAAATCAACAGATTGATTGAACACTTCCTTAAAACCTTTAAAAATGAATGGACTGTGTGTGGGGGGGGGGGGGGGGGGAAGATCGGAAGAGCGCCAAGTAGGGAATACTCCCTACATATTTAATACATCACCATGTCTTGCTTATTA
>NC_056507.1:6373604-6405189 GCF_014905685.2 Nematolebias whitei
AGCCTAAGCCTATGGACTGTACTGTACATATTTTTCTTCAGTGAGCTTTCATTACTTATGAACAACATCAAGACAAGCAACAGCATAAATCTCTTTTTGCAGTTTCCAGTGTATCTAACATTATCAACAGAGTAACAATGTCACAAGTTCCACTGCTATTACCAATCCCCTTGGAGCCCATCAAAATTTTTGAGTTGTGAGGAAGTGCAGCTTGTATTAAATGTATTGTGCTGTATTGCCATGTACATGCTGCAGTGTGCCTGGTCATGCTCCCTGGACACATTTCTCAAAGTGATAAATATGTTTTCAAGCTTCATTTCACCCTTTCAACAGCTGAGACTTGACTAAACTTTCCAAAACTCACCCATTCTCTTTGTTAGTGACGCAAAAGTAAAGTATCTCCATTCAAGTTCATCGCTGGAGCCTGTGGTTCTTGTCTCTGACCCTCCAAACCCTCTGCTCTTCTGCTCACGTTCATTCACCGGCCTAGTTTCTGTTTAGCTCTGTCTCCTCATGTAGAGCCCTGCTGGTGCAAGCACCACCAAAGCCTGCTGGAATAAGACTGCTCCGAGTCTGCGTCTAACTGGCCTTATAGGTTTTACTTAAGGAGAAAAAGTCCACATCCCACTGTCAGTCAAACAGTCGAGCATAGTTTGTGCTGGGCTGCCATCCAAACAGACATGAAACTATTCTATTTCGGTCTGCCGTATGAGCAGTGGTGCAGTTCAGAGGAGGGGGTAAGATTTTGTGGCGGAGCATGTAATTGCAGAGTGACCTGTTATGGTGAGATGTAATTGCAGACCTCATCAGATGGAGAGAAACTGCCAACAAGACAAGGTAAAGGAGGTTTAAATAATGCTTTGGAAAGAAGAAACAAAACAGACCACATAAATACACGAGAAGCTGGGTTCCAGATGTGGCAGGAACGAAAGGAAGGGGAGGAGAAGAAGAGAGGCATGAAAAGCGAGCCAGATGAAGAAACTGCCATGGCAGCAGAAAGAAGTACCACTTCTGACACGGCGAAAGGGTGTTTACCTTCCCAGGAACAGTCACAGAGATGGAAAGGGGGATTGGGGAAGGTGAGAGGATGTCGGGGCCCGGCCTTGTGTTGTTTCTGGACCTTTACCACGAGTTCCCCTGGGTGTCTGGTTTCAAGTCAGCCTAGAAAATGTCTACCTTGTGGAAAAAACTGGGAGCTTTAAAAATGAAGGAAAGAAAATAACAGTTTTAAATGGCAGTCTGCTGGTTTTCATTACCACAAAGGTCCAGCTGCTTTAGGCTGTCGCGGCGCACATTGTTTGAATCTTGAGTGAATAATTATAATGTGATTTTGTGAAGCGCATGGCTTCACAACCACTCCCTCGCGTAGTAAGAATCTTTTACACAGTATGAAGCTAATAAATATTATTTTAAGCTTAAATCTCAATGTAAACAGCTAATTTCCTTATACATTTTACCTCATTTCCCAACAAAACCATCAAGTTTTCGCTTAAACTAGACTCAGCTGATAAAAGAAGTATTGCTGCAGAAATAAAAGTTTTAAAGGAACAAATACCCTTTCCGATCTTTTGCAGCCTTGAGTTCGGGTTTTACTCTTAAACGCTGAGTAAGAATAGCCAGCAAACCAGTGTTGCTTCAGCTAAAATAGTACAGAGGCCATAAATGTTACGTAATGGTTAAAAAAAGTGAATGTTTAAAAAACATTTGTTACATAATTGGGTATGCAGAAGGCAATTTAGAGTTGTCTTTCTCCAGTAAACATACAGAAGATTTTACTCCAGCTCGGACTCAGTCAGACGTTAAAACACAGCCAGTCCTTTTGAGGGTTACTGGTGCCTGTCCCAGCAGTCAATGAGCAAGAGGTAGGGTGCACAGTAGGTCACCCAAATAGCATTTAATCACCTAACCAAGTTAAATTCTGGATGGATTAAAAAAATTATTTAAATGTTTCATCTTTTATCCAAAAGACTTTGCCAATCTGAGGAGCGGCACTAAACTCAGTCTTATAAATAATGCCTTCTCATAGTGCAGGGATACTCACTGCGCGGCTCCCGAGCCACATGCGGCTCGCCTTGCTTTATTGGTGGCTCTCGTGACAGGTTGCAACAATACACCAGCACAGCCAATAAAATGTTTAAAACGTGCTGGCGCATTGTGCAACAATTGTGCATGGCGGCTCAGGCTTATATGATGCGGTTTTCTGAATCATACAGCGCAAAGAAAACTAAATAAGAATGCACAATATACTTGTTGAGGAGGAGGCAGGTCCGACCGGCCGGTAGAGGTAAAAAAAAGAGTCCTGTTAAGCTTCAGATGGATCAAGTCATCACCGACCGCGCACCTTGGCAGACCCCCCCAGTCAAAAGACATAAAAATATCCTGTTAATCTCAGATGGATCAGCTGATCACCGGCCGCATGCGTCTCCACACCTGCTGTCATCTGCAGTGAAGGAAGTAGGAGCATCTTACAGGGCCGGTTCTAGGCATGGTCACATGAGGGGGCAGGCGGAAATGTGAAGGGGGCGTCTTCATCCGTACACATATTACAGCATATTTATTGTTGAGCATGGATTTTGGTATTCATTGTTATTGTTGACTGGTGTTTTCTTCATGGGATGTTCCTTCTCATTTAAAGGCTCTCATATCTGGAACAGTTTACAATCAGCAATAAAAACATTAACGGATCTTGGAGTTTTTAATTCCCAGGTGAAAAAAATGGTTGAAACAAAACCAAATCTGTGAACACTGAGCCCCATGGGGTTGGAGGAGCAGGAGTGTGTGTGAAGAAACTGTTCAATTTTAATTACATTTAAATTTTATTTTAGCTGTTTTTATATAAAAGTCCAACAAAGGACTTGGTTTGCAAATTAGCCTGTGGCTAGAAAACCTTTGTACAAAACAACGATTGCTTCGTTTTTAACATGTAACATTGTTTAATGTGCTGTCCTTGTTCAAATAAACGAATGAATGAATGATTGGGGCAATAGCTAAAAGCTGAAATTTTTACACAGTCAACATTTTCAACCATGAACACGATCGAGCAAAAACAGAGAAAGCGACTGACCCGTGCCCATCTTGAATGCCTCACTGTGGTTGCAACAACAAATTACAAACACGACATGAAGAAAGTCAAGGACATGCACCACAGCTTCCATTCATCTCAGTATAAATGTTCTGGCTGTGTTTCTTTTTTATTCATAGGTGGGTTGTTCAATTTTTTATTTATTTGAGGGACTTGGGGGTGATATCACGACTCTCCCCTTGACTTTGATCTGTTAATATGGCTTTTTTGAAAAAAAAAGAAAATAGTGAGGAAAACTGTCATAGTGGATCAACCAGTTTGCTGGTGACAGCCACAATTAGCTGTTCACATGTTACGTCCTCTGATTTCTATGGGTTCTCTTACTACAGGACAACCTTTCTCCTCCTTTGCTTGCTTACAGGCCTGCTGTCTCACCACGCTGCACACCTGGAATCACTTCCTCATCATCAGTGGACTGCATAAAATCTTCAGTGATCTGGCCACGCCCCCTTTTTTCTTGGGCATTTCCACTTGGTTCTGAACATTGTAGTCTGGTTGACTCTGAATTGAACTCTGTGTACAAAGCGTTTTAGCAACTCTGAGTTGATCTTTGTCAACTTCTGTGAATAAGAACCTTTAAGATGGGAAGTTCTCCACCATTTTATTTTAACCAACTTCACTCCAGTTTTGTGCCAGCCAGGAAGCTCAGGAAGTGTTTGTTAGATGAGGTGATTTTGTTTTCTAGCCAGAAGGAGCATTATTTTGTTTGTTGTTTTGGCCTTGGAGACTCTGAAGGCGTGGCTTCCCCACCTGTCTGTAATGCCCCAAAGTATAAGTTGTGTATTTGTCAAATGCAAGGTTAACACGGGGTTAACGGTACAATGAAATGCTTAGCATGAGAAGAACCAATTTGACTCGCTAAAAAAAATCAAAGAACAAACCAACAAGAAATGTTAAAAGCATGAAATAAGGGTACCCCCCCAAAAAAGTACCAAAAAGTGGAAAAAGTAATTATATTTACAATGTCTTAAAGAGATATTGAACAACATGGTAGAAGATCGTGGTGCAGCAGGATGAATGTCAATGAAATAAGTATTTCAAGGTAGTAATATAAGATAAAGTACAAAATGTATACAAAAACCCTTTGATTAAATTCTTGTAATGCCAAATTGGGTTGTTTTTGAATTATTAGCTTTATGTTTAGTTCACAATTTTTGTTACACCCTGTGCCTCCTAGACTTATTCCAAGGGTTGTAACAACATGATAAAGGAGGACCATCAGCCTAACGACTGTAGTGCTCTGATGAATGTTTACTATTCACAGGGGGCTGAGTGAAACTAGCAGTAGCAGCTTTGTAAGAAGGGACAGTTGGACACAAAGGCCTCCACCCCGTTTAATAATGGGACTGTTTCTTTTCACAAAGATGGCCTCCTTCACTCCTCTCTCAAACCATCGTTCCTCTCTATCCAGGATGTGAACATCTTCATCCCTGACAGAGTGACCGCTGGCCTGGAGATGAGTGTAGACCACAGAGTCCTGGCCTGATGGTGTTGCTCTTCTGTGCTGGTCCATCCTTTTGGCCAGCGGCTGTTTAGTTTCCCCGATGTAAGACTGATCACCCTCCTCAACCCTCAGTCATTTCAACAGGATTCTTTTAATCCATCCAGAGGACCTGCCTTAACTTTGTTAGATTATTATTTTTTTTTTTTTTTGCCTGGATTATTGAGCGTGCATCAGGATAGCATTCAATAAAGTAAAAGCTCCAACAAAATAAAAAGTGTGAACTAATTAAACATGTCTGGTTGTATGGTGGTAGATTTATTTAAATTGGTTATTTTCACTATAGGTCTAAAATGTGTAGAATGTTTAAAAGTTGCAATTACCGTAGTACTTTCCAGTGTTGTATAAATCCCACCCCACCAAAAACAAAAAATAAATAAATGACTATTTTTTCTTATCCCTTTAATAAAATGTAACAAGTGTATTTCACATTCAAAGATGAGAAAAGATATGTTAAGATAAGATTGGATTTTATTTGCATTTACTGCAAGTTTCTTTTGGCTTCATATTTCAAATAACAATCAGTGACTTCTGAAAATTTGTGAACCACTTAGCTTCCATAAATCACCTAGCATAGTTAGCTGGAAGACATTTTCATACAACTCTTGGAAAGTAATTATTGGATGGGCATCTACAACCAACTGACTTTTAGAGTCACACCAATCCCATGACCGTCACCGCCGCCTGATGAAATTATCAACATAAAATCTATAATTCAGTCAGTTTTACAAATAGATATAATTTGATGTGGTGGTATCTGAGACTCATTCACAACACGTACATCATACTACACATTACATTCAGTTTTCATTTATGTCTTAGTCAGCATCCAATTTTTATTTGTCTATACGGATAGATATTTATTTATCCATAACTTGTCTTATGTTTGATTGTGACCAGGTTGTGGAGGCAACTGAGGAAAATCCCAATCCAGTGACGTTGTCCAGCTTCTCCTGCAGAATCTTCAGTTGTTCCCAGTCCAAAGAAAATTTATCTTCCTTCCAAACAAGACTGCGCTTGAATTCCTCCGGTTATTCAGAAACGGACATCTTTTACTTTTCTATGAATGCACAGTCCCAAAATATATTTTGTTCAAAATCACACAAATATTTGAGGCAAAACAGATTAAAAATAGTCCTCCCTTGCAAGTATCGCAGACAATCAAGAGTGAACAATCACATGGTTTAAGCCGTACATTTTATTTACTATAAAACAAACATTATAGAAAGTTGCATTTACTTTTCTGACTAAAGATGGGCTTCTGAAAAGGGTTGAAACATCTCAACAAAAGGAACAAATTCAAGAAGAACTGATCACGTCCGTTAGAAGTCTAACTAAAAACTGTTAACTGTAAGGAAAAGTTCCTGATGAAGTTTATGGATGAAGCAGGGTCTTTGTTCCTGGAATAAAATTGTAATATGGGTAAGCAGCAGACCTTTGTGGATCATAAAGTATCCCAGATGTAACGTGATGACTTCAGCTCTGTATTTCTCTTACCATTAATTTTACTTTTTGAAGCATTAAAAGGAAGCATTTTCCAAAACCATAGGTTTGGAAATGTGGTTTGTGGTGTGGGTTTCTGGGAACTGGACCAGTGGCACGTCCTCTTTAGAGATGAGGCTAATTTCTTGCTTTCCTCGGTATGAACTGTTTAATTCTATACTGGAAGGGCCCCATTCGAAGCAGCTGCGGGGCATTAGGGCTGTTATTCTCATTTGCAAAAAAAAAAAAAGTGGGATTTTTAGATTACTAAGAAAAAAGTTTAAACCCAAACGAGTCCCACAAATCAGCCCCTGAACTCTTGTCCCCCTCAATTATCAAGATGAATGTTTCATTCTCTTGCTTTAGTAATATTTCCATGAGGATTTCTGCATTGCTCCGACTTTAGCGCTGATTCTCTCCAGACAGACAGAGAAGCAGAAAAGAAATTGTCACGGCGAGCGAATGGAAAATCTATAAAAACCATGGAATGACGACAGGTTTGTAAGGCTTGATGCAAGGAAAAGCACAAATCCAGCATCAAATAGTCAAATTTGACCCACAGGCAGATGTTTTATCTGGGAACTAATCAGCCACGCAGTTAGATTTTAAACCTCTCTCAGACTTATCATAGTTTGAGATTTCCTCAAATATTCCTCACAGAATATTTGAGTCTATTTTTATGTGTAACAAGATAATCATTTATTTAGTTTGTGCAAACGGTTGTGCGCTTGTAAAGCACGCAAAGACAAATATTTACTCTGGAGAATGCACGACGTTCATCTGCTTGACAGGATCAATTGTATGTTATTCACTCTCCCTTTTTTGAATAAACGCATTATGCTCTGAAATTTCATTAAATTGTTGTTTATGTAATGGAAAACCAAAAGGCTTTTATCTACTTATCCTCATCTGACTTTTCTTCTGTTCGTTTTAAATCTTCTAAAAACGTCTGCACATGAAAATATTTTGAAACAATTTGCATAACAGGAAGTGTGCGCCATGATTTTGAAACCACTAGATGAAATGCTTGTAAGCATGTAGATGTTTAACAACCCGTTAAAATACACCAAAATGCAGGAAATCGCACGTAATTTAATCAAAATTTTCAGGAGGAGGACCCCCAGACACCCCCCGGTTATTTGCGTTCCAGCATCGGTCAGTTTACAAGTGAAATTAATTGGTCTGATTATTGCTGTTATGATTCTGTTCAGTTCTATATAAATAGTTTTCTGTTTGAAGACGTGATTGTACATTTATTATGTTCATTATGTGAATGGGTAAAGTTTTAAAGTGGTTTTTGATGCTGTTAATTTTCTCAAAACTGTAATTTTTGAAGTTGAAGTTAAAAATATTGTTAATTAAGTGTCTTGAATGGAAAAATACTGCATGTTTAAAAGTATAAAATTTGTAAAGACCAGCTCTTAAGTATTTATGTTACACACATATTTCCATTGCATCAAAGAGACAGATTGAAGAAAATTATTTAATAAACATGAGGCTTATGAGGGGTCCCTGAAACTTTTACTCCCCTCTAAGGGGTCCCTGAACCCACAAAGTTTAAGAACCCCTGAATTAAACCATTGATGGATTTTTGTGTTGATTTCATAAAAATCAAACAGAGTCGAGACGTGCTTTTTTGATTTGGTTGATCCTTCGTGGAAAACATGCCAAAGTTGAAAAGGCTTCAGGTTTCACTGAAAGTTTGGCAGAGTATCTTGCAAACGTTTTTGCTCTTTGAGACTCTGCAGTGCTCCTCTGAAACATTTTGTCAAGACAATTAGGTTGCCATCTATTGGAGTCCTGCTGCAAAAACAAGTAAATCCCAAAACGTTCATCCACCCTCCATATTCAATATGTTGGTAAAAGTATGATGAGAATAAAAGAATATCTTGCAGAATATTTAGATATGCTCTCTGTAAGTGTTTTGTAATGTAATGTAACACCACATGCTTAGACCTAAAGACCTAAACCTACATGTCACTGCGTGAGTGCAGCTACAGCGTGCACTCAGGACATCATTACCTGCAGTGTTCCCTCAGTGCAGACTTTACTTGGCAAAAGGGCCTTCTCCTACTCCGCTCCCGTTTCCTGGAACATCTTGCAAAAAGATCTGAAGTTCTCGACCTTGACCTCTCTAAGTGGCTTCAAACATCCAAGTTCATGGGAAAACCCAAGGCAGACACGTTCCTGTTTTTAGTTTTCTACATCGCTTTACAATGTAGCAGTTTTTGCTTTGTTTTTTAATACCATTTCTTCCATTTATTTTTCAATTTATATGCTTTTTTCTACTGTTGTCATCACTCTTTGTTACAACAGGTCTCTCTTGTGAATGAGTCCTCGAGGCTCAATGAGACTAGCATGTATAAATAAAGGCTGAATTGAATAAAAATGTCTGGCTGCAGGTCTGAGTGCTTTATTAAACGAACACCCATGCATTTATAAAACGTGTATCTAAGCATAACTCTGGTGGTATGAGTTGAACACTAAGTGACTGTGGATGGTGTCAACTTTCACTTAAAGATATTTACTACATTTTCCATGTGATTACGTATCTGTCTGTGAGGAAGTGTGTCAAAAAGTATTGCTATTTATAATTTTTAGACAGTATTTGTCAAAACAAAATGAAGTTTGATGTACTGTATTTTTCAGACTATAAGGCGCACTTAAAATCCTTTTAATTTTCTCAAAAATTGGCAGTGAGCCTTATGTATTAATTCTGGTTGTGTTTATTGACCTTGAACCCATTTTATGTGGTTACTGTGAATGAGTTGACTAAAATTTGACTTATCTGACTGTTTTGTTTCGCTTCATGCGCCTTTATGTATGAAAATGGACCTGTTCATTGATATTGCGCCTTATAATCCAAAAAATATGGTAAAATTATGACCTTTTTTTTTTTTGCAGTTTCTCTCTGCGCCTGCTTAAAAACGTTTCAAGAACAACACAAGTACCCGAAACCCGAGTGTATCTAAAATACATTTTAATTTTGCTGAAATTGGTTTTCACAATATTGTTTACAATATTAATGCATCTTCATTCTCTTCATCCTCGCTTGGGACTTGGAAACAGAGCTCTACAATCATGTTCGTGTAAATTGTTCTACATCAAGGCACAAGACAACAGCCGTTGTGTGTGGGGGGGCGGCCTTGGGTGGGCGGATCGTTAATGGTGTCCCTCTGTGACGCAGGAAAGCAGGTGACCTTTGGGAGCAATGGGAACTGTTGACGTTTTATTTACATATGTAGCGTTTTGGGGGAGGTTAGGTGAAAATGTGCTCTAACGAGGTGGACGATTGGAAAAAAGAAAAGTGATGACCACTGCTGTTTTCCTTTTATTTTACAATGATTTTCATGTATAAAAAAAAAGAAATCATTGAGCTTTTTTTTTTTTATCTTTCTTAAGGAGATCGTTTGTTCATGTACATAAAGTAAAGTGCTTTTCCCCTTTTTCTTCTTCTCTTATTTGCCAAAAGCAAACAGGATGGAAATGGGGACAAAACATTGTCTTTTTCTGTAACTAGGTGAAAGAGTGGTTAAAGGGCCAGTTCCGGATACGCTGCTTAATTTTGTTTCTGTTGATTTTTGTTCACAGGTTGTTGTTTTTTTTTTCTTAGTTTTTTTTTTTTTATTTGTTTGTTTTTTGATGATTTCTTTTCAAAAAGTCAACCTGAAAGACAAAAAAGGAGAGGAAAAACACTAAATGTTGGTACATAAAAATAAATTAAAAAAACGCTTTAGTCATCAGAGGTGTTTAATCTGTAATTACCATTTTCCTGAAAGTTTTTTTTTTTTTGAGCGCTCACATCTGGATGCTTCTCCTTCGCCTGCCGAAGGCCTTGGCGCCAACGTTGGTGGGGACGAAGTTGCTGCTGCCCATTCCTCCTGATCGGCTGAGGAAGTCCGCCAGGCGGTGAGTCACACAGGTCGCTGTGTTACAGGCTCGTTTCTGTGCCGTAACGCTGCTTCAGGAGAGCAGACGGGGTTAACGCCAAAATCACAGCATGTGACGTTCATCCAATTATTCATGAAACACAGACTTGTACACAAACGCAACCACAGCACAGGAACAAGAACCTCACATTACACAACATCTATTTTCTTACCTTTGGATTCGGTGAGAACTTCTTAGGTCATTTAAAGGACTCTATTTTAAAACGCTTTGACTATCTTTTAGTATATTTAAGAATAAAAACGAGCTATGGCTTCATGGTTAAAAAAAAATACATTTATTGAACAACAAACATGGTGTCGCATGAGTGGATCATTTATTGACGATTAAGATTAGGTGATCTTTCTCAACTCTTAACTTTCAAAGGATCTTAAATATCATCAAACAATTCCACGTACACAAAGACAGATGTCAGAAGAGGCTCCTGAATTACAGTGGAGTAAATAACGTAAAGTCTGATTGTCTAAGATAAAAGAGCGAAATAATTCTCTGCCAGTAAAGGTGGGGAAAAAGTAAAAGGAATGAAAAGTAACTTTCTCCTCATGTCAATCAAGCAGGTAGTCAGCATGCACTTGCCAATATGAAAAATGTTGGGAGGAAAATGAGATGAGGAGAGGAAAGATGATGAGAGGAGGGGGGGAAAGAAGGAGGGAGATTGGGAAATGGAGGAATAAAAAGGAGTTAGATGCTGTCAAACGTCTCGCCGTAGCTTGCATAGCTGTCGCTCTCAGGAGCGCTGCGCTTCTTGCCGGGCGTCCCTGCTCCCACATTCGTGCGAGGAAATGTCTGCAACTTGTGCAGCTCCTGAGACAGTTTGCCCAAGACACAAGTGCTGAGGTTGGAACAGCGCTTGGTTAGAGGCCTGTCCATGCTGTTGGGGAGGGGACACACAAATAAACATGCAGAGAACAGGCTCATAGACGTGGGGATAAAAATACATGCAGGTAGAACATTCCTTATTTGTTTCTCTTGTTTCTCCCTTTGTTTATTTATACTGATCTCTCATGCATTTCTACATCTCATGCCATCAATATAAAAGAGAAAGTAAAAACATCCCAAACCCTTACAGAGTCATGCTCTCACTTCCCTTTCAAGCAATCAAGGAACCTGTCATCTATCCCATCATGCGCAAGAAGAAACCCCCAACCCCCACTACAGTCCTGCATCTTTTGCACCTGCAGAACAAACCAACCGCTTCCTACAAACATGCATACAGTGGCCCTGAGGTGTAAATGAATAACATTTGAAAAAACACAACAAATACACGACATTTGAAAAAAACGGAATTACATTTGAAAAGACAGAATTACATTAAGCCAAAGTGGAAGTGGCCAAAGCTGAAGTGGCTGGAATCACATTCGAAAAAATTGAATTGCATTATAAAAATGGGAATTGCATTAGAAAAAAACGGAAACTATATAATTTCTGAATTATTTCGGTTTTTTAATGCGATTCCGTTTTTCCAAATGTGATTCCGTTTTTTCAAATGTGATTCTGGCCACTTCCGCTTTGGCCACTTCCACTTTGGCTTAATGTAATTCCATTTTTTCAAATGTAATTCCTTTTTTCAAATGTGATTCTGTTTTTTTCATATGTGATTCCGGTTTTTCTTTTCAAATGTGATTCTTTTTTTATATGTGATTCCGGTTTTTTCAAATGTGATTTTGGCCACTTTCACTTTGGCTTAATGTAATTCCTTTTTTTATGGAATTCTGTTTTTTCTAATTGATTGTTTTTTCAAATGTGATTCTGGTTGTTTTTTTTTTTTCAAATGTTGTGTTTTTGTTGTGTTTTCGAATGTAATTCTGTATTTATTTATTTTTCAAATATTGCCCATTTATACCTCAGGGCCACCGTACATGCAGCTTCCTTTAACTCACTTCATGCACGCTTCCAGTCTGACTAGCATGTTCACATGCCTAGCAGGCAATAATAATCTGTTCACAAGAAGTCAAACTCATCCATGCGGGGGCAGAGTCATGACAGAGAATAGGGATTTGGTGTTTTTAGTTTGAATTTTTTTTCATTAAATAAATTGGTCTTTATTGTCTTTTACATACCTTTCTAAAGAACTGAAGTGTCTTAGAAGTGTAGCCGTATCCATAGTTGTTAAAGTGAAACCAGAATATGATGAGGCCTCTTACATGATAAAACAAGTTTTTGAAGGTTTTGCCCATCTGTTCATTCTAAATTTCTCAACAACTCTTTATTTTATTTTATTTTTACACATTTCCCCAATAAAGAAAACAAAAAAAATTTTAAGAAAAAAGTGGAAAAAAGCCATAAAAGTCATATGTACCTGTTTCCTTCGGTCGCCTGCTGCTCTAGCTCCTCCGCTGTCATCTGAACGAACTCCTTAACAATGGCATTTAGTAACCGTCGTGCCTCGTAGTCCGTGAGCGTGACCCGGTCTGACATGGACTCTAAACCTGGTCTGTGGTCAAAGACAGGGTGAGGGAGGGTCATGGGAGGCGTCACAGTGGGAGCAAAAAGAGTGAGGTCAGTATTAAAGTAATTCCTTTACTATAAAGTGCCTGCAGTAAAAAAAAACACACAAAGGAGTGGGAAACGGGAGAGGCTTGTTCGAAGGGGTTGGGGGTGCTGGTAAAAAAAAACAAAAAAACAGGGTGGTTGGGAAAGATGGGGCGAAATGGTTGAGATGTCACCACCTCTGAAAGGGATGACGTCTGAGTTGGAGGGCCAGCGGCCAACATGGGGGGGGGGAAACAATCTGCGGAAAGTGCTCCATTTGAGAAAAAGGGGAGGGGCGGCAGGGCTGATGTCCAAGCAGCTTTACATTTATTACAAAATCGATAACTTCATGAGAACAGTCTTGGGAGTGGTTGGAATAGTTCATATAGATAAATGTGTCATTTATCTTCCTTTGAAGTATGTAACATTTCTGCTTTTGTGTGTTTGCTTTTGTTTTTTCCATTTCTCCTAGTGTTCTTTAAAAAGTTAAACTGGGTACACTTTCATTCATTCACTCTGCTTTAAACAAAAACCTCAACTATAAATTGTTCGTTCATGAGGGGGGAGTAATATTCATGGTTGACGGAAATGTTCGTAAGTCTAGCAGAGAATGCCCTGATAAATTTCTGTCAAGACGTCTGTTTCTACAAACCATCGTCTTGCAGTTAATAAAAATACAAAAAAAATCTTTTTCACTCAGTGTATTTTTTAATCAAAAGCTTTGTAGGATAGGCACAAAGTGTGCAATCACACATATCCCTGTCTTTTTGTGCAGGGACATCCTGAATTTTTTTACCGTTACAAACTCTTTCTATTTAAAGACCGTATTCTACAACCCCACTACTTGTACTGTAATCCCATTACTCATGAACAATGGTTGCGTTTCTGCACGTGTTTAGTAAAGCGGTTAAATTTACGTCAAGCCAGTGTCAAGAGTGAAGCGTGATTGTTGAGTGTCTCACCTGGCAGGGGCGGCTTGTGAGCAGTACATCTGGCAAATGACCAGGGCATAGGCAACAAGGAAAGCAGAGATCTTCAACATAACCATGGTCCCCTAAACAAGGAAAAAGACATGAGCTTCTTGCCCACAAAACCTCTGTCATTCACAAATGTATCTATAAGACCATATCATGCTGGTGGCTCTCGTCTCGTTCTGTAGGGAACAAGTTACTTCATGAAAAGTGAACTCGTCTCCACATCTGTCTCCTGCTGAACGTTCTCGCACACACGACAATCCTTCTGCTCTTCTTCATCAAAAACACACTGTTCCAAAATATCCAGCCGAGAGCACAGGACATGTAGTCCTCACATGTCATACGCAGCAGGTGTGACATGCCTGCAGGTAGTAGCAGTCTGTGTATGTGTGTGTGCATGGGGGGGAGGGCGGGTTGCGAGAGAAAAGGTAAGTAAAGGTCCTATACAGTGCAACGGAGGTAACGCCTGCTGGAAGAAAAGGGGTGGAAGGAAAAGTGCGGGGGTGGGGGGTCCTCCAAAGCTTGCCAACTCCCTAAGGGACCAGTGCATTAGTGTAATGAGCTGCCAGCACTCTTTTACAAACACACACTCTCACACACACACAGAAAACACTGTGTCTGACTGACATGCACAATCAGGTCTAGTTGCTTCTGATCAATTTTCTTTGTTAAATCTGTTCTTTAGCTTTTGTTAAAAGACTTTCTTCTCATCCTTCCTAGGTTTTCTTCTTTATTCTGTTTGGCTCAGTCTTTGGTAAAGATGGACCTCTGTAACACGGATAGGACTGATCCTGAAGACCCCAGACGCTACATGTTATCTCCAACACCATCCCATCCCACAGTGTCTACATGTCCCCTCTGATTTGCACACACACAACAGAAAGTCAAAACGCATTCCAGGTCGTTATTAAAAGTGAAAATTTGTTCTCAGCTGATTAACCCTGATAGACAAAAAGGTCTTATTTGCAGCAGTAAAAGCCAACACTTACCTTCAGTGATGATCACCCAGCGAGAAAAAAATAGTAAATAAATATAAATCTCTATAAATGCCTGTGCAAAACACAAGTTGTCTTTCTCTGAACTTGCAGAACAACTCTTGACTGTTGCATGCAACGCCAACCACCAGCCTATATATCCCACCACTTGGGTTTGTGCATTGACTGTGTAGGTGTTTAATTATCCACCGCTGGCCAATCCCGTTGCGCTGATGCTACGGTGAGCCAATGGGACGCCTCCGCTTCAGTCTTGGCTCACCAAAAAGGAATATGGCTTTTGTGCTGACGTCATTGCTCAGTCACTAAGTGCTCCATTCACAAAATCATACAGGCATTTGGACCATTTGTTATCCCCGTTTTGCATTGATGTCATTAATTAAATAGGAGGCCAAGCAACACTGGTGTCTGTAAGGAAGCGCCACCAGCATTAGGAACAATTAAAAACTTTCCAAAATTTATACATTTTCTTCTATATCTCAATGCCAAATCAATAGGTACACCCCAACCCCACCCCTGGACCAGCATCACCACTTTACTGAATAAGCACTTGCAGGCGAGGCCATCTGCTGGGAAGGGATGCATACTACACAGTGACGCATTTCTGGACTCTTCATTCACAACATTGTTTGGGTAATACCAACTTTAGCATTACACTAACTTTGTCATGGCTTAATATGGACTATAATGAATCAGCTAATGTAAAAGGCTTTTCATAAATTTAACTTGCATTAATAGATATTAGTAAATCACATCACTAGTCACTAAAAACGTTTCTATTAAGTTATTTTAAATTAAGCAAATGTATTTGGAATCTAATACATTATCCCCTCTTGCTGCAGGTACTGCATGCGCACGGTTTTCAGTCAAGCAAAAGCCAAGTTTGATGACCTGCCTTCTCCCTAGAGCGAAACCCGGACCATATTGAGGTAATAAAGTGATACCACAGACTGTCCAGTAATGATCAGTGCTTCTCGGGCCTCCACCCACACACTGAGCAAACGACCAATCGATGACAACCTGCGACAAGAACCCTTTCTCAAAAGCAATTACACAAGTGTTTGTCGTACGCAATTGTCTCATTGCCCTGCCTTTTCATTAGTGGGCAGCACTGCGAGTGTGTGGGGGGGGGGGGGGGAGGCTGCGCCGAAACTATTTCTCATAAGCAAGCATGTGTTTGAAATATGTATATATTTCTGTGTGTACTCATTGCTTCTGCACGGTGGATAAATTGAATGGACATCCAGTAGGTGTGTGTGTGTGTGAGGCTATATGTCAGAGTAAATGAAAGGGGAGGGGTTGCTTCTCCAAGTCTGCGTCATAGAGGAACCCCATTAGACAGGATGAGCCTTTTAGTGCTATTGAGCCACATGGTT
Organism: Nematolebias whitei; assembly: GCF_014905685.2. Taxonomy (NCBI): domain Eukaryota; kingdom Metazoa; phylum Chordata; class Actinopteri; order Cyprinodontiformes; family Rivulidae; genus Nematolebias; species Nematolebias whitei. The sequence goes on from NC_056507.1 coordinate 6,389,432, forward strand.
CAGCCTTGTCAGCCGCTAAATCACTGCTGAATAGACAGCTGCCGGGCCTCCAGCCACAGCTTTGCGCTCGCTTTGCTATTTGCATATTTGGAACCCTGGACAACTTACTGTGAACACTTACACGCCTAGAATGTCAACTTTTTTTTTAATTTTTAGTCTTTATAAGACGTGTTTCTTTTTCCATTATCATCTCAGTTAAAAAGAGGAGGTGGTGAAAGAGTTAAACAAATGATTTACTCAGACTTTTCCTTGAGATTGTTCTGTTGGTAATAAAGGCGGTTACCACTTAAATAAGAGCTATTTTACAGCACTGAAGTACATTTGAGCCCAAAGTCTTTAATCTCAAATGGTGCTTGCTCTGGTAGATGAAAACCATGTGGACTTGAGTCCATTTGGAGGAGCTGGACCCCATCAGGCCTGTTCAGGTGAGGTATGAAGCAGAAACATAACTGTACAATAAACTGGAACATTCCTATTGTTTATTGTGCAAATATTTATGAAGCATTCACACTATTGTGATCCATTTTTCTTTGTGTGTTTTTCAGCATCTTTCTCGTCCCACAGTTTTCAAGCTATTTCAACAAATCATAAATCAAGACGTTCAGCTCTTTCACGACAGTCCTGCTATGACTGTTGGTATTGGTGAAACTTTAGCTTTTTGAAATATTTAGCCTTTTCTGCCATTTTTTATTTTTTATTTATTTTTTTTGTCATAGTAAATGAATAAAGCTCATTTTACATCCTTAAAATCTTTAGATCCGTTTCCTTCCTTTTACTGCTCCTTTCACATTTTGTTCTGTCTCAGCTTCTTTTAGCTTCCTTGTGCAAATTTAAACTTTTTTCAGCTACATTCAGCTGTTTTTTTTTATCTGTTTTGTGATCCGTTTAGATTCTTTCTGCTAACTATAACATTTTTGTTCTTATAACTTCTTTCTGCTCTTTTCAGCATATTTCTACAAGTTTCAGCTTTATCTGCTATTTCAGCTACTATTTAGCTGTTTTATGCAAATTTTAGCCTTTTCAGCTAATTCCACATTTTTGCACTCATTTAAACTTTTTTCAGCCTAATTCACCAAAAATGTGTTATCTCCATTTCCCTTTAGTAATTTAAGCTTCTTTCTGTTTTTTAGTTATTTTGCTACTTTCTGGAGGGAGGATTTTTTTTTTCAGATAATTTCCACATTTTTATGCTCATTTCTGCTTCTTTCAGCCTAATTGGGCAAACATGTTCTTTTTGCTTTCTTCTGCTAATTTAAGCTTGTTCTATCTTTTCAGCTACCTTTTTAGCATTTTTTAGCTAATTTCAGCTGTTATTAGATACATTCCTTTTTTTTTTGTGGTAACTTCTGCTACTTTCAGCCTAATGAACTTATTTCTACCAATTTCAATTTGTTATGCTACTTTCATGTTATGTCTACTGGTTTTCATTATTTCAGCTACTATTTAGCTGTTTTATACTAATTTTAGATTTTTCAGCTCCACTTTTTTTTTTTGCTAAATTCAGCTCTGTCCACTTCCTTCTGGTAGTTTAAGCTTCTTCCTCTACTTTTCAGCTTTCTTTTTTTAATTTCAGCTTTTCAAAGCTAATTCTATCATTTATGTGCTTATTCCTGCTTATTTAAACCTATTTCAGCAAACATGTGTGCTTTCTGCTTTCTTCTGCTTTAATTTAGGCTTTTTCTTCCTTTTCAGCTAAAATTCAACGTGTTTTTTTTTAGCTAATTTCAACTGTTTTTCATCAAGTTCTTCAGCAACAAGCGTTCACAATGGATTTTCACAGGAAATACAATCTCTAGTTTTAGTTTAAATTTGGCTCAAACAATCCTGGGACCCAAAGAAAATCTAATTTATTTTTTAACTGACAGTACTTTAGAGGTTAAATGACAAGTTTGGATATTATGTAGTAATTATGACAAAATTTTACACAAATTACTTACTGAATGACCAAATAATGACGGTAATTATTGTAGAAGTAATTATCACTGACGTTCAGTTGTTTGGCATCCACACTTTTCTTAATTATTCAATATAAAAATTAGTAAACAGAGAAAGATAACTTTTTACAAAGTACATCTTTATTGTTATTCTTTCTGATTATTTTAATTACTTTTCGGCTGGTTTTTTTTGGCTACTTTCTGGAAGCAGGCATGTTTTTTTTTCTCTTTTTTTTAAATATATTATTTGGTCAAATCCTAAACTGGTGATGCCAACCTTACTTGACCATTTTGATGATCATAGCTTTATGAATGAATATGAAACAACTAAATTTTTACATAGAAAAAATTGCTTTGTGTTCAACATTACATGGTACCTTTTTTAACTTTTTCTTCTTTTGTCCCTGGACAGTGTTAAAGCCTCTGTACCATCACAGGTGTCTGGAGCAGCTGCTGCTTTATTTTTCAGAGTATACGGGTGCAAATTTATGATTTCGCTCCACGTTGTTTACCTTTAGAAGATGTTATCACTCCCAGCAGTAAGATAAAAGCATGTAGTGGCTCTAATTAATTTCTTGGCTATGAACTAAAAATAAATAAATAATAATTACTGTAATTTATACTCTCCTTCTTCTGCTTTAAGTTGGTTCAGTCCCACTTTGCTACATCAATGGCCAAAGTTCAGTGGTCAGACAGAATATGTTTTATTTTTATTTTATATTTTTTGGGGACGGTCAAATCCGCTGCATTTCAAAAGCCGAATTGCGACTGCAGGAGCACGCAGAGGGACTACTCGCTGCGCATTTCTTTGAAATATAACAAGATAACCACCTAAAAACAATTATTTGTTTGTTCGATATTATAGTAAAGGTGTCTCGGTTTCACTTTTCCTTAATAAATGCACTTTAATGGTCAAATCAGCTGAATATCGTCTGGGCGGTGCGGCAAAATGCAGCTGATTTGATGTTTGCTCCAGAAGTTCTGGAGCGAGACGAAGGTGGCTTGCTGTGGCAAGCCAAGTGTCTCATTAATAGACACTTTTACCTATTAATGAGACACTTGGCTTGCCATATGCTCGAGGGCCCTCTAGCGGCTGAAAATGGTAGTGTTCAATATTTTCCATGTCAGAATAAATGAAATTGTCAGATCCCAGCCAAAATGTTTTATAAATATTGGAGAAAAACGAGTATTAGTCGCTTTGCTGAAAAAGTCACAGGCATGCTAATTGCAACTTATACAGTGAAAATTATGGTACCCAGCATTGCTCTCTATTGTATCACAAAATCAGGCTCCCATGGCTACATTCACAATATATTCATTAGAGTTAAGATATATCTGGGTGTGACTGCTGAAATTGTAAATAGCATTCATGAGGGATGTTTCTATACTATCTGAGTGAGTGTTTATAATTTTCTTGCTTCTTTTTTAGAGCAGCCATCCATCAGTGGGAGAGCTGGGGGTTCAATTCCACCAGCAGTCACATGCTGAAGTGTCCCTGGACAAGACACTGAACCCCTCACTGCCTCTGATCTGTGTCCCGTTGGTGTATGAGTGTGTTCTAGAATTGCGCCGCTCAAGGTGGCTGCATGTTGGAGCAGTTCTGTTACTTTCATTCTGAGATTTTGCTTTTGGAAACTTTAATTCCTCTTTTTATGGATGTAAATCACATTTTTTTGGATGATTGTTTCCTCTGGTATCAGATGCTGTGCAGCTGGAAGGATTTTTACTGAAACATTTTTAGTTTTGGACATTTGTTATGATGCGTAACCATGGCAACAAGGCAGTTTTCTACAACCAACAGCAGCTGATTAACATCTCAAAAGCTCAAATAATATCTCAACTACAGCCCCAAATCTGAAATGAGTTGAAAGGATGTTCTGTGGATGCATTCTCATCTACCTGCCAGCTGTGCTCGAGTGCCTGACCACTGAGATCCTGGAACTAGCAGGAAACACGGCTCATGACAGCAGAAGGACAGGATCGTCCCTTGGCATCTACAGTTGGCTGTCCGCAGCGACGAGGAGCTTGGCAGACTGCTGGGAGGAGTGGCCATCGCTCTGGGAGGAGTTCTGCCCGGCATTCAGGTGGTCCTACAGCCCGGGGGAATCGAAAGGTCAGCTGAGTCTGGGTGGACTGATCGGACGGCATCTGCAGCCAGTTTCTTAGGATCCACTGTGGCATGGACCTTTACAAGAGATCCTTCCTGCCTACGGCCATCAGCATCTATAACATCTCTTAATGAAACGAGGATAACGAGTTACAACAACAAATAAATTTCCCTTTGGGATTAATAAAGTATTTCTGAATTGAATTGGATTTAATTGAATCTAATCCACTGATTAGCCTCTATAGAATGATTTGATCAATTAGAGATGTAATAGAGTGCTGTATGAATGTGTGTGTGCGTGGATAAATGAGGGCACAGATATTGTTGTAAAGCACTTTGAGTATCTTGATTAGATAGAAAAGAGCTATATAAGTACAGCCCATTTATATTTTCAAATATGACGGGGTATTAAAAATACAATTGTTTTATCTTAATTCTATCCTGATAGAATGCAATATGTTTTTGTGTGTCTTATACAACTACTGTATCTCTTTGTGTGGATGAATGGCTGTTGCACATGCTTCCGTGCACGAGCTTGTTCCTTTAGGATGGGTGTTCCCTTTGGTTCATCTGCGTCAGATTTCACCCTGGGGAGGTGCTCGCATAAGTCTCAACTCAAGCAAAGTTTTCCTTCAATTCCGGGAAAAAACTTCAGAGCGCTGAGTCGATAAGATAACCTTTAAAGCGGAGCCTTCTCCAGCTGAGATCAACACACCCAACTTGGTGTAAGTCATTACTGTGGACATCACTTCCTGCTGCAGCTGTAGTACTATTGAGCGTGGGCAAACGTGCTATACGTCTTGTTCACGGCTCACCTACGTCAGTCCAATCAAGGATTTCATGCGGAAATGTAAGAAAAATAGCAGCAGAAGTGACACCAACACATTGAAGTGCTGTTACTGATATTACTGGAAACAGACGACAGAGACTGAAGAGCTGAGCTCATCACAGCTGATGAAAGTACCTCAACGTAATACATGAACACAAGTTCGCCTGTTAATATGCTCGGCTTAAGAATCATGAAATAAAAACCTAATAAGTTAATCATTTTATGATAAAGGTAAACAGCTTATCATCTTTCGGCTTTGCTCTCTTCAGGGTTCATCACAGAGAGTCATCCTCCTCCATCTCTGTCCTCACTCCATCTACCTCCATGTCCTCTCAAACTGCATCCATATATCTCCTCTTTGTCTTTTTCCTGGCAGCTGCATTTCTAACATCCTTCTAACAATGTGTCCATTGTCCCTCCTTTGGACATGTCCAAACCATTTCAGTCTGTCCTCTTTATCTCCCAGTTGTTCAACCTGTGCTGTACCTCTGATGATCTCATTCCTAATCTTATCCATCCATGTCACTCCTAAGGAGAATCTCAACATCTTCATTTCTGACACTTCCAGTTTTGTCTCCTGTCTTTTTGTCCATGTCTCTGTCTCCAGACCATACAACATAGATGGTCTCACCGCTGTCTTGTAAACTTTTCCATTGATCTTTGCTGACACCCTTTTGTCACAAATCACTCCTGAAACTTTTGTCCATTCAGATCAGAATATGCTCACCCCACTTTCGTTGTGGCCTCACAACATATGAAGCACATAAACATGATCTTGTTTTTAAGCAGACCAGTCAAATAATGAATGATGTCATGCCATTAAGGAAAAATCTTAGTGAACAATAGTACTTTCTATTATTAGCTGACCACAGGGAGCTGTGTTTGTTTAAGGCATGGCTCTCTGCTGACAGGTGTTGTTAGCACGCTTTCCACCCACTCGGAACCATTAGACCGAACTTAGCTTGATATCGGATCTTCAGTAGACATTTGATTTTTGCTTTCAATAAGCGTGTAAAGAAAGTGATTAAAATTAGAATAATGAGGCCATTTGGGATCCTTAGAAATAAAGAAAAACTATTTATAATTAGTGGCTTCAATACTCAAGGTGACACAAATAAATGGACACGTTTTTCAATACATATGAATTTAACATGTTCATATATGTTATTGACTGTCGCAACATTTAACAGCTGGTCAGTCACTGTTATGCTTTAAGAGCAGCAATCGAGATAGAAAGTCAGCTCTCATTCCTGCTTCTCTGTTTTCTGGGTTATCATGCAGACATATCATGTGATAGGACAATTAACAATTTTATCTTGGGCTTCAAGTTTATCAGCTGCATAATTTAAAAAAAAATGCAAAAAAGGGCAACCACAGGCATTGAAGGGATAGTTTGGGCATTTTAAGTGGTGTTTTGTCAAAAGAGCACGTACATCAGTTGTAGACAGTGCTTTTAACAGTTTTCATTTAGTAACATTAAGTTAAAAATTCTGTTATTACCATTTTAGTATTTTTTAATAGTTTTTTTTTCTGAGTTAATATTTGTATGTCTTTTATCGTTCTACACAACTATAACAAAAATGCTTAAAATCCCCATACTGTGCCTCTAGGTGGCAAGATCTACGTTAAAGGAATTCTCATTTTGGAAGCGGCGTTTAATCAAATGGTGAACAATGGTTATAGTTTAGTGTGCACTAAAGTAATTATTTAATTGTTTAAAAAGCTCCATTTGGAGAAAAAAAAATGCCTCTGTATTTCTCACCTAAAACCAGACTGCAGTCATTGTGGTTGTACTGAAATAGGAGCTAATTGTTGAAACAAAAACAAGTTAAAATAAAATTTAAAAACTAATTACAAAATAATAAAAAAAACAACTGGACTTCTGTTCTGTGTCTTGAGCCATTTCACTTCCCATCTAGGAGACATTATCAATTAAAAAGAAAAGAGATGATGGTTGAATTAACAAACTTTAATACAGTAAAGGTGCCATTACATCAGATGCCATCACAGAACACGATTCAGCCTAATTTTTTAATGCAGTTCTACTTAACACAGAATCTTGTTCTTTTCTGTCACAGTAGCACCATCTAGTGGCAAGAAGCAATAACAGCAACAGAACGTAAAAGCATTTGTACTACGTAAACCAAAGAACACAACGTTTTCCGTTATTCTAATTCTTTGTGGATTTAGAAAAAGCATATGACAGGGTGCTGAGGGAGGATGTGTGGTATTGCACGAGGAAATCTGGAGTGGCAGAGAGGTATGTTAGACTGGCACAGGACATGTATGAGGACAGTAGGACAGTGGTGAGATGTGCTGTAGGAGTGACCGATAGCTTCAAGGTGGAGGTGGGAGTGCATCAAGGATCGGCGCTGAGTCCCTTCTTGTTTGCTCTGGTGATGGACCGACTAACAGATGAGGTCAGGCAGGAATCCCCCTGGACTATGATGTTTACAGATGACATTGTGGTCTGTGGTGAGAACAGGAAACAGGTGGAAGAGAACTCAGAGATGGAGGTAGGCACTGAGAGGGAGGAGGTGGAACAGTGAGGCTACAAGGAGCAGAGGTCACAAAGGTGCCGGACTTCAAGGACTTGGGGTCCACTGTCCAGGTTAATGGGGAGTGTGGTAAAAAGGTGAAAAAGAGAGTCCAGGCAGGATGGAGTGGATGGAGAAAAGTTTCAGGAGTTATTTGGGACAAAGTGGTGTCAGCAAAAATTAAAAGAAAAATGTTTACAAGACAGTGGTGAGACCAGCTATGTTGTATGGTCTGGAGACAGAGACATGGACAAAAAGACATGACACAGAACTCAAGCAGCTGAAATGAAGATGCTGAGGTTCTCCTTAGGAGTGACAAGGATGGATAAGGTTAATCATCAGAGGTACAGCACAGGTAGAACAACTGGGAGATAAAGTTAGAGAGACCAGACTGAGATGGTTTGGACATGTCCAGAGGAGGGACAGTGGTTTGGACATGTCCAGAGGAGGGACATTGTTTTGGTTGTTAGAAAATGCAGCTGCCAGGAAAAAGACAAAGAGGAGATCTATGGATGCAGTTAGAGAGGACATGGAGGTAGTTGGAGTGAGGACAGAGGATGCAGAGGACAGAGATGGAGGAGGATGACTCGCTGTGGAGACCCCTGAAGAGGGAAAAGCCGAAAGAAGCCAAAGTGATTTTAACAAAAATGATATATCCAAGCAATCAAGAAAGCCATAGGCTCACTTAAAATAATATGAAACAGAACAATTACATTATACCTTGACACATTAGCATATTACTGGTTAAGAACAAGATATAAAATCAAGACTCCTTCTAACAGCTGTAAATGCAGCCTCTTGTATGGTATTGCAATGTTCTATAAAGGAAGACCAAATTAACAATGGAATAACGGAGAGTGTTGAAAGGGTCACAGCAGATTGATATAATCCATATGGTCCTGCTCGCTGTTGGGCATTTCCCAGTCAGTTAAGGCCAGGCCTATCTAGATAAATTCCTTCCTGAGGAGAAAGGAAAACAAAAAAGCACTTAAGTCATTATCCAACTGCAGCCTCGTGTAATGGCCCTCAATCTTCAAATCTAATCAGTGGCTTGCCACCACAAAGAAGGCTCCCCACCTGATTAAATGCAGGTTCAAGTAGAGAAAATGGTGTCACTTTGTGGTTTCACATTGGGGCAAAATAGAGAGTGTTTAAACACCTGGAGTGGAGCATTCATCTGGATTAGCAAGAACAGGTTCTTCAGGCAGGTGCTGACTGTAATGTGTGTTAAACTGTTGGACAAGTAGCCGAGGAGAAACATTTAGGGGAAACATTTAGGTCTCTTCAACATAGGGACAGGTCATCATTTAAAGGAGGGGGTAAAATGTCAAGGGTGTGAGGGGGATTACCAGATTACCTTAGGTTAGTGAAACTTCAAATCATCAATCAGGGCTCTTCAGCATCACAGTATATGAGATGTTTCCCCCTGGCTGTGATTGACTTGCTGTGTGAACCCCGGTCTGTATTTACTCCTCATACACTCAAGGCAAAGGAGCAAACAAGAAAAAGAGACCTTTTAGCAATCAATGGCTAGACACTTACAAATGTTGTTCACTTACAAAGAAACACTAAGGAGAGTTTGTGCTTCCGAAAAGTGCCTCTTGTAGCACTTTATCATGATTACACAAGAACGAATGAAGTGACCTGACGAGCAGAAATACAGTGGAATTAAATCTGAGCCATGCACTGATGATGCTTGCCAGCAAGACTCTATAAAACACAGTGGTAATAATTTATTACTGTATAACTTTCAATGTTTTTCTGATTAAAGCCAAAACCTTGATGCCGATGCACTGACAGAGCAGCCTTGATTTTACCTGGATTATTTCATCCTTTGGGTTCTAAAAGATAAAGAACAAAGCCAAATGGTGCTAATTGACAACAGTCTTCCAACAGTGAAGCAGAAGACAGAAGAGAGTAATGTTCCAGTTGAAGGCTGAATATTTGCCCTGTTGCTAGATTCACTTCCTGTGCACTCGGAGCTTGACATTTTCTTCAAAACTTAACACTGCTGTGAATATTTTCTAATTTTATAATCGAACAAAAATATCCAAGATTTACTGCGAGGACGTTTTATTTGAACAATCAAACATGGTTCATACAATCTTGTAATCTGGATCTCTCCCAAAGAGTAGTTTAAAAAAAACTTGTTATTTCTCATACTGGCATTTTCATGAACTGGCTGAGACTCCGGTTGAGAAAGTGGTGAAGGCTGCACAGAAGTCTGTTGGAGTCAGCCTCCCCACCATCACAGACATCTATACCTCCAGATGCAGGAAGAGAGCCACCTGCATCATGAAGGACCCCACTCACCCAGCACACACACTTTTTCCCCCACTCCCCTGGGGCAGAAGGTTGAGGAGCATTAAGTGTAGAACTAATAAACTGAGGAACAGCTTCTACCCTGAGGCTGTTAGACTCATGAATCTCTAATCAGGATTATCACTGTGATGCCACTTGATTGTTATGTGCTACTGACTATCCATGCTGCTGATCTCATGCTGCTGATTTTGTTTCATGCTGCTGTGTTCATTCGTACTCATCTGCTCACACAGACTCATGTTCCTGCTGCTGTTCATTGTATTGTTTTTGCACTATTAGTGCTTAGCATATTTTTAGTTAACGTTGTTCTTAGTTCATATCTTAGATCTTATTAATGTTTTTCTTTTACAATTTATACTTTTGATGGATGCAACTGGGACCCTGTGTACACCATTTCATTCCACCACATGTACCACATGTGATGTGAATGACAATAAAGAACCTTGACTTGACCTTGACTTGACCTGATTCTGACTCCAGGCAGGTTTCTTGGTGCCATTTTCCCCTTGATGAACCAGAACACTAATAATTATGACATTTGGGTTTTATTTGCAAAGTTCAACCTTTTATAATATTATTATCAGTCAGGAATCAGTCAGATCTCTATTGTACGTTTGCAACTGGTTCAAAATGCTGCAGCCTGATCTTTAACTGGTACAGGCAAGAGAGCACATTTCTCTGGTTTTGACTTCCCTTCACTGGCTCCCGGTTCACTTTTGAATTCGTTTTTAAATCCTTCTGTATGTTTTTAAATCTCTGAACAGTTCTGTCCCCTCTTATCTCTCTGATCTGCTGCAGCCATATGTCCCACTGCGCTCTCTGAGGTCAGAGCAGACCAGATGCTTTTCTGGTTCCAGGCACTCGTTTTAAGCTCAGAGGTGACGGGACCTTCTCTGTTGCAGGTCCAAAACTGTGGAATGAGTTACCACTACATGTCAGGCAGGCTCCCTCGCTTACTGTCTCATTTGAAAACACGTTTTTATTCCCTGGCTTTCGATCCAGTGTGAGTTGATTTTAACTTCACTGTGTTTTTATTATTTTAGTCATTTAGTTTATTATCTTTACCTCTGTGGATTTTATGTGTTTTATTCTGTATTCTTTGCTATTTGTTTTGCTGCACAGCACTTTGGTTGGTCTTGCTACTGCTTTTAAGTGCTTTATAAATAAAGTGGTATGGTGTGGTGTGGTATGGTATGGTATAACTGCGTAAAAACATGTAAGCATTTCCTTTTTTCCACTGGACAGGAGATATGTCTGAATTGACACAGGTCTCTCTTGTAAATGAGTCCCCGCAACTCAATGAGACTAACCTGTATAAATAAAGGTTGAATGGATGATAAAATCTATTATTTATGAAGATAATCTAATAGGGTTCTTTATAAATACAGCAGAAGAATTAGTTGAAACTACAGACTGATATAATACATGTGGTTAGGCATCAGAACAACTGTATATCATTTATATTTACACAAGATTTCTAAAAAATGCTTTAAGTTTCGAGCCAGAACTGCTCTGATGCACAGCATCCATAGTGACTCAGGCTCGCGTCCCATCAGAAGCTGGGCAGCAGCAAGCTGTTCCTCCCAAGTAGCTTTAAGAAAACTTGGCTTTCATATTTGGAGTTCTTTCAAATTCAATCACACTTGATCAACTTGGACTACATCCGGTGGTATTTATAGAAAGTTAAACGGTATGCGGTTATACAGCCTGGCTGAAACCCAAGAGCCTGCCATCATTTCTGCCTCTGCAGCAAAGAGGAGAGTTGAATGTTTTTAGCTTCCAGACTGGCTCAAAAAATGCTCAAGGTGCAGCACACTGAAAATAAGAAGGAGATATGTCGGAACATCTAAAATGCATTTATTGTTTGCCACCTTTAAAGGTGGACAATAATTAAATTGCCTGTGTTTATTTGTTTATTCGTTCTCAAATTATGACATAAACAAAGTGGAATTTTTTAATGAAACTTTCAGAACATAATCGTTTGAGGTTTGGTGCTATAAAAATAATTCACTCCTTGAATGTTTTGTCTTTATATTTGCTCAGGAGGAACTGAAAATACACCCTGTCCATCCATGACTATGTTGTGAGCATGATAATTTAAAAAAAAATAGATGAGGTACCAAATTTAATGTGGTGTTCGGCTACATCAGAAAGGTTTCTTTTAAAAATATGGGTGGGGGTAAACCAGCCACCCCTATCATTTGAGAAAACTGTTTTATAGTTTTCATATTGCTTAAAAGTATAGTTTCCTTTTAATGAGTCGGGTAGTCCTTGAAGTGGCTGAAGATAAATCTGTGGTGGCCGAGGCCATCAGTCACCACCCCCCTGGCTCCGCCATTGTGCCTGGTCGTAGATAAAATTACTCCCTCCACTCGACTGGATCCGTCACGCTGCACTGCCTCAGACAAGCAAAGAAATGATAAAAAATACCTACCTGTATTCTTATACAGTGTAACACCTCCCCACTTGGATATCTTGCATCAAAAACATTAAGGTTTACTTGCATACCTGTTTAATTCCGGTCCAGAAAAACACTCACCTCGAAAATTACAAAACGATCACAATTCAAATCTCTCAACAGCAGATTTAGGATAATTTACTATCCTCTTAGCTCGTTTAAATAAATATGCCACACAGGAGAGGTAGATAATTTTCTTAATCCCAGGTTTAATTGAATTAATTGAAATACAAGCATCAAAATGTTTACATGGCAGAGCGCTCTGTCGCCAAGTCTGCTCCAAGAAAGAAAGAGGAAGAGTCTTTTTATAATGGTTACGAAGACAAGGTCAGAAGACTCTTGCAGCTCCTTGCTTATTTGGGTGAAAGGCTCCATGCTTATGCAGCACTCTGATCCAGACAAAAACAACTCTTTAACATGCACACGTGGTAATATGAGTTATAACATTTGACGTTGGTAAGTGAAAAACATCTGTGACCTTTCACATCTCCATCAAGCAGGGATATTGGCGTACCACTTTTTGCTATTTTAAATCACTCGTGGTGAATAAAAATGAGTGTTTGACAATGTTTTTTAAATTAAAAACTCTCTTTAAGTAAAACGCTCAAAGAGGAAGACCCCAACACAAGGTTGTTAATGCATGCAAAAACCGCAAACATGCAAAATTTGTTTAGGCATTTGCCAATTTGAGCCTTATGTTTAATTGTTAATATCATTATTCTGTTTCTGACACAATATAACCAACAGTTTTTAACTTTTTATAGGCTCAGACAATCTTTGAGCATCAATCTCTGACCAATTAGCACGAAAATTGCTCTTCACTTTTATTTCCTTCACACATTTTTATCTTTTTACTTTTTTCTGCTCTTTAGCTTTGATGCTTCATGTTTTTCCACAAAAACTACATCAAATTGTGGACAATAAACGAATCCTGACCCATTAGCCTTTACTGTCCAGTGTTATGTCACCCTTGTTGAGACAATTAAGCCTTCCAGTTAATGATTCTGGTGGTATGACAATAAAATTTATCAGGTGGGTTCAGCCAATGTTTTTCTCCGCCACGAGAAATGGGATAGTTTTCGCAATCAGTAAAATGTGTTTAAAAGCACCCTTCGCTCGTAAAAGCCATTATTGTGACATGATAGATCTTGAAGCACAAGAGACCATTAAGGGAGTTTAATGAATAGATTAGTCTGAGCAGTCAGGTGTCTCCAGAGGAGCACTTGATCATACGCCCACCGGTGTTTTCAGGGCTTTGGTTCAACAGTTGATGCAAGTCTAAATAAAATATGACATTTTTTCAGGCTAAACTCACAGAAGTCAAATAAAAATGTTTTTTTTTTTGTTAAATGTCCAGCGCAGCCCATGAAAACTAGAGCTACTTTATTGGATTTCTAAAACAAATTAATCCAACAGTCAAAAAGCATGAATGTCAGACAGAGCTAACCTTTCCATAAGACCCAGGATGTTGCTGTACGCTGGACTTTCTCTTTTCTGTGCATATTGATTAGCAAATTTTTATTTTTTTATTTTTTGCCCCGTTTGCTTTCATGCTCCAACGTCCAACTTCCAGACTGATGACGTGAACAAAAAGCATCCCTAGTCAGTCAGTGGCTACTTGTAATTAACTAAACTAGTCAGAGAACACCAGAATAAATGACAGATTTGTAATCCGGAGGTTGTGGGTTTGAGTCCAGGTTGTGTAAGGAAGGGCATCTGGCACAAAACAATTTTCAAATCTTTGGTGTAATGTTTGCTCGCTGTGGCGTCTCCTGCAGAAGGGAGCAGCTGAAAGAAAAACAGCAACATGGTTTATATGGGCCATAGAGTTAAATAAGACAACTAGAGTGTGCACGTTCTCTCCTGCTCACCGTCTCCATCTGTGACATCATGGAGGAGCAAAGATGGCAACAGCTCACAGAGCAGCTACTTGATTAACAGCAAGGCCAACTTGTTTATTACAAACTAATATTTTTACTATAAATTTATAGAATTGATAACGTTAATTTCATTTTCATCAATCATGTAAAACAACTAGATCTTCATTATTTATAAACAATATATTTTCCTAAACTAGAGCCTAAGAGTCAATAAGACACAACTCAGAAATGACAAAGGATATTACATAACAGTACTGGAATAATGTATATTTATTATTTACCTGTTCTGTAGTCAACACTTAGAAAATGTCCACTGCATACCTGGAGATACTTTGAAGGAAGAAACCTGTCTCTACTGATATGTCGATATATTATGTTATATTATTTAATATATTATTTTATATTATGTTGTCTCAATATAATTTTACACTGTGTAAAAACACATAAATAATAGGGAATACCAGATATGTTTTGTTCTGGTTGTCATATGCAGGTGAACACAAGGTCAACAGTGCAATGAAATGTTCAAGATGAGAAGAACCGATTCCACTCGCTAAGAATACTAAAGCATGCACCATCCATCCATTATCTTTACCCACTTCTTCCTTTTTGGTTCGCGGGGGTCACTGGTGCACATGACCAACCATCACTGTGCGAGAGGTGGGGGACAGCCTGAACAGATCTCCAGTCCATCACAAAGACACAGAGACAAACGAGACAACCATTCACTCTCTCTCTCACACCAATTTAAAGTTAACAATCAGTAACATGCATGTTTTTTTTATACGTGGGAGGAAACCGGAGTACCCAGGGAAAACACACATATGCATGGAGAGAACATGCAAACTCCAATCAGAAAGGCCCCCAGACCGGGATTTGAACCGCGGCAACCTGCTCGCTGAGAAGTAGCAGCTCCACCAACTGTGCCTCTTTAAAGCATTAAATACAGGTACTGTCACGAACGGGGTTTTTGGATTCTTAATAAGCTAGACACAAGAGTGCAACAACAAGAACAGTTTTTATTTATTTTTGGACATGTCCAAATTTGAGTTAATGCAATAATAAAACAGTCTTAACTCAAGTGGTGCAGAGGTTAGAGAACCTATGATCGGAAGGTCGCCAGTTCGATCCCCGCACTGACATCAAAATGTGGGTGAGAAAAGTGAAGCACCCACACCTGCCTCCACCCTCATTTACCCCACTCTGGGCCCTTGAGCAAGGCCCCTAACCCCCACCATCTGCTCCCCCGGGCGCCCTAGATGGCAGCTCTCTGCTCCACGCAGAGGACTGTGGTAGCTCAGTGGTCTGTGGTTGCGTCAGGAAGAGCATCCGGTGTAAAAACAAATGCCAAGTCTTCGTGCGACCTAGTTCGCTGTGGTGACCCCTGAAGAAAAGAGCATTTCATTTAAGGATGCAGTTCAGAGGAGTAAGTCAAATTATTTTTTTAAGCATTAAATGAGAGTTTGCATCATCAGCTGTTTCTGTCAAACAAAAAATAGATGACGAACCCTGGAGAGACAACGTCTGTCGGTTGGCCTGGGAACACCTTGCTGGAAGAGGAGGCTGTGGAGAGAGATGTCTGGGCCTCCCTGCTCAAGCTGCTGCCCCTGAGACCTGACTTTGGAACAAGCGGAAGTGGATGGATGGATGGATGGATGGATGGATGGATGGATGGATGGATGGATGGATGG
>NC_056507.1:6405589-6429849 GCF_014905685.2 Nematolebias whitei
GGGTCCTTCATGATGCAGGTGGCCCTCTTCCTGCATCTGGAGGTGTAGATGTCTGTGATGGTGGGGAGGCTGACTCCAACATCTTCTGTGCAGCCTTCACCACTCTCTGCAAAGCTTTTCTTTCTGCAGCTGTGCAGCCTCCATGCCACACGTTGATGCTGGAGCACAGGATGCTCTCCACTGCACACCTGTAGAAGGAGGTGAGGACTGAACTTCCCAGACCAGCTCGCCTCAGCCGTCTGAGGAAGTAGAGTCTCTGATGAGCTTTCTTCATCAGGCTGGTGGTGTTGTTGCTCCAGCTGAGGTTGTTGTTCAGGTGCACACCCAAGTACTTGTAGCTGGAGACCACTTCCACCGCAGATCCTCTTATATTCAGGGGGATGTAGGTGTTTTTGTTCCTTCTGAGGTCCATAATCATCTCTTTTGTCACGTTGATGTGAAGGTTGTTCTCTTTGCACCAGCTCTCCAGGTGTTCCACCTCTTGCCTGTAGCTGGACTCATCGTTGTTTGTGATGCATCCCACCACCGCTGTACCATCTGCAAACTTTACAATGTGACAGCCTGGATGGGTAGCTGCAAAATCATATGTGAGCAGAGTAAACAGGAGGGGGCTCAACACACATCCCTGAGGATGCACTTTCTACAGTAGAGCCCCCAGGAATAAGGTGGATAAAATCCTACGAAACCTTTGCGATTTAAGTTGTTTGCTCTTGAGCCCATTGAAACTGTCAGTTTGATCAGAATTAAACTTGCCATTAAACTTAAAATTGCCAACAACAAGTAAGATATTATTTGCTGATAACTTTTCCACAGAACCTCGCTCCAGAAGAGCCGAACTACTCCAATAAAGAAATTCCCAATAAATGCACCTTTTTTTCTTTAATGGCCAACAGCTTGTGGCTGGTTTTACACTTGACCACATTAATGATATCTGATGTACCCTTGATCCTGATAGGGGTTGGGGCATGGAGGGGGTGAGTTAGTGGGCCTGTGCTGACGAGCTCTCCTCCTCTGCCAAGGCAGCGGCAGCTCGACGGCAGCCATTACATCAGCGCGCCAACCTCCTATGTGATTGAGATTGTAGAGGCTTTGCTGAGCTCAGCATGTTTTATTTTTTATTTTTTTTATCCTGGGGGCCTCATTTACCTCTGCCAATTCTCCAGCGCTCTCCTTCCATCCACCCCCGCCCCCTCTCCCCTGTTTAATTTTTCAAATGGAGAGCAGCCTGAGTCACTGTGTGATGGGCCCAAGCCACACAGTGAAACTGTGGAAAACAACTAAAAAATGCTTTAAACTAAATATTGTCAGGAAAAAAAATGTGAGAGATTTGTCTTTCTTGATCAAAATAAAGAAAATTATAAACTCCGTGAAAAACAAACCAATAAATAAACAAAAAATGTGAAGGTGTCCATGTTGATTCATTACTCGATGGGTCTTCAGTAGGGATGTCCCCATCAAGTTGTTTTTGTTCCGATGATTTCAGATCCAGAATCAGTGGGAAATAATTATTTGTTGACACATGATCTCATTTGTTTCTTGCATTGTTTTGCTCTTTTTTGCAGATTACAGAAGTACATTAAAATTATAACCATCAATGCCGTCACGTGTTCAACACCTCAGTAGGTGCACTGCAATAAATAAAACCTGCGTTCATGTTGTTCCACAAATTGTTTTAATATTATCAACAAAGAAATAAAATATGCAGGTGATGGTGAACTTTTTTTTTTTTTTTTGCACAGCTCAGGGAATGCAGCGTCAGGATGTATCGTGGAAACTTACCAAATCTCTTTAGAGTTTTCTCTAAGCGTTGTGTGTTCGTTTTTGGAGTAAGCTGGGTGAACTCGGCTGAGTGCCTGAATTTTAAATGTCTTCAATAAGTCGGTGCACACCGACACAGCCCAAAACATTATCACCAACTTTTTGCCAATTCTGAAATTCTGCGTTATTGTATTTGTGTCATTTATGGCAATCTACAAAAAAAAAAAATTAAATCGTGTCATCTGGACCTGTTTCTTTAAGTGAGAAACGTTTCGTCCCCCAACCAGAGGACTTCATCAGTGTACGGCCTGCCAACAAGATCAGTCCCATAGGTAGCCTTCACTGCTATGTTTCAAGCCAACCTCCTGTTGGAATCTCAGAAGCAGCTTTTAACACGTGCAAACAGGAACCATCCGTCCAAAACAATCCATCATCATGTACAACAATGAAATGTTTTAGTCCAGATGATCAACTTGCTACTCACAGAAACAACCTCACACAAGGCTCAATCATCCAGGTAGATAACAACAAAAAAGGTTAAATCGTGTCATCTACCTGGATGATTGAGCTTACAAACCTTTTTTTTTTTTTTTTATGGCAATCTGTTATAAGAAACATAGTTATGGAAACCATTCGATTTTCTGGGAAATGTTCCCTTAAATGTTCCAGAACGTCTTGATTTGCCATCAAAAGCCGTCTGAAAAAGAAAACGATGTGGGTGCATGGCATTACAACAATAAAAATGATAAAGAGGAACATCCTAATCACCCTTCACATAATGAACTACAATTAACTTATTTTCAGTTGTCCATTTCCTTCTTAACGAGGTGGATTTTTCCAGTGAATGACAAATGTCGGATTCTATTGATCCAAAGCTGAACGACAAACCAGCCCCTGTGCTAAAGCTCACTGTCAAGGTGTCATCTTTTTTTTTAGGTACGACGACAGAGCAGATAATTCAGCTGGAACTATTGTTGGGCCTCTAATGTATTGGTTTTTTCTTCATTCAAAGAAAGCCTTTTCATCCATTTGCCACTAAAAAATGCTGCGTAGGCGTTTTTATCAAGAACAGGAAAATGACTGAATCGGATCTCTGCGAGATTTCCTCCTCCCCTTTCACATGTATACGCCGGCTTTCTGCCGAAGAAATGTTTAAGTCAGTGACGACATGCAGCTTGAAACTTCTCGATGGGAGGAGCTGAGATGGCTTCGCTGAGCGAGCGGTGACCCTTGACCTGCCGTATTATTAGACAGCTTAATGCAAACCTTGGCGTAGTTGACGTCTTTTCCACCCATGAGTGCTGCTGCTTTCCAGGCTAAAACACATTGCGGGACTATTTTCAGCAACAAGGAAGGAATGTGTGAAATTGGAAACGATTCAGGACACAAAATGATTCCAGTAAATACTAAATGTGAAGAAAGAACGTCTGTTAACTGATGCCGTCACAAAACAAGCACGGAGGCCGTCACAAGCAGCTCCGACATGAAGCTCTTTAAGTTTCTAATTCTTCTTCCCTAAGATTTTCAAATATTGTGTTTGCAACAAATCTCATGCAGCAGCTTCTGTCACGGTAACTTGCAAGGTATCCTGACACACACACACACATGGGTGTGTGTTTATAACAGAAATAGTAAAGTCCAACATAAACCGTTTATTAGGAATTTCTCTAAATGGTCTCAATTTTTTAGTAGGAAATTTTTATTATCTCTTTATGTAGCAAAGCAGTTTTTTTTCTATTACACTCAATAATGCACAAATCAGACATTATTATAGTGACCAGCAGTGTAATAAACAGCAGTGAGGTGATGATACGACGTGCAAATAAAGATGTTTTGAATTAAAGCACCTTTGTTAGAGGATTGTTCTGAATCCATAGTTGGTAAATGAAGCTGTGTTTTATGATGAAAGAGAACTGCTGCCGTTTTAACTGACTCCCTCTAAACTTGGGAGTATTTACCTCCTTTAAGAAAGCATCGCTGAAAAGTAGCTTAATTTGTTGCTTTATGAATAATAAATAGGCTGACAATGTCAGATTGTGACACTTTATCTCATTCTGATATAAATTACTGTTTCTGAAAGTGTTTTTTATGTGTGGTTGAAGAAAGTGGTAAAACATCAAATGTTGACAATTTGCTTGTAAAACTTGAAGCATTTCGGAGCAACTTGTTCTTCTTCGCACTGGTTTCTGCTGCAACAGTTAGTGACTCATCCTTTGCTGGTGTAGCCAAACCTAATAAAATCATGGCGTGGTTCTGGGTTTTATTTTTTATTTATGCATTCGTTTATAATTTTCTGCTGCCACCCAGTGCTCCAGCAAAAGGCCTGCATGGTCTTAGACGATGGTGATTCAGACATCATCTCCACAAGATTAAAAAAGTAAAGAGCATTTTAGAAGAGTATATTTTAATTAAGCCTTAAACAAGATTGGTTTAGTTGTTAATAAAGGTAATTACTTATCATCTTTTGAGAGGCAAGAGGTTGTCACTTATC
The DNA here is from genome assembly GCF_014905685.2 of Nematolebias whitei. Taxonomy (NCBI): domain Eukaryota; kingdom Metazoa; phylum Chordata; class Actinopteri; order Cyprinodontiformes; family Rivulidae; genus Nematolebias; species Nematolebias whitei. Next base: position 6,409,839 of record NC_056507.1, read on the forward strand.
ACATTTTGCCTTGAAGAGTTCTTTGGCTGGTGGGTATCGATCATCTGATGAATCTTTTCCTAAAATGCGTGTGAAGGATTTCTCCCATACGAACGATGAAGGGCTTGTGTTGTAGCTCTTGCACATCTGTTCAGAGAACTTTGTCTTCAGCCACATTGAAGCCCTTCTTATGTCTCTGAGCTCTGTTATCTGCAGTGTCCTCCATGTTTTTTTATCAGAGCTGGGCTCACTCCACTTTCCTAAACAGGCCACGCACCCAGGTGGCATGTTGCTGTAATCTGCATCCTATCTGACTAAGGAAAGTTTAAATACTGCTTTAGGACTTTAGCATTTGTGGAGAATCCTGGAGATCCTGGAGAATTCTGGGGTGGGGTATCAGTGGAAGAAAATTAAGGAAAAACTACAAAACTGAAATTAGGGTTAGTTTCCTTTTACCCTGACTGCACGCATACTATATTTCAATAACCCCTCTTATACTATACAAAATGTATCTGTTCTTTTTATATTTCTTCTGACTTTATGTGTAGCTATCTGTCTTTCTATTTTTCATTTAAATTGTTAATATTTAATTTATTTCATTGTCTGTGGTTCACTTCCAGTATTCTAATCTACACCTTAGCTTGGGGCTGCTGTCAGTCGTACGGTCTCATAATCTGGAGGCTAAAAGTTTGAGCCTAGGTTGCATTGGGAAGGACGTCTGTCAGAAAACAATTGCCAGATCTTTCAACTCAACTCAACTTTATTGTGGTAAATTAAAAACATTACAAAAAAAGGAAAACAATATAAAATGGTAAATCAATTACTTTGTATTTGACAAAAAAGGAATAGGCTGAAGCCAATAAGGCTTATACTTGCCTGCCCTGATCATAGACTCAGCAGTCTACAGATATCTACTGTCCACATATATACATAAGTACACATACAGACGTTTACCGTATATTTAAATATTTAAATATGCATGTGTATAATACATACAGATACTCACATTACATGCATACATGGTTACACAATACATCTACATAACATCTCCATAAGATTTTATAATTTTACTTTTTAAGGCTCTTTTAAAGCTCACTAAAAAAAACATATAATTTGAAATCAATTCAATTCATTCCACAGTTTCACACCGATAACTGAAACACATCTACTTTACTCTTCTCTTTAGCTTGTTCAAATATTAACAAACCTCATAAATTATATTTCCTCTCTCTTAACTTTAATAATTCCAGAAGGAAGACTTTTAGTCAGTGCTTTATACATTATTTCCAGTGTTTTTATATAAACAATATCATTAAATGTTAAAGTATTACTTTGAATAATGAGTTTATTAGTTGGTTCACTATATCCCACTTTAATCTCTCATTCACCTTTGCTTGTTGTGGTGACTCCTGCAGGAGGGAGCAGCTGAAAGAAGAACAATCTGTCACTTAAGTAGTGTGTGAGGAAAAAACAGGATAATAATCAAGGCCTATCATTTCTTCAAGGAGTCAATACTGGCTGCTGCTTTTCGTGCCAGATCATTAAAGTAAGATCATCTTGTGTTGAAAAATTAAAGTTATTTTGATCAAACATTGAAAGCAACATCATGACAATCCCATATGCTCATATATGAGATATAATGCTCAGAGTGTGGGTTGTGAATAACTCTCAGCTACAACCAATTGCTCAGTTCCTCTAAAAACTGAGTTACTCTTTTTGAGGTGACTAATGAAAGATTATCTCCAAATGCTATTCAGTTGGAGCTGAATATCCAAGGATCACTCTCTGAAAGATTCAATGAAATACATGCAGTGATTTATGAAATATTTTGCTAACAAACAGGGTTGACTGCAACAGCTGATAATGTTTTTCGTGTTTAAGAGAAGAAAATCTGAAAAAAAAATGGATCAAAGGGAAACAAAACTTATATAAAATATCTGAAGGCGAGAAAAATGTTTCTTTGTTTGTTTTTTCCATAAATGCTACTGATTTTACTGTTCAGCTTTAAAACCTTCACTCGCTCGATCACTGAATTTTTCTGCGATCTGTTGATCTGCCCTGACGTCACATCCAGGAAAATAAGTCGAAAATCACAGCGCAGCCTGCGGAGTGTATTTTCCTAAGCAGACATGGTAAGTTTGAATGAAATTTATATATATAAAAAAAAAACCACTCTCAAATTTGAATTAGGTGATGTATTCACATGCACACAAAAACGTCCAGTTATTTTTAAAAGAGCTCAAATACAAAAAAATGTATTCAGAGTCTGCTAAAGTTAGCTAGCTAGTTTGCACTGTGAGTAAGCAAAACGGCTTTGGTAATTGTTAGCATTACCTTCATCGTGGCTACTAACACATGTAAAAGTATTAGGAGTTTGTGTTTACTCCTCACATTAAATAGCATTTTTACACCTCCAAATATCAATACAAGGAGTTTCTTATTCAGACGCGCAAATATTTGTCAGCGGGCTAACACTTTAGCTGCTGAAATTAGCTAACGAGTTAGCATCACCCAGCGATTTGTCGAGCCTGTACTTTCGTTTTCTCTCTCAACTCACCCATTTCTTGAAATAGTAATAAGGTAATTTGTCTATTCACCGCAAAGAAGTCGATTCCCTATGGTTATTTATTATATATATATATATATATTAGTATTTTTCAGATTATTATATTTTGCACAATGGTGCCGAACAGGACAGCAACATGATGGTAGACTCCGATGCTTGTTGTTGGTCGTTGATCAGAAGTATAAAGAAGTCTGAACACATGCGGGTTTTATCTATTATTTATTCATCACCGTAACTTTAAACCTTTTGTCTAGAAAAGTCCTGGCTGTAGACGATCCCTTAGCATTAACCCCGAGTGCTTTTGAAATAGCTCAGAAAATAGATAATAATGCAGGATAATTATGTAAGTTTGGCTCCAGGGTAGTGAAGATGCTCTTCAAATGACAATTATTTAACCTATCTCTCTGTTTTTATTCATAGTTTCGTAACCAGTATGACAACGATGTGACCGTATGGAGCCCACAGGTAAGTTTTCTGCAGGATTCACTGAATGTCGCCATCGCGTATCGTGTCGACAGCTTACTTTTTGTTTGTGTACGCTCAGGGCCGGATCCATCAGATCGAATACGCCATGGAGGCAGTGAAGCAAGGATCTGCAACTGTAGGACTCAAATCCAGAACACATGCTGTCCTCGTTGCGCTAAAGGTACGACGTTGGGTTTTGCAGTTTGCTGTATGAAGGTAGTAGGCAACTTCTTGTAATCTTGTCAGTTTATGATCACTTTGGATTGATGCAAACTTTAAATGTACTGGTAACTATTTTATCAAATATTAAAATGCTTGAAGCTCTTCAGGGACATTGTGTAAGACAATACGTTTGAATGCAGTCAAACCTTTTTATGGTGGCTAAAGACCTTTTTTATGGCATGTGTTGTGATCGTTAATATATCTTATTCTGCAGAGAGCCCAGTCTGAACTGGCCGCCCACCAGAAGAAGATCCTACATGTTGACAGCCATATAGGCATCTCCATCGCTGGACTGACTGCTGACGCCAGGCTGCTCTGGTAGATCACAAACTGCTTTAGATGACCAGAATAATTTGCTTAGTCATGCTTTGTATGTTTACTCAAAACAATCATAAATGCAATTTTACTGGGTTTAACCTGATAATATGTGTGTCACTATCAAAAAGGTGCAAATCTGAAGTGCATGCATGTGTAATTCAGAATTAAGAAATGAACATCACTAAAGTCAAATTGATCTCTGCCTGAATGATGTTTTTGTGTTAAGTTATATGTTATTTATCCTATGGAAGAAGAGTTCTTTAAACATGAACACTTTCTCCTCTACAGTAACTTTATGCGTCAGGAGTGCTTGGACTCAAGATTTGTGTTTGATCGGCCACTTCCAATCTCACGTCTCGTCTCTCTCATCGGCAGCAGTATCCTTTCTTACTTTTTGAAGTTCTCATACTCTCAGATTATCAACTGTACAACAGTTTAAAGTGTTGTGATGAATACATTATTGGAAACATAATATAAAAAGCATTACAATAAAAAATTAACGTGGCTGTGATGAACAGTGGTCGAGATATTTGCATGCACAGGAAGTAAACATGCCTGCATGTAAACAAAGCATTGCCACTACCTAAAAACACAGACCGTAGCAAAAAAATGGACGTTTCTTTAGATTATTTTGAGTCACTATCAGAAACTGATGAAGATTCAATCTGTATCAACAAAGACCCGGGAGTTCCACATTTAAGAGTTCTTCCCCTTTATTGTCACTTCCTGTTTTACTTTGACAGCACCAAGTAAAAACAAAATGTGCTAATTATGCGACAAAGTTGATAATATCAGGTGTATTGTGTGAAATATTCTTAAATATTAAAATGTTTTCTTCCACTTTTTAGAATTTGTAGGAAATGCATGTCACAGGCACTTCAAGGCAGCCATGGGCAAAATGTAAAATTAACTATATCCACATTTAAATGTCATAAAACTTGTGCCTTGCTATAAATATAAGACGCATTACATAGTTTTTCTGAGTTTACAGGGAACAAAAGTTGTTTGTTTGTCTGTTTCCATTAATTTAAAATAAGCATCAGTGATGATCCTTAACTAAAGCTTCAGAAACCCAAATCCCCACGCAGAGGTATGGAAGGAGGCCCTACGGCGTCGGACTTCTTATTGCTGGTTATGATGTAGGAGTCTTCACACGTGCTGTGTCTTTCATGTCTCGTTTGGTTGCACGTGCAGTTTTACCTGTACATCTGAAAGTATACCACTGCAGCTGATTGTGTTTGTTGTCTTACACAGGACATGGGACCTCACATCTTTCAGACCTGCCCGTCAGCGAACTACTTTGACTGCAAAGCCATGTCCATCGGTGCACGCTCCCAGTCTGCACGCACCTACCTGGAAAGGTTCATGGACAAGTTCTCGGACTGTAAGTTGTTGTTGTTTTTTAAAGCAACACACAAAGTGAATCCACACAGGGTCAGAATTATACATGCAGGCTCAAATAAATAAAAGCACCATAGCAAGTTAAACCTCGAGCGCACCATTATTTGACTGATCAACAAGATTCTGGCCAAGTCCTGGATGAACATTTCACCACAGTGTCCAGTGTCCCTTTCAGTGATGACAGACTCTGGTGTTCCTGCAGTCTCTCGCTCATGGCAGGCTGGAGCCGGGGGTGCTCCTGAACATCCTGACCACTTTCTTTTCATCTGGGACGGACACAAGAGTATTGGTCGACCCAGCGAGTGCCTGTCGGAACAAATCCCCGTTGTGCTGGAAAAGAGAAACTACCAGCTGCAGTTATTCATGATCACAAACGATAAGTGGATTGGCCTCGACCTTGTCAAAGCATTCTATAACCTTCAACACAAGCTGGGGACTGTGTGAATATTAGAGCCTGGATGCATTTTCTGACCCCCCCTGTGGATTAGAGAAAATCTGCAATAAATTCAAGCTAGTACACACGGATCTTTTAAAAATCATTGAGGTTGGGCGTTCTGTACCGGTAAGCATGTTGCCATAGAAACAAACTGTCATTAGTTGAAGACTGATACCCACGGTGTGTGATTATAGTAATCTGGTGCTGTAGATGTTGGATACCGTTAATCGTGTGAATGTTTATGAAGCATTCACACTATTGTGATCCATTTTTCGGCACATTTCTCATCCCGTTCAGCTCTTTCAGGACAATCCAGTTGTGACTTTTGGTTTTGGTGCAACTTTAGCTTTTTGACATGTTTAGCCTTTACTGCGTTTTTTTTTATTTTTCTCATAGAAAATGAATTGAGCTCATTTTCCATCCTTCAGATCTTTAGATCTATTTACAACCTTTTACTGCTCCTTTCACATTTTGTTCTGCTTCAGCTTCTTTCAGTTTCCTCACGCAAATAAAAAAAATCTGCACTTTTCAGCTAATTTCAGCTGTTTTGTGCTCCTTACAGATTCATTCTGCTAACTAAAACATTTTTGTGCTTCTAAACTTTTTTCTGCTAATATCAGCTTGTTATGCTCCTTTCAGGTTTCACCTTTTTCTACTATTTCAGCTACTATTTAGGTGTTCTGATGCAAATTTTAGCTTTTTCAGCTAATTCCACTTGTTTTTTTTTAGCTCATTTCAACATTTTCCAGTCTAATTCAGCAAAAATTTGCTCCACTTCGTTGTGGTAATTTCTGTTTTTTCAGTTTCTTTTCAGATGGTTTTGTTTGTTGTGTTTTTATTTTTGCCAATTTCAGCTTTTTCAGATAATTTCCACTTTTTGGTTCTGATATCTGCTTTTAGCAAATGTGTTCTTTCTGCTTTCTCCTGCCAATTTAAGCTTGTTCTACATTTTTAGCTAATTTCAGCTGTAATTCACTAATATTTGTGCTTATTTCTGATTATTTCAACATAATTCAGCAAATACACGTGTTCTTTCTGCTGCGTGACTTGTTCTTCAATTTCAGCATGTTTGTTTTTTAAGCTAATTTCAGCTGTTTTTCAGCAAGTTCTTATGCATTTTTGCAGGAAATGCAATTTCTCTAGTGTTCTGGTGATTATTTTCTCATCATGTTTTTAACACAAATCATGTTGAACAGAGTTTTTTGTTCATGGATTATTTTGTCAGGTAATCTGAATGACCTGGTGCAACACGGCCTCCGTGCTCTCAGAGAAACTCTTCCTGCCGAGCAGGACCTCACCACCAAGGTACCCAGCTTCTCCTCTGGCTTTAGGTCACACAGTATGAACAGATCACACCCAGTTATTAACAAGATGCAACCTGCACATGTGATCAAACATTTGTTCTGTACTGTGGAGGATTTGACACAAAAGCTGAGTTTCAGGCTGAAGTGTTTTTTTTTTAAAGAGGAAAACAGCAGTTTTTAACTTTCTGTCTTCTTCTTACAGAATGTTTCCATTGGCATCGTGGGAAAAGAAATGGAGTTCACCATTTATGATGATGACGATGTTGCTTCGTTCCTGGAGGGGCTGGAAGAGAGACCACAGAGAAAGGTGCATTAATTCGACCACAGATCATTTCATTACAAAAACGCTCATCAGTATAAGCATTTCTGTTGCTGCAGTTTGTGCACAATGTAAAAAAATCCAATCATAAGTTGGAAATCTTGCATGTTTTTGCAGGTTGCCCAGCCTGCAGAAGAACCTGCTGCTAGGGACGCACCTGACGAGCCAATGGAGCACTGACGTGCTTCCTGTTGATCCCAGACCGATCTGACACTTAAAGGAGCAGAATCTCAGAGGGGAAGGCCGCTGTCGCTGAGCTGTTGATTCAGATTAGTCTTTGCTTGCATCAACCCATGTGATGTTGCTTTTGTATGGGGAAAGTATACCATTATACTCCTAATAAACAGATTTTTTTTTTTGGAGTTGTGCTTCTGCTCATCTTTTCAAATAGTTCTGTTGTGACTTGGCGCTACAGAAATAAACAGAAGTCGTCTCGGCACTGAACAGAAACGTTCACCTGCAAATAACAGACGACTGGTAAAAGTTCTCGCTTGTTGAATCTTCACTTCGTCACAGTCTCCCATCCTGAGCAAACACAAAGGAGACAGTGGGAAGGAAAAACTCCCTGTAAATAGGAAGAAACCTCCAGCTGGTGTTTGAGAGGACAGGAAGGAGAAACGAACAGAACCAGGTGTATTTCTATAGGAAGAGACGAAAACTACCACATTTAAGGATAGAAATAATTACAAGTGCACGCAGGTAGAGCAAGTAAAGACGGCAACAGAGTGAGGAAATGTGTCGATTAGTCCTCCAGCAGTCTATAGCAGCATAACTAAGGGATAGCTCAGGAAACCCATAAGGTTTATCAAAAAGGAAAGTCTTAAAACTGGACGATGTGTCAGCCTCAGGGACGGAAACTGGTTCCACAAGAGAGGAGCCTGATAACAAAGATCCCCCATTCTGCTTTTGGAAACTAGGAACCACAAGTAAACCTGCAGTCTGAGAGTGAAGTGCTCTGTTAAGAAAATATGGAACTACAAGATGGAGCTAGGTTGTTGAGGGCTTTGTAGGTTTAAGTAAAATTTTGAATTCTATCCTGAATCTGACAGGAAGCCGATGCGACGCAAACGACATCCAGAAGGTGAATGTTGCAGTTTTCAGAGGTTCTGGGACAAAAACGAAAAGTGGTCAAGTCAAACTTCATTTGAATGTAGTTTTATTCCGTTGTGTTTTTCCACCAGCAGCTTTTACTTTTTACCAGTAAAGCTTTTTTTTTTTTACTTCTGACAGTTATGATCAGCAAGCAGTGGCCATCTTTGTTTTTCTTCACTGGTTGAATGAAGGGAGAAAAAATGAACGTCATGTTTGACCTAAACGGATTAAAAATTATCAAATGTTAAACCACACATGTCACCATCACATGTATAAACCACGTGAGGAAACAAATTGATGTCTTTACTGCACAAACCTGAAGTTTCTACTCACTTTAAACAGGTTAGGGAACTTGAATATAAAGGTTCTAACCTGTGAACATTTGACGTTGATGACAATAAACTGATCCTCGAGTTTCTACGGTGGGGCCATTTTATTAAATGGATTGTTTTAATGCTGCTTTCGGGTAATTTAAAATGGAATTACGAGTAATTTCAAACTACCCCGCACACTTTCGTACAGATTACCAGAGGTGGTGATTTATTTTCATGCTACCACCAGTTTTCATGCGACCGGCCTCGTGAGAACGGATTTAAACGTCCCGTCGAACAGGCCTCTGAGCTTCTGTCTCACTGTGCAGCTTTCTTCGCTCTTCTCCTCTTCCTCTGCCTGACCGCGCTGCAGGAGGTTTCTGTTTCTGCTGCAGGGGTGGAGGCTCCTATCAGCTGCTCCGACGTGGAGGTCGCATCCAGCGCGAGCTCCTTCAGGACCTCGGCTTGTTGCTCCTCACTCTGATCTTCTTGCTCGTGCACGCGTCCCTCTGGAATCACGTCCGTGTCCGCCGCAGTGCTCAGACCCTCCGCTCCATCGGCCTCTCCTGCTACTGGACCGTGAAGGTTTCCCGTCTGCTCGTCTTTTTCTGCTCTTTCTTCCTCGGACGCTGCTGCTGGGCGGTGCTGGCAGCAGCAGTGGGTGTGCTCCCAGTATGGATGGAGTTCCTCATATTCTGCAAGAGGTAATAAGATGTGTAAAAAAAAAAAAAAATCAGTGATCTGTTTTAAGAGTGTGCAGTGTTTACGCACCGTCCCAGGCTTCCTGGGTCTTCTTCTCTGGCAGGACCCCCTCCACCAGCTGGCCTTCCTGCATGACCCGAGTTATCTCTGTCAGCTGCTGCAGGAGACTCTCCTCTTGGTCTGCCGTCACTCCCGCCATCCTGCCGTGCACACATTTAAACCGTTTATCTGTCTGAACTCAATCTCTGCCCCTTTCATCGACTGTCGGCGACTGGTCGAAGACACAGAACTGAGAAATAAAGGAGACAATTTTTACTTCCACTTCCACCGACCTGGTACTTGGGACACAAACCAAACTGTGAATATGTTGAATGTTGTGCAAACATTTTTATTGCAGTTTAGTCACAAAGTGTCTCAGTTTGGTCTCAATTTATTTATTTATTCTCGTCTTGAATCCGTCATGGTCTGGTTTCATAGGTCACCAAACCCTCTCCAAGTGTTCAGGGTTTTCCACACCTCTCAGGAACTAAAGTGACATGGGCTCCAGACAGCCGCCACTTCTCTGTGTTGAGAGGAAACTACCGTATGTTCCAGCGTATAAGTCGCATCAGTCAAAAAAACGCATCACGAAGAGGAAAAAACATACATAAGTCGCATTTATTATGCATCGCCGCTGACCTGTTGCGTTTATTTAATGGTCAAAACCGCTTCATTTCGCCTGGGGGGCACCATCCGTCCACTGTGGCCGGAGCTGCTAGCTCTCCAGCGTTCCTCCGCCTGCTCCAGCTGAGTGACGCGAGTGCAAACGGAAATTTAAAGCCTCCGTCAAAAATTATGAATACGGGGGGAAAAAAAAGTACAGTATTTTTCGGCCTATAAGTGGCGTGTTTTTGCATAATTTGCATGCCCTATGACGTATACGCCGAAACGACATATTTATGGATTTTTTTCCATATTTATAAACTAATTTTCAGCTGAGATATGACCGTTTTCATTCATTCTGACTGAAAATATTGAACACTACCATTTTCAGCTGCTAGATCGCATTCAAGTTGTATGGCATGCTGTTGTGTCATGTATTAGGTAAAAGTGGCTATTAATGACACAATCTGCTTGCCATACAATGACACCTTTGTCCAGCTCGCCTGGAGCAACCGTCAAATCAGCTTCATTTCGCTGCACCGCCCCGGTGAAATGCAGCTAATTTAACCATTGAAGTGCATTTATTAAGTGAAAGTTCACGCACCTTTACTATAAAGTGGAGCAAACAAATAATTGTTTTTAGGTGGTTATCTTGTTAAATTTCAAAGAAATTGACCGAGTCGCCCTCTGCGCATTCATGTTTCCACGTATCGGCTTTTGAAAATGCAGCTGATTTGACGTCAAAGTGCATTTATTAAGGAAAAGTTCAACTGAGACACACCTTTAATATAATTTCGAGCAAACAAATAATTGTTTTCAGGTGTTAATCTTGTTAAAGTCCTCCCGTGCACGCGCCCGCGGCCACCATTTGGCAGCCAATCGATTTTTGGCACAACACCGGCCCACATTTCCGTGTGGTCAGTGGTGACACACAACAGATGCGACGTATACAGCGGAAAATACGGTAAATAAGTTGCTTTGGCGTAAAAATCGCAGGACTGACAAATCTACGCAAAAAAACTGTGACTTATATGCCAGAAAATTCGATTTAAGAACCAATTTTTCAAACGTGTTCAAACTTCCTGCAGCACTAATGAGGAAAATGTTTTGGGACCATTTTGAAAGCTTAATTTTGAGGTTTAATTTAATCTAACCACTTCTACGTTGCATCTTTATTTTATTTTCCAGGGTTAAAATAACCACAAATCAGAAAAATGCTAGACAGTATGAAAAACTCAAAATTAAATGTCAACACTTTTAAGAAAATCTTTTTTTTTTTTTTTTTGCTAAAAACATAAATTCTATTCACTCCTGCTTTTGAAGCCTGCAGCACATTTAAAAAGCAGTTAGGACCTAGGTATTTTCTGACTGGTATTTGGTCCAAAACACATTTCAAACCAGTGATTGAACCACGCAGCAAAAGCTGGAAGTCTTTTTTTTTTAATCCTAAACGTTTTCTACAAGCACGAAATGTAGGAATCTGACATAAGCAAGTGATTCCTGACTGTAAAAACACAAAGTGTCCGAGTGTTCAATTTCATTAAAAGGTGCGCGCCCACCTGTCAGGTCTATGGTGTGCGTGGGAAACGATGTTCTCCATCACGAGCTCCGTCTCTCTCAGTTTCTCCTGCAACTGGGCCAGCTCAAAGTCAGCTGGAGAGCCAAGAAGAGAGACGTAAAGAGAACGATAAAAACAAGTTTAAAAACACAGACGACACTGATCAGGGCTCGGAGGTTGTTGTCGATGCGTCAAGAAATAACCAGCACTGATCGTTTCCTCATCACAAAATGAACTCGCACAAATAACATGAGAAAACAAATTGTCATTTATTTATAATGTATCGCACGTAAACTTTTGATTCTTCTCTGATTTATGCACCAAGACCTTGTTTTGAAACCGACAGAGCGGAGAACGGATCCTGCAAAGAGGGATCTACCTCCAATCCACAACAGATGCTGCAAATGATGCATCAGCACTTTGGAAGAGAAGCGCTTTACATCCAACAGAGTTTAAAAAACAATGAATAGAAATGTAGAAAGGAGGTCAAATACTGTGGTGCTGTAAACTCACTGATCTTTCTCTTGGTGTTTTCAGAGCGAACCGCAGGAAACCTTCTGTCTGACGGTTTGCTGCTCCCTTTAGATGTGATCTAACAGAACAACAAGAAACAAATCTCACATTCCCATTCATCTCACTTATCCCTGTTCTATCAAGTGCATTTGTTTGCTTTTGAATAAGGAATTATGTTTTTAAGCTGGGTTTTACCTTAAATAATATGTAAAGGATGTACAGTAAGATCCCAAAGCCGTACACGGGGATGATCTGTCCTGCAAGGTTAGATTTGCCTCCAGTTCCTGCTCCCGTCCCTGCTCCTTTGGCCCTGGCTATGGCCTCAGTGTTATGGGCCCTGGAGAGGCCGGCCCCTGCAGCTCGCTGGCCTCGACCCTCTGGAGCTGCCTGACGGTGCATCATGGGAGGGAAACGACCTGAACCTACAGGAAATAGTGAAAGATAACTTGAAAACCTGAATGTTTTAATGGTCGAAACACAAGAAAATCTCAAGTTTTCTTTTGTTTTGTGAGATTTTGTGTCTGTCAGGGAATATTTAGTCAAAGGTTGTAGATGGTTTTATTATTATAGTGGAGAACATTCTGCCCTGAGAACAAGAAGCCCAAAATAAGCCGAAAGCATCTCACAAGACATTTTATCTCTGCCCATGAACCATATGTTTGTGTAAATGGAGAGGCTTCAATTGGCTTCAAGGACACCCCCTGAACTAAAAGCTTTTTTTTTATGTATGTTTTTATGTTGTGCTTGTAACCTCTCCTGAAATTTGACCTTGCAAATATAAAATACAGCTTAAAATCTTCTCCTGCCGTGGAGCGTAGTTCTTTTGGGTCAACAATGTTAGTGAGAGAGATTTTCTCCAACAGTGTCAAACTGTGCACAATGTTGTTTTTAAACCACTGGGTAAATAAAATTAGGAATATGATTCAGCTTCTCAACATTTTTGATTCCTAGTGTGCCTCAGTACTAGAAGATCATGGTGAGTAAAAAAACTCGTTCAAATAATTTAAGAAATCTTTTTTTTTTTTTTTTTTACCAGTATTGCTGTTTCTTTACCTAAGAAGATGGACTTTATAAAAGTTTAAAAGTCTAAACAATTTATGGGTTAATAAATTTAATACTTTTTTTGTTTTTTCATATGCTGATTTATTTTTGAAAACGTGAAAAATAAAAAAAATGTGTGAAAAATATAAAGTGTGGTTTTGGCGCCACCATCTGGGATGAAAGTGTAACTACAAGAGCATTGATGTCCTGCTAATAAGATGGATTTGAATAGTAAAAATAAAAGTTATTCCGAATTTAGTTAAGCTAATAATTTAAACTGTTCTCGTCGCTATCCGAACTATTATAATACAAAAAGCAGAGGCTGTTTAAAGCTTTGGGAATACGTGAATGGTGACGCACCCTCCGGCCGCTCCGCAGCATCCTTCCTTCCTCTGGATAACAGCATCTTGGGAAGCAGCAGCGCCACGCACAGCACGAGGCACGTCACGAGGGTCACCTTTTGAAACGTTGACATCGCCATAATAACAGACGCACAGTTTTCCCACGAGCCTAAAAAAAAGATGATATGGCAAAACAGCATTAAGAAAATAGAGAAGACATGATGAGTCAGGTTGACTTCCTTGTTTAGCTGGAAAACCGGAAGTGCGCCTGAGTGGTAATTACAACAATTTACCACAGGGTGGCGCCAAAGTACAGCGTTTGATTTACAAGCGGCGAAAATTTTAAAATGTGTTGCTCCTTTTGACAGAGTATTAATTTGATAATAATTGTCCATTTTGTCCGAATTTATTCGAATATTTTTTATGAAAGTGATTTTTTTTTGTTGTTGTATGAATAGCCTTTCTAATAAATGATATATTTGGTGACACAGCTGGTAGTCGGTTTCTATTTTCATTGCTCACTTTCACTTGTAAATTTTTTTTTTTTATTTATTTATTGGCTGTTCACTTTAGAGGCCTCTTCAGCAAACCATTTGCCTCCACAGTATCCCTGACACCCTCCTGCCACACCAACCCTCTGTAGATTTTCCTTCACTACATCCACAAATTGTCTCTGTGGTCAGCCTTGCCTCCTTCCTGCCACCTCCATCACAGCATGATGCTACCACCACCATGCCTGACAGCTGACAGTGTTTTGTTTTTCATCGTAGGGCATACTACTTTCCTGCTGAGAGTGGAGATTGACAAACTGTGAGTCTGATTGGTCTTCAGATAAAATTAAATGTGATTGTGAGGATTCAGGTTTTGCTTGTGTGTGTGGTTTGTTTTAAATTGTTGGTTCTCTTAATTTCTAGATCAGTTTTGTTTTGTTTTTTTCGTCACTGCAGCATTTCATTCTTGCTTTATAAAAAAAATAAGCCAACTTCTCTGGAGCCTGACTTTGGCACAAATGGCTCACCGTCTGCCAAACAGAGTTTTTCTTTATAAAGTCAAAATTAAGCAACTCAGCAGGTTCTCCTGAATGAGATCATGATAGGAGTATTATTGTATTTATTTATATTTCGATTAGAAAACAGAATCTAGTCTTCCATAGTTTCAGTCTCGCAAACAAAGAGATATGAAGGGGGAGATGACATGGGATCAGCAATAATCGAGTAAAAGTGAAGACAGCGATCATATCAAAACATGTACTGTGCAATAAATATGAATTGCAACGCTGTATTTTCAGATTTTAAAACTATTTTTCATAAAATAAATACATCTTAAAAGAGAAATCTTTTTCACGTCCTGCATGAATTTTTTTTATCATGTGCTGTTGAAAGATAGGCCATAATCTTTTTGCCTGTGTTTGTGTGTGCATGTGCACAAGTGTTTGCAAAATATCTCCAGAGCCACTGGACATATGGTAATGGAATTTTCATGAATTGATCATTGAATTTACGTCTACAACTCGTTATCTTTTTAAGTCAACCCATTTCATGTTAGCCGCCACAGTGAAATGATGTTATAAAACAGAAATGGCTGAAACTCGGTCAGTTTTACAGACATTAGGCTAAAATTTGTTGTAGCAGTAGTAGAGTGTAATCTCCACCACAAGCATGTGTTGTACAAAATATTTTATTAAAACTTTGGCATTGACTCAGTTCAATTCAGTTCATTTATATAGCGTCAAGTCACAACAGAAGTCGTCTCAGGGCACTGACATGGCATAAAACGCCAATTAAAAGTTTTCTGTCTAAGGAAACCAGCAGAATGTGTTGAATCTTCACTTTGTCGCATTCACACATCCTGAGCAAGCACAAAAGGAGACAGTGGAAAGGAAAAACTCAATTTTAACAGGGAGAAACCTCGAGCTGAAACAGGTTCAGGACGATTAGCCATCTGCTTCGACCAGCTGGGTTTGAGAGGACAAGAAGGAGAAACAAACATGCAACAGCAGGTCCAGGTGAACTTTCTATAGGAAGAGAGACAAAAAAAAAAACATTTTAAGGATAGAAATATAAAAAATACACACAGGTACAGTAGAGCAAGTAAAGACAGAAGCAGAGTGAGTAAATTTGTCTTCCAGCAGTCTCTATAGCACGATAACTGAGGGATGGCTCAGGAAACCCAAGCCAACGTTAACTATAGGATTTATCAAAAAGGAAAGTCTTAATCCCAGTCTTAAAACTGGATAATGTGTCATCCTCATGGACAGAAACTGGAAGTTGGTTCCACAAGAGAGGAGCCTGATAAATGAAACCTCTTCCTCCCATTCTACTTTTAGAAACTCTAGGAATCACAAGTAAACCTGCAGTCTGAGAGTGAAGTGCTCTTTGAGGAAAATCTGGAACAATAAGATCTGAAGATGGAGCTAGGTTGTTGAGAGCTTTGTAGGTTAGAAGTAAGATTTTGAATTATATTCTGGATTTGACACAGAGCCAATGGAGCGAAACTAAAACTGGAGAAATATGATCTCTTCCGCCATTTCTCATTAAAACTTTGGCAGCAGCATTTTGGATCAACTGAAGACTTTTTAAAGAAGTTTTTGGACACCCAGATAATAAACCATTGCAACAGTCCAGTCTAGACGTGACAAATGCATGAACCAGTTTTTCTGCATCATTTTTAGATCAGATGTTTCTAATTTTAGTGATATTACGCAGGTGGAAGAAGACGGTTCTAGTAACATTTTTAATATGGGGGATAAAAGACATGTCCTGATCAAAAATAACACCGAGATTTTTAACATTAGAGCTGGAGGCCAGATTAATGTCATCCAGAGGAAGTGAAAGGCTGCAAAATTTAAGGTCCTCAGGTCCAAAAACCAAAACCTCAGTCTTGTCTGAGTTTAAAAGCAGAAAATTTAGGGTCATTATGTCTTTAAGACATGCTTGTAGTCTAAGTAGCTGATTAGATTCACTGGGTTTCATGGACAAATATAACTGTGTATCATCAGCATAACAATGAAAATTTATCGCATGCTGTTTAATATCTTTACCTAATGGAAGCGTAGACAAGGTAAATAGTATTGGTCCAAGCACTAAACCCTGAGGAACTCCATGACAAACTTTAGTGTATGAAGAAGATTCATTATTTAATTTACCAACTGAAATATATCAAATAGATATGATTTAAGCAACTTTAGACCTGTTCCTGTAATTCCAACATCATATTCAAGCCTCTGGAGTACAATATTGTGATCAACTGTATCAAATGCAGCACTGAGGTCTAACAAGACCAGTATAGACACAAGGCCATTGTCAGACACCATGAGAATGTTCAGTTCAATTCAAAAATACTTTATTAATCCCAAACGGAAATTAAATGTTGTTGTAACTCATCATCCTGGTTTCATTAGAGTTGTTATAGATGTTGATGGCTATGGGCAGGAAGAATCTCTTGAAGCGGTCTGTCTTACAGCGGATCTGAAAAAAAAAAGGTTGCACATGTTGATCCATCTATTTGGACTTCTCTGTCTTCTTGGGCAGCCGGACCACCTGAACGTTGGACAGAACTCCTCTCTAAGAGATGGTCACTCCTCCCAGCGGCTAGTTGAGCTCCTCGTCGTTGCAGACAGCCAGCTGCAGGCGACGGGGGATGATCTGGTCTTCTTGTTGTCACAAGCCACGTTTCCTGCCAGTTCCAGGATCTCTGAGGTCAGGTACTCGAGCACAGTCGCCAGGTAGACGGGAATGCATCCACAGCGCCTCCTTTTCGACTAATTTGGGATTTGGGCCTGTAGTGTACTTAAGGTAATATTTGAGCTTTTGAGACGTTAATCAGCTGCTCTCATTTGTAAGCGAAAAAAAAAACATTGTTGTCATGGTTACGCATCATAACAAATGTCCAAAAGTAAAAAGGTATCAGTAAAAATCCTTCCAAATGCACAACATCCAATACCAGAGCATATAATCAGAAAAAGAGGAATTAAAGTTTTCAAAAGCAAAATCTCAGAACGAATGTAGAACTGCTCCAACATGCAGCGCAATTAAAGAACACATAACTGCAATAATATTAATATTTCTCTGCAATATCAGTAACCTTCACCAGTTCTGTTTCTGTGCTACGATGAGCTCCAAACCCCGACTGAAACTCCTCAAACAGATTATTTCTGTTCAGATGTTCACACAATATTTTGCGATAGATTAGATTAGATTAGGTCTATAATTGGCCAGAATTCCTGAATCAAGATCTGATTCTTAAGAAAAGATTTAATTACAGCAACTTTAAAGGGCCACAGTGCATAACCATTCATTAGAGACAAATTAAACAGATCTAAAATGGGGATATTAATTAGGGGACATAAGTATGTAAACATTCTGGTTGGGATGGGATCTAGCAGACATGTGGATGGTTTGGATGAAGCGATTATTTTGGACAATTCAGAGCTCAACAGGACAAAAACAGTCCAAACATAAATCAGGTTCTAGTGACATTTTTCAAGTTGCCTCATCTAACGGGGAAATTTGCCCTCAGTTAATGATTCTCACCTGCCTCCCATGTTCATTAGTCTCAGCTGTCTCCACTTGTAATCACCCTTCTCAGCCTACTGACACACCTGGTGCTCCTCTTCTCATTACTCTGTCACACTGTTGGTTCTCCCATCTGTTCCCAGCGTGCGCCCCGTTGTTTGGTTCTCCTTGGTATTTGTTGGCTGCCCAGTCAGCAACTTCTCTTGTAATAAAATCCTTGTTTGTGTTTTTTAAATACATTTAATCCTTGTGTTAATCTGCATCGTTGGGTCTTTACAAAACCATTTTACGACATGATTAACTTTTGGAGAATATTCAGATTGAGATAATTACCCAAAATGACCTTAAAAAAAAAGGTTTTAACTCTGTCAAGATACAAAAATGCACCTAAAATATGGAGTGGTAGTAGCTGAGTCAGTCTCACATATGCTGCGAGCACTAACGGAGCTCTAACAGAGATTTTGAGATTGCACATGAGGTTATGTTGAAGATTTTACCAAAACAGCTTTAACGCTCAGTCCTCAACATAAGCTGATCTGAACTTGAACGCCCGTCAGGTTTTAAGTTGCAGGACGCAGGAATGCAGACGTAACAAGGAGATAAAACTAAAATGTCATGATCACAAACAAAACGCTACAACTACAAACTAAACTCAAGAGATTTAGAAAAGCAGCACGGTGGCTCAGTTGGTAGAGCTGTTGCCTCTCAGAGAGGTTGCTGGATCAAATCCCAGCCTGGGTGGAATTTGCATGTTCTCTCTGTGCATGAGTGGGTTTTCTCCGGGTACTCCAGTTTCTTCCCACAGACCAAGAACATGCATGTTAGGCTGATTGGTAACTCTAAATTGTCCCTAGGTGTGAGAGTGAATGGTTGTCTGTCTCGTGTGTCCCTGTGATGGACTGGAGACCTGTCCAGGGTGTCCCCCACCTCTCGCACAGTGACTGCTCAACACAGGCACCAGTGACCACCTGAAAAGAAGAGGTAAAGATAATTGATGGATGGATGCTGTTGGGAGAAAAATATTCTCCCTTTTCTTACTTACTCAAAAAGAACCACACTGGACGGCAGATTTTTCACCAGTTTACTTGCAAGTTCAGATTTTCAGGTTACATAAATATACATAAAGTACACACATGAAGACCAGTCACGAGAATCTGTCCCGAGCTGCCTTCTCAGCTTGCTTCTATAGCCTTATCAGTTCAGCAGAGTTCGCAGAGCGCAGGCGTCCTTGGCTGCCGTCGCACCCAGCTCCTCTGCTAACACAAACATATGGTCCATGGGCAGAGATAAGACTCAGCCATAGTAATAAAAACACCCCAAAAATTCTCTAACATACGGAGATTTAGAAAAACAGAGCAGGGCATAAAGCACACAATGACAGAATGAAGACTGAGACTGGGACTGCGGAGGCAAGTGTCTGCAGCTGAGATGAACAAGAATGGGGAACAGGTGTAAGAGGAGGAGCATGACTGAGGAGCAGAGGCTGACTGGGGGAAAGTAGTGAAGATGTTTAAACACTGAATGTGAGTAAAATACAGAACATAAAGTATAAACAAGAGAAGTGACTTTTAAAACACAAAACCAAACACTGAAACACAAAGATCATGACGCTGGAATGAAAGACGGCGAGCAAGATCCATTTTTCAAGGATCGCTAGGTCTTTAATTTTAGTTGTTTTAATCTCCACACGCACAACGAAAAGGATCACGTCATGTAACATGTGGAGCTTTACCTTGACGACTGCTGTCTTGGTGATGAGCAGCAAACATTTTTATAATTCTGTCTTTAAAACCTACTTCCTGCCGTAGCTGTAACTACACCACGTGGATAAATCAAAACAGAAAATGTGAGTTTAACACCAAAGTTCGTGCTCAATAATCCAGGTATAAAATCCAAAAATGTTAAGTCGGATCATCTGGACGGTTTCTGCTGAGACGTTTCGTCCTTCATCCAAAGGACTTCATCATTCCGAGAAGCCACCAAACAAAACTGATTCCCACTAACGGCATACGCCATAGTGGGAAAAAAAACAGTTTGCTGGTGCTAAGATGGCCTCTGGGGCACTCTTCTCTTTGTCCTTTGGATGAAGGACGAAACGTCTCCACAAAAAAAGAAACCATCCAGATGACCTGACTGAACATGGTTGGATATACCTGGATTAATGAGCATGAACTTTGGTGTTTTTGAAACACTTTGACATGACTGTCTCAGAGGAGTTTACAAGGGAGAGGGCGGGCCCCGGAGAGGGCGGGCCCCAGAGGAGAGGGTGGGCTACGGAGGAGAGGGC
>NC_056507.1:6429859-6431920 GCF_014905685.2 Nematolebias whitei
GCGGGCCCCAGAGGAGAGGGTGGGCTACGGAGGAGAGGGCGGGCCCCAGAGGAGAGGGCGGGCCTTGGAGGAGAGGGCAGGCCCCGGAGGAGAGGGCGGGCCTTGGAGGAGAGGGCAGGCCCTGGAGGGGAGGGTGGGCCCTGGAGGCCATCTTAGCACTAACAAACAGTTTTTTTTCCACTATGGAGTATGCTGTTAGTTGGAATCAGTTTTGTTTGGTGGCTTCTCGGATGGGTGAAGTCCTTTGGATGAAGGACGAAACATCCATCCATCCATCCCATCCATTTTCTTTACCCGTTTGTTCCATTTTGGGTCACGGGGGTCGCTGGTGCCCATGTCCAGCAATCACTGTGCGAGGGGCGGGGTACACCCTGGACGGGTCGCAAGTCCATCACAGGGCCACATAGAGACAAACGAGACAAACAATCATTCACTCTCACTCACACCTAGGGACAATTTAGAGTTACCAATCAGCCTAACATGCATGTTTTTGGTCTGTGGGAGGAAACCGGAGCACCCGGAGAAAACCCACGCATGCACGGAGAGAACATGCAAACTCCACCCAGAAGGGCCCCTGGACCGGGGTTTGAACCAGGGACCTTCTCACTGAGAGGCAGCAGCTCTACCAGTTGCGCCACCGTGCTGCCCAAGGACGAAACATCTCAGCAAAAAAAAGAAACCGTCCAGATGACCTGACTGAACTTTGATTTCAGCAGTTAAACTCAAACCCAACAGAGGTTTTTACACAAGTATCTTACAAATTCTACAAATAACAACGAAGCTTCAAATATCAGCACACAGGGAATGAAGAAAAAAAAAACAGATTTGGATTTTATTTTAATCAAGTTTGCTATTAAAACCTTAGAATAATTAATCTGAAGCCATCAATCCATGTGATGTTTATCTCAGCATAAGCACACAAATTGTAATTAAAAATCAGTTTAATACGTCAAGAAAGAGAGGAGTGGAAATCACGGTGGTTTTTGAAGTTGTGAAATTGGGACAAACTCTTCTTTCTACTGATTTAGCTGAGATGAGTGATCTTTTCTCCCTTTAGGGCTTTTTTGGGCCACCTGGGTGCAGTTTGCTCCTTCAGTAACAATCTGACGATCACAGGCAAGTCTACACGTGGTCAGAGCGGCTTTTATCCAGTAACTGTGTCGCGTTTGATGAAACAGGAATCATCTGAAAGCAGCACTGGTTTGCTGTTTGTTTTGGTTTTTGGAGTCCACAATAAATTCCGTAGACATCTCCGCTTTCACCTCCTGGTTGATCACGAGCCCATCTGATCAGAAATGTCAGCGTTTAACAAAATAGCCATGCAGCTCGGTAACAGAGTTCAAACACGGGCTGCAGCGAATGTGACCAGCCGGAGAGCTGTGATTGCTTTTTTTCACCCGAGAACGTTCAGACCGAAGCAAGGAGCTGATGAGGAGCGTGCCGTTGTGAGTTTCATGGTCCAGTTAGCTCGCTGTGGTTCCCGTCCTGATCTGCCGAGAGAGGGAGAAGGAAGGAAATATAAAAACACATCCAGGTGGCTCTGCTACAAAAGAAATAAAATCTGATGAGCCCCAGATGTGCACTCATTTGCAATAAAAATAGTTAAGCTATCACCTTATTTAAATAACAGTTTTCCAAAATGATCAGTGTCCCACTGAAGGGAAGGTGTCATGCTTTTAATTTGTCAGGATGACTGTTTATAAAAATAAAACTGCACAGATGCGGCAAGTTTTGGAGAATTCAAGAAGAACTAATGACTCCAGATCAAATTTAACTGTTTTTAATATAAAGGTTGTGATCAACAAGTCGAGTACCCTTCAATGATTCAGTTCTTTCTTCCATGACTTGTAAAATGTATTGCATTATTAAGGAAATAAACTAATTATTTGTGTGGATTATTATAACTATTCTAAAAATCATATTCAGTAGTCCCTCATTTATCGCGGGGGATCCATACCCTGAAGCCCCGCTATAAGTGAAAAGCAACAAATTAGGAATAGTAGTACAAGAAGTAAGTAGTAGTTTATTTTAGTATATATATATATATATATATATATATAT
>NC_056507.1:6441920-6449056 GCF_014905685.2 Nematolebias whitei
ATTAAAAGTTTTTTTTTGTTCTTTACGTACAAACCAAACCAATTTTTACAAACCTTATTTTATTTATTTATTTATTTATTTATTTATTACTGGTGTAATGTCTGATTCTGCAGCCTGCATTCATGTGAAACAGCTTTTTCTGACTAAGTGTTACTTGTCCATATTAAAAGTGTTTTTTTGTTCTTTACGTACAAACCAAAACAATTTTGTCAGACGAGATAAGAGGCGGGATTCAGAACAAAATGTCTGTCAGTTTTACAGATGTTGAGTTAACACATATTGTAGCTGAGAGCCATTCTCAACACGTGAACGCATGAGCTGAGACATCTTATGAGCTCTTGCATGAGATTGTGTCATTTACGAAGTTGGACCTAAACAGCTTCTGCTGCTGCTCCGTCCCGTCTCATCATAGGATGATCTTAGTCTAAAACTCTGACATGCAATATTCATTCCTTCAGTTTAATTTTAGTGTTTCTAAATTTTGATTTCCTACTCCTAGCTAACCTGTGACTCAGTGATCCTTGCATGTCATTGCTGGAGGAGGATACCAAGTGGTTAACAGTCTGATTATTTGCCTGGCATGGAGGAAGCAATAATCAGAGACGAGCTTCCAAGATCAGCTCGGCTAATACCCCGTCTGTTTGCTCTTCATAACATCCTCAACGTTTCAGGTTACACATCCGGCAGTGCCTGATGGCCCAAACAAAAGTTAATTTTGTTTAATGGAAACGTTACCATACGCCACTTCCACATGTACAAACTGGAGCATTAGATTAACTCCAATGGACTAATTGGAAGCAGACAACAGAGCTATTTTTCAAGGAGGCGGTAACAGTAGGAGGCCAGGCTCTGCTATAATTTCAACATTTTTGAAGTGGCACAAAGTGTAAATTCACTTGGTCATCCTCTGTGAATGATTATGTGGCCAGGTGACTCAAATAGCTCCACTCTGGGGTTATGATCATGTTGAGGTTAATGAGAGCTGTATTTGCCCTCTTCCTTTGATTAATGTCCAACAAAGGTTACCTGAGTAATTACAAACTGTTGTTTTCAATCAATAATTTCAGTTATGGACGTAAAACAATCCATAAAGGTCAATTAAGTATATTTTTTGGAAAGTTAAGTTCAGTTTCCTCATCACACCCAGGCCTGAGGATCCTCTAGAAACAAAACAGAACTTCAAAAGATTGATTATCCACAAATGAAGAAACTTGGAGCAGTGATGGAACTTCACAGGAGTAACCTGTCGACCAAAAATACTCCAAGAGCGCATCAACAACTCATCCAGGAGCTCCATCTAAAGCCCTCCAGGCCTCACTAGCCTTAACTAAGGTCAAAGTTCAGTATTTGGCAATAAGAAAGCGATGAAGAGCAAAAAGTGTCCTCTGTGGAAATGTGCCATGGCCAGAACCCACTGGTGAACAACACAAAGGCCCGTCTCACGTTTGATCCCAAGACTTGTGAAAATATTCTGTGGACTTATGAGACAAAAGTATACATCCAGTTCCATCTGCATTTCAGGACAAGAACATTAAACCAAGTCGCACATGGTGGTCCTGTGGCAGCCTCGGCTGCTTTGTTGCTTCAGGACCTGGACAACTGGCAACAAGTGATGGAACCACGAGTTCTTCTTACCTGAAAATCCTCATGGTCTGTAGGAGCAGACAATCAAAGCTCAAGAACACTTGGGTTCTGCAGCTCTCTACTCTTTGTGCAGCGCATCAGTCACAGACTTGTTCTGTGTTTGTTGCATTGTCCCTGTCAAATAAACTATTAATATTTGTATTAATTAAAATAATAATAATGATGATAACTATGATCCACAGCACAGCAGCAAAATTACATTGAAATAATGAGAGGGCAGGTTCACATTGGACCAGGTTGGTTTGGAAAACTTTTTCACTTAATAAATGAAATCCATCCATCCATCCATCCATCCCTCCATCATCTTTTACCCGCTTCTTCCTTTTTGGGTCGCCGGACTCACTGGGGCCCATATCCATCTATCACTGTGCGAGAGGCGGGGACACCTGGACAGGTCTCCAGTCCATCACAGGGACACCTGGACAAGTCTCCAGTCCATCACAGGGACACCTGGACAAGTCTCCAGTCCATCACAGGGACACCTGGACAAGTCTCCAATCCATCACGTGGACACCTGGACAAGTCTCCAGTCCATCACAGGGACACCTGGACAAGTCTCCAGTCCATCACAGGGACACCTGGACAAGTCTCCAGTCCATCACAGGGACACCTGGAGACAAATGAGACAAACAACCATTCACTCTCTCTCTCTCACCTAGGGACAATTCAGAGTCAACAATCAGCCTAACATGCATGTTTTTGGTCTGTGGAAGGAAACCGGAGTACCCGGAGAAAACCCACCCAGCACGGAGAGAACATGCAAACTCCACCCAGAAAAGTCCCAGGCTGGGATTTGAACTGGCGGCCTTCTTGCTGAGAGGCAGCAGCTCTACCAACTGCTCCACTGTGCTGCCCATAAACGAAGTCATCATTTACAAAATTACATTTTATATTTACTCAGGTTCTGGGTGGAGTTTGCATGTTCTCTCCGTGCTGCGTGGTTTTTCTCCAGGTACTCGTTTCCTCCCACAGACCAAAAACATGCATGTTAGACTGATGGTAACTCTAAATCGTCCCTAGGTGAGAGATAGAGAGAGAGAGAGAGAGAGGGAGAGAGAGAGAGAGAGAATGGTTGTTTGTCTCTGTGTCCCTGTGATGGACTAGAGACCTGTCCAGGTGTCCCTGTGATGGACTAGAGACCTGTCCAGGGTGTCCCCCGCCCTTCGCACAGTGAATGCTGGACACGGACACCGGCGACCCCCGTGACCCAAAATGGAAGAAGCGGGTCAAAGATAATGGATGGATGGATTTACTCAGGTTACTCTTGTTTGATGGTCTGAAACATTAAGTGAGACTAAATCAACGAAGAGCAGAATCTGTAAGAGGGTGACAACAACAAATGTTGAGTAGTAAACGTCTTGTAGCTTCTGACATGTCAATGGCTGAGCCATGGTGTCATTTCTCCTGCAGTCTGTCAGCAATACGAGCAGCGAGCTTTCAGTTCAATCATGGCAATAGTCACATTCAGATTCCCGAGTCCAGGCTTCTCCAGTTTGAACATCTGAATTGGAAGCAGATAGCACACTGCCATCATTCACCAGGGAATGTGTGAGAGATGTTTGCATAAGGTTGTTAGGAAGTGGGTTGATGGGTGTACTTAGGCCGTGGCCATATTACTCCTCTATTCCTCATACCCCACTTGAAAAAATCCAAAGAAGTGGGATTACATGTTGATTTACCACAACTCTCAGGGTGTCCAGCCACTTGAGAAAGCCCTGGACCGGAGTGGCTCCTGTCATTTGTAAAAATATCCTGACCAATTAGCTGTCAGAGCTCTCTGAGTCTGGGCTTCTTTGGTACAGTAATACCCCTGTGCCGAGTCACAGCCCAATTACCCAAATTGTCCCCATATGCCTTCCCAGTCTGCCTGCATGAACCCTGTTTATAAATCCTCCTGTCTTGGCTCCTCGGAGAACATGTGCTTCTGCTCAGCCAATCCCAACGCCACGCCGCCGTCAGGAAGCACAAATCTGCTCTCCGCTACCATAAAATGACCATAGCTTTCATGCCAGCTTTGCAGTCTTATGCTCCAGCCCCCCCCCCCCCCACCCCCGCTCTCTCTTTCACTCATACTTAGTGTCTCGTTTACTCTTTATTAAATCACAATGATCTTTATTCATTTTTATTTTGGTTGTAATCTGCCAATCAATTCACTACTGAAATTAGCCCTGAATTAGTTTTTTTTTCATTCAACCTTTATTTCTACAGGTAAATCCCATTGAGCCTCAAGGACTCATTTACAAGAGAGACCTGATTCAACAAAGAAAGATGACAACAATGGACAACAGCAACAACAATAAACAGTCATAAAAAGTCATACTGCAGGTTGTTGTTTTTTTTACAAATAGGATGGCTAAAAGAAAAAGGTAACAAAAAAAAACAGCTAAATTCTAAGGCGAATGTAGAAAACTAAAAACAGGAACATGTCTGCATTGGTCCCTGCCAGGAGTCCAACAGATTCTTAAAGACACTTAGAGAGGTCAAAGGTTAAGAGCTTCAATTGTTTTTGTAAGATATTCCAGGAAACAGGAGCGGAGTAGGAGAAGGTCCTTTTGTCTAGTTCAGTCCTCACTGAGGGAAAACTGCAGGTAATGATGTCCTGAGAGCGCACGCTGTAGCTGCACTCACACAGAGACATGTAGGAGGAGATGTATGAAGGCAGCAGACCAAGAAGTGATTTAAAGATGAACATGTACCAGTGAGAGAGTCTGTGTGAAGTTAATGGTGACCAGTTAACCAGTGGATACTGGGTGCAGTGGTGGGTACGGTAGTTACAGCCAGTTATGAATCTTAGTGCTCCGTGATAGACAGCATCCAACATCTGCAGCATCCAACATCTGCAGCATCCAACATCTGCAGCATCCAACATCTGCAGGGTTCTTGTAGGAGCGTTCATGTAAATAATGTCACCGTAATCAATGGAGGGAAGGAAAGTCACAGATACAAGGCGTTTTCTAGCATTCAGGGTTAGACAGGATCTGTTTCTGAAAAAGAAACCCAGTTTAACTTTCAGGTTCTTTACCAAGTTTTCCATGTGGAACTTAAAGAAGAGATGTGAGTCGACCAAGATACCCAAATATTTATAGGAATCAACAAACTCAACAGGGACACCATTTGAGGATAAAATCGGAGGAAGAACTGCTGGGACCAACTTCCTATTTGAAAAAAGCATCCCTTTGGTTTTGTCTGCATTTAAGACAAGTTTGAGGCGGAACAAATCAGTCTGGATGATGTTGAATGCAGAATTCAAAAGCTGAAAAGCCTTAGTAACAGTTTTAGCTCGACAATAAACAACTGTCATCAGCATAGAAATGTATGGATGCATCAGGGATGTTTTTACCTACATTATGTATGTAGATTGTAAAGAGGGTGGGTCCTAAGACTGAGCCTTGTGGTACACCATTGTTGACTGTTAAATAACTGGAGGAAGTACCATTATGTTGAACACATTAAATCACAATGATCTTTATTCATTTTTATTTTGGTTGTAATCTGCCAATAAATTCACTACTGAAATTTGCCCTGAATTAGTTTATTTCCTGTTGTGAATGGCAACAGCCAGTGTTTTTAAAAAGTTGTTTTTCTGTCTGTTAGCGTAATATCTCGTTGAACATGCCTCTCAGACTGTAATCATTGGCTGTACATCTACAACTCTAACATTTACAGATGATCTGAATCGAGGTGGCCGTCTCATCTAGTTAACTTTAGCCAGATGAAAAATGGCTGCAAGTTGGATAGTTGCTGAATTTGATCATCTCGCATAACGTGCATCCA
This sequence comes from Nematolebias whitei, assembly GCF_014905685.2. Lineage (NCBI taxonomy): Eukaryota > Metazoa > Chordata > Actinopteri > Cyprinodontiformes > Rivulidae > Nematolebias > Nematolebias whitei. Next base: position 6,447,339 of record NC_056507.1, read on the forward strand.
TCCATCCATGCATAACGTCGTGCATCCATCCATCCATTATCTTTACCTGCTTCTTCCGTTTTGGGTCGTGGGGGGTCACTGGTGCCCATGTCCAGCTCGTGCATGGCATAATTTACAGTCACAACGCTGTCATTTCTCAGCCTAGGATGATGATAATCTGAAATCCTAACATCAAAGGCAGTGGGCAATGTACATTTTCCATGGAATAGTAAATGTCTTAATTTTTGCACTAAATAGTTATTTTAATCTTCTTTGCAGGACCCTACATTAGAGTTCCTCAGGAAGTTCACCATTGGCCTGATGTCTGGGACCATCGCCTCGTGTGTAAATATTCCCTTTGACGTGGCCAAGAGTCGCATTCAGGGGCCCCAGCCAGTTCCAGGACAGATCAAGTACTGCACCTGCTTCCAGACCATGGCACTGGTGTACCGTGAAGAGGGGTACGGACATGGTGGGGGGTTAAATAACCAGAAAATACTGTTGCAGGTGCATCCAAGAATGAATGAGCCACTTCATGATGGTTGCTTGTCTGACAAATATCAGTGAAGACAAATGCACCAGTTTCCTCTGAGGTTAGCAGCTTGTTCGCTCCTAGTTCAGATAGTTTTGTGCATGAAAGACTGATTTTAGATTCTTGGTGTTACTGCCCCCAAACCTCTCTGCAGTTTGTCTTTTCTGTAGCTGCTGCTGACATATTTTCAAGCCTCATAGAACAACAGCTCTAAATGAAGGCTTCAAGGGAAGATGTATGTTTTGTTAGTTATCGCCCCAGGCTTTCCACTTTACCCCCACGCCGCTCCACAAGACAAGACCCCAAGAGATGTTTGTAGTTAGTGGATGTCGTTAGCTTGCAGTTGGCGGGGGTTGTTACTTGAACAGCGCTGAAACGTTGTCACAGGAGTGCTCAAAACGTGCCCCCACTGCCACTTCCAGTCCCCTTCTCTAACACAACACAGTCTCAGCTAATTAGTGGTCCCTAGGGAAGGCATCGTTAAGCTAACCCTAACGAGCCGCACGGCGCTCCACGGGTCAATCTAATCAGACACAGGGCCAGGGAGGAAGTGGGTCGAGCCTTATTAACGCCATCAGTGGCTGGAGCAGCGAGCGGGACAGGGAGCAGCCGGCATAGGCAGGCTGTTCACCTTGAATGCATTAAGGGGCAGGTACTCGTCCGTGCTTCATTACTCGTTAGACCCTGATGGGGTGAAAAACGTGCAGGGCTGCAGAGCGACAAAAAGCAAAGCGAGCACTCACTTCCACAATCATTCACACATTTCCAGGCGAGGATACAAAGACATGAGTATAAGCATAAACATAGACATCTACACATGAATAAATTGTTCTATTTAATGCTGTTGTTGTCCCCCGCCATGGATCAAAGAAGGGAAACTGGAAACACCCTCCGTCAGTCCATGCGTGTTGTGAGCACAATAACTTGATGATTGGTGTGGCTGAAGATTAAACTATTGTGTGTGTTTATTATCCCCGGGGGGCAATTAGTTTCACAGTCCGTACATAAAACATCCAGACTTGTCAAAACATTCAGACGGTAAAACAACAGAAATCATCTCTGTTTGTTGAGAAGCACAATCTCTACAGAGATGAATGAGTTTTCAGTCTGTTCCTCCTACATCTGGGCTGCAGATACCTGCGTCCAGACAGAAGACACCTGAACTCACCATGGAGTGATGGAAGACACCTGAACTCACCATGGAGTG
>NC_056507.1:6449066-6449281 GCF_014905685.2 Nematolebias whitei
AACTCACCATGGAGTGATGGAAGACACCTGAACTCACCATGGAGTGACGGAAGACACCTGAACTCACCATGGAGTGATGGAAGACACCTGAACTCACCATGGAGTGACGGAAGACACCTGAACTCACCATGGAGTGATGGAAGACACCTGAACTCACCATGGAGTGACGGAAGACACCTGAACTCACCATGGAGTGATGGAAGACACCTGAACTC
>NC_056507.1:6449291-6495270 GCF_014905685.2 Nematolebias whitei
ACTCACCATGGAGTGATGGAAGACACCTGAACTCACCATGGAGTGATAGAAGACACCTGAACTCACCATGGAGTGACGGAAGACACCTGAAATCATCATGGAGTTATGGAAGACACCTGAACTCACCATGGAGTGACGGAAGACACCTGAAATCATCATGGAGTTATGGAAGACACCTGAACTCACCATGAAGTGATGGAAGACACCTGAACTCACCATGGAGTGATGGAAGACACCTGAACTCACCATGGAGTGACGGAAGACACCTGAACTCACCATGGAGTGGTGATCAGGATCTGCCAGAATCAGCTTGGCCTTGTTCACTGACCTCACTATGTGTAGGTCATTCAGGTTCTGTTGGTCGGTGAGGCTCTGTAGGTCCATGAGGTTCTGTAGGTCCATGAGGTTCTGTAGGTCCTTGATGGTCTTTAAGTCGAGCAAAATACAGCCGTCCCTCGTTTATCATGGGGGATCTGTTCCCTGAAGACCCGGGATCAGGGAAAAACCACCAAGTAGGAATAGTAATCCAAGTAGTAAGTAGTATTTTTATTTTATTATATATATATTTATATATTAAGGTGTTCTAAACCCTTCCCACACTCTTACAATATTCTAAACTATGTTTCTAAACTCTAAACGCTCTAAAAGAGACAGAATGTCATGATTTCAGCTCTCTGCCTCCTCTGCTCTAAGCCACCTGCAAGCGCTCTTGGCCACGCCCACTTTTCCACACTGCATAGAGATCAGTTGATCAGCTGGAAGTTTATCCTGCAGTGTGGGCTGCACAAAGGTGCAGCAGGTGCTAAATAATTTAAAATAATTTATTTTAAATAAAAATTCCATGCTGATCGTGCGGCTCATCCATCAATCAGCCAGTTGTGTGTCATGTCCAATCTTATTTTGAAAATCCACGATAGAGCGAGTCCGTGATAAACGAACCATGAAGTGGCGAGGGACTACTGTACATGCTAAAAAAAATCGGACTTAAAATTTTTAAGGAAACAACTAAAGTTAAGAGATTACCGTTTGAGGAAGTGTAATAATAGCACCTAATAATTAATCATCATCAAGATGGAAAGACATCAGCAATGACCTTCGAGAAGCAGCTGTCCATTAATCTGAGAAAGGTCAAAGGTCATTTCCAAACAATATGGAGTTCATCATGCTGCTGAGAAAATGATTAAATATTTGTTACTTGTGAATAAAGACAGCTGCCAAGCTTCCTGGTTGTGGACATCCAGCAAATTCACCCCCAGGTCAGACTGTGCAATGTCAAAAAAAAGGCAGAGCTCCATCTCAGACTGTACAGGCAAGTAAAAGTTTAAAGCTCATGACAGGACAATGAGAAAAAGACAAACATGGCTTGTTTGGAAGGTTGTGAGCACATCTGTCTGACAGCTGAAGTTTGGACCAGATCGAGTCACGATGCAGCAGAACAACAGCTAAACACAGCAGCTGATCTACAACAGAACCACCTGAATACTGTCATTATTCAATTCAGTTCAGTTTATTTACTGCATGCAGCACCAAATCGCAACAGAAATCATCTCAGGGTCCTGTCAATTTAACAAACAATTTATTTAATGATTACAAAACTGACGTCTGGGAAAAAAATTGTGTGGCTGTTTAATTTATTTACTTTCTTCTTTCAGCTGCTCCCTTCTTCAGGGGTTGCCACGGCAAACTAACTTGCATGAACATTGAGGTCCATGCTCAATAATCCAGGTAATAATCAAACAATGTTCAATCAGATCATCTGGACAGTTTCTTTTCTTTTCTTTGTTTTCTTGAGAGACGTTTCGCCCTCCATCCAAAGGGCTTCATCAGTCTGAGGAGTCACATACAAACTGTTTCCCCCACTAAGCAGTACACGCCTACAGTGGACCAACCAGTTTCCTGGTGATAAGATGGTTTCTGGGGGCTGTCCTCTCCCCCGTCGACTCCTCCCAAGCTGCCACAGCCAAAGTGGTTCAAGATATCAAGGTTGCATGAAGACATGGCGATTGTTTTTACGCCAGATGTCCTTCCTGACGCAGCAGACCACTGAGCTACCACAGCCCTCTGTGTGAAGCAGAGAGCTGCCATCTAGGGCACCTGGGAAAGCAGATGGTGGGGGTTAAGGGCCTTGCTCAAGGGCCCAAAGTGGGACAAATGAGTGTGGAGACAGGTGTGGGTGCTTCAACTTTCCCACCAATATTTTTGATGTTGTTGGTCCGGGAATTCAAACCAGCGACCTTCCGATCACAGGCCCACCTTCCACAACCTCTGCACCACCACTCCCCAAAGCATGCTGGACAAGTAAGAAAGTACCTTAAGATTTTTGAAAACGTAAAACATCCAGCTGTCTTTTAGTTTTATTTATTTAAAGTCCTTCACAAAGTTTTAATTAAAAGTGGAAAAAAAACGCAACAAAAGCCCTATTTGCACGGGATTAGTTTTACCTAGGGACCACATGTAATAAATAAATTACTCCCCAACGTCTGCTTTTTATTTGGCGCATTCACACGGGATAACCAAAGCATGAGATTTAGCTGAAATTTACGGACATCTTCCGGATATGATGTTAACGCGCTGCGTTTTGTGTGACAATGACGTCACATCAGTCATGTTACGTTCAGGCTACGGCCACAGCTCGGTGCTGTGTTAAGTCTCCAGTATACTCGTGCGTACATCAGTCCGCGGAGGTCCGCGCGTACTGGATTAAGCCCCCAGTATACTCCTGTGTACGCCGGTTCACGCGTACGTACGCGTGTACTGTACGCAGAGGGTTCAGACTTCATACTCGAGCATACACCCTGAGCAGCTGCAGAGCAGCTTCACAGACAAGGGGCGTTTACCTTCAGGACAAATTGAGTTTGCTGATTGGTCATTTGCTGACACGCCTACTAGATTGATTGACAGGTCAAAAAAAAACCGAGCGCCGGCAGCCTCAACCGCAGCGGTGTTCTGTGTTTGTATGTTAATAAAAAGATCTAAAAAATTTTAAAAAACAAGGAGCACTGGCCCTGCAGCCCAGACATCAGACCAGCCCACAAGGAAATCTCCAGACCCTCCCGCAGCCACGCTGGACCAGAGTTTAATTCGCTCGTGACAAATTCCTTCATTTCTCACCATTTCAGTCATGGCATCAATGGAGGAGGAAGAGATCGCTGCCTCTTGGCAAAAAACAAAACAAAAGAAAAGGCCAGATCAGGGATGAAGAAGGAGAATTTAATACATTGGCGTCGCATACAAAATTGTGTGACACCGCGTACGCGGTCGTAAAAATTGAGCTTTGCAAGGACATGCCCTGGGGGGTACGCTCGTACCTCCGCGTACGTACGTGCGTACCTCCGCAAATGGACGTACGCGGGAGTATACTGGGGGCTTAAGAGTTGAAGCGGATGCCCGCCCGCAGGGCATATACGTGCAAAAGCTCAATTTTTACAAATGCGTACGTGTACTCTGTGTTGCACAATAAACTGCCCGACGACGGACTGTTTTGTGTGCGACACCAATGTATTAAATTCCCCTTCTTCATCCCTGATCTGACTTTTTATTTTGTTGTTTTTGCCAAGAGGAAAGTGATCTTTTCCTCCTCCTCCTGTCGACGTCCTGACTGAAATTGTGAGAAATAAAGGAATTTGTCACGAGCAAATTAAAATCAGGTCCTGCGTGGCTGCGGAAGGGTCTGGAGATTTCCTGGTGGGCTGGTCTGATGTGTGGGCTGCAGGGCCAGTGCTCCGGGGTTTTTTTGCAACCTGTCAATCAATCAAGTAGGCGTGTCAGCAAATGACCAAATCGACCACCTCAATTTGTCTGGAAGGTAAATGCCCCTTTCCTGTGGAGCTGACTGCAGCCACTCAGGGTGGATGCTTGAGTATGAAGACTCAACCCTCTGCGGACAGTGCTCACAGTTTCCGCGCGGCTGATGCGCAAGTATACTTGGCTTTTATTGCCAACGCTAGCCAGCTGTATAGTAATCTAGAAAACATAAGAAAATTATTCTTACTGCACAGAGCAATGAATGGTGTGAGTCACCATTTGCATATGATTTTGCTCCTTCTCTTCAGCCTTTTTTTTGGGCGACCGTTACGGGTCGATAGGCTTTTGCTGGCCTCCATTGCCAAAAGCAAATAAAAATGTGGCCAGGAAACAAAAAATGCCTAATTACGTATCGGATCCCACCCATTTCTGTCCAAATCACAGAGATGCCTATTTGCATTGGATTAGTATTATCACAGGACCTCTGAGTTCAGCAGAATATACCGGTAGTAGGTAATTTGTGGGGGAATTTTTACTTTACAAATTACTGACATGGCTGATTCGCATGGGATTAACAACACACACAATCTCCGTAATTATTACAAATAGCACGTGGTCCCTAGGTAAAACTAATCCCGTGTGAATAGGGCTAAAGTTTGGTCTTGAGAGAATAACGGGCTACAATCTTTAGAAGCAAAAACGATCCATTCTCGGACAGTCTGTTCAACTCGGCTGTACTCAAGCCACATTTCTAAAGCCCTCTCATTTCAAACACTCCAAACAAAACACTTTCTGCTCACAGTTCAACCTAAATACATTTTGCTTCGCTTACCACGAGCGCTCACTGATTCCCCCAGAGTCCTGACTGTTTTTCTTTGTGAAAAGGCAAACGGTCTCTAGATTCTGACGTAATTTCAGAATAAACTCTGGAAGACCTTCAGCTAGCTAAGGAAAAGCTCGTCTCCTGAAGTGTATTGAGTCCTGTTTGGCACATATTATTAGCATTACCTGAATTATATGACTGTTTACTGTTGTCTGTACAACATCTGTGTTCTTTGTTTAAAACAGGTCTCTCTTGTAAATGAGTCCTCGGGGCTCAATGAGACCAACCTGTGTAAATAAAGGTTGAATTAATTAGTGATAGGCCTGTTAGTCCCTTTGCTGACTCTCTGGGCCTCAGCATACACCAAAATCCTCCTAACTGTGAATTATGTGGAATTTGTTGCACTTATTTTCAACCATCCTCCCACCGTCCAACCTCACAGCTGACCACTTCAATCACACCCATCAAGAGGCCCACTAGAGGTCCCAGGCATGCACTGGGCTCTCATGGGATGATTTGTCAGTAATTTAAAACTCAAAAGCTCTTTAGGCTTGTTAAAACCTGCAGGCACCATGTTTGAATGGCAGCATTAATGACGGGGCATGCAGTGTCATGTTTCTTAAGTTATTTCAACTCTTAGCTGCTGGAGTTCAGGGTTAATTATCATCAGTTTTAGCTACCAATGGTGTGTGTGCGTTTAGCTTTTGCTAAGAGGAAACAACTTTTGACAGATATGGTTTCACAAGAAAAGTTTGATTCAAAATAAAAGTGTAAAGTAGTGTGTTTAAATTCTAAATTAGATGTGATATTGCAAATAGAGGCCTATTCATGCCAACAGATTGCTGTACACTTAATGAAAGTTTCAAAGCCATGAAGGGGTAAGTTATCAGCTAAAGCATCCTGATGCATGCCCAATAATCCAGGTAGAAAAATCTAAAAACGTCAGATCCTCTGGACCTGACTTAACTTTTTTAGATATCAGCTAAAGCATGTTTACTAGAGCAATTGTATTTCCTGTGAAAATGCTGTGTGAATGCACCAAAGTTCATATCCAGGAAGAAACCCAACAATGTTCAGTCAGGTCATCTGGAGGGTTTCTTTATTTTGCTGAGACGTTTCGTCCTTCATCCAAAGGACTTCTTCAATCTGAGGAACCCACCAAAACATACTCCTATGGAGTATTGCAAATAGAGGCCTTCTGAAATTAGGAAAAAAAAAACATGCTGAAATGTAGCTGAAAATGTATTTGCAATACTCTATAAGAGTGAACTGTTTGTGGGAATCAGTTTGTTTTGGTGGTCTCCTCAGATTGAAGAAGTCCTTTGGATTAAGGATGAAACGTGTCAGCAAAATAAAGAAACCGTCCAGATGACAAGACTGAACATTGTTGCTGTGTGAATGCCTATTGCAGAAGAACTTGCGGAAAAACAGCTGAAATTAGAAAGAAGAAAAAAACATGCTGAAATGTAGCTGAAAATGTAGAACAAGCATAAATCAGCAGGAGAAAGCAGAAAGAACACAGAAGTTGAAATGAGTGCAAAAAATGTGAAATTAGCTGAAAAAGCTAATATTAGAATAAAAACAGCCAAATAGTGGCTGAAATAACTCAAACTAGCAGAAATAAGCTGACAAGTTGAAATTAGCAGAAATAATTAGAAATTACAATGAAAAACTTGAATTTATCTGAAAACAGTTGAAATTAGATAAATGTGCTAAAAAGCTAGCTGAAAAAGGTAGAACAAGCTTAAATTAGTAGAAGAAATCAGAAAGAACACATGTTTAGCCAATTAGGCTGAAAGATGCAGAAATGAGCAAAAAAATGTGGAAATTACCTGAAAAACACTTAAATATGATAAGAGAGAACTTTATTGATCCCTCGCAGGGAATTGTTGCTTAGCATAAAATAAACTGAAAAGAAGCTAAAAATGCATAAAATAAACTGAAAAGAAGCTAAAAATGCAGAAAGAAGCTGAAATTACCTGAAGGAAGTGGAGAGAGCACATTTTGGTTGAATTAGGCATAAAAAAAAGTTGAAATGAGTGCAGCAAAATAGCTGAAAAGGCAAAAATTAGCATAAAAACAGCTAAATAGTAACTGAAATAGTAGAAAACGCTGAAACTTGCAGAAATAAGCTGAAAGGAGCAGAACAAGCTGAAATTTGCAGAAAGAAGTTAGAATAAGCACAAAAATGTTGTCGTTAGCAGGAAGGATCTGAAAGGAGCACAAAACAGCTGAAAAAATCTGCTGAAAGTAGCTGAAAAAACATTAAAATTTGCACAAGGAATGTGAAAGAAGCTGAAGCAGAACAAATTATGAAAGGAGCAGTAAAAGGTTGTGAACAGATCTAAAGATGTGAAGGATGTAAAATGAGCTCAATTCATTTTCTATGAGGAAAAAAATGGCAGAAAAGGCTAAATATTTCAAAAAGCTAAAGTTGCGCCAATACCAAAAGTCACAGCACCCTTGTCCTGAACGAGCGTAACGTTTTGATATAGGAGTTGTTGAAATAGCACAAAAGTTGTGGAACGAGAAAGATGCTGAAAAACGTACAGAAGAAAAATGGATCACGATAGAGTTCACGCTTCATGAACAACTAGGGAGCTACGTAGCTTTGTGTCATCTGTTCAAGCTTTATGTGACAACTACATGGACCTCATGAAGCTCAAAGATCATGTAAACTCTGGTCTCCTTTTTCTACTTCCTATGGAGGTTATGAACCTAAATCACTGTCAAAACGCTCAACAACACTGCAGCTGTGGGGCTGGGAGTGTAACAAGTGAACTTCATGATCAATTAAAGGGGCTGGTCTGGACGGATAACCATTTAACCTACAATTTGTCTTAAGTTGTAAAATAGCTTGGTTTTTTTTAATAAAACTAACTTGATTCACATTCTGAGCCTTGATTCTTGATGGTATTATAAATTGCAGCAGTTTATTTAGTTAATTTTTCTTTACTGTGGAAGAGTTAGTAAAAAAATTTTTAAAAAAAAAGGTTACATTAAGTTCTTGTTGTTTCCATTTTGTCTGTTTTTGGGCTTTCAAGCAGTTCCGTCTATGATCAAACCCTGAGCATTTTTACCACCATGACCTTGCTTGCTTAACATAAAAAGCTGTTTCAAATAGGACAACTGTTATGTTTTCACTTTTACATTAGGTGCTCATTTAGACTGGTAATGAAAATGTTGTTGCTAAGTGGTACCTTGGTGGTCAGGGCCACGGTCTTATAATTAATTCTGAGGCTGCAGGTTCAAGCTCAGGTTACATCAAGAGGAGTTCCTGGCATAAAACAATTGCAAATACTTTTGTGCCACTTCACACCCTAAAGAAGGAAGTAGCCCCCCAAAAAATGTTGCTCATAGATTTTGAGACTATTGTTAATTTTGAATGCTTTAAATGTGAAGTTGAACAGCTTAAAGTCCAAGAAACATTGTTTAGTTGCCAGAAAAACCTAAAAGTCTATGTTAACGTAAACTTTTGATCGTGCGTGACACTTGGTGTGTAATATCCAACACTAAAATCTCTTTTTTATTACCTATTAGGCATTTATAATGTTTATTTTATATTAAATAAACAGGTGAAACAGCAAGACTTGCTTAGTTTCTTGAATCTTGTTTTGAAATGCCAACATAGTCCTTGTTTCCATTGTTGACTTTGACCCATAACAGACAGACAAAAGATAAATCAGCTTTTGGGGAATTCAGTGTCATTATTCTTCATCATATGAGCTCACTTTAGAGCTGGAGACTTCATGATCGCTGCTTTATTGACCAATGAAGTTCTATTTTATCTTATTCAGAGATGGCCGCTGCGTTAAACCGGTGGCAACATCAACGCTTGAGTTTGGAGAAGAGGAAGAACTGCAACTTTCACCACATGCTCAGCGGTCCTGTATTTGGTTTGTTTGTTCTTACTGTTCCTCAGATTTTTTTTAAATTACCGTATTTTCCGCCATACACGTCGCATCAGTCCAAATATGTCTAATAAAGTAGAAAAATCCATAAATAGGTCCTTTCGTCGTACACGTCACATCTATTATGCATCACCGCTGATGCGTCGCGTTTGTTACACGTCACCGCTGACAAGCCGGAAATGTGGGCCGGTGTTGTGACAAAAATCGATGGGCTGCCAAATGGTGGCCGCAGGAGGACTTTAACAAGATTAACGCTTAAAAACAATTATTTTTTTGCTCGAAATTATAGTAAAGGTGTGTCTCAGTTTAACTTTTCCTTAATAAATGCAGTTTGACGGTCAAATCAGCTGCTTTTTCTAAACCCGATACGCAGGAATATGAACGCGCAGAGGGCGACTCGCTGTGCATTTCGTCAAAATTTTAAAAAGATAAACACCGAAAAATAATTATTTGTTTGCTCCACTTTATAGTAAAAGGTGCGTCTCAGTTGAAAAATTTACTTAATAAATGCACTTCGACGATCAAATCGGCTGCATTTCGCCGTGGCGGCGCAACGTAATGAAGCTGATTCGGTTTCTCCATCCAGGCAGACTACGGTGGCATTGTGTCATTAATAGCCACTTTTACCTATTACATGATACAACGGCATGCCTTACTACTCTAGTGCCATCTAGTGGCTGAAAATGGTAGTGTTCATTTTTTTCAGTCAGGTTGAATGAAAACGGTCATATCTCATCCAAAAATTGATTTATAAATATTCAATTCAATTCAATTCAATTCAAAAATACTTTATTAATCCCAGAGGGAAATTATTTGTTGTTGTAACTTGTTATCCTCATTTCATTAAGAGATGTTATAGATGCTGATGGCTGTAAATAGGAAGGATCTCTTGTAAAGGTCCATCCCACAGTGGATCCTAAGACACTGGCTGCAGATGCCGTCCGATCCGTCCACCCAGACTCGACTGGCCTCTCGGTTCCCCCGGGCTGTAGGACCGCCCGAATGCCGGGCTGAACTCCTCCCAGAGCGATGGCCACTCCTCCCAGCAGTCTGCCGAGCTCCTCGTCGCTGCGGACAGCCAACTGTAGGTGCCGAGGGACGATCCTGTCCTTCTGCTGTCATGAGCCGTGTTTCCTGCTAGTTCCAGGATCTCAGTGGTCAGGCACTCGAGTACAGCTGGCTGGTAGATGAGAATGCGTCCACAGAACATCCTTTTCAACTCATTTGAGATTTGGGGCTGTAGCTGAGATATTATTTGAGCTTTTGAGATGTTATTCAGCTGCTGTTGGTTGTAGAAAACTGCCTTGTTGCCATGGTTATGCATCATAACAAATGTCCAAAACTAAAAAAGTTTCAGTAAAAATCCTTCCTGCTGCACAACATCTGTTACCAGAGGAAACAATCATCCAAAAAATGTGATTTACATCCAGCAAAAGAAGAATTAAAGTTTCCAAAAGCAAAATCTCAGAATGAAAGTAACAGAGCTGCTCCAACATGCAGCCACCTTGAGCGGCGCAATTCTAGAACTCGAATTCCCATATTTCTAGAATTCTAGAAATATGGGAATCTATTTCTAGAATTCTAGAAATATGGGAGGGAAATCCATAAATACATCGCTTCAGCCTATAAATCACAGTTCATGCAAATTATGCAAAAAACTGTGACTTATAGGCTGAAAAATACGGTAATGTTATTATTGTGATCTACAGCCCCACATACACTTTCAATATAAAAATGTGTAAAAAGTCTTTAGGCTTCTTCAACAACAAACAGCCTTTGAATATATATTGTTTCCGATTATAAATTCTTAAAATTTTCTTTTTAATTTAATTTATTTATTTTTTATGATAAACACATTTCTTTTTTGACATACTGAACTACTATACAGCCAGCTCAGGCCAGAATGTTACTTGAGCCATGTTTTGATGAACAGCTTGGTGCCTGTGAGTAAAAAGGCCAGACATTGGAAAGTGACACCGATATGAGGGTGCATAATGTGCACACCTGTACAAATACTGGGATGACACAGAGCCTAATTCTAAGTGGGTCTTGTTTACTTTAGTATGACATGTAAAAGAACAGTATATTAAATGTGTCTGGTGCTAGATTATCCTTCCTGCAGTCTTGCCTTGTCATTTAGGCCGTGCACCATTGAGACTCCATATCAAACAAGAATGGAAGAACTCATTTGGCTTTCTTATGTTTCTCAGAGTGTATTCTTAAAGTAGACAGAAAACACCAGCAAATATTTCTGTGACCCATATTTTTGGAAAATGTTTGCTGCTGTCAAAACAAAAAGGAACCTAAATTCTCCAAACACAACTAACATTTTCAAAGGTTTCCTTTCTGTTCAATGCACGACTCAATTAAGCTGCAAAGAATTCCCATTCTTCTGTTTCAGTTGACATGTTGTGCAGCTTCCCATCTATTTCTAACACCCGGTTGTGTTTAGAGGACTTTTATATGCATCTTCGTATCAAGTCTTGTGTCTACATGTGGAACAACTTGAGATGTACCGTATTTTACGCCGTACACGTCGCACCGCCCTATAAGTCGCATCAGTCCAAATATGTCTAATACAGTGGAAAAATCCATAAATACGTTGCTTCACCGTATAAATCGCATCTATTATGCGTCACCACTGACGTGTCATGTTTGTTACACATCAGCGCTGACAACCCGGAAATGTGGGCCGGTGTTGTGCCAAAAATCGATTGGATGCCAAATGGCGGCCGCGGGAGTGTGCACGGGAGGACTTTAACAAGAATTTAACAAGATTAACACTGAAAAACAATTATTTGTTTGCTCGAAATCATAGCAAAGATGTGCGTCAGTCTAACTTTTCCTTAATAAATGCAGTTTGACGGTCAAATCAGCTGCACTTTCAAAAGCCGATAGGCGGAAACGGGAACACGCAGAGGGCGATTTGCGGTGAATTTTTTTGAACTTTAACAAGATAACTACGTAAAAACAATTATTTGTTAGCTCGAGTTTATAGTAAAGGTGTGTCTCAGTTTAACTTTTACTTAATAAAAGGACTAACGGTCAAATCAGCAGCATTTCGCCAGGGCGGCACAGCGAAATGCTGCTGATTTGACGGTTGCTCCAGGTGAGCTGGACGGAGGTGGCAGGCTATGGTAAGCTGATTGTGTCATTAATAGACACTTTCACCTATTACATGACACAACGGCATGCCATACAAATCGAGCCAGCTAGCGGCTGAAAATGGTAGTGTTTGATATTTTCAGTCAGAATTAATGAAAACGGTCATACCTCAGCCAAAAATTGGTTTATAAATATGGGGAATAAAACATCAATATGTTGCTTTGGCGTATAAGTTGTAGGGCATGTAAATTATGCAAAAAAAAAAAAAAAAGCGACTTATAGGCTGAAAAATACGGTACTTACAATGTGCGACGCTGTATGTTCAAGTCACACCATGCATGGTTTAATTTAAACTGTTAGAGCAGCTGTTTCATTGTTCTTAGAGTATTACCTCTTATTATTGTGGCAGCCTCTCAGTGCTTCCATTAAGATGACCTCCTTCGTAGTCCAGCTGGCACAGGATCATATTGTTCTTGAGGAAAAACTTGTCTCCCACACAAAATCTGCAGAGGGAAACAAAACTATGAAACGTCTCAGTTCTCCCTGAACCTGAGGTGAATCCTGAGGTCCCACGGGAGTGTAGCAGGCATCTTGCACACAGCATACATTTACTGCTGTGATAATCAGAAAATTGTTTTGCATACCTGTAACCTGATTAACTATTCAAGTGGTATACAAAGTCTTTAACCTTTGGAACTTTAATCACATTTTGATTACAATGCACAAGTAAAACGCTCATAATGACCCGTGAGCTACACCTTCTAGATACGTCAACTGAATTTGATCTCCCCGGCTAATTGCTCCCCTAATCTTACCTCTGGCAGCAGAGCTGACAGGCAAAGCAGTCTAAATGGTAGACCTTATCTCTGGCTCTCATCACCATCTCAAAGGCAGGGATCAGCTTACTGCAGGCTGCACAGTTCCCCGTCGCCCCAAAGAGCCTGCAGAAGCAGAGAGGGTAACAGGCAATGTAAACTGGATGCACACACAGATACGTATCAGCCAGGCACTGCAGTAAGAAAATAAAAGCAGATGTTTGTTTTTTTAAAAGTTGCTTGTCTTCCTCAGAGAGCAGCAAAAAATGCTGCTCACGCATCATTTCTAAATATTAAGTGTTTTATTGATCTGCTCTGCCTTTCCTACAGGTTCCTCTCCAGCGTTTCTGTAAACGCAAAGCCCACATAGTCTCATCTGTGTTTGCAGCCAAGTGTGAAAAAGGATTCACAACCTAATTATAATTATGGGCACATGAGAGGATGAGCTTCTCATAATAGGAATTGAAGACGTGTCATCAAGAAAAGGCTGCAAACCATTAAGTTTATTATCCACAAGTTTTACTATCGTCAATGACGAGAATTTAAAAGATGGAAATGGTGAAAAATCTAACGCTGGAAGCAAATAATGGTTAATGAGTTTACATTCTGATTGACTAAAATGATTCAGTTCTACAGTACAGTGCAGTCAAGTGTCAAGTAGTCTGTTACAACTTCTTTCTTTTGTAACCATTAAAATACTGTTAACTATACTGTGGCGTTCAAGAAAACCTTTGTGATTTTACTCTTTAACTGCTGCTCAGAAAAAAAAAAAAATATATATATATATATATATATGGGATTTATAATATAGACTATGAATGGAGCTGTAAATTGCATGTGGTTTGGACCACTTTATCAGCTACAGGTGCCAGAACTAAAGTAATTTGAGAGAAACTGCAAGAATTTTGATGTACCAGTAAATGCCATTTAGTTTAAGATGAAAGAAAGCCAATCCATTGACCTTATTTTTAGAAACAAACGCCCGAACCTCCTGCTAATCAAATCTATGTGGTTTTAAACACGTCTTTCCGTCCAGCTGCAGATGGTTTCACCTCTCATTCACCTCCACCATAATGAACAAGCAGCCCCCTCGGAGCCTAACACACGAAGAAAAGTGTCCAAGACTGATTTCCATTTTCCATTAGGGTCCAAATAAGAAAAGAGGGACTGGGACAAAATGATTTTGGAGAATGAGAACTACATCTGTGGAGTGTGAGAGAAAAGCATGAAGAATGTGTATCCCACTGCCTCAACCAACAAACAAAAAACGTCATCAAATGAGTGACTAACATGGGAACAAAAGCATGCCCTAATTACCAGAATGTTCTGATCTAACGAGCATGAGTCCTCCATAGGCACCTGGTGGGTTTTTCCTGCTCCTTAACGAGGCTACGAAGCTCAATGCTAATTCTCCACTAATGGTCCAATTAAAAGAAATCACATGGTTTTAATCCCACTCTTCAAAGGCTTTTGGTCTGCACCCTCGCAATGATGAGGAAAACAGGAGGCAATCTAGCCAATTTAACTGTCAAAAGGGGTTTTGGTCTCCTAAGTGCAGCGCAGCTAATGAGCGACTTAGCTCCAACAAAATCCAGCTGGATTGTACATGAGACTAACACATGAGCTCAGTAATGTGGCTGAGGACTCAGTTTTCCTACAGTTCTGAGATCTACATAACAATGTCTGCATTGTTATTTCAGACAGTAAAATTTTAGATGTAACTTTTAAAACAGCCGCACTGACAACGACTAACCTAGCATCAACAAAATACACGAATACTGTCCAAAGCTAGCAAAATGCTTATACTTCCAACCATAAACTTCATGGCATTATTTCCTTCTTTTTTGCACCAGGTATTAGTGTTTGTGAACTTTGCTGCATTTCATTTAACTCAGATTGGGAAATTGTGTCGCAGGTCAGAAAATGTGTAACATTTGCTAATTGTGGTGTTCAGTAACAAGGCTAACTATCATTAGCAATGCAAGCCAATGCCTTTTTTCATACTTTACACATTGAAACACCGAAGCAATATATTTCTTCTAACTAGTATTTCAAAACTATGTGATCATGTCCTGTGAAGTACGTGAACTATGTCCTGCTGCATGCTCAATCATCCAGGGAAATGAATCCAAAAAAGTTAAGGTAGGTCATTTGGACAGATCCTTCTTGGTTGAAACGTTTCGTCTTTCATTCATCCAAAGGACTTCATCAGTCCGAGGAGCCACAACACACAAGGAGTCCCACAAGCAGCACACCCCCAGAATGGGCCAACCAGTTTGCTGGTGATAAGATGGTTTCTGGGGCCCGCACTCTCCTTCGTCGACTCCTCTGAGGCAGCCATGGGCAAAGTGGTTCAAAGCATGAACTTTGACTATGGCTGCCTCAGAGGAGTCGATGGGGGAGAGGGTGGGCCCCAGAAACCATCTTATCACCAGCAAACTGGTTGGACCATTATGTGGGTGTGCTGCTTGTGGGACTCAGTTTGTTGTGGCTTCTCGGACTGATGAAGTCCTTTGGATGAAGGGCAAAACATCTCAACAAAAATAACGAAACAGTCCAGATGACCTGACTGAATTTTGTTGGATTTTTAACCTGGATTACAATACATTGTTAACGCCCTGATGGCCGCTTGCTATTCACAGAACTTGGCCAAAGTGGTTAAAAATGTCCTGATTCATGCTCACTCTTCCAGGTAGGGCTGGGCGATATCTCCATATTTTAAAACATCGAGATAATTTAATTTGCGATATGAGACTATATCGATATAAACAATATAGTGTTATACTTGAAAATCTGCCTGCTGTCTTCTCCTTCTCCCACGCGACCCCTCCTCTCCCTTTCAGCCCAGCCCCTCACCCACTACCCCCGTTTCCTGCTTCTCCAGGTGGGGCAGCACCGCCGACACGTAGCAGCCACAATTAGTCACAAAATGGAGAGAGAGCATATTGCAGAGCAGCTGGTGAGCAGGAGAAAAAAATGATGGCTCTGTTATTTGGAGATGGTTCGGATTTAATTTTGTCAGATGTGCAGCAGAAACATGTTTTCTGTAGACAATGACGAAAACAAGTCCCGATGAAAATGTTCGAGCACAACGAGCCTTTTTCACCATTTATAACGGCGCCATAAAGTGGAGTATGAAGAGCGTGTTGAACTTCATGCCTGAAACAAACTACGGTACAAAACCTGTGCTGTGACGTACGAGAGGAACATGGCTAGCATAGCTGGGGAGGATTATTATTTAATATATGTAAATAGTTTATTTTTTAGACATTTATTTTGTACAGTTACAGCTGTTTGTTAATAAATGTGCCTGTGTGACAATTGGGACAAAGCTTCGACTCAGAAATGTATTTTTGTTATTACTTTATGGAAAGAAAAAAATATTAAGATATCGCGATTTATCTTAAAATATTGAGATTTTAATGTTGGTCCATATCATCCAGCCCCACTTCCAGGTAAATAAATCCAAAAAGTTAAGTCAGGTCATCTGGACAGGTTTATTTAGATACAAACAGGTTGATTTCTGAAGCTATCACAGCTGTTGATGTGCAGGGCAGCCATATTAGATTCTGAAACTGGGATTAGTCCGAAATTTCTAACTTTCCAATTCATAATTTTGACCGAGGCTGAATTGTTCTGGGAGCTGGTGGAAGTAGGACGGTATTGGACTGCTCTTAGCTGCTGAACGAGATTTAGACAATCCCAAAAAGACTCCTTTTAGTCAAGATAGGAGCTTCTTTTTAGTTTCAGAATTTCGGCCAAGACAAATCTATAAATTGGGACAGCTTTTTCAGCAAGGGGCAAGCCTTCTCCAGGGACCTGGAGTTAGGGTTTCACCTGCCTTCCTCTCAAAGAATTCTTCAGAGAAATAGACTGAGGATGAGGGCAAGGGATGCTCCCTAATTTACCGTTCTTTTACAAATATATACAAAATAACAGCTATAGCTCAACCAACCAACAAGGAAATCAGATTAATTGTATCAACATGTCGGGTCCTCTGTTACAAAGACGAATAATAGTTTGGAGGAATTTCTTATAAGTTGGGGGCGGCTGTGGCTGAGTGGTTGGAGCAGTCGTCCTCCAATGCAAGAGTAGGAGGTTCGAATCCACCAGGAGTCACGTGCCGAAGTGTCCCTGGGCAAAACGCTGAACCCCTCGTTGCCTTCGATGTGTGTCCCATCAGTGTATGAATGTGATCTAAAGCTCTGATTAGTCTCTTTAGAATGATTTGTTCATTTAGCTTTGTAGTTCTAGTAGAGTGCTGTATGAATGGGTAAATGAGGGCACAGATTGTAGTAAAGTGCTTTGAGATAGAATTGTGATATATAAATACCGGTACAGACCATTTACCATTTACTTCTGGAGGCATTCCATCAGATGTTTTCTACTTGGAGCTTAGAAAATGTGATTTCTGTATACAAATGGAATGCTCCATTACTAAGACATAATCTTTTATTCTTGTTACTTCATTCTATGCTACACTAATAACCTCTGGTTTCCCTCTCCCTTGTCAAAAAGCTAAAAAAAAAAACAACCGTTTCCTCTAATTTTGAACTTCTCCTTTAGGCTTTTTAGAGAAAATGTAGTGCGCTGTACAGGTCTGTCGTGGTGAAGAGAGAGCTGAGTCAAAAGGCGAAGCTCTCAATTTACCGATCGATCTACGTTCCCACCCTCATCTATGGTCACGAGCTTTGGGTTGTGACCGAAAGAATGAGATCTCGGATACAAGCGGCCGAAATGAGTTTTCTCCGCAGGGTGTCTGGGCTCTCCCTTAGAGACAGGGTGAGAAGCTCGATCATCCGGGAGGGACTCGGAGTAGAGCCGCTGCTTCTCCACATCGAGAGGAGCCAGTTGAGGTGGCTTGGGCATCTGTTTAGGATGCCTTCTGGACGCCTCCCTGGTGAGGTGTTCCGGACACATCCCACCGGAAGGAGGCCCAGGGGAAGACCCAGGACACGCTGGAGGGACTACGTTTCTCGGCTGGCCTGGGAACGCCTTGGGATTCCCCCGGAAGAGCTGGCCCAAGTGGCTGGGGAGAGGGAAGTCTGGGCCTCCCTACTTAGGCTGCTACCCCCGCGACCCGACCTCGGATAAGCGGAAGAAAATGGATGGATGGATGGATGGACTTCATTATCTTCTTTTTTTTTTTTTAGATGTTTACTACTCTTGCTTAATCTCTTTATTGGTTTTCCTTAACTGCCTGAAAAGCAAGTGAAACTGTTGTAAAAGTTCATGAATAACGTTAAGAGGCGAGCACAAGCCTGAGAATAATGTTGAGCCCAAGCAGCACAGTTCCAGCTTCACTCTGTATTTCTTTAACAATAACTCAAAACATACTAAAAGGTCAGCAGCTTGTCTGCTCCGTTCCTGCATCCATTCTTCCGAACGGTTTGAGCTTGCTGCTGACTGTTGCGTTTGTTGTCAGCTTTCTTACACCCCTGAACCCTAAAACTACTTTATGTGTTGAAGAATGAAACATTGTTGCGCTTAGATTTATGAACGAGACAACTTTGCATGGGATCGAATGCAAGGGGGGGGGAAGGGTCAGCTCGGAAAGTCTTAATGAAAATTTCAATATATGACGCATCCGATCAGTCCAATCATGACATTTTTAATTACCGTAATTTCCGGACTATCGAGCGCACCTGAATATAAGTTGCGCCCACTAAATATAAAAAGAAATAAGTTTTTGTACATGTATAGGCCACACTTGTCTATAAGCTGTGGGCGTAACATGTGATATTAATACAGAAAGTTTTAACTTTTAATTAAATATGTACTATGCCCCCAGGGAGGGGCGCACAACGAGGAGGGGAAGAGAGAACAGGGAGGTGGGGAGCCAAGTTTCATGGTCCACTGTGACCAGTTTGGTAATTTTATTGGTCAGATTTATTTATTTTAACTTTATTTATACAGGTAGTCTCATTGAGTCTGGAGGACCACCCCCCCAAGTGAGATGTATATTGGGCAACTATGTGAGCGACCGGATGTGATGAGGCCAAACGTTTTGGCAGCATGAAGCTCGTTAGCCCGTCAAAAAAATAAAATAAAAATCCATAAATTAGCCACAGCATTGTATAAGCCACAAGGTTCAAAGCGTGTGAAAAAAGTAGCGGCTTATAGTCCGGAAATTACGGTAGTCAGTTTTCAGAGCTATGAGTTAGCAATGTTTTTTTTTTTTGCAAATGTTTACAACAGCAACAAGGTTTCTGGAATGATTAATGTTAAAGGATGAGGCTGTTAGTCCTTTTCTACCCTCATGCTGACCCATAACGCTCGAGAGAAGCTGTACCTCAGGTAGTCTCTGCGGCACAGGATGAGGTTGGCCCGGGTGTACAGGGTGGAGCCCACCCGGCCCAGGCGGCACCCACAGCAGTGGCACTTCAAACAGTCCTCATGCCAGAACCTGTCTAATGCCTGCAGCATGAAGCGGTCCCTGATTTTCTCATCGCAGCCAGCACAGCCTCTAGGCTTCTCTCTGGACTGGAGGGACACGACAGACACACCTGGCAGAAAAGAAACAGAGAAGTGGAAGAAATGAGCAAAAGAGGAAAACTAACATTCACAAAATTATTTACATGAGAAAGTTTCATTTCTCCGCAGCCTTTGTTTGACTTGAACAACAGTTTGGGGAGAATAATTTAAACGCGTTATTCCCTCTTACTGTGCGAGTCTTGTCAGGTCCTGGTCACTGCAACATTATTTTTTCTGTCTGTAGTTGAAGCATGCATAGATATACATGAGACCACTTTAGCACTAGTGCTTTCTAATTCATATTCTTGTGTGAATGTCGAGCAGCACTATTGTTTTCCTAATATTTTATTGTTCAGGTTTTTTTGCCATCTAACCACTTCTGCAAACATTTTGCTGTTGTAGCCATTGATATATTCATCTCATGCAAATGCTTTGACTTTAGCTTTGCATAAATTTTAAATTTCAAACACTTAATTTTATTTACTAAGATTTTCCTTACAGACTTACACTAAGATCTCTTCAGTTACTTCAGAAAAATGGTTCTCCTTGAAACTTGATTCAGCTCACTTTAATTTTGTCGATCTTTTTTTTTGCTACCTTTAGCTAGCCTTTTTTTTTAACTACTTTTAGCTACTGTGCTGCTATTTACGTCTTTGTTATATTTAGTTACAGTTTTGCTAGCTTTGGCATATAGCTGCTATTTTGCTGCTTTTAGCTTTCAATGTGTTTCATTTGGCTTTTAGGTCGTGTTTAGCTACTTGTAGCTTTATTGTAGTCAGATATTTGCTGCTTTTAGCTCCTTAGGTAGCGTTTGATACTTTAGCTTTTGCTACTCTTAGCCACCATTTCCTACTTTTAACTAAAACTTTGCTGCTTTTCGCTAGCTTTTATGTACTTTAGTACTGAGCTAACATTTTGTTACTTTCTGATACGCTTTTGCTACTTTGAGCTTACAGCGTTTTGCTAACTTTTTACTACTTTTAGCGATTGTTCTGCTATTTAGGTCTCTGTTACTTTTAGTTAACCTTTTGCTAGTTTTAGCATATAGCTGCCATTTTGCTGCTTTTAGCTTTCATTGTATTTCATTTAGCTTTTAGATGTTTATTTGCTACTTTTAGCTTATTTGCTAGCTTTTGATAGTTTTTTTTTTTTTTTAGCTTTTGCTACTCTTAACCAACATTTGCTACTTTTAACAACAAAAAAAAAAAGTTACTGCTTTTGGCTAGCTTTTTTCTACTTTAGCTTTGAGTTAACAGTTTGTTAATTTCTGGTACTTTTGGGCTATTTTGAGCTAATCCTTACTGCATTTTGCTAACTTTTATCTACTTTTAGCTATTGTTCTGCTACATAGGTCTCTGCTACTTTAAGTTACACTTTTGCTAGTTTTAGCATATAGCTGCTATTTTGCTGTTTTTAGCTTTCATTGTGTTTCATTTGGCTTTTAGATTGTCTTTAACTACTTTTAGCTTTATTGTAGTCAGATTTTTGCTACTTTTAGCTCCTTAGCTAGCTTTTGATAATTTTTTCTACTTTAGCTACTCTTAGCCACCATTTGCTACTTTTAACTAAAACTTTGCTGCTTTTCGCTAAATTTTTTTGCACTTTAGCTTTGAGCTAACATTTTGTTACTTTCTGATACTCTTTTGCTACTTTGAGCTAACCATTACTGCATTTTGCTAACTTTTAATTTTAGCTATTGTTCTGCTATTTGCCCCGAGATGACTTCTGTTGTGGACTGGCACTATATAAATAAACTGAACTGAATTGAAATTAGGTCTCTGCTACTTTTAGTTAAGTTTGCTAGTTTTAGCATATAGCTGCCATTTAGCTTTTAGCTTTCATTGTATTTCATAAAGGTTGAATGAATTTAGCTTTAAGATTTTTGCTACTATTGTAGTCAGATTTTTGCTACTTTTAGCTAATTAGCAAGCTTTTGATACTTTTTTCTACTTTAGCTTTTGCTACTGTTAGCCAGCATCTACTTGAACTAAAACTTTGTTGTTGTTGTTCACTAGCTTTTATCTACTTTAGCTTTGAGCATTTTGTTACTTTCAGATACTCTTGCTACTTTGAACCATTAATGTTTTGCTAACTTTTTACTATTTTTAGCTATTGTTCTGATATTCAAGTCTGATATTTTTAGTTAAACTTTAATAGTTTTAGCTACCATTTTGCTGCATTTAGCTTTCATTGTTTCATTTAGCTTTTAGATAGTCTTTTGCTACTTTTAGCTATATTGTTGTCAACTTTTTTGCTACTTTTAGCTATTGTTCTGATATTTAAGCCTGATATTTTTAGTTAAACTTTAATAGTTTTAGCTACCATTTTGCTGCATTTAGCTTTCATTGTTTCATTTAGCTTTTAGATAGTCTTTTGCTACTTTTAGCTATATTGTTGTCAACTTTTTTGCTACTTTTAGCTTCCTAACTAGCTTTTTCAACTTTAGCTTGTGCTACTCTGAGCCAACATTTACTTAAACTAAAATGTTGTTGTTGTTGTTGAGTAGCTTTTATCTACTTTAGCTTTGAGCTAACATTTTGTTACTTTCTGATAGCTACATTGAGCTACTGCTTTTAGTTAACTTTTTGCTTTAACAACAATTTCAGCTTCTTCAGCATATTTCAGCAGTCTTTCAGCTCAGCATGCACACACTGCGTTTTTGCATAAAATGTTAATTCTTTGGTTGTTTGGTTGAGCATGCATCAGGACATTCTTTGGTTGTTCTTTCATGCTCAGTTGATTTCCTATTCGTTGAATATGCGACAAATCAAATGAATCCCTGCAAACTTGTTGCAGATGGTGAATGTGGCGCAGCACGGTCTTATGAAACAGAAGTGATCTCTCTCCTGCACTTACTTTCCTCCTTGTCCAGCACCATCCTGCAGGACCAAGCCTCGCTCCTTCCTTCTCCTGCACAACAACCCCCTCAGGAAGCCGCAACGAGCACGCGCGGTCTCCAGATTACGGTGGTCGGTCGGGAGTCGCTCAAACTTCGGATCTGCTCCTCATTTCGCAGAAGAAACCCAAACGCCTCGCAGTAAAAACAGCTGCATGAATGAAGCTGCACGATGCACGTCCTCGAGTGGAGTCCGTGCTGCCTCGACTGATGTCAGTGTTTAAGTATGTGCGTCGAGCCTCCCTCCCTCCTGCGCTTCTCCCTCTGCAGGAGAGAGAGGAAACTCTCTCATAATCACCCCCCCCCCTCGCTGCGTGCTAATTATATAAAGTCATTATGCTCAGATAGAAGCCGCCCCTCCCCTCCTGGAATCAATTATTCAATAGTCAGAGACACACCGGGACATCCCGGGCCTGAGGTGTTTTAGAATGAGCTTATTCAACTCCAAGGACACCAATTATCTCCGGGGGCGCCCTGTAGTCACAGCAGACGCACAGCTCCCTCAGCTGTTTTTTTTTTTTTTAAACTCATCAATATGAGCGCAGGGAAGATTCTGATTCATCCGGGACGAAAGTTCAAGACAAAACCAACTGGACCCCTCGAGTTATGAAGCTGAGGTAAGATGGATTCATGTGCAGATTGCCCGATCACTCCTCAAAACAGAGGTTCGTTAGGGCCCTGTCACGATAACTCATTTTGCTGGGCGATTAATTGTCTCAGAAATTATTGTGATAAACGATAATATTGTTTGAAATTTGACAATAATTAGTCATTATTGTGGGCAGCACGGTGGCGCAACTGGTAGAGCTGCTGCCTCTCAGTTGGTTCAAACCCCGGTCCAGGGACCCTCTGGGTGGAGTTTGCATGTTCTCTCCGTGCATGCGTGGGTTTTCTCCGGGTGCTCCGGTTTCCTCCCACAGACCAAAAACATGCATGTTAGGCTGATTGGTAACTCTAAATTGTCCCTAGGTGTGAGTGAGAGAGTGAATGGTTGTTTGTCTCATTTGTCTCTATATGTCCCTGTGATGGACTTGCGACCTGTCCAGGGTGTACCCCGCCCCTCGCACAGTGATTGCTGGACATGGGCACCAGCGACCCCCGTGACCCAAAAAGGAATAAGCGGGTAAAGATAATGGATGGATGGATAGTCATTATTGTCAAATTTAAGAAGATTTTTTGTTTGTTTTGCTTGTAATATCTTTTTCGACCACTGGAAAGCAGTATAAGATGTTTGAACCGGAGGACGAATAGTGAGGGAGCGAGCAGCGTGTCTCTTTAAGAAGGTTAGGAAGACGGTTAAAATGGATTTTGGATTTAAAATGGATAAAGAGAAAGGGAGGGGTCAGTGAAGAGCACCGCAGTTGAGCTTTTTGTCATCCAGTGTCTTCAGTAGAAAGAGACACCAAGAAACGATAAAGCCGATAAATGAAAAGGAGGTTGATAATTTTCATTTATCATGCGATTAATTGATTTATTGTTTATTGCGACAAGCCAAGTTTTGAGTTCACAGATGAGCCGCACTGGTCACATGGATGAAATTCCTGATAGGTGTTATAATGACTGAGTATCAGGCCTAAAGCTGCTTTATCCACCTTATTCCTGGGGGCTCTACTGTAGAAATGATAATGGGTACAACTTCCTGTCAGACACCGGAAGTGGCAGTGAGCGTTGGTTAACCATGGGAGCGGAGCACGGACCGCGGTTTATTTGAAAGTTATTTGCATTCAGTTTAGCAGATAAAACGCTGTTTTTTTTTTGTTTACATTTATTTAACAAACATAAAGTTTACTAAAATAGCCGTGCTGACTTCAGGTACTTGTTGTGTTTGCGGCTGCACGAACAGAGTTTTGAACACGGACTCAAACAAAACAAAAAAAGAGTGTTCCTGTGAAAAGTGGTATAATTTCCATCTCCTACCTACAGATGAGGAATTAAGAATAATGTGGCTGAAAAATGTGAACTTGAAGAGACCACCCAAAACGCTGTCTGTGTGCTAATTTTACTTGTTGACAAATGGCCGACGGAGGAAAACCTGCATCCTACCTTGTGTCTGGATTACAGCATCGGAGAAGAGACGCCGGATCCTCAGAAGGAGAACATCAGGTATGATTTCAAGTGGGCACAGCATTATAGTATTTGTTCATCTTCAGTTTTATGATTTTCTCTGCAATTAACCCAAGCTCGGTGATGGAGGACTTTAAGGCTTTGGCTGGGCTTAAATGCGACCGACGTTATTACTGTGTAAATACTAATACGCCTCAGAGCTTTTCAGATTGTTCATCTCTTCACAGTCAGAAGAACCGAGTTAAATGACATAGCTAAATATGCTAGTAGATGTAATCTGCAGACCAGTTTTGGTCTGTGCCGGAAATCGCACACATGATTCGTGCAAAGCATCATGGGGCCTAGGAATAAGGTCAGTAGGGTTTAGAAAGTTGAAATCTGAAACCTCCTCCTCAGTTTAAAGATGGATTCCTTCACCCCCCTCTCAAACCATCTGTCATCTCGAGTGAGTGACTCGAGATGAGTGCAGGAATATCCAGGATAAGAGCACTACAGAATTCAACTGAAGTCCTGTTTTTGTTTTCTTAGAGGTTGACTCAAAAAGAAAAGTTAAGTCAGGTCATCCAGAAAGATTCTTCTTGGTTGAAACGTTTCGTCTTTCGTCCGAAAGACTTCACCAGTCTGAGGCCATCCCTCCGACTCCTACAGCAATAATGTAAGCCTATTTACAAAATAGAAAATACTTGAAAATGTAGCTTGGCTACTCAGGTAACCTCACTGCAGGTGCATCTATTAGTAGGTCAAAGCGATACTTTCAAATTCATCCTTAACTCCGTTTTGCTGCACACATTAAAGTAGAAATTTATTGATGAATTACAAAAGACATCAGAGATCATATTGCATAGATGTATCTGATTTTTAAAATAATGTATTTTCATGGGGTGGTTGTGAATAATTATTATGCTACCTGTTGTACATAGCAGCAACACGGTGGGGCAGTTGGTAGAGCTGTTGCGTCTCAGCGAGAAGGTCGCCAAATCAAATCCCAGCCGGGGGTCTTTCTGGGTGGAGTCTGCATGTTCTCTCTGTGCATGCTAGGGTTTCCTCCGTGTACTCCGGTTTGATCCCACAGACCAAAAACATGCACGTTAGGCTGATTGGTAACTCTAAATTGTCTCTAGGTGTGAGTGAGAGAGTGAATATTTGTCTCGATGTGTCCCTGTGATGGACTCGCAACCTGTCCAGAGTGTCCCCTCTTGCACAGCGATAGCTGAATATGGGCACCAGTGACCCCCACGACCCAAAAAAGAAGAAGGGGGTAAAAATAATAGATGATGGATGGATGTTGTAAATAGCTTTTTGAATGTCCTCTGTTTAGAGAAATAGTTTAATTCTGACCAGAGTGATGAGCTAATGGCTGGTCGGAGCAGGGCCACTACAGTAATCCTTCTTGCTTTTAGCCTAGTCTGAAGTATCCTAATCACTATTACTCCTAATTGGGGTCATTCAATTAACTCCCAAGTCAAGAAATACTTGGATTCTTTTAGCATCTTACCTCTGATGTTCATTAGAAATAATGTTTCTAATGCTCATTAGAAACTGAAGATATCGTTTCTCAAAAAAAATGTATTTTGCCTGTCACCTTGCATGCCAAAGTTGTGATCTGTTAGAGTTTGTGTTTGGGATCACCCACGGCTACTACCACACAAACTTTAGCTCAGTTTCTATAAATTTGCTGAGTTAACGCTGTTTTGGTGTTTATTATGGCCAATTAGCTGTGAGGTCAACCTGAAGTGTGCTGACCCCAAGCTGCAGATGTACATCCAATTATAACTTTCTGGACATTTCATTAAAATCCATCCTATGGTTGATGAGGTAATTTACTAAAGACAAAAATTAAAAAACGCAAACAAATCAATCACTTGGTCCCCCACCTTTCATGGTGGAGGGCAATGACAAAGAATTGTTTCTTGATCTTACTACAAAATGTAAACTTAGAAGTGCTTATTAGGTTTGACAATATGTCTGAAAAACAAATTTTGCCTGGCTGTAAAAATGTAAAATAACAGGAAGTGATTTTTTTTATTTTTCACAGTCAAGTCGTTGTGGCAGTATTTTGGTCAAAAAATAAAAATAAGCCTGCAAATCCAATCCCAGACCTATAAGTCACTATACTGATCATTTATTAATATGAAAATCTCAAGGCATGGCCAGAGAACAGTTTAAGTTCATAGGGAACACTGCAGACACGGTATAAATTCACGTTGATAGATTCTTGGGGCATTACAGTGATTTCTCAGAGGTTTTTTTCCAAAGCCTGTACTCACCACAATCCATAAACAACACTGCCTGCTTCCTAATACATCATCCGGCCATAAATCCTTCTCATTAGGCACTGTGGCATAAACAACTCTTCTAACATGGCCCCTGGATCAGGTCACACTAATTAACCAGCACCATCGACTGACTATTCCTCATTATCCGCCCTCTCCTCTGATAGCATATAGGCCGCCAAGACAGCTAACGATCAACAGACTAATTAATCAGCCATAAGGTGCAAGTGAAGCCCTGGGTTCCTTCTTCATTTGTGAGACACATGGGAGCTAATTAGTTCAATTATTAATGTGTCTAATTAAATATTTTTCTGTGGGTAATCGTGACTGCAGTCTTGTCTTCCACTAGTTGTGGTGATAAATAGATGTGTGGTACTTTTGAGCCCTTTTTTGCCCTTTAATATGACACAGTATCTTCAATGCAACGACTGGCCAGGACTTAACATTACAAACTATTCATGGGCTCAGATCCCATTAGACTAATTGCACTAAAAGCAGTCTGCAGATGACAGTAAAGGTGAGCTGTGGTTAGGGCTCTAATTAGCAGTCTGTGGAAATAGGAAGCCTCTTTTGCCATCTGCCTCAGATTGCCGTCGTGTCTTCTGTGTGAAAAGGGCAAAGACAAATTTAGGCATGTTTTGTAAAAGAGCCGTTTGTTAGATATAATGCCAAGAGAGGCTGGCTCACTTGGAGCATATTTCAAAGAGTAACCGCTGAATTTAGAGGACAGATTACCAGAAAACGCAGCAAATTGTAGCACGCCACAGTTCTGCTTTAATCATAGCTTGTTTGTCGTGTTCAACTTGAAGGGGAAACAAAAACTTTAGACTCTGAGCTTGCAATCTCCGGAGTTGTAAAAGGGTTTTGCTGCTGCTGGGATTTTTAGGCAAGTCTTCGACAAACATTAGCACAGTTTTTGCCCCGTTTGTCAACAGCACTGGTGGCGGTTGTTGTGAATGTGAACCCGGGCCTCGACCGATCCGGTATGGTGTCGCTTAGATGAACTCGCATATTTTTAAACAAGTGAATATTTGAGTAAAACTAAAACTGATTTACAAGATCAAAGTTCATGCTCAACAATCCAGGTAAAAAAAAAAAAATCCAACAAAGTTAAGTTGGGTCCTATGGACGGTTTCTTTTTTCATTGA
The DNA here is from genome assembly GCF_014905685.2 of Nematolebias whitei. Taxonomy (NCBI): domain Eukaryota; kingdom Metazoa; phylum Chordata; class Actinopteri; order Cyprinodontiformes; family Rivulidae; genus Nematolebias; species Nematolebias whitei. Next base: position 6,476,545 of record NC_056507.1, read on the forward strand.
AACATTTTGTCCTTCATCCAAAGGACTTCATCAGTCTGAGGAACCACAACAAACTCAGTTTCATAAGTGGCTTACTTACATAGTGGGCCAACCAGTTTTATGGTGATAAGATGGTTCCTGGAGGCCGCCCTCTACCTCGTCGACTCCTCTGAGGCAGCCTGTTGTGGCTCCTCGGACTGTTGAAGTCCTTTGGATGAAGGACGAAACTGTTAGAAGTTTAATCTTGCTGGAGGCCCAGTCTGGTCTACTCGGACTCACAACCTGGTTCGTAACCAGTCTCAGCTGCTCACAATGAGCGATCCCAGGGTCAACACCCAGTAACGAGTCATTTTTGTTTACTTGCTTCCAACACTTAGATTTGCACATCACCCTATTATCCACCGTCAGAAACAGATAAGACCAGTGAGGTCACACGTAGTCACCCCACTGATACACTCTGATAGGCTGTGCCCGCCCTGGATGTGAAGGCGGAGCCAAAGGCCAACATAAGTTGGGGCGTTCTGTTGCACAGGGCCCCCGCTTCCAGTTCCGGGTTAAGACGGGTCGGACAGACACCTCAGCGCTGAGCTTATAACTTTTCTTGCCTTGTCGACATTAAATGGTAAATAGAATTTACCGCTCTTGATTTTATTGAGTTTGTGTAAGTTTCCTTTCCACCTGGGAATAAAAGAACCGGAAGGGTGCTGTGGTCGGGCAAAACGTTTCAACAAAAGAAGAAACCATCCAGAGGACCTGTTTGGATTTTTTTTACCTGGATTATTGAGCATGAACTTTGATGTTTTGAACTACTTTGGCTGCCTCAGAGGAGTAGAGGGCGGACACCAGAAACCATCTTAAAACTGGTTGGCACACTATGAGTAAGCCACTTATTGGACTGAGTTGGTTGTGGCTCCTCAAACTGATGAAGTCCTTTGGATGAAGGACAAAACGTTGCAACAAAAAAAGAAACCGTCCAGAGAACCTTACTGAACTTTGTTGATTTACAAGATATTTGTGGACAACAAGATTAACTAATTCCATTTTATCAAAGCTCAATATTCCAGGTTTAGTTTTTAATTTAATTTTAGTTTGTGTTATGCTTTCAGTTGGTTTAATCAAACCTTTATTGAGTTCTTTTTTCAAGAACATGGGGTTGAATAAAAGATCACAATGGCAGTATATGCCAGAATCTAAATAAAATCTTTAGATTTGTAGAGAAAAGGGCAGTGCTTACAGAAATGTCAGTTTATACCAAATAAACATAAAGGACTATAAATGCACTTTAAAGGGTCTCTACTGTTAAAATAATACTGTAGATAAATGAAAATAATTATAGTTTCACAATTGTGAACTCCCCACAATGTAGCCAACCTTCCTGAATTTATTTAAGAGCATAGAGACACTAAAACAAAATAGTGTTCTACAATGTATTCAAGAAAAAACATTAATAACGGGGAGCGCACGTCTTTTTATCGCTCCTTCCTGGTGAAAAATGTTACACAGGCAAACACTAATGGCTGTTTGAATTTAACATTGATTTCATCAAAACCTCTTGGGGAAAATCTCCTAAAGCACGTGCGGTCTTATTTCCAGCAATGCTTTAATTATTTTGTCAGACATATTTCAACGCTTGCCAAGAATACAATTTACTAATTGAAAACCTTATCATGTCTCTAAGGTCCCTGGATGAATCCATCACTAATCGGCCAGAACATGGATGGTCTTTGCAGGGTCTTGGTGACATCACCTGGTGTGAACACAGTGGGCGCTCCATTATGTGTTATATAGTGTGATTAATGTAAGCTTTTGTAGCGAGGTCATGGAGGATTATCATGATGGCAGCATATTGGGGTCCTGGGCAAAGGCATAGGAGATTATGATGGCAGTGACATGGGGCCAATGCACCCATTCTGCTTGGTCATTGAGAATTTGAAGCAGGACTGAAGATGGCCTGATGTTTATGATTGTAACAAGATCATGAAGACAACCTAGTGCAGACATGATACTGCGTTGGTAATAAACGTAACTGTATCCTACATGTTCTAAAAGAGTTGTGCCAGCATGAAGCACACATACATTCTGATGAAGGCTTTATCGAGCATTCCAGGGATGTGGAAAACAGAAAAAAAGAGAAGTATTTACTGTATTTAAGTACTTAAGAGTCATGATTCTCTTCACACTCAAGAGGTTTTTCTAAATTTGATGCAATCCAGCTGCGCTCTAAAAGTCCATAGGTCATGAAGTACCCGGTGGGATTATCATCCAGTTTTAAGGAGAGAAATCTCATTGTACCACTGAATTATCAAGTATACAAGTAAGCATGCCATCTAGTCAAGGAAGTAAACAAACAAATAACAATACAGTAATATATGTCTTTATACCTTTATGAAAGTCTCCAGAGCCTTACCAAAAATCAGATGTCAACAACTAGAAAGGTTTGTGTTCATCTTTGCAGGTACGTGACTTCTTGAAACCACATTTGAACCGTTTTATTATTACATACAAAGTCATCCATTTTCATTGTATGTTGTGACAAATGTGGCTTTGTATTAAACTGTGTACAAATAAGAGGAGGACTGGTGAGTAGAGTTCCAGAGAGCAGGTTCCAGAGTAGATGGAAATGTTTCCTCCAAGATTGTCAGCACAGAGGAAGGTAGAGGATCCCAAGTAAGTAGAAGACAGGCAGCTGGCAACAGGTTCCTTTAGGTCCAGTTCTTGCTTTGGAAACACTGGAGCCATACAGGTAGGTCGAGGGTCAGACTCTCAGGGGAACAGGAATTAAGAGGACACAGAGGGAAGACTGGTAAAAACAATTTCAATTCTAAAAGACACAGGGAGTCTGTCTCTATACCAACTGATGTGTGTTGTTCCAGCAGGAAGGCACACTGAATCATCCTTATATACCCCTGGAGCTTGTTGACAGCATTGGCCTCAGCTGCTGCTCAGTGGTGCTGATCTACCACAAGGAAGGAATTACAAGGCAAGAAACACTGGAGTCCCACACCAGTGGTGCTAGATTGTCATCAAAATTGTCATCATTGTTATTGAGGATGTTTGTCAATATTGATCTTACAGTTTTTTTTGTTTGTTTGTTTGTTTGTAGGTTGCGTTGGAGAGGGGGAGAGGTACGACGTCGAGGAGATGGAGATGTGATCTGGAAAGGTGAGTACCGTATTTTCCGCCGTACAAGTCGCACCGCCCTATAAGTCACATCACTCCAAATATGTCTAATAAAGTGGAAAAATCCATAAATACGTCACTTCGCCGTATACGTCGCATCTATAATGCGTCACCGTTGACAACCCGGAAATGTGAGTCGAACCCGGAAATGTGGGATGGTGTTGTACCAAAAATCGATTGGCGGCCGCGGGAGCGTGCATGGGAAGACTTTAACAAGAATTTAACAAGATTAACACTTAAAAACAATTATTTGTTTGCTCGACATTATAGCAACGGTGCATCTCAGTTGAACTTTTACTTAGTAAATGCACTTCAGTGGTCAAATTAGCGGCATTTTGTCAGGGCGGCTCAGCGAAATGAAGCTGATTTGACGGTTGCTCCAGGCAAGCTGGACAAAGGTGGCAGCTTATGGCAAGCCGATTGTGTCATTAATAGCCACTTTTACCTACTACTATTGGCACAACGGTGTGCCATACTACTTGAGTGCCATCTAGCGGCTGGAAATGGTAGTGTTCAATATTTTCTGTCAGAATGAATGAAAACGGTTATATCTCAGCCGAAAATTGGTTTATAAATATGGAAAATACATAAATACGTTGCTTTGACGTATAAGTCGCAGGACATGCAAATTATGAAAATAATAATAATAATCAGCTGTGGGGAATGTAGTTATGTCAGAGAAAACTAGGAATCCTAGAAATTGTAACATAAAAAATAGAGAATCAAAACTTTTGCACTTTTGCCTTATTTAAATAACCAAGCAAATCCCAACTTCTTGTTTGGATTTTTGTGTGAACAATCGGACATGTAAATTCAAATTTGTCACTAAATACACCTGTAATAACTAAATTACATGATCATTTGAGTGAAATGTAGTGTCAGTAGGAAGCCACTCTTAACTTTAATCTTCTCAAAACCTTAAGTACAGAGCCATAGGATTATTTAAAGTGATGGGCAGTGGAGGAATTACAAACTTTTAAGTGTTCTGTTATCTTTTTCTGCTGCGTGTTCCAATCAGCAGTGCAGTGTTTACCAACCTGGTCAATAAAAGACGCATTTAAGAGTGACATCATGCCTACAAGAGCAATTGCTGTTAATTTTCTGTGGCTTAACTGAAGATAAGAGGAAAAAGCATTTGAATTTAAATTCCTGCCTGAGTATTTTCTGTCAGTCTGATGCGTATTAAAGTGAGTTCTTAACTTTTACACTGTCAGCGCTCTTGTTTTGTAATAATGTGATCTGAGGTCTACTGAGTGTCATTTAGATTCAGATTTATCTTTGCACGGGAAACGTTGTCTAATCAAGACTTTAGCTGAACGTCCTTAGAGCTCTGTTACATCTGGAGATGCAAACACATGTTCCTCAATTCAGTGATGTAAAGAATTCATCAAATCATCTAACGTTCAGTGCTAGAGGATTTGATGAATTCTGGTGATGCTGTTCTCACTTTTTGCACCACAAAATGCGACAAACCTGATTATAAAATTTGGTTTTGGGCTCTCTGCATTACAACCATGCAGACCAGACGATAGCCAGTATTTTAACTTTACCAAGCATTTGTGATTCCCAAACCTAGTATTTCACTGTAAATTCCCAATAATATTTGTAAAACTTTTTAAGATGTTTCCGCAAGAGTTCTCATTTTCCTTGGGTGAGTCTCAGGAAAACTGAACAAGTTTGAAAATGTTGTGCAACAGTTTTTCTTTCAAAATAGTTGCAGAGTGATGATGACCATCTGGAACCATTCTCCATGTATTTCTCTGATTCCAGAGCTGTATCTTTAATTCAGTTCAAATTCAATTTACTACTTTATTAATCCCAAAGTGAAATTAATTGTTGCTGTAGCTCATCATCCTGGTTTTATTGGAGTTGTTATAGATGCTGATGGTTTTGGGCAGGAAGGATCTCTTGTAGAATTCCTTCCCATATGTCAGATACCTAAGGTGAAAGAGCTGCCAGGCAGGAGAAGATTATTGCTAATTGCCCTAACGCTCTGTTGTTGGGCCGTCTTTGTTGACAAATCTAAGAAATACCACATGGATGATGCTAAAAAAAGAAGACCAGAACACCAAACAATGGAGGTCACAATTTTCAGCCTCATCAACTATAAGACTGTGTACTGACGAGGAGTATGAGAGGTTACTCAGCTAATCTACTTGTTTTGTGGGTTTGTTGAATGATTTTAACTGTGCCGTTCACACTGTCTAGTGAGAGTTACTTTAATACAAGTCATTTGTCTATGTGCAGCCATAATAGGAACTAGGTGGGTAATGACGTCCTTCATTCATGGCCTTTATCACAGATTATTTTCAAAGATTTTAGCCTAGACTTTTTAGTCCCAGCTAACAAGCAGAGGATTTCCTGTTCAGAATGATGCATCTTAACCAGTTTTACACGTGATGTAGGCCATCAAACCTTCTACACATCTGAGTCAAGCAATTACCGGTAATTAGAGACGTTATCTACCTGGATGATTGAGCTTACAAACTTTTTTTTTTTTAAATATAACATGAATGTTTTCACATTGTTTCTACTAAAACAAATTTTTGAATATTGAGTTACATTTCAAAACAAAGATGTGTCTAGAAAGAAACTGTATGCACATTTGGACAAATTAAGCCGTTTTGCTTGTCTAAAGATGATTATGCAGTATGAATATATACAAAGTCCCCACATACTGACACAACTGAACATTTCCATAAATTCAGTTTACTCTCATGTAAACCGGCATGAGCTCTCTGAGCCAGATGAATAAAAAAGAATTTAGAAAGCCACAATGCAATATTACTGTAAATGCAATTACAGACTGAGGTTATTTGCTGACTTCTGGCAGCGCTGGTTCATACTAGCATTTTAGAAAAAGTGCATACACAGCAGGACTTCGGCTTTAGTGTAACAGGAGAAAGCAGAACACCAAGTGGACCATGAACAGTTCAGATAACATATGGAAAGGATTACGAGTCCTGCCAGTTCTTAAATTAGGTTTTAAAACTATGTTTATTGAATGAGTATAAAACCAATTGAAAATGTTGAAAAAGGGTGCTTTTTCAGTTCATGACACCTAACTATTGCATCACTGGCCCTTTAGTGAACCTGACTACATAGTCCTCGCATATTATTACCACAATAACTCGTCAATGCATGTATGCTCATTAACATAAAAGTTAAACATCCGGAAGAAATTTGACTTGCAATAAGTTTGCAAGTCTAGAACAGGTACGGAGGGCAAAAGTGGTGGCATCACAACTGTGACAGCATCTTACAGTCCCTGAAAACATTACAAGAAAAGTTCAGCGAACAGAGGATCAGAATCAGAATGCTCTTATTATCCTTGCACAGTGAAATACAGCAAAATTACTTCCCATACAGCCATCCTAAAGGTGGACAGAAGTGTACAGGGGGGTGCAACTTCTAAGATGTGCTGCCCCTATTGCTTAGATAAGAAAAAGGGAAGAGAGCACAAGGAGAGAGGTATAAACAAGGATCTCTCACACCGTGTCCTTGACAGGGCACGGTTTGAGGTATCAAAAAAATCTACCACAGCAACGCAAGATAAATAGACATAATACAAATGCGAGTTAGTGTCTGCTTTCACCGAGGGCAAGCAAGAAAAAAAATGCATCATAGACACAATAGACAGCATTACCAGTTGTTGGCAGAGTTTGACAGGTCATGTTGTTGGTTTTGTGCAAGACTAGATGGTCATATTATGCAATTGTCCAACCTCTGGAACCAGTTGGTATGTCAGAACGTCCATGCACATCATGATGGTCACGATATTGTATCGTGCAAGCTTCACAGAACCGCATGACACTTGCACCTTCCAACCATACACAGGTTTTGTACTCTTTCCATCATCCCATGTCATCCTGCACAGTGTTTGGACAACTGGCAACAGCTGTGGGCTCGCCATCCCAGGCCTAGGCTGTCATTTACACCAGGACCGAGATAGCCAGGTTTGGAGCAGTCCCATCGTGGAGGCATGAATGAATGAAGACTGATGTTTTATCACATTCATTAATGACGCTCTAATCAACATTTGCTTAAAAAGCCAATTGTAACCACTCCTAAAGACTTTCTGTCTGGTACAGCATAAGGCCATGCTCCAACTGATCTTCACCCAGCATTTAATAATTTCTTTGCCACACAGGACATCTTCTTGTGCCAGCAAACACTGTGAAAAACTGTGTTAAATACACAATATACTGTAAACACAAGTGTTAACTAAGTTGAATTGTCAACCAAAATTAAACATATAAACAAAAACAGAATATGTAAACATATCGTGTGCGTCTTCTGACCAAACATTTAAGAAGAGGTGTTATTGTCCATATTGTCCATTTTTCCCATGATGTCTCGGACTATCTTGCTTTCTGCTCATGTCCATACACACATGAAGCTTAAAAGCCTTAAATGGTCGTGCACACTGAATGCTCACGCCTAAGTGCGGTACTCAATTCCACCAACAGATTTCACTAACACGACATAATTGAAATGATTTTTCCTGCAAGAGCTACACAAACCATTTAATATTTTCCAAGGTATCGTAGAAAAAAACATAATTTTAATTTGATTTGAGATACTTTCACCTGTTTGACTTTGTGTGCATGGTAGCTCCAAGGAGAGATTGGAGTCACTGGAGCGTTGGAGTCTTGCCAATGTTGTGGAGAAACACACCTGTGTTTCTCCTGGTATCATGGTGTGAGGAGCCATAAGGTCTGACTGCAGGTCACCTCTGGCAGTGATTCAGGTGACCCTGATGGCACAACACTACAGTGTCATCCTACATTTGTCTTACCCTTCCTGAGACAGCACCCATGTGCAGTCTTTCAAGACAACACCTGTTCATTGCACCTGCTTCTATGGATTCTGTGTTATGTTGATGATTGTGTCATGTCTGTGTCATGATTGTTTTATTATGTGTACTGTATGTATACAACGCACACAACATGTATGCTTATTAACATAAAAGTTAAGCATCCAGAAGAAATTTGACTTGCAATAAGTTTGCAAGTCTAGAACAGGTACAGGGGGCAAAAGTGATGGCATCACAACTGTGAGAGCATCTTCCAGTCCCTGAAAACATTACAAGTAAAGATCAGCAATGTGCAGACTTTGTGCAGTAAAATCAATTACCAACTACAATGCTATTATGCTAGATCTTAAAGGCCAGTTCCAACAGCTGTAGGTGATCTTGCAGAAAGAGAGGATACAACAACTGTATGACTCCATTTTGCACCAGATAACCACTTGTATTCAGACCTGAGGGGGGTGCCATACACTATGAGACCAGCAGTGGGTTCATTCTTTCAACACAGTTATACATTTAATCTGATAATGTAATCAGTCACATGACTTTTCAACAGGGCAGCATGGTGGTTCAGTTACTAGAACTGTTGCCTCTCATCAAGAAGGTTGCCGGATCAAATCCCGGTCAGGGATCTTTCTGGGTGAAGCTTGCATGTTCTCTCCGTGCATGCGTGGGTTTTCTCCGGGTACTCCGGTTTCCCCCCGCAGACCAAAAACATGCATGTTAGGCTGAATGGTCACTCTAAATTGTCCCTAGGTGAGAGTGTGAATGGTTATTTGTCTCTGTGTCCCTGTGATGGACTGGAGACCTGTTCAGGGTGTACCCGGCCTCTCGCACAGTGACAGCTGGATATGGGCACCATGACCCAAAAAAGGAAGAAGTGGTAAAGATAATGGATGGATGGATGGATGGATGGATGGACTTTTCAACATTTGCTATTTTCTTTCATTTCCACAGCTCTGGCTAGGTTTATACCATACCACACCATACCATTTTATTTATATAGCACTTAAAACAGCAACAAGGCCAACCAAAGTGCTGTACAGCAAAAACAAACAAGCAAAGGACAGCAAAAAATACATAGATCCAAATAGGTAAAGATAAGAAGTAAATGACTAACATTATACAATACAGACAAGTTAAAATCAACTCACAGTGTCAAAAGCCCGGGAATAAAGGTGTGTTTTTAAGCGAGACTTAAAAACAGTGAGAGAGGGAGCCTGCCTGACATGTACTGGTAACTCATTCCACAGTTTTGGACCTGCAACAGAGAAGGACCTGTCACCTCTGAGCTTAAAATGAGTGCCTGGAACCAATAAAAGCATCTGGTCTGCTGACCTCAGAGAGCACAGTGGGACATATGGCTGCAGCAGATCAGCGAGATATAGTGAGATTATAACTTTTGTGGTTAGGGAGTGCAAAGTCAACAATTAACCATTGTGTGCACTTGGGCACATAAAGATCAAACCAATTTGTTTTCAGACATACCTTGGAATTATCAATTATCTGGTTCATTTGGATTGTTCCACCTGTTCGATTAATATGTGGAAAGGTGGAAAAAACTATGGTTTCATTGGGTTGATGTGTTATTTTCAATTTTGCTAACTAATTTTCTTTTTTAGAAAAGACATATTGAACCGTTGCACATGAGTGAGGAGCAATCTGATGCTGTTCATAAACTGCTCCATGGATTCATTTCTGTGAAGGTTCACGACTCGAGAAGCCAGCCAATCATCTGTCACTCAGACTAAGCTGCTGAGTTTTAGATTGGAGTTGGGATGTGCTCGCCACTGTGAGATTAAGGGAGACTGATCGATGGCCTTTCTGATTGGCTCTCAGAGTATTTCCACAGCATCCAGTCCCCTTGCTATCGCTGGTTGCTCTCAGCCGAGCCAAAAGCAATTCTTCCTCCACACAGGGGCCAAATAAGATCACTGACCTGAAGCTACGAGGCCACGCCTGGAGCCTCCATCTCCATCAACCAGCATTTCTCATTCTCTGGATGAAATAATAGAAAAAAGGAAAAGGAAAGATGTGTGGATAGAGACAAATTGAGGTTTATTTGAAGGGATTTTGCACAAATATACAAACTTAACTTTTTATTTATTGTGAAGGTTCCTGGCATGTTTAGTAATAAATCCTCACAACTTTCTGTGTTGCTCTCTCCAGATGTTACCTGTCACTCAGACTCAGTGGGAGGCTCTATGGTGTTCTTTTTCGTTGCAGTTTGTCTGTAGGTGGAGCTCCTTCTTTTTCTGTTCTGAGACTTTGCGGTTGTTACTACTGCAGGTTCTCCTCTGTGTATTCAAAGCGAACTGCAGTAGTTGCTGTTGGAAATGTAAAATGCATGACTTCCTGCAAAGCACAGGGACTAACTTGTTGTAAACGAGACAAGTCTTGCATGAGTGAGGCAGAAATTCTGTAAAAACTGGAATAAAAATACCGACAACATGAACGTGCTGCTCACTTAAAGGCTGCCAGCAAATGTCTGAAGAGTACATTTGTGTGAAATAAATCAACGGTGAAGCTGAATATTTGATCAGGGGAAAATGTTTGCTGCCTTCACCAAATTAAATAAGCCCCTAGATGTCTCCTTTAAAGATTTGGCTTTTAATTTCCACCTGTGATGTCCCAATAAAGTACAAAGAGAGTCAGCGGTGCTCTATTTCTGGTGCGCAAAAAAATATGAACAAAACAAATGTGAAAAATGAATTTAAAAACACATTTTTAATCATTCATGTAACTACATGAATTTATTTAGCTCACTTTTTCAACTAAATACTGTTTTATATCAAACACTTTCTACAAAAGCTCAGTGCTGACATGCAGGTAGCTTACTGACAGATGTTTGAAATCTAAATTATATATATTTTTTTAAGTTTAGCACTTGACTTGCCAATTGTTAACCTGCTTCTTCAGTGTATGAACAGTGTTTTATAACAGTTTAAAAATGGTTGTTGTTGCTTTATAAAGTGTTTACAAACTCATAATTAATCTGTTTGCAATGCATTCATATTATTACACACCAGAAGTCGTCTTCTGAAGAAATGTTGAATACCATTTTGTGAAATTCCAGCAATTTTGAACTTAATTTAGAATAATATAAGCGGACAAATTATGAATGTTTTGATGTTAACCAAACATTTCATTAACCAGTGGTTGATGTTTAATGAAACTCTCTGACAGTAACCACTGGATGAACTTCTACAACTGATTACATTTTCTAGTTAATCACATTGAAAATGGCCGTCACAGCAAGTGACTTTAGCAATGGCTAAACTCAGTCAGCTTTACAGATATGGAGCTAAAGTTTGGTGCGCTAGTAGCTGAAAGCCATCAGTATGCAATATATTTGTTTAAAACTCTTGAAGTCATCCTTTTCTGTCTTTGAGCAAAACATCTCATGAATCAGTGGATAGATTTTGGTGGAACTTTCAGAAAGTAATCATTGAATGTATATGCACAGCTGATTAAGTTTAGGAGACAGCCCGATTTAAGATGGTCCTACATGACCTTTCAGTGTAAAGCTCACTAAGCTGTAGCTTATGGGTGCCATTTGTAAACTTACACTGTCAAAAATTAACAGCAATATTTATGGTTTATTTAGTTTTTCATAAGAAAAAAAATTTTTTTCAAAGTTGTATTTTCACCATGTTATTTATACATTTAGAAATGTCTTAGTTCCAAACTAAATATTTAATTTACAAGCTAACAATTTAGTTTACAAACTAAATACTTAACTTGCAAGGTAAATATTTAGTTAGCAAGCTAGTTTACAAACTAAACATACATGTTTATGTCCAAGCTAACAAACTAAATATTTAACTTGCATGTTAAACATTTAGTTATCAAATTAAATATTTATTTTGGGAACTAAATGTTTAGTTTGGGGGAAAAAAATTAGATCCGAACTAAATATTTAGTTAGAAAATTAAATATTTATTTTAGAACTTAAATGTTTAGTTTGGAAAATAAATATTTAGGTTTGAGCTAAATACTTAGTTAGCTAATTAAATATTTATTTTGGAAATTAAATGTTTAGCTTGGCAAAAAAAATTAAGTCTGAGCTAAATATTTAGTTAGCCAATTAAATATTTAGTTTAGGAATTAAATGTTTAACTTGGAAATTGAACGTTTAATTTGGAAATTAAATATTTAGCTTGGACAATAAATATTTAGTTTGGAAATTAAATATTTAGTTTTGACAATAAATAGCTTGGACAATAAATATTTTGTTTGAAAATTAAATGTTTAGTTTTGAACATAAATATTTAGCTGAATTTACACCTGAATATTTAGTTCACTAACTAAATATTTAACTTGCAAGTTAAATATTTAGTTTGTAAATTAGACATTTATCTTTGACATAAGCATTTATATTGTAAACTAAATATTTATTGTGGAGCTAAATATTTAGCTTGCTAACTAAATATTTAACTTGCAAGTTAAGTATTTAGTTTGTAAGCTAAATATTTAGCTTGTAAATTAAATATTTAGTTTGGAACTATGACATTTATAATTGTATGAATGACATGGTGAAAATGTGACTTTGGGAAACATTTTTTATTTTTTTTCCAAGGCTAATAAACCAAAATATTGCTGTTAATTTTTGACTGTGTAACTTTACAAACTTCACCCCATAGTAGTTCTTTTGCAGAAAGCATCAGATTGTACTCCAGGATTGTACAACACATTCTGTTCGCCATTCTCCCATAATGCTAAAAGCAGGGCAACAGTTGTTCAATACACAGTCTCCCTCATTTCACCTGCTAAAGCTTGTAACTCTTTCAGAGTACTATAAAAGTCCAATTCCTCACACGCCTGAATATGACTGACCAATAAATCAGTTTTTCTTTCCGAGCTTTGAAAAGTTTTGGCTCAGATTTTTTAAATGTCCCAGAATGTCACTGTAGTGAACCAGCTCACGGTCAGAGTCAACTTGAACATCTTTTATTTTTCAAAGCAATTTTTTGACATACCTTTGTTTATTTGTAGAAAGTCAAAATGTCTGCTTGGAAAAGGTCAATTTAGCTGTTATTAAATCAAGCATCATGAGCAGGACGAGCTCATTAGAGCTTAATCGGCCTTATCAAGATGTTTAAAATTCTCTTCTGCCCTCTAGTGAGAAAACACTGAAGCTACTTTTTTTTTTTTATTCCAGGTGAATTTGTCACATTTTTAAACTCCACTCCTCGATTTTAGCACAAACACACAGGAAAAGCCTCGTCTCAGAAGGTTTGCCTCCTCCCATGACCATAAAACTAAAGTTTAGCTCCAAGCATCTGTGTAGTCCCCCCAAACCCCACCCAAAACAAACAGGAAACATTATATTTTTTTTTCAGTTTTATTTGTTATTCATTTTATTACTCCTATGAAAGAAATAGAGACAATAACAAGAAAGTTGCTGAAGGAATTTAGATGGTGTCTGTCACTTAGTGCAGGAGCTCCAACACCAACGTAATTCAATGCAGATGTTCAACTAATGACTACGTTCTGAAAGTTTTATGTCCAGTGGTTCATCACATATTTTATTAAGACTGACAAAAGTTGTTAGACTTTAATTGCACTTTGATAATATAGATAGAATAATTAAAAATGGGACGGTCAACAGCACTGCAATAAAGGAACGCAAACTACAGGCTTCTAAGATTATCATTACTAGGATGTTTTGTTTGTTTGTTTTGAGTCTGTTAGATAATCTTTAATAACTCATGAGCATATAGCATAAAAACCAGCTGTTTCTCCCCGTCAGTACATCCAATGGCTCTCCTGCTACTGTTTCTGAAGGATGATGGGACAAAACAAAACAAAACAAAAACAAAAATTTCCACCTGTCAGTTTAGATTCATCAAAAAAATAAAAATAAAAATTGAGACAAAGCCCCATTAGTAGAAAACTTGTGCAGACAGGTTCAAGGTTCTTTATTGTCATTAGCATCACATGTGGTACATGAGGTGGAACAAAATTGTGCACTCCAGGTCCCAGTTACACCCAAAAATAGCAAAAGTATAAAGTATAAGAAGAAACAGTATTCAAGGATCTACGATATACGCTAAACAATAATAATATCATACGGTGTATTAAACAGCAGCCTGAACAATGAATCTGTTGTGAGCAGATGGTATGAATATAGGAGCTTAAGGTGAGAAATCAGCAGCATGGATAATCAGCAGCACATATAAAGTGTTAGTACAGTGGTTATCCTGGTTAGAGATTCATGAGTCTAACAGCCTCAGGGTAGAAGCTGTTCCTCAGTCTAGTGGTTCTACACTTAATGCTCCTCAACCTCCTTCCTGAGGGGAGCGGAGCAAAAAGTGTGTGCTGGGTGAGTGGGGTCCTTCATGAAGCAGGTGGCCCTCTTCCTGCATCTGGAAGTGTAAATGTCTGTGATAGTGGAGAGACTGACTCCAACATCTTCTGTGCAGCCTTCACCACTCTCTGCAAAACTTTTCTTTCTGCAGCTGTGCAGCCTCCATGCCACATGTTGATGCTGGAGCACAGGATGCTCTCCACTGCACGCCTGTAGAAGGAGGTGAGGACTGAGCTTCCCAGTCCAGCTCGTCTCAGCCGCCTGAGGAAATAGAGTCTCTGATGATCTTTCTTGATCAGGCAGAGGTTGTTGTTGTTGTATTTGTAGCTGGAGACCACTTCCACCACAGACCTTCCTATGTGCAGTGTGTGTGTGTGTGTGTGGGGGGGGGGGGGGGGGTGGAGGTGTGTTTGCTCCCTCTGAAATCCACAATCATCTCATCTTTTTCACATTGATTTGAAGGTTGTTCTTACTACAACAGCTGTCCAGGTGTTCCATCTCTTGCCTGTAGCTGGACTCATCATTGTTTGTGATGCATCCAACCACTGCTGTGTGGTCTGGAAACTTTACAATATGACAACCTGGATGGGTAGGTGCACAGTCATATGTGAGCAAAGTGAACAAGAGGTGGCTCAACGCACAGCCCTGAGGTGTGCCAGTGCTGAGTAGTATGGTGAAGGATGAGAAGTTGTGGATCCTCACAGACTGTGGCCTGTTGTTTAAGGGTTCCCGGCTCTGGCCTTAAAGCACACCCTGTACGTATATAACACTGTGTTGAGGTTTGCATAGAAACCTGACCCAACAACAGGCTGAAGATAAGCCTGCACAATGAGGTAACTCTGGAATCATGCATCATAGTTTTTTATCTGTTTTTCACTCAGCGTGCTGCAGTGTTGGCCAGAACTCAGTAACATGCACGGATGATGAAGAGGCTGAGGGAATAAAAGAGTTCTCTTAAACATTTGTCTGTCACTAGTTAATCAACAGTTATCAGTCATTTGGTCTGAAAAGTGAAAAACAGGTTTATTTTAGGCTTTAAAGTAAATGAAAACTACAGCAACAAACAGTTTAATGCAGGTATTTCAAGTTTGCTTCAAAACATCTAAAGTACTAAAAGCTGGCAGTCCTTAATTTGCTATTTATTTCTGTTTACTTGTTTATTTTTATTGTGTTTACCTTGTAATTTTGATTGTTTAAATCACATTTACCATTATATGTGAGAACCTTTTGTAGACCAAATTCCTTTTCCATTTGTGCTTCACCTGCGCAACAATTCAAATTGTCTGATTTAAACAGCCCAGTTCAGCCAAGAGCAGATCAAATTGAAGTTTTAAGGGGCTGTCCACATGAAAACTGTGTTTTCAAGTTTATTTACATATAGCGCCAAGTCACATCAGAATTCATCTCAGGGCACTGAACAGACGTTTTGTAACACAACGTGTGAAAACGGGTTCTGAAACACCACTCTTGCATTTTCACGAGGACGGCCAAAAACACCCCCTTTTAAAAATAATAATTTTAAAGCCCCAACGCTATCTTAACCTACAAACAAGTCAGAAAATGATTGCAGATTACTTGCTTGCATTTGTGTCTCTCAAAGCCTTGTTTCCTGTTTTTGGTGTGAACTGTGTCAGCGTTGCAGAATCACAGACGAGTCTTACTACAGTGTTTATGGTAATTTTTGATGTTTTCATTTGGACGAAAACAGTGGTGTGTACGAATATATTTTTAGAAATGACAAGTAAAAAGATATGATTGGAGAATGTGTTTTTGTGTGGACAAGGTCGTCATACTGGATGGAACCGGCTATACTCATGATCCATTGGTGGCTGGATCATTGTGAATTTGGAAAAAAAATCCTTCTGAGTGGAAAAAATCAAGACTCTACTATTCTCTTACTGCTCAACAAACAGCTTTTTTGGTTGTTTTTTTTTGCCACCCCAAGATGCTCACCCATGCCCGGGCTGCACATTACAGATCAGCAGCCCATTCTTATCTACCACGTATACACAATTGCACCCTGCCTTGTTTCACTAAGGCATGGACCAAGTTTATTTGTAGCTACGTGCTAGTAGATCATATCATGCAAGCACAACATTACCATCACAGGTATCAGGTTTGCCTATATTGTTTTTATGACTGTGCCACAGTCACAATCAAAGCCTAGGCATTAGACTGGCATGGCCTGTCCTGTTTTAATTCTTAATGACCAAGCTACGTTAGTGCATGTAAGCTCCACGTCATGAAAGAGCAGCTATCTTTACCACAATGCTTCATCCAATTCCATAATACGGTGCCACCATGATTAAAAATCTCTTTTAATGAAGTTTTGTGCCTGCTCAAAAGCCTCCAAACTTATTGCGCAATTTCATTCATTCATTCATCATTCTAATCATTGCACTCTGTATTCATTGGTTAACTGGACATCATGAACTTCACGCAGACTCTCTCACTGGTACATTTTCATTTTTGAATCACTTCTTGGTCTGTTGCCTTCATACATCTCCTCCTGTATGTCACTTGGTCAGTGCAGCTACAGCGTGTGCTTTCAGGACATCATTACCTGCAGCGTCCCCTCAGTGCGGAGCAAACTTGGCAAAAGGGCCTTCTCCTACTTGGCTCCCGTTTCCTGGAACACCTTGCAAAAAGACCTGAAGTTGATGACTTTGACCTCTCTAAGGGATTTTAAACAACTGTTAAGTTCATGGCAAAAATCAACGCAGACGTTTCTGTTTTTAGTATTTTGCACCACTTAATAATGTATTGTATTGTTCTGCCTTTAAGTCACGTTTTGTTTTTTTTTGCATAATTTGCATGCCCTGCGACTTATACGCCAAAGTAACATATTTATGTTTTTTTACCCATATTTTAAACCAATTTTTGGCTGAAATATGAGCATTTTCATTCATTCTGACATTGAAAATTTTGAACGCTACCATTTTCAGCCGCTGGATGGCACTCGAGTTGTTTTATATAATTTATTATATTTACTTCTCGTTTTTATATGCTTTTATGATTGTCTGTTGTTGTCTGTACCTCATCTGTGTTCTTTGTTTAAAACAGGTCTCTTTGTAAATGAGTCCTCGGGGCTCAATGAGACTAACCTGTATAAATAAAGGTTGAATGGAAAAAAAAAAGCATACATTAAGGCAAGCCCACTGGACCCTGCAAAGACCGTCCAGGTACTGGCAGATTTTGAAATATTGTAGTGGAGTTATACAGAGTGAAAAAGGCCCAACAAAAATAAGCAAAGTTTGAATTAAACAGCTTTTTGATAAATATGTTGTGAAAATAAATATTTTAATCAGCAAGTATAATTTTTGAAGCTTTTCTGTCATGGATACTACAGGGCTGGTTATTAATTAATTATTGTTAACTGGTTAGGTCGTTGAAAATAAGTTGCCATGCTTGCTTGTTTTTTGTTTTGTTTTGTTTTTTTACTTAAGGTCTACAGACAAACAGCTTATGACCAACCATCCACATGAACAAGGAGTCACTTTCTTTGCAGTCAACAGTTCTCATGAGTTCGTACAACATGCACCAAGTCAGTCGCCCCCGCTGACGTCCACTGGGAACATCACACTGACTTCCTTCGCTTGCCAAACATGTTGTTGATGAGTTTGGCCATGGACTTGGAGCCGCTGTAGCGCCGTCTGTCGGCTCGGTACTTCAGGTGCTCCATCACCTGGCGGATGAGCTGCGTGAAGAGGTTGGCGATGTCCTGGTAGCTCTCAGCCGCTGAAACTTCCTGGAAGTGGCATCGGTTCTCCTGAGCCAGGCAGCGGCCTTCCTCCTCGCGCACCTGTCGGACGTGGCACAAGTCCTGCTTGTTTCCCATGAGACAAACAGGAACCTCCGTGTCCCTGAAACAAGAAGAAACGTTAGTGTTGGAAAAATGAGGCGAAGGAAAAATGGTAACACTTTACAATAAGGTACACAAAATAGAATAGAATAGAATAGAATAGAATAGAATAGAATAGAATAGAATAGAATAGAATAGAAACAGCCTTTATTGTCCCACGGATGGGAAATTCAAGTGTAACAGCAGCAACAGCAACAACAATATGTACCAGGAATGTACTAGGAACTAATGTACTAGGAAACACCTCAGGAAGGAATCAGGAACAAATCAGGAGCTAAAGGGTAGTTACTATGGAAACCAAATGGAGTGAATCAGGAGCTAATGGGTAGTTACCCAGTACTTAATGGGGAACACACAGCCAAGTCTTATTAGGAGACTACTGGTTAGTTACCTTGTAAACGAAGAGGAACTAATCAAGAACTCATGGGCAGTTACCATGGAACCCAAAGAGGAATGAATGGGTAGTTAACCAGTACTTACTGGGGAACACACAGCCAAGCCTTATTAGGGGACTACTGGTTAGTTACCTTGTAAACGAAGAGGAACTAATCAAGAACTAATGGGTAGTTACCATGGAACCCAAAG
>NC_056507.1:6495280-6508020 GCF_014905685.2 Nematolebias whitei
AGAGGAACTAATCAAGAACTAATGGGTAGTTACCATGGAACCCAAAGAGGAATTAATCAGGAACAAATTAGGAGCTAATGGGTAGTTAATCAGTACCTACTGGGGAACACACAGCCAAGCCTCATTAGGGGACTACTGGTTTGTTACCACAGAAACATGGTTAAGACGACAGCAGTATAATATTATGAAATGTGTAATGTTTTTCATCAGTAGGTTTACAAAAGAGATAATCCAATAAAATCAGTAACCACTAGGAAACAGGTTATTGACAATTACGAGCTGTGACCTCACTGGTGCAGGGTTTATTCAGAACCCACATGGAGAATTTCTCCTCCGTTTCTGTGGTAACAAACCAGTAGTCCCCTAATAAGGCTTGGCTGTGTGTTCCCCAGTAAGTACGGATTAACTACCCATTAGCTCCTGATTCATTCCTGTGGCGTTCCCCAGTAGTTAATCAAAATTTGTGTACCTTATTGTAAAGTGTTACTGGAAAAATGTACCCGTGAACAAGAATTAATTTAATGGGTATCCTCAATGCATGATTGTGATCTTTTAATTGAAAAAGTGCCGTTGACACAGCTCCCATTTTGGAAATACTTTCCAAATGGTTCCAGAGGGAATACACATCTATCTCTTTTATGAGTAAAACATGTTTTCCGTTGTCATAACACACAAATAATTCACATTCTGCTCTCCTTATCTCAACTACACCTAGCGGATCTCTGTGTACTCCCTAACACGCTGCACACCTCTTCCCTCTCGTTTTGCAGGATGTCTTGGCACAGAGGAGGCAGCCTGACAGATGTGGATGGCCTATTTTTTCAGCACGTCAGATTCTGTAGATGCCTGTGTGTTTGCAGTGAAACCCTCACTTGTCATCATGTCATCATTCAGAAGGCTCAGTCAGAACTCCCAGCATTCCTCCGTCTCAAACCCGCACACAGATCCCTGTTCAGCCTCAGAAATGCTTTCTGCTGTCTTTCTACCATGTTTTCAAAAAGTCTGGGGTTGTAGATGTTGATAAGTCAGAGAAATTGCTTTCTTTTATTGTGAAAATATTTTCACATCAACCAAAAGGTCAGCTTGAGAGCTGCATCATATCATTATCAGGATTATTTCCAATGCCTTTTTAAAATTTCAGCTGTTATAAAGAAGCTTTCTTACTCCTTAGGGTCCAACGGTGAAAAGATTTACTTTGATACCATCAGACAGATCTTGTGTCTGGTAAAAAGTTTAGAGAGTTATTGCACAAACGCTCCAGTGTCACTTTTTTTCCTCCATCCTTCCACATTTTGTTTGGTTATGTTGCCATGCTCTCCTCATCGTCTATCTCCATGTTCAGTGTTGCCTGTCACCCATCCTCAGCTCCTGTCACCCTGCACCACGCCTACTCTGCCCTGTCACAGCCATCAGCTCTCATCATGTTCACCTGCTCCGCCCCCTTCTTAAGCCCAGCTCATCTCCCACTCAGTGCCAGATTATTGAAAGCTTTTTGCCAGCAGAAATCCAGCGTCCCTTGTTCTGATTCCTGACCTTGAACCTCAGCCTTGTTTCTTGACTCCTCGCCTTGCCTTGCCCTTTCTGGATTTATCTGCTTCGTCTGACCACGGTACCGACCTTATCTTTCTCCTCCTTCGACTACGCCTTTGGATCACGTTCTGGTTCTGGTATCTGCTCTCTGATCTTTTGTGTATGACCCCTGCAACGTTTACTGGACCCTGTTTCTGGACCTGCCCTCCCCGGACCACGCTCAGCACCATGGTCTGCTCTGTTGCAGCTCTCACTGCACAAGTGACGTCACCAGGTTCAGCGCTTCTACAGCTCTTGCCCAACCACAGACTGAGAAGCTTAGTGACATTCATAGCAAGTCTCAAAACTCCTCGTCCGCTTCATAGTTACTAACCTGTCTCTCTCTACAGACTGAACCCCCACCTGGGCCCTGACCTCCACCAGAAGCTGCAATAAAAATAAACATTTTAAACCATTCCTGGTGTTTGGTGTTGTGTGCTGATCCAAAACCCCGTTCTTGTCGCTCCATTTTATCTTCAAGAGGCTTTGAATTGCCAAATAACTTTTAATTTAGTAAAAAGACCAATTAAAACGTTCGGAACAATTCACAACTTGGTATCTCCATCCATTATCTTTTACTCGCTTCTTCCTTTTCGGGTCATGGGGGTCACTGGTGCCCGTATCCAGCAGTCACTGTGCGAGAGACGGGGTCTCAGCTTGTTAAATTTAGCTTCTTCTCACCCTTTGCAGTTGTCCGCACGTGCCTCCCTGATTTGCCGCAGGATGCTTTTGGCGTTGATGAAGGAGGTGCAGTCGCTGATGTTGTAAACCACCACAAAGCCATCTGCCCAGTCCACCGGCTCCTCCAGTATGCACCTGGCCTCTGAGCTCTGCCAAAAATTAAAATAAAAATAGGTGTGCTTTTATGTTGAATGTGTATGTATGCATGAAAATCTTAATTAATTCAGGCTGCCGAAAGAAAATAAAATCAGAATTGAGTTGTACACAAACTCAGTTCTGTGAAATGTTACATGAAATTTGGCAAGTCGTCATCCTTAAGGTTGATTGATTATAATATCATGTACAGTATGTGATGAACCTAATTGGCTGGTTTTCCCGTGCAGTGAGTACAAATCCACTGATTTCCAAAGAACATCAGATCAAGAAGGATTTACGGCTGCATGCTTGACCTTGAGCGAAAAATTAATGGAGTACTGAAGGTGCTTTCTGATGTGCTTGAAAGTATTTCAAAGGGAAATTGAAACACTTAATGTAACATATGGGCTAAGACTGAACACACTGACCTTGAGGAGAAATAACTGGCGTTAAAAAATTGAGACGTGAGGCACGAGACTGTAAATACCAGTTTAAACCTGTTCTCTTTATTACCTTCATAGTTTTGTTACGAACGGGAGGCGCTAAAAGGAGTCCAACTGGCAAAGACAATGACCAGCTCTTATTCTGCTGAGCCCAGGAGGATTCCAGTAAAATACTGACGTCTAGTAAAAGGCATCTCAGGTCTTTTGTCCCGATGGAAGAAAAGTAAGTAAAGTTATGGGCCTCTTCTTAAAAAAAAAAAAAAAAAAAAGCACAGACTATAAGCTTAAATTGCCTTGGGATACCTTCATAAACCTTCTGGATTCCCATCTTAAAAGCACCAGATTGTACACGTGCCAGTAAATATATGACCACAGCTTGCTAAAGGTCAGGGGCATGTGCAGCTTCCCTGCAGCCTGAAAAGCAGCCAGCGTTGTTCTGCTGTTGTGTCAAATTCTTTGCAGACACACCGTGTCATCCACGACATGGTCAGAAGGAAATTAATAAAAGTTATGGTCTGTGTTGGTGTTTGACACTCAGAAATGATTAACAACAGGACGTAGGTTTTACATTTCTTAACGTTTGCGTGTATGTGTTTCACAAATAAAAGTAATAAAAAGCTCACGCATTGGGAGGCCTTTCATGCAGTAAGTGCTAAAATCAAAAGACTGAAAAAACGCAGAGTTTACTATAAAATAACGGCAGCCGTTGAGTTTCAGTCTGCCAGATGAGACAAAAAACAAAATATTAACAGGAACGCTTTGAGTCCTGCCACAGTTTATTTTTCCCAATCAAACATTTTAGCACTAAAACTAGTTCAGATAAGTTTGTACCTGAGAGCAGGGGTCAAAAATCTCCAAATTCAGCTGCCTGCCATCAATTGAAAGCCTTTTATGGTAGAGAGAATCTGCAATAAAGATTCAAAACAGACAAAAATTATGAATTCATTCAACCTTTTTTTATATACAGGTTAATCCCATTGAGCCTCGGGGACTCATTTACAAGAGAGACCTGAATTTTAACAAAGAAGGATGACAACAATGGACATAAGTGAACTGGCGTTTCATGCGGCATGTCTATTTTGTGTTTGGTAATTGTTTCAACTTTAATCAGACTACAAAATTACCATAATAAATCATTTATCCATTCATTTTGTTAACCTACTTCTTACTTTCCAGGTTACATGGAGCTGGTGTCTAGCTCCAGCAGTCACTGTGAGAGAGGCGGGGGACACCCAGGACAGATCTCCAACACAGAGACATATAAAGACATATAACCATTCTCACTCTAACCCAAATTCGGGCCCAGGCCATGATAATGTGATGGATGGGCAGGCTGGGTCAGTGTCAGGCTTTTGATTGCATCAGCGGATGAGCCACGATCCAATTATATGGTAACATGGCTTGTCATACATTCCAAATATATGGCAACATGGCTTGTCATACAATCACACATGTGGCCATTTCACCGCGAGCTGACCGGCCTTGAAAGAGACAAAAAGTTCAGTTTAACTTCAGATGGGACTGTACTGCCAGGAAGCGATCCATCACCCAAATGGGCGTTCATTCAGCCGCTGCACTCAGCGGACATGCGTGGCCAACAACCCAAACAGGTGAGATCCCAAAGCAGACGTGTCAGAGCAGTCCGTGTCTGAATAAATCAGAATGCAGGCAGAAACAGGGATTGAATGCGCTTTGACGGCCATGAAAGGACAAACACCCCCATAGCCCCGATCTTCTGCCCCTTTTATTCAGCCGCACGTGTCCGCCGACAGTTAATAACTATATAAGCGATCAAAGCTTAATAAAATATGTCAGGCGGGGTTCGGACCTGTAATTACTGTTAATTCGTTGGGTCGGATGGGGTTCGGAAATGATGGCTACGGGCTGGGGCCAGGTCGGATCAGATTTTTTGGGCCCAAATGCAACTCTACCGGGAGGAGATGTGTTGTGCCAAATCAAAAGATTAAATTTCAAATGTCTTGGTACATCAAATATTGATTTTTTTTGTTTGTTTCTCAAAGACAAATCTTGAATTTGTATGAAACAAACAAGAAGTGTTTGAGAAGCAACATCTATGGGTGTTGGTGCATATATCCCTCCATTCATCCATTATCTTTACCCGCTTCTTCCTTTTCGGGTCACTGGTGCCCATATCCAGCAGTCATTGCGAGAGGTGGGGGACACCCAGTGGTGTAATAAATGTGATACGTGGGTATACAGAGTATACCCGTTAGAAAACCTTGGGAATTTCAGAATACTCACCTAAAAGTTCCCAATGATACATGACATACCACTGGGCACGTGTCATCGTCAACACATTTGGAACATTTTATGGACACGTTGAGTTGGTTCAACCTGTTTTTGGTATAATAACTAATACATCTGTACTTTCTACTTAATACTTAAACATGTTTTGCCTTGATACATTTTCATACATTCTATAACATGTTTTTAATACAAAGCCTGCTGTTGCACAAAGTTTGTTGTCCATTTATTCAAATATAAGCATCAGAGAAATTTTGAAATGTCCAATATGCTTAAAAATCTAAACAAATTGACGATTACATTGTACTAACCAGTGTACTTTGGTTTCTAAGCACAGTATACCCACTACAAAAATGTAGACTACACCACTGGGGACACCTTGGACGGGTCTCCAGTCCATCACAGGGACACATAGAGACGAACGAGACAAACAACCACTCACCCTCTCACTCACCTAGGGACAATTTAGAGTTACCAATCAGTCTAACATGCATGTTTTTGGTCTGTGGGAGGAAATTGGAGTACCTCGAGAAAACCCACGCAGCACGGAGAGAACATGCAACCTCCACCCAGAAAGATCCCAGCCAGGATTTGATCCAGTGACCTTCTCGCTGAGAAGCAACAGCTCTACCAACTGCGCCACAGTGCTGCCATGTTTGTGCATATTTTTCCTATTAAACCAAAACCCCCATCAAAGTATAATTTTTGCCAAATCTGGAAACACTTACTGGCATTGGAGGCATATTCACCGATGAATCGTCTGGTCAAAAACCTCACAAGGACAGCTGGGGGAAACAGATGAAATGAAAACAAGAAAATCAATCATGGCATGATCAGCGTCTCATTCCTCACAGGTGGCAACAGTGGGGGAAATAAAAGAGCCTCGTTAATTCTCGCAGTGCCAACAGACTGTGGGATTGTTGTGCAGAAACTTAAGCTGCACATGAAAGGTGTTGTGGCTTTGCTGGAAGCTCTGTTGCACGTTTGGCTAAATGAATGGTCATATTCCCCCTCTGTTTGCCTCAACGTTACAAGCTGCACATAAAATTGACTGACTGATAGACTGGACCAGTTTTTGTCCCACAGACAATTAGTTTCAGTTACCAGCCTTCTCAGTGCTGACCTTTACTGATGGTGGGCCTGCAGAGGGGTTGGACAGAGCATATAGTTCAGTTATATTAATGTAGACACTGTATTTAATTGAAATGAATCATGCATGCACATGATTAATAAAAAAACAAAACAAAGGACTTTCCGCTCATGGAACTCAACAGCACATTGTGGTGCCATCACCAGGCATAGACGTGACGTCTGAAGAATAAAACAAGACACCCACTGAACGCAGCAACCAGAGCATAAATTGAAATAAATGAGCAAGCATGCACAAACAAACTCCAGAGCTCTGGTGCACGTGCCAGGCCGCGAGAACTGAGACATCCCATTGTTCTGGAAAACACGCAGTCAACCATCATCTGAGCCATCATCGCCAAGACTGAGCATCGCCTGAGTCTTCCTTCACCATCTGCCCTAAGCTGGTCGGCACTCGCCCTGAAATGTACCTGGCCCAGAAAATTTAAGTTGTGACCGCAAAGTCTGTCCTGGGAAATTCTAAAGAACTAAACCAGATTTGTCAAGTGGACAGCTCGTGAAAAGGTGTCACGCTTTGAAAAGAACAAGGGTGAGCTCTGCTTGCATAGAAACAAACTCACAAATGTAAGATATTTAGCTTGAAGTATGTTTATCTCTGTCAGTTATTCTGAGCAGTCATTAAAATGGTCACAGCAGTGTCATAGATCTCCATTTAAAATGTTTTATTTTCTCAACAAACATACAAATATCTTTTTTAGTGTATTGTGACGTTTATGTTTGATTTCATTATCCGTCCCTGATTAGCATCAAAAACAAGCTTTTATGGAAAACCTGTTGATGGCTTTATTTCACACAGTGCATATTGACTGCATCTATTCGCTAAAGCAATTGACCACAATCCAAGGGGATTTGACATTGTTTAAGGGGTGTCCCATTTCACTGTGGAACCAATACTCCTTGCAACTTAATGAAGGGTTTAAAGAGTATAGATCCAGGCGTATAGGTGTGGTAGGGATAATGCTAGGAAATGGAATTTGTCCAGGTAATGATGGTAATATAAAACTATAATTGTGATGAAATAACTATCTACCACCTTATTCCTGAGGGTTCTACCAGAGCCATAAATACGTAGACGCCTCAAGGAGCAGGCTGGCCCATTACAGCGGTACGTCACAGCGTCCGCCATATTGGATGTGGCAGATCTGCCGGTCAATGGACTGAACACCACAAAGCACCGTTTTGCAAAGTTGATGCCTGTCGTTCATATTAATATATTTGGAAAACAAACAGGCGCCAAAAACAACATTTGTAACTTTTCACGTGATTGTTAAAAAATGTTTACTCCCTAAATGTTTGGGTTATAAATAAGCAATACAGCCATGTGTCTATTCATCTGAGAGCTTCTAATGTGTGTAACACTATTACTGTGGTGAGGAATGTAGAAATATTCCTATTTAACATTTAATCTGTGTCTTTAATAACCAGATCCTGAAATGTAGATGTGACGTGTGGATTTTTTTAATAAAGAGCAGTAACGTTCACATTTAACTGATTTTGATTAATCACATTGATGAACATAAATACACCAATATATATATATATATATATATATGTATGTATATATATATATAAATGGCAGCACAGTGGCTCAGTTGGTCGAGCTGCTGCTTCTCTGCAAGCAGGTTGCCCCAGTTGAGATCCTGACCAGAGGCTTTTCTGGGTGGACTTTGCATGTTCTCTTTGTGCATGTGTGGGTTTTCTCCTCCGGATATTCCACCTACGTCCTCCCTTCAAACACAACATTGATGCATTTTTGTTGTAGCAGTTTCCAAGTGCATGAATCTGGAGAGGGAAATGCCAGTACAAATAATTTCTCTCTCATTGATCTTCAATGAAACATTCATCCATCTGAAAACAGAGAATGGATCAGGATTTGCATTTATACATAAGAGTGTTCTGGTTAAAATCAGCCCGTCTCAAATAAGAATATTTTTCTATTTGTTGTTTTAAGTTCTGCGAACAAAACCTCGACAAAGTTAAGCACAATCCAAAATACCAGAGCTAAAAATATGGGGCTTTAAATTAAGAAAATGACAAGCCAAACGTCTGAACTGAGTTTTGAGACACAAAAATACTGACATGCAGCTGTTTTCTGTTTCAAAAGCCACAGTTACATAATTACATGTTTTAATTTAGCTCAGTCTCACTGAACAACATGAAGAACCTGCCAACACAAAGTTCACCCCAAACTAAGAAATAACATGAGGAAAATAACCAAAAAAAATTAAACAAAAGTACATACACTGCATGCAACTTAGTTTTCTATATTATCTTAACAACACTTTAAGAGTTTAAGGTTTCTGTGTATTTACAGACACTGACCAGCCTCTTAAAATATAAATATTACTTGAAGGAGGACCTGAATATGTCAACTTGGACATCTGTCACTAATCAGTTGTTAAAATGTTACTTAATTCTTATAATAACATATATTAATCAGCAGTAATTCACATGGTTATATTATTTTAGCTAATTATGCCAACCATTCTTTTGCTAATGTTGCTTCAGTATGACAGCTTTTTTTTTTTTTTGCTTTGATAGCACCTCATAGGGAAGCAGTCATCTTTGAGTTGGGATTTCAACACAAATCAAATAAGTTTGACACGACTTTACCATAAAACTTAGTGTTAAATGACCATTTTGATATGTTTTTTTTTTCCTTGAAACAATTTTAAAATGATTAATAAGATAAGATATAACTTTACTGATACCACGATCACCACTGTAATTGGTGATGTAAGGCTTATCTGTGCTGCTGATTACCCATGCTGCTGATCTCATGCTGCTGTATTCATTCATACAGACTCATGTTCGGGCTGCTGTTGAATATACCATATTATTTTACATTGTTGGTGTTTAGCATATATCTTAGATCTTTTAGCGTATTATTTATTGTATTGTTTATCTTAGTGTCTATCTTACATCCTTTCTTTTTATACTTTATATTTTTGCTATTTTGGGGTGGAACTGGGACCCTGAGTACACAATTTAGTTCCACCTCATGTGCCACATGTGATGCGAATGACATTAAAGTAACTTGAACTTGAATCAAGCAGTGAATAGTCTTGAAATTAGTCAAAAAGACAGAAAAAGTAGATTTCATTTGATTTTAACCCACGTCATTTAACATACTACATGAAAATGAGCTTTTGGGTACTAAATGATACAAACTGCAAAATGGTGACTGTTAACATTTGCAGCGTGAGCTCTTAACCTTCTGTGTTGTAAAGCCTGAACATGAGAAAATGATCAATAGTTTGTTCTCTGGATGCTTGAAGTACGCACCTGATTTCCCGGCCCCCTGGCTCCCCAGAAGAGCCAGCTTGACGTCGTTCATGCCTGCGTCCCGTCAGGGTCTCAGCCGGCTGTAAGTTGGACTCCTGCAGCTCGGTGAAGGTGCAGGGCCGCTCTGCACACTTTCTCTTCAAAGAGCTGTTTTACTTCTCAGAGCGAGAGAGTGGGGAGAGACAGGGAAACCCACCCACCCACCCCTTGTCCCTCTCTCTGTGTCCCAGAAGTTCTTCTTTCTCTCATACTCTTTCTTTCTTCATTCTGTTTCTCTCTCTGCTTCTCACTCTGTTTCTTCTTCCTTCTATCCTGCATCTATATATCTCTTTCCTGTCGTGGCCCCCCTCCTACACACGGGGTTACCGGAGGGTCAGCACTGACTGAATCCATTGTGCTGATCCTGTCTTTACAAACTGTAACTGTAGTTTAGCTGCTTTCAGAGGACATTTCTAATATTCTTCATCGACGGATGAAAATGTTTACAGCCTGGAAAGTCCCATGTGCAACAATAAACGTGGTTTTACAAAAACGTAAATGTTCTGAATTTCTGTTTCTGATCTAATGATCTGTCAGACGTTCCCAGATTGCTCTGCTTTAAAGCCACAGAATAAAAGTTGCAGAGACGTGTGACCCCGACTGTTTGTTCATAAATGAACCATTTAATAAAGAATCCCCTCGAGCATTTTATTAACTTTTTACTGTTTTATCTCTCTCTGTAACCGTTAATGCGAATAACAAACACGATTTGTAAGTTAATTTGATTTTTGTAGATCTTCTCAAGACCTCACTTGGTGTTTCACATCTCCAACTTTAGGAACAACTGGACTAAATTAACTTCATGAAATAAAATAAAATATGAAAACCTGTTTGAACCTGCATGCTTTATTTCTTCCACTAGAATGTCTCATTTGTGAGTCGAATCTTGCAAATTATAACCGAGCCTGATTCCCTTAATGAGTCAAAATCTAAAACAACTGATCAAAACATACTAACTGCTATTCTCTCAGTTGGTGGTGAAATATCTATACATTTTATTCTTTGTTTTACAATTCCCAAGCAGTCTTCTAACTAATTTGCTGCCTAAAAGATTCGGAGCCACTCACCGATTCCTATTATTTTAATAAACTTTTTTTCTAGATCTCAATAAAACAAATCCAAATAGACAAAAAAAAAGACTAAATTATATTTATTTTATTTTTTCTAATCAGCTGTAGAAGATAATTCATGATTGCATACAGAAATGTTAATAGTATATTAACTTAAAAGCATATCACTTTAGTTTTAGGGTTCTTAGTAGAGAT
The DNA here is from genome assembly GCF_014905685.2 of Nematolebias whitei. Lineage (NCBI taxonomy): Eukaryota > Metazoa > Chordata > Actinopteri > Cyprinodontiformes > Rivulidae > Nematolebias > Nematolebias whitei. Next base: position 6,506,112 of record NC_056507.1, read on the forward strand.
GCTCGATATTGGATTCTGGGCCGATATCCGATCTGCCAATCTGTTAAAACTTATTTGGCCGATAACTGATACCAATACCAATATTTTTCCCTAGATCTACTTACAGAGACTATAGCTTTCTCTGCTGTGGAATTAAAATACTACATTATTCTTCATGGTCTTTGTCAACTTGACCTGATTCCAACAGCAGATGTCTTAAAGGGGGCTGAAAATGATGCAACACTTCAACTTGGATTACGTTTAAAGTCAAATCTATTCAGGACATTTACTCTCTCTAACACAATAACACTCAAAGAGTGCAAGTTTGTAAATTTTCACAAATCTAAACTCCACCTGTTCACAATCAACAAGTGAAACGTGCATAAGTAGTTGTGCATTTAATGGATAATACACTTGACAGTTTCTTAAATTAAAAAAATAACTTAAAACAGAAGCCCAATATGTGGTTATACAATGTTAACGATCAACTCAAATGTCCTTGTCACTGGGTTGTCATACAAAAACAGTGCCTTTACATATATACAGCAACGGTTGCCCTGGTTTTTCAATGGTCTAAGCTTTATGGGAGAGTGGCGAAGAGAAAACCACTCAGATTAAATCTCCACTGTAATTTGTCAAACAGCATGTGGAAGACTCCACGGTCAAGTGGAAGAAAGTCCTGTGCTCTTGTGAGCTCAAACTGGAGTTTCTTGACTATCAAATGAGCTAAACGACTCCAAAGATAACTCGTTAAATCTCAACTAGTTTTCCACGTTTCATGTTTCAATTACCTCATTTATGATGTTCAACAGTTCAGCAGGATGCGTTTGAGTTTCAGTTCACAGACACAAAACCTGGCCTGATTAATAAGTTGTAGTTTCAGTGACGTTGGCAAAATGTTGAAATGCATCTTTTTTTCTTTAAAGTAAACATTATTCCAAAATGTCTTGGATTATGCTGCAAGAGAACCTAAAGTAGAACTATAGGAAGAGTCCAGTTGGAAGACAGTTTCCTGCATTGGGAGGTAGGCAGCTGAGCTGGGTTTGGACTTTGAGCTGTTGAAACTGAAGCAGGTTCTGGAAGCAGAAGAATGGAGGCGAGTGGAAAATTGGACCAGAAATGAAAAGAACAAAAGGACTCAATCAGGTCAGTGATCAGCAAAGAGCCGTACAGAATGTTCACTTTTAGCTTGGCTCAAAGTTTAGAGATACCAACGATCTGCAGACTCTTCAGTCAGGCAGCGTTAAAGAAACGAGGCAAAGTCTTTGAAAAGATCTTGATTGTAAAACAGGTTGCAGCTGGCGTGGCCATCAAAACTCCTCTAATCAAGCACACGGACACACAAACAGACCCCGCATCACTTTTCTCCATCTTAAAATCTTTCATTGCTTTACACGACAGGCAGGTAAAATAACAGGTATTAAAATTAGAAACATTATTGCCCCCAAAACATTATTTTATGTAGAAGTTAGTTGATGGGTTATAAAATAAAATAATTAATGCTGTTTTTTTATTTATTTTTTGTTAAGATTACAGATTATTCGTGTAAATTCTGTAAAATTAATGAAAATGTAAGATATACTGTATGTCATATTTAATTTGTCAAAAGAATCGACTGAAGACTATGGAGGGTGGAATGCATAAATACACAGCAAAATTATTAAATGTTTTTTTTTATATAATTACATTGAATTATTTAATGGTACATTTATTTGTACATTTATTTAATTAATTAGACATTTACATTTATTTATTTCATGATGTATTTATTTATTTAATTTGGACACATTCCACCCTCCATATTATGGAGGACTGAATGTGACAAAATGAAATAAAATAAACACATAATAATGAAATGCATCATTTAAATATTAAAAACATTGTTTAATCATTAAATACACAATTAACTTATTAAATACACAATTAAATA
>NC_056507.1:6508030-6522840 GCF_014905685.2 Nematolebias whitei
GATGTATTTATTTATTTAATTTGGACACATTCCGCCCTCCATAATATGGAAGACGGAATGTGACAAAATGAAATAAAATAAACATATGATAATGAAATGTATCATTTAAATAATAAAAACATTATTTAATCATTAAATACACAATTAACTTAATAAATACACAATTAAATACATAATTGAATTATTTATTTCATTATGTATGAATTTATTTAATTTGGACACATTCCACCCTCCATATTATGGAGGACGGAATGTGACAAAATGAAATAAAATAAATACATAATAATGAAATGTATCATTTAAATATTAAAATAATTATTAAATCATTAAATACACAATTAAATACATAATTAAATGATTTATTTCGTGATGTATTCATTTATTTAATTTGGACACATTCCACCCTCCATATCAAGCCTCCTCGTCTCTTAGGTAAATTGTATAACCCATCCATACTTCAGATGTGTTTTTAAATTGTTTTTTTTTTCCCCTCAGTTTATATATTTACCTTTTTCAGTGCCAATCAAACAAAAGTCTGAAATACTTGTGTAATAACCACAAAATTATGTAGTAAGAATATCTACATAAAATATGGAGAAAGGACATTATGATCTTGGCTAAAACGTTTCCCAAAGTTTGTTTTTTCCCCTTGTGACAGTTTACAATCTCCTCTCAGTTATTACCATTTCTGGCCAGAATAAAGGCCAGATTTTCTAAAGATATTGTGAAATACGTTAGGCAGTTAACGTCAGCTTAACATTTTTAGCAGTTAAGGTGTTTGCAAACTTCTTTTTATTCTGGCAATAAAATAAATATCCTGTAGAATGAAGACACTTTTTTTGACCTTCCAGTAAGTTCAGAGCATGTTGAACCCATTCAAAGTGGTTTGGTTTGATTTTGCATCTATTTTTCCTGTAAACTCATATTTTGTAATTTTAAACACAAATGTCGTGACTTGGCTGCAGCGGATTTTGTGTGTTCAGCATTTCATTACAGTCGTTACAATTAAATACTATTTTCATCCCCAGTGCTTTAAACTGGGTTTACATTTCTTCTTAAAGTCCAATTGAAACAGATTAAAATCGTAAACTTACACTTTTGACTGGATTTTGTTTAAATCACAAATGATTGAACCAGACTTTGTCAAGAATTTTGCAAATTAACTTCAAAATGAAAACTGTTTGCTTAATTTCTGCGCAGTGCTCTTCCTGCCATTAGAACACAAATGTTCAGAGTTTCAAAATGCAGCACGCAGGCCATACCGTGGAAATGAAAACAACCCGACCACATCGTGCAAGTCCAAACCCATTTGTAAGGCACAGGCTGGATGTAGCTCTGAAATGTTTATCAAGCTGCTCTCTTTCCATTCGCCGATGTTGACATATCATATACCCTGAAAATCGACTCGCGTGAAGATAAAATAATTGAATCCAGAGAACTTTGTTTTGTGAGTTCAGATGTCGACAGAGAACTTCTAATCCTGCAGGTCACTCACGAATGAAAGGAAAAGAGAGAGAATAATATTTGAGATATTATTTTAATCCCCAATCATCATCATCAGTGTTTACTGCTGAAACATTTAAGTTTGATGAAACAGCTGCACGCACTGTAGATCACTAAAATTAAACATAACTAGAGAAACTGTATTTCCTGAAAAAATGCAGTGTGAATAAATGTTGCAGAACTTGCTGCAAAACAGCAGGTGAAATTAGCTAAAAGCATGCTAAAATGTAGCTGAAATGGAAGAACAAGCCTAAATTAGCAGAAGAAAACAGAAAGAACACACATTTGCTAAATTAGGTTTAAATAAGCAGAAATTAGCACAAAAATTAGGAAATTAGCTTAAAAAAGCTAAAATTAGAAGAAAAAAAAAGTAGCTGAAAAGGCAGAAAGAAGCTTAAACTACCAGAATGAAGTGGAAAGAGATTAAATGAGCTCAGAAAATGTGGAATTAGCTGAAAAAGCTGAAAATAGCATCAAAAGATCTAAATAATAGCTGAAAGAGCAGAAAACATTGAAACTAGCAGAAATGAGCTGAAAGAAGTATAACACGCTGAAATTAGCATAAAGAAGTTAATTAGGCTGAAAGTAGCAGAAATTAACATGAAAAACTTGAATTTATCAGAAAACAGCTGAAATTAGCTTAAAAATTATAAAAGGGTAACTGAAAAGTTAGAACCGGTTTTAGCAGAAGAAAGCAGAATTAACACGTTTGTTGAAAGAAGCAGAAATTAGCACAAAAAAGTGGACAATTGGCTGAAAAAAGCTGAAATTAGCATAAAAAAACTGCTGAAAAGCAGCTAAAACAGGAAAAAAGCTTAAATTACCAGAAGGAAGTGGAGAGAGCGCATTTTTTGCTGAATTAGGCTGAAAAATGTTGAAATTGTTACAAAAAAATCTGGAATTAGCTGAAAAAGCTAAAATTAGCATACAACAGCTAAATAGTAGCTGAAATAGCAGAAAAAGCTGAAACTTGCATAAATAAGCTGAAAGGAGCATAACAAGCTAAAATTAGCAGAAATAAGAAGAAGCACAAAAATGTTAGCAGGAAAAATCTGAAAGGAGCACAAAACAGCTGAAAGTAGCTGAAAGTAGCTGAAAGTAGCTGACCAAAAGTTTTAAATTTGCACAAGGAAGCTGAAAGAAGCTGAACCAGAACAAAATGTGAAAGGAGCAGTAAAAGGTTGTAAACTGATCTAAAGATCTGAAGGATGTAAAATGAGCTCAATTTATATGAGGAATGAAAGGCTGAATATTTCAAAAAGCTAAAGTTGCACCAAAACCAAAAGTCACAGCAGGATTGTCCTGAAAGAGCCGAACATTTTGATTTATGATTTGTTGAAATAACTTAAAAACTGCGGGATGAGAATCGCGTCGAAAAACGTACGGAAGAAAAGTGGATCACAATAGAGTGAATGCTTCATAAACATTCTCCTTCACAAAACAGCAACATGTCCTCCCTTTCTCTGCTGACATTCCTGCTGGGCTCGCTTTAAGTCTCACCCCTTCAGCTGTCCTGGGAGGTGAGAGCACAGAGAAAGGCCCAGACGTCCACAGTAGCTTTTGATCAGCCGGGGAAGGAGGATCAACTCGTGGCCACAGAAAGGCTTTCACATGGGACCACGTCATGTGCTCTCAGAACGACACACACACCAAGTTTCAACACAACCACATCAAAGCACCCGGCACTGTCAGAACACACCGAACTCGTGTGCCAGGAACTTTTCTGAAAGGCAACTGTTTAATCTGCGAAACGAGATTATCTGACACGTTAAACTTTGGAAAAGTTATGTTTACGGATTAATATGAACTAAAGGTGAGGAGATGCTTGAAAACTAAACTTTGACTTTATGTAAGAGCCGTCCAGGAGCCGGATCAAGAAAAATCATCGGTGCACGGAATAAATATTCCAATGTTTAGTTTTCTTCTATTGTGGCTTATCCAACTCTTTTTAGTTCAACACTAAACATGGTTTATCTGTAAAAATAGCACAAAACTAGAAATTTAAAATGTAAACACCAAGTTCCTGAAGGCTGCATCTATTAATAGAGGCCATTTGCCTTAAAGTGACAGTTTGGATCTTTTCAACTGGAGTTCAGTGGAAAAAACACGATGAAAGTTAATATCTGTAGACTGTTCTTTGAAAAACTTCAGTTTAAAGAAATTGTTTGTTGTTTTTATTTTGTGACAACCAACAAGTTAAGTTAACATTTTTTAAATTTGTGCAAATGCTTTAATCTGTCAGTTTTCCAGCAGATATATTATTTCACCCGCTTCCAGCCAATAAAATGTCCTTTATTAGTTCTTATCATCCAGATTTGCGTCCAGACTAGAGCTGTCATTTCTAACCCGGGGCCCGGCCCGACCCATATTCGGGGTGTGCCATAATAATAAAGTGCTGGATGGGTGGGTCGGTGTCGGGCTTTTGATTGCATCAGCAGATCAGCTGCAATCCAATTATATGGCAATATGACTTGCCATACAATTGGATTAAATGGTAACATGGCTTGCCCTACAATCAAATTATATGGTAACATGGCTTGACATACACTTGGATTAAATGGTAACATGGCTTGCCCTACAATCAAATTATATGGTAACATGGCTTGCCATACATTCCAATTAACTGGCAACATGTCTTGCTTTTTTTTTTTTTTTTTTTTTTTTTTTGTGATGGCCTCCCTTCTCCCCTTACAGCCATCCTCTCCACACCATTATTATGAAATATTTATTATAGTGACATTCTAGTGTAGGTTTTTTTTTTTTAATAGGACAGAAAAATTTTTAATAGGACAGAAAGAAAGAAAAGACAAAGTAAGACTCCAAAATATAAGAAATATATACAAATAGAGCACACTTCAAAACACCCGGCCACTGTCTGTTCACCTGCAAAGAACATGACAAAACACAGCAACAAAATACATATGTATAAAGAACTTAAAATATTCATGGCTTTGCAGTAAGTTTCAATAAATATATATACCCATACCTACGCCTATATACATACATACATACATACATACATACACATGAATATACATTCATGTACATATCTATATATCTACATATAAAGCCTACATAAACATCCCTGCTTCTATTTGTGTGTGATTGTGAGCATGCATAAGTGTATAAGGCTTCTCTAATAGAACATTTATTAGTAATTGTGAAGCAGCAGAGACCCGACCCCCAAGACCAGAGGCAGACGAAAAAGGGGGGACCAGAGCCCAAGACCCCAGGAGGGACCCCGACCGCGGAGCCCCCAGAGCCACCCACACAGGGCGAACCACTCACCCACCCCCCAGAACGGACCACAGGGGAGAACCGGAAGATCCCCACCAGCAACCACATACAGTGACCCCCCGGGGCCAACAGCGACAAACTCATAGGCCTCCGTCGGCACCCGCCGCACCGATGTAGGTCCAGGTCCAGGCACCGAGGCCCGGGCACCGAGGACTCACACCACCCAGGCCAAGGCCCGACAGGGCCAGAGGACCCGAGCCCCACCAGGCAGACACCAGGCCGAGCCGACACACGCCCAAGCGCCCAGCCCCCGATACCAAGGGCCCCAAGCGCGCCGGCAGGCAAGGGCACACCCCACCAGGGGGCCGCGCGATAGGGGCGCGATGCCAAGCACCCCCAGTTGTATCAAAGAGGGGGCAGTCCGAGTCTCGGCCTAACAAATACCCATTCATACACATACACAATCACACTATCCCAACCTCAATCTCACATTCATTCACTCAAAGACATACAATAACGATACATTTCATTCTTATTCCCGATACACACTCTATACCCCCCAGGTCCAAGACATGTACCCGCCCTCTACAGGGGGCAGCCCATGCCCAAACCCAGGTGGTAAACCCATTCATTCTTGAGCGGAGAAGAGCCAATACCCCAGACCCGGCCCAGGCCATGCCCCGCCGACAGGATACCCCCCCACCATGAAGAGGACACGCCACCGACCACCCCCACACACCGCCAACAACCAAGCACGCACCCCCAGCCGACCGCCCGCCAGGCCCCGGCAGCCACCCCGGCCAGCGGGCCAACCATGGCACCCAAGAGCCAAGCTCAGGGGGTCCAAACAACCCCAGGGAGAGCACAGCGCCAGCACTGCCCATGGCACCCCCCAGACCCTGAACCCCCACATAATCCTGGTCAACACCCGACGGCCTGCCCTTCATGGCTTGCTTTACAATCCAATTATATGGCAACATGGCTTGCTTTACAATCCAATTATATGGCAACATGGCTTGCTTTACAATCCAATTATATGGCAACATGGCTTGCCATACACTCCAATTATATGCCATTACAGCTTGCCATACTTTCCAATTTGTACATGGAAACATGGCTTGCTATACTGTCCAATTATATGGAAACATGGCTTGCCATACTATCACTAGCTGCACATGGCCATTTCACCGCAAGCTGACTGGCTTTGAAAGGGGTAAAAAGTTCAGTTATGCTTCAGATGCACTGTACTGCCAGGAAATGACCCATCGCCCAAATGGACGTTCATTCAGTCGCCGCACTCAGCGAACGCGTGCGGCCGATGACCCAAACAGGTGAGATCCCAAAGCAGACATGTCAGAGCAGGGTCCATGTTTGAATAATGCAGAATGCAGGCGGAAGCAGGGATTTAATGCACTTTGACAGCCATGAAAGGACAAACCCCCCTCAGCTCTGATCTTCTGCCCCTTTTATTCAGCTGGCCGTTAATAACTATGCGAGCAGTCAAATCTTAATTAAAAATGTCGGGGTGGGAGGTATTGTTCGGATTTGTACCTGTAATTACTGTTACTGTAATTACTGTTAATTCATCGGGTGGGGTTCGGAAATGATGGCTGCAGGCTGGGGCCGGGTCAGATAAGATTTTTTGAGCCCGAATGCAACTCTAGTCCAGACTGCCCCTCCTGTACCTCCTAGTACTTTTAAAGGTACGTTCTTATCGCTGATAATAGGGTCAGGGGTGTAGGTTCAGAGTCAGTGCTATGGGTCAGGTGTAAGGTTAGGTTTAGGAAAAGGGTTAAATAAAGCTAACAAAAACCTTCCAATTTTAGACGCGAGCCACGCAGCATATTATCAGCGATAAGAACGTACCTTTAAACCTTCTAGGAGGTAGAAGGGACAGTCTGAACGCTACCTGTGGGGATGATAGCAACTAACAATGACCGTTTAATGGCTGATAACATCGGAAGCTGTTGCTTATTCCTACTGAAAGTGTTTTAGGCTGTGAAGGAAGTGCTACAGCTAGCTGCTACTGCTGCCAGTTGTGCTTGCAAATAAACACAGTTTTATGTAAATTACTCAAAATAGATCTCTGCTTCAGGCAAAACAAAAAGTAAAATTTATATCTGCTGTTTCAAAAGCTGCAGAACTTTTTCATGATTTTCAGCTCCCACAAAGTGACAGCATGGGGATAAAAACATAATTCAACTCTTTTAGAGAAATAAATATTAAAAACTTTAGATTTTGCGCAGATTGCCTGGAAAATGTGTTTTTCATTCTGTCGCTCAGACAGCATCAGTGCGTGAGGCGACAGCTATCAATAATTTAGATAAAGTGTCCCTCTGTGATTGCCCCAAACATTAGAATGACTGCAGGCTTTAAAAATATTCCTATAATCAGTTGAGTAATCATCATTTACTGTCCCATGACTGAAAGCACAAATGTAGTCACACATTCCTACAAATTCAAACAAACATCTTGAACATGTTACCAAACTGAGACACTGCTGTAAAAGACAAAGGGTGGATGGATGAAGTGCAGAGCTTGTGGTTATCCAACCCAGGGACTTTTCTTCCTCTTCTGTTTTTATTGGACAGATATTTAACAGACCCAAACACAGAACCAGGATGGACACCCAGTAAGAAGATAAGACCGGATCTTCTTCGAGTTATATCAGTTGTTGGCATCGGAAACAAAGTTTCCATTACTGAGAGTTTCAAATTATCAAGTGGTATAAATGTCTGATGAAGTGTTTGTATAACCTCTTTGTTTGTTCTGCTTTTAGCTCCATCCATCTACGCATTATCTTCTGCTTGTTCTGAAGTCAGTTCGTTGAGGCAGCAACTTGAACAAGGAGGCACAGACATCTCTTTCCACAGCCACCTCTTCCAACTCTTCTGGAAGGACTCCAAGGCGTTCCCAGGCCAACTGAGAGACTCTCCAGCGTGTTCCGGGTCTTATCCTGGGTCTCCTCCCAGTTGGACATGCCCAAAGCACCTCCTTAGGGAGGCGCCCAGGGAGCATCCTTTCCAGATGCCCGAACCACCTCTGGCTCCTCTCGAAGTTCAAGTTCAAGTTTATTGTCATTCGTATCACATGTGGTACATGAGGTGGAAAGAAACTATGTACTTGGGGTCTCAGTTACACTAAAAATAGCAAAACTACAAAGTATAAAAAGAAACAGTATAGAAGGATCCAAGTTATACACTAAGACAAACGCTAAACGAATGGTAAACGATACGCTAAAAGATCTAAGACATACGAGTAACTCTAATAATGCAAAACAATACAGCGTATCAACAGCAGCTCGAACATGAGTCTGTGGTGAGCAGATGGGTATGAATGAATACAGCAGCATGAGATCAGCAGCAGCATGAGATCAGCAGCATGGACAATCAGCAGCACAGATGTCACATATCACCAACTAAAGTGGCATTACAGTGATTTTCCTGGTGGTTCTACACTTAATGCTCTGTAACCTTCTGCCTGAGGGGAGCGGGGCATGTGGAGGAGCAGCAGTTCTACTCCGAGTCTCTCCTGGATAACTGAACTTCTCACCTTTTCTCTAAGGGAGAGTCTAGCTACCCTGTGGAGGAAACTCGTTTCAACCTCCTGTATCCACGATCTTGTTCTTTTGGTCACTACCCAGAGTTCATGGCTATAGGTGAGGTTAGGAACGTAGACTAACCTGTAAACAGAGAGCTTTGCCTTACAGCTCAGCTCCCTCTTCACCACAAAGGACCGGCACAGAGTCCACAATCTCATGCTCCATTCTTCCCTCACTCGTGAACAAACCCCAAACTACTTGAACTCCACTTGAGGCAGAACCTCACCCTCCACCCGAAGAGAGCAATCCACCCTTTTCCGATTGAGGACCATGGCCTCAGGTTTGGAGGTGCTGATCCTCATCCCAGCTGCTTCACACTCTGCTGCGAACCGCTCCAGTGAGAGCTGAAAATCATGGCACAATGATGTCAACGGGACCACATCATCTGCAAAGAGCAGAGATGGAAACCTGAGGCCACTGAACCGGACTCCCTCCACCCCCTGGCTACAACGAGAAATTTGTCCATAAAAGTTATGAACAGAATCGGTGACGACGGGCAGCCCTGGTGGAGTCCAACTCCCACCCTGCAGGGGTCTGACTTACAATTCGATCTAAACTCTCGCTTGTGTAAGGACCAAACAGCCTGTAGCAACGGGTCCCCAATGTATTTTGTCTTTGTAATATTTCAGAGCTTTAACACTAAAATAAAGTCGAGTGTGGAGAGGAATAAAATTTTGCAGAGCAGCCTCTTTACGCTTTTCCAAAAGGGTGAAGCCATCCGCTTCGTTCTCCACAGAGCAAACGTCGAGCGATTCCTGTCGAATCCATTGATTCAAGTGTGCTTCATGCGACAGCTTATCGCAAGTTTAGGTGAAGAAATGAACACAAAGAGAAGAAGCAAATCTTGGCCTGCAGCGTTTTGAAAGAGGTTCACATCTTAAACTGTTCCAGAGTAACGCTCCTGTGAGATGAATGATTTGAAACAAAGTCTAATCAGCTTGTTCATTCGTCTGAACATTAGAAGTACCGGTAGGTCTTATTTCGAGGAGATAAAGACACTCTTCTCTGCAGCGTGGGGTATGTCTGCTCTGCTTCTTCCTCCTTTTCACGTGCATTAGTGATTCAGACAGACAGAGGGAAGGGGGCTTGCATGGGGGGGGGGCTTTGATGTCTTTACATGAAACATCTGCGCTGACAAACTACTTCTAAAGGAAGAAGGAAGACTACCATGTGACTAAGGTTTAATGGACTGAATAAAAAGGGTTAAGGCATCAGACTTCCCCTTAATAACATCTCATGGTCAGTTTCCAGGATTTCATTTCAACATTAGGACCCCCGGCCTTTAGAAGCTACTCTGTTCAAATACCTAAAGTTTACAAGAGAGCCAGAGTAGATTTCACCACTGGTTGCAACAGATTTTGTCCCATTTTTAAGTTTTGTTTTTTTTATTTAATTGGATTTAAAGCTTGCTGCAGCTTTATTAAGACACACACACACAAAAAAAAATTCAAAGCAGCTGCACAAGTTGCATCATTTACCCAAAGAGGGGTTTCCTGCGTCATTGTTGTTTGACAGTTTACACTGAGTTACATCTGAAAGGAACATGTCCTAAAGTAAAACATTTGAAAATATAAACCCAATGTTTCTTCAATTAATGCATTTTGCCCACTGCACCTCATGGTTTCAAACTAAGATCGTCTTTCGATGAGTTGGAATTAAGTTATAGTCATTGTAGTCTAAGCTTTATAAGTTTTTCATGAGCTCATGTAATTTTCTAAAGTCTTGTAAGACGTGTTAGTGCTGAGTGTGCATCCATCTGCTACCACACTTAGCTCAGTATCTGTAAATATGTCTGAGCTAAATTACTTTTTTTTTGTTGACTAAGGTTGATTAGCTTTGGTAGCCATCTTACATCTATAAAACTGACTGTGTTAAAGCCGTTTGTGTGGCTATAATTCAATCAGTTTGAGTTCAGGACATAAAAACAGGCTGTCACTCCAAGTCAGAGTTGGGCAACATTTTTTTTCCAAAGGGCCACATCAAGACGTTTACAGCAATCAAGGGTCGCATAGAGAATTGGAAAATAATTTGTCTGTATGGCAGACAATCTAGAAGACTTTTTTCAGGCTTTTTCTTATTGTAGCATTGTTAGCATGCTTTATAAAACAAGTCTTTCCAAAAATCCTTTAGGAATATGAGACATATTCTGTAAATTGACTCTTGTGACGATATATTTCACATGTTAGCTTAACATGTTATAGAAACGTTGGTGGAAATATGCAAAACAAACATATATTTGTGTTTTTAATTCATTAAGGTTTAGTCTAGTTCTGGAAACTCAATGACTTAAGCACTTTTTTTTTTTTTGCATTAGATGATTAATTAAAATTTCCTTAAGTCTCACTAAGCTTTTTATTTTTAACCAGTCTTTATTTCAAAAGAATTTTTTTTTTTTTAACTTAAGCCTCCAGTATACTCGCTCGTCCTGTCAGCTGCGCGGAAACTGTGCGCACTGTCCGCAGAAGGTTGAGACTTCATGCTCGAGCGTCCACCCTGAGCGACTGCAGACCAGCTCTGCAGACAAGGGGCGTTTACCTTCGGGACAAACCGAGTTTGCCGATTGGTCATTTGCTGACACGCCTCCTGGATTGATTGACAGGTCGCAAAACAAACAAACAAAAAACAAAAAAACGAGAGCTGGCAGCTCCAGCTGCAGTGGTGTTCTGTGTTTAAATGTTATTTTATAAAAAGTTAAAAAAAAAAAAAACAGGGAGCGCTGGCCCTGCAGCCCACACATCAGACCAGCCCACCAGAAAATCTCCAGACCCTCCTGCAGCCACGCTGGGACTTATTTTAATTTGTTCGTGGCAAATTCCTTCATTTCTCACCATTTCAGTCATGGCATCAATGGAGGAGGAAGAGATCACTTGCCTTTTGGCAAAAAAACAAAAGAAAAAGGTCAGATCAGGGATGAAGAAGGGGAATTTAATACATTGGTGTCGCATACAAATCAGTCTGTTGCCGGGCAGTTTATTGTGCGACACCAAGTACACGTACACAGTCGTAAAAATTGAGCTTTGCGCAGACATGCCCTGCGGGCGTCCGCTTCGGCTCTAATCCGATACATGCGGACCTCCGTGGACTGACGTACGCGGGAGTATACTGGTGGCTTAAGGATGTTGGGGGCCTGATGGAGATTGTCCAAGGGCCACTTTTGGCCCTCGGACCTTAAGTTGCCCACGTCTGCTCTAAGTAGATAATTTTCCGGTCATATCATCAGTAGTAGTTTGCCAGTGGGCCTATTTACCTTCAAGAAAAACCAAGAGAGTCAGCAGCATCCTACATTTTACTGGTAATTTCTTTATTTCATGTTTAAATTTATTATAAACAGGGTCAGAACATAAAACAAAAAAAAATTTTTTTATCAAAAACCCTACAGGGGGTCAACGCATCTATTACTCAAAGTCCCTCTCCCTATCTAAGATAAGAAAAATGTGAGAACTGAGCAGATCAAAATAAAAAACAAGTTAAAGCTTTTGCCAGCGGCTTATTATATATTTTTCACTCCCTGAAGTAAAGGCAGACAGAAACCCAGACTAAAATGTAAGACTCAAATAAGCAGTTGCTGTGTGAAAACTTTAAACTGTATCTTAAAATGAGTTGAACTGTGAGTGGGAGAAGACTCTGATGGTGAATGTTCCATATGCGTGCAGTGTTTTTGTAGGAGATGTAATTTAAAACATAAATAACTAAATCCAGTTTTGAGGTTAAACCCCGAGCTCAAATAAACATGAAGTCAACAAGAGTTTGGGTGTGTCCTTAGACCAGGGGGTACCGTGCCCAATATGTCGATCACGATCTACCGGTCGATCGCAAAAGTATTATGGGTAGACGGAATGGCACTAAAAAAATAGACGCCTATAATCTGTTTTCACTAAGAAATTCATCACTTGATTGACAGACAGGGCAGCCAGTCTGAGTTTACACAAGGTGAAACGTTCGGACGTTCCTTTACACGACAACAGCCCTCATTCTCTCTGAGACCGAAGGTTTCTGAATCCAGAGCGTAGATTTTCAGGGGAACCCTCCACGGAGGTGTGAAATGTTCCAAGTGTGAAGTTGCACATGCACACTACAGGCGGCTGCAGTCCAGTTTTCCTGCACTAACAACAGTTATAATAAATGCTGCACTAACAACAGTTATAATAAATGCTGCACTAACAACAGTTATAATAAACGGCAGAGAGCAGAGTGTTTTCGTGCTGCTCACCCTTTTTCAGCCTGTAGGAGCAAAACTAATAAAATCCAGGCACCAAAGAGACGTTAGTGTATTCACCAGTTTGGACCATGCAGAAGCTGCATGCATGAATGACAATGTCAGGGTTGCCAGATAAATTTAAAATGTCTTATTTACCCCCTCTTTTTCTGTGCCCATGTTCAACAAACACAACACACACCTCATCTTAGAATATTTTTATTCAGCACATATGACAGTTTAGGTCAAAATGCTATCATATTAAAGCCTCAGTGCAATAGTTCATAATTTCTTATCTGGCAACCCGACTGACATGGAAACCACAGTGTTATTCATTTAAACCTGCTCATTTTTTTGTTTATTGCCCCAATAAACATTGAAAAAAACACTAAGGTTTCCAGAGGTTGTTCTCGTGTGAACGCATCCTTATAGTAGGTAGATCATTTTGACTTGGTCATTTTTAAAGTATCTCACATGCTGCACCCCTGCTCTAGACTCTGAGTAAACACAAGAGAAGATTTATGTTGACAACTGTACACTTGTTGTAAATTCTTAAATAAATTATTTTTGTTCAAAGGAAAGTATTTGTCTCATTAATAGTTTTTAAAATATCTAACAATATCCTTAATCTGTCAAGTTTCCAAACATGTACTTCTTATCACAGAAAAGAATAAAACAAAACTAATTTTTAATCATTTAGACTTATGGTATGCAGATTAAAGATAATATTTTTTTCCACTAAAGACATGTCTCCTCTTCCTGTTGAGCCACCGGAGCCGAGCTCGGTCCGTTCTGTCCTGACTGGCTGATGGGAAGGTCCAGTCAGGAAAAACCTCCTTTAGTTTGTTCAAGAAAAACACTTCCAAGTTTCGACCAGCCTGAGCCACCTCTGAGTCCGGCTGCACAGCAGGAAAAACACAGCAAAGATTAAAACCCATAGAGCTGACTCTCCCAACGACAACAATTTAATTTCAGTGTCCTGTACATGAGCTATTCAAATAAACTTTATGCTAATTTTGGGCTAATCAGGCACAAAATAATTTCTTAAACATTGATATCAGGTTTTCTTGTGTTAGCCCCCCTTCACATGGATGAAAACACTGCTGCACTCTCTATAGCATGTACAAATTATCGAAACGTAGCCGGGTCACGGCAAGTTTGGGAAACCTTTCTCAGTGTGATGAAATCATGACATCGATGCACTTTTAGTGCTCAGCAAACGGGTTTTTCCACATCTCTGAGATGCTCCTGACTCTTTTCAATGACCCAGGCCTGACTCTCGAGCCACGTCAAGATGCAGATATTCGCTATAAAATGGACCCTTCCATGAAACTAAACAGTCGTGTAAACACGATTGTTAAATCCTGTTGTTGTTTTGTTTTTTCATTTGAGGCAACTGTCTAAATTGAAGCCCATACTGTCCAAAACTAACCTTGAGACAGTATTACATGCTTTCATAACATCCAAGCTGCAATGTGCTTCTTTTTGGAATCAGTCAGACCTCCATTGCTTGTTTACAACTGGTTCAGGCAACAGAGAGCACATTACTCCAGTTCTGGCTTCCGTTCACTATCTCCCAAGTCACTTTCAAATTCATTTTGAAATCCTCCTGTATGTTTTTAAATCTCTTAACAGTTCTGCCCCTCCTATCTCACTGATCTGCTGCAGCCATATGTCCCTCAGCGCTCTCTGAGGTCAGCAGACCAGATGTTTCCAGGCATTCGTTTTAAGCTCAGAGGTGACAGGGCTTTCTCTGTTGCAGGTCCAAGACTGTGGAATGAGTTACCACTGCACGTCAGGCAGGCTCCTTGGCTTACTGTATTGAAGTCTCGTTTAAAAACACACCTTTATTCCCGGGCTTTTGACACTGTGTAAGTTGATTTTAACTTCTCTGTATTCTATAATGTTAGTCAATTTAGTTCTTATCTTTACCTGTTTAGATCTATGTATTTTATGATTTGTCGCTTGTTTTGTTTTTGCTCTACAGTCGTTTGGTTGGCCTTGTTGTTGAGTTCTTTATAAATAAAGTGGTATGGTATGGTATGGTATGGTATGGTATGGTATGGTATGGTATGGTATGGTATGGTATGGTATGGTATGGTATGGTATGGTATGGTATGGCATGGCATGGCATGGCAAATGGTATGGTATGGTATGTTATGGTATGGTATGGTATGGCTTGTTTATTATGGCCTAGTCACAATCACAGTTGAAGCCAAGCCGCATCGATGCACATAAACTATGGATACTCTGCCATTATGCTCCAATTAAACC
>NC_056507.1:6522940-6523237 GCF_014905685.2 Nematolebias whitei
GCCAAGCCACATTGATGCACATAAACTATGGATACTCTGCCATTATGCTCTATTTAAACCGGTATGGTATGGTATGGTATGGTATGGTATGGTATGGTATGGTATGGCATGGCGTATGGTATGGTATGGTATGGTATGGTATGGTATGGTATGGTATGGTATAGCTTGTTTATTATGGCCTAGTCACAATCATATGGCCTAGTCACAATCACAGTTGAAGCCAAGCCACATCGATGCACATAAACTATGGATACTCTGCCATTATGCTCCAATTAAACCAGTATGGTATGGCATGGC
>NC_056507.1:6523247-6555006 GCF_014905685.2 Nematolebias whitei
AAGCCACATTGATGCACATAAACTATGGATACTCTGCCATTATGCTCCAATTAAACCCTTGAAATGTTGCCTATATGAGAAGAAGTCACCAAAACCTAACTACAGACATTTTGTTAACGCTCAAAACCTTTCATGTGAGATGTGACAGTGTTCTTAACACCTGCCTGGAAGACCTTGCCAAAAACCATCCACATTCTGGCAAATGTTTACATTGTGCTGTTCAGTCTGAAGGAGGCTTCAGCATTAAGACTATTTTGCTCTTTATTAGCCAATGCTAACATGCTCTAAGTTTCAGTTATGATAGTAAGCAAGGATTTAAACTTTTGAAGGCTAGCATGCTAATATTAGCATTTAGCTTATGGCCTATGATTTTACAGTAGATGTACAGAACCAAAGTGTTGCTCTTACTTTAACATTTACAGGCGAATGGACACAACCGGCACTCATGACAAAAGAAATATAGGTTATATAGAAATGTAGTTTTTTCCTATAGTCTTCATTACAATCAAACAAAACTGGAATCAGCTAAAAGTTGGAAAGATTCCAACGTTGTCCTGAGACACTTACGTAATTAAACGTAGCACAGTTTTTGAACATCAGCAGAACGTCATCAACAAACTGATCCGCTGTGAAGTAATGAAGAGTGTTGCTTTTGTCCAGTTTCCGTCGGACGACAGATAAATCAATGGGCCTCTTGATGATCTGGTAGTAGTTTCGGGCCTAGAGAACATTCACAATAATTATTGTGACGGAGCAAATGGTGTCATTTTTACGGCATTTTTGATTTTGAATGTGAGGTGGAAGATTTTATCCACGGACCAAACAAAGAGGAACGTTCTGCCCTGAGTTGTTCTTTTGTCACAATTCAACATATATTTAATGGTGGTATCTTGTTGCATTCATGCTCTTTACACAAAACAACTGATTTTTAGATATTTTTTTTTATGTGAGGCTGCTGATGAATTTTCAGATATTCTGTCAAACTTACCAGAGGGCTGACAGGTTCATGAAATGGAGCGCTGAGTGTGTGGCAGTACAGTAGAAGAGTCAACTTCTCACATCTCTGCAGAGAGAAATGCAAACAGAAAAGTCAATAAGACAAAGACAAGTTTTAATTTTGTACCTTGAAAACATTCTTTGTTAAGCCAGTATCATTCTGGACTGCAACTGCTGGGCAACAAACTGGGAACGGTGTTTGCAAGGGAGTTTCTAACATGTCTCAAAATATGTAAAATTCTATTAAATTTCTTTGTAAGTCGCACGGTCTCACTCTCAAGTCACTGGAATTTTTTTCAACATGTTAGAAAATATGTAGAACAAATTTATTGTGAAAATAGTAAAAGAGTTGTCGCAGGTCCAGAACCCAAATGTAGTTTCTGTGACTCAGAAAGTGCAAGAAACCTGAGACAACGTTAGGAGGGTTTGGTGATGCAACCAAGATCTAACTAGAGAAACTGAATTTCCTGTGAAAATACAGTGTGAATGCTTATTGCAGAAGAACTTGCTATACAGGAGCTGAAATTAGCTAAATAACAGCTGAAATTAGCTAAAACGTGCTGAAATGTAGCTGAAATGGAAGAGCAAGGACATATTTGCTGAATTACGTTTAAACAAGCAGAAAGGAGCACAAAAAATAGGAAAGCTGAAATTAGCAACAACAAAAAAAAAGCTGAAAAGGCAGAAAGAAGTTTAAACTAATAGCAGGAAGTGGAAGGAGCTGAAATTAGCTAAAAATGTGGAATTAGCTGAAAAAACTAATTTAGCACAGAAACAGCTAAATATTAGCTGAAATAGCATACAAAGCTGAAACTAGCAGAAATAAGTTGAAAGGAGCATAGCAAGCGGAAATTATTAAAAAGAAGGTAATTAGGCTGAAAGCAGAAGAAATTACCACAAAAAATTGAATTTTTCTGAAAGCAGCTAAAATTAGCTAAAAATCCTGAAAAAATAGCTGAAAAGTTAGAACAAGCTTAAATTTGCAGAAGGAATTAGAGAGAGCACAATTTTGCCAAATTAGGCTGGGGGGAAAAAAACAGAAATGAGCACAAAAAGTGGAAATTATCTGGAAAAAACCTGAAATTAGCAAAAAACTGCTGAAAAGTAGCTAAGAATATCAGAAAGAAGCTTAAATTGCCACAATGAAGTGGACAGAGCACGTTTTGTTTTGCTGAATTGGGCTGAAAAGGTTGAAATGAGTGCCAAAAATGTGGAATTTGCTAAGCTGAAAATGCTAAAATTAACATAAAACATCTAAATAGTAGCTGAAATAGCAGAAGAAGCTGAAACGCATAAATAAGCTGAAAAGAGCATAACAAGCTGAAATTAGCAGAAAGAAGTTAGAAGAAGCACAAAAAGGTTGTTAGTAGAAAAAATCAGAAAGGAGCACAAACAGCTGAAAAAACAGCTGAAATTAGCTGAAAAAAGCTGAAAAAATATTAACATTTGCAGATGGAAACTAAAAGAAGCTGAACCAGAACAAAATGTGAAAGGAACAGCAAAAGGTTGTAAACAGATCTAAAGAGTTGAAGGATGTAGAATGAGCTCGGTTCATTTCCTATGAGAAAAAAAAATGCAGAAAAGGCTAAATACTTCAAAAAGCTAAAGTTGCACCAATACAAAAAGTCATAGCAGGATTGTCCTGAAAGAGCTGAACGTTTTGAGATATGATTTTTTGAAACAGCTGAAAACTGCGGGACGAGAATCACGCCGAATAAAGTATGGGAGAAAAATGGATCACAATAGTGTGAATGCTTCAGAAGCGTTCACACTATTGTTGGACACAAGAAATACAATTTAAGCCCCTGTGGCTAAGTTGCAACAAAAAGTAATTGCACCTCATTTGCAGGAATGTTGCAGTTTATTAGCAGTGAAACAATTCAGTGAGATTTATGTGAATATTTTCTTGCAGTTTTATGTCCAGCTGGTTGCCAACCGTTGCAGCCCAGTAAGATTTCAGTTTTATTCTCTCACACCCAGAGCCCAGATTTAGAAGAGATCTAGAATTGTCCTATTGAAAGGTGCGTTTGCTTTTTCAGTTTTACGTTAGACTACGGATAAAAGACAAACTGCTCATTTTCCAACACATCTCACCCGCTGGTCCTGGTGGGACAGCGTGTAAGGAACTGTGGCCGCCCCACAGGTGTGCATGTTTTCACAGTCGTAGGCCTGAGCAGGCTCCTGGTCAGATCTGCACGTTGTACACACCCAGTCGCCTCTGGTTGAGACCCGAGTCACAGAAAAGAAACAAAAACACAGAACTTTAATGTCCTTTCCCTCTTCGCAGAAACTGTGACGGTAAAAATGTGTTCGGAGATTCACGCCTAACCTGTTCTTCACTGTGGTCACACGGTACTTACAGTGGGAAACTGGTGAGACGAGGTATGTGACAGGACAGGTGGTAGACTTTTGGACACTGGTCACAGCAGAGCAACTCTCCTCCGTTCAGACAAACGGCACAAAAATCTTCACTCTCCATCTCTTCAGTTCCTGCTCCAGCTTCCTGTTGGACGGAGCAGCAAAGATCCAGAACTGGATCTTCGCTGAGCTCCACTTGAACCGCACCCGCTTCACATTTAGTGTCCGACTCGTCCTCCAGCTCCAGATAACAGTCCTGGTCGGTTTCTGTCTCCGGCTCCAGTTCGATCACCACGGCCTGCTCTGGATCGGGATCCAGATAAAACGTTTCAGGGTCACTTTTCTCATCGTCTGATCCAGAATCAAACAGGATGTACGGCAGATCTGGATTGGATTCACAGTCGAAGCCCGAGTCTTGCTCTGGTTCGTCCAACGAAGAGCCTTCGGGACAGTAGGGTTCGGTCCAGGATGTGGGTGTCCCCTCTGCTTCCTCAGCCTTGACCAAATCTTCTTTTTCCTCCAAATGAACTTCCTCAGTCAGACTGAGTCCAGTCTGCCAACAAAGATCAAGCCACAGATAAAAAAAGACAATAAAACTGACCTCATGTTTCTCTTCGTCTCCTAAAAGGTCTTTTTGTTTCTCTACCTGTTGAGGACACCTTGAAGACGCATCTTGCTGGAGCTCAGCTCGGGTATGGCAGGGCAATCTCACCAAAGACACAACAGGTTGTAGACACGATACAGCCTGGAAGTTCAGACGCTCCAGATTCACCACAGCTATTGAAGAATTACCCAGAATCCTCTGGGCTTCTGGATGAATGCTGTGGAAATAAGTCAAAAGCCACGTGGGTCTTCCAGTCACCACAGCAGATCGATAGTCATCACATCAGTGAGATCATTCCTGATCGATGGGAAACGGTTTAAGTTACCTGATGCATGCATGAAAACAGAAACACTGACGTTTTTACTGAGCTCTGCTCTGATGATGGATTTAATCTTCGGAGGCGAGAAGCAAAGCCAACCACTACAAACATCCACAGTTCATATTGCCATGATTTACTTTGAACACTTAAAGTGCAGGTCAAACATTAAACCGATAAAGTCACGGATGTGGTTTGGATTAACTTTGTTTATGTTACAGTGGATGTTTCTCCGGGCAAACGTTTTATTTTCCATCACATGTACTTACCATGGCAACCAGAGTAATAACCATACAGGCTCTCTGCTGCCCCCTACTGTCGACTGCTATAAATCAAACCCAGTTAAATGATTACATAGACAAACAGCAGCAGCTATCTGTAGCACTTCCTGTGCAGTCTGGGGTAAACTACAAGAGGAATGGCATAATATTTCTGTCAAAATATTGGTGTGATGCACAAATAATGATGATGTAAAAAAAATTACCCTCTGAAAATGGCAAAAGGGTAATAATATTTAGTATTTTACCTCATTTCATAATGTAGATTGATTTTATTTTGTTTAATATCACTATTTTTATTAACTTTTTATTTTGTTTTATACCACTACTTTAATTTGCTTTTTATTCTATATGCATTTTATGGTCGTTTATTCTGTGGTTTGTCTAAATCAGGGCTCTCTTGAAAATAAATCCTCGTGGCTAACCTGTATAAATAAAGGTTGGATGAATGATGTTTTTGTCTGTACGTGTGTGCTTGTTTATCTGTTGTGTTAGCAAAACACATCATTAACCAGTGGATGGGTTTTAGTGAAACTTGAAGAAAACAATCACTGCATCTATAACTGATCAACTTTTTGGAGTCTATTCAAGATGGCCGCCACAGCAAAGCCATAGTAAAAACAAAAAATTGCCACAGTGAAGTTGATTTTACACGTTTTGAGCTGAAGGCTTTTGTGGCAGTAGCTGAGCATAATCCTCATCACGTGCATCGTGGTGTTGCTTTAAACTTTGCCATTAAGTTTTACAGTCGACCCTGTCTGTTAGCAAAATATCTCATGAACTACTGGGAAAAGTGTAACGTAACGCTCAGAAAATAATAATTGAATCTATAATTCATCTTCAACCTCCTCTCGTTCAAGATGGCCAGCACCGCAAAGCAACTCAGCAAATGCAAAAACTGCCATTAGCTTAGCAGATATTGAGGTTAGATTTTGTAAAGCGGCTGACGTTCATCCTCGAACATATTTAGAAAACTAACAGATCTCATTAGGTCATAACATCGCATGAAACAAACATAACTGACAAGGATTGGTCAAAAAGGCAACTCCGTCAATGCCTAATAAAATAATCTTACTTTAAATCTCTGACATGAAAGGAGGCAGGCGACATGCATTCATTAAGGCATGCTAGGCCTTTAATTAATAACAGCGTGATTTGCCGTTCAGTTTTAAAGACTGGAGTTTTTCAGGATGATGAAAACTGCTTCAGCTGCTATCAGACAAGCAAACTGTCCGAGCACACCTCTTCTAAAGATGTTCTTGTCCTAAAACATTTAACGTTTTTGATAAACGACCGTAGTTTGGATGAAAAGTACAAAGTTGCTGCACGAACCGTTACGAATTTTAGAGATTGAAGTCGTTTCAAGACGAGGGAGTGGTGGCGCAGAGGTTAGAGAAGGCGAGCCAGTGATCGGATGGTCTCAGTTCGATCCCCCGCACTGACATCAAAAGGGGGGTGGGAAAGGTGAACGCCTGCCTCCACTCTCATTGCCCCACTCTGGGCCCTTGAGCAAGGCCCTTAACCCCCACCATGGACTGTGGTTGCATCATGAAGGACATCCAACATCCAAAATAAATAAACTGCCAAGTCTTCATGTGAGTTACTGTGGCGACCCCTGAAGAAGGGAGCCGCCGAAAGAAGAAGTTTTAAGATGGCAGCAATCCACCTCTTCTGTCGACTATTTCTCCAAAGTGAGATTGTTTTTATTGCGTGAACGCTCTTGAAGTTTTCACACAGTTTTGTTCCATCTTACTTCCATACATTTTTGGAGCATTTCTCATCCTGCAGTTTTTAAGCTATTTCAACAAATCATAAATCAAAACCAGATGGCCTGACTGAAAAATGTTGGATTGTATACCTGGATTATTGAGCATGGATTTTGTTGTCATAAAATCAAAACGTTCAGCTCTTTCAGGACCATCTATGACTTTTGGTATTGGTGCAACTTTAGCTTTTTGAAATATTTAGCCTTTTCTGCTCCGTTCACATTTTGTTCTGGTTCAGCTTCTTTCTGCTTCTTTGTGCAAATTTAAACATTTTTCAGCTAATTTCAGCTGTTTTGTGCTCCTTTTAGATTCATTCTCTTAACTACAATATTGTTGTGCTTCTTCTAACTTCTTTCTGCTAATTTCAGCTTGTTATGCTCTTTTCAGATTATTTCTGCAAGTTTCAGCTTTTACTGGTATTTCAGCCACTATTTAGCTGGGTTTTTTTTTTTTTTTTTGCTAATTTGAGCTTTTTCAGCTAATTACACAATTTTTGCACTTATTTCAACATTTTTCAGTCTAATTCAGCAAAAATGTGCTCTCTCCTCTTCTTGTAATTCAAGCTTTTGTTTTTAGCTACTTTTCAGCTGTTTTTTTATTGTTGCTAATTTAATCTTTTTTCAGATAATTTACACTTTTTGTGCTCATTTCTGCTTTTTTCAGCCTAACTGGGCAAAATGCTCTCTCTACTTCCTTCTGCTAATTTAAGCTTGTTATACCTTTTCATATAACTTTTTAGCATTTTAGCTTCAGCTGTTTTCAGATAAATTCAAGTTTTTGTGGTCATTTCAGCTACTTTCAGCCTAATTATCTTCTTTCTGCTAATTTCAGCTTGTTGTGCTATTTCAGCTACTATTTGGCTGTTGTTTGTTTGTTGCTAAATTTAGCTTTTACAGCTACTTCTATATGTTTAGCTCATTTTGGCTCCTTCCACTTCCTTCTGGTAGATTGTGGTTCTTTCTGCCTTTTCAGCTACTTTTCAGCTATTTTTTTGTTGCTCATTTCAGCTTTTTTAGTCAATTTTCTATTTTTTGTGATAATTTCTGCTTATTTAAACCTAATTCAGCAAATGCTATGCGTTCTTTCTGCTTTTTTTTTCACTACCTTAGGCTTGTTCTTTCAATTCAGCTACATTTCAGCATGTTTTTTAGCTATTTTCAGCTTCTTTTTAGCATGTTCTTCAGCAATAAGCATTCACACTGAAGAAAATGTAATTTCACTATTTCATTTGTCCATAACTTATATAAAAAAACACTTAAATAGGATGAAAAACATTTAACTCTTTTTGTGAGATTGTGCAGTCTTCAGAAATGTTTGTGTTACAAAATGTGTTCTGCTACATTTTAGTGTCTGGTGTGATGTTGTGCAATAATTTTGTAACTTTTATTATTTTGCAAGAGCCAAACTGTCCTGCAGCTTCTAACCTGTCCTCATCCTGCCCCACACTGCCGTACATAAAGGTTTCATGTCTGTGAAGTCATTTTCTAAAGGTTAACCTTTTCCTTTATACATATATATAAAATTATTTTGTGTTTACCTTATTCTGCTCAAGAAAGCTTTTATGCTTTCATCAGGGACTTTTTCCACTTTCCCAGATGATGGGCAGCCTGCTCTGGTTCTCCCGTTGCAACATCGGTTTGACTCTTCTCCGAGTTCACAGAATCCAGAATCGGTGATCTATTATTATTATTTTTTTTTAAGAATAAAACCTCAGCATTAATATCATTAATACAGTCTTCTACTAAGTTTACACGCATATTTTTCTTTGTGATGACCTGTTGCAGTAACCTTCTTTGCAAAACACCACAACTGTGTCTAAAAATGTGCGTTACGTGTTCTGCAGGGAAGGCCGTCTCCGGTGGCACGGCCTCCGGTGCCGGCTGCACTCTGCGCCTGACTCCCTGTGGAAACAGGGCAGCTCGTCTTTGTGGAAAGTTGCCATGACATCTGTGAGCCAAGCCTGCCATCACCAGAGGACCTGACCTCCTGGGGTCGAAAACAAAAAAAAAAAGAACAGAAGAAGCTCTTGTTTTGAAATCCTCTGTGCTCATTTGACAGCAAATCTGCTCAATCAAGACAAACAAAAACCACCAAAGACACATCAGCTGCATCACAGTGAACATTTATGAATATCTGCTCTACAAAGGTTCAAATTAAAGATAACGTCACAAATATCCTGTATATTTACAAGCTATTATCATCTAGTAAGAATGAATCCAAATTGTGGCAGTACATCACCTGAGTGTGAACCAAAACTATCTAAAACCCAGACGTCAGCTGCAGAAATCCAGGTGACTGTGTCTTCGAGTGAGTGTGAAGTGAAGAGCAGAGGGACGGCTCTGTTCCATGTGTCCAGCGTCAAGGGGGACAGAACAGATGTGATTGGAGGAGAGCTCGTTCAGCCTCAGCCCCCTGACATTACAGCGCTGTTCACCAAGAGTCACAACAAGCAAAGGTTTCCATCAGGTACGTTTCATTCATTCAACCTTTATTTAGACAGGTAAATCCCATTGAGCCTCGAGGACTCATTTACAAGAGAGACCTGATTTCAGATGCTGCAGTTGCACAGGAGGGAAAAGATTTCATTACTTGTATAAAGTTGCAACGTCACTCTTTGAGGAGGCAACAACTGAAGTTTATAAATGCTTTGCAGCAAATGAGCATCTAAACAAAGGATGAGCGGTGAAGCCAAAGAGATTTATCACACAAATTTGTATCTTTAATAGAGTTTTGACAGCTAAAGAGCTTGGTGTTTCAGTGTGGGGCTTGTAAGGCAAGCCATTTGAGCATTTATTCACAATCCCTGAGGTCAGGCACCATTTTTCCTCATTAGTTTGTGACTTCTCTCCACAAGCTCAGGGCTCAATTTGAGCTGGATTGGGTGCATTCCAGTAACTGTTTGTTTGAATCCAGTAACTCTCAGGCTGACTAATAATAAAGTTATGAACAAATTTTTACTGCCTTGAATGAATAAAACTTATATTGGATATGTAAACTGAAAATAATTACGTAAACATTCATTTTAAACACAACAGCCACTTACAAGCTGCTCCTTCAAGTAAGCATTTCTGCGTCTACCCTGAAAAAAATCTCCACCCCTAAAAGTTCAAAGTAATTGCAAAATTTTATTAAAAAACTCAAAAACATAATTAAACAGCACAACTAAATTGCAAATCAGTTTTGACAGTTTAAGTGGGTTATTAATTTTAATTATTTAGTAAAAATACAAAAAGAGAAATGTTTGATGTGTATTATTCACACCACGTATCAAGACAATGGTGGTAATTTGTCAAAATCGTCATTCTTTTTCAATTGATCTTTATTTATACAAGTTACTATCATTGAGTCTCATTTTAAGAGGGATCTGTTTTTAACAAAGAACACAGATGAGGTACAGACAACAGTAGACAAGTATATAAAAACATATACAATGAAAAGTAAATGGAAGAAATTATATAAAGAAAAAACTAAACAAAAACAGCTACATTGTAAAGTGATATAAAATACTAAAAACAGGAACATGTCTGCGTTGGTTTTTCCCATGAACTTAGCAGATGTTTAAAGCCACTTAGAGAGGTCAAGGTCGAGAGCTTCAGGTCTTTTTGCAAGATATTCCAGGAAACAGGAGCAGAGTAGGAGAAGGCCCTTTTGCCTAGTTCAGTCCTCACTGAGGGAACACTGCAGGTAATAATGTCCTGAGAGCGCACGCTGTAGCTGCACTCATGCAGTGACATGTAGGAGGAGATGTATGAAGGCAACAGACCAAGAAGTGATTTAAAGATGAAAATTTACCAGTGAGAGAGTCTGTGTGAAGTTAATGATGACCATTAACCAGTGAATACAGGGTGCAGTGATGGGTATGCTATGAATCTTAGTGCACCATGATAGACAGCGTCCAACATCTGCAGGGTGCTTGTAGGGGCGTTCATGTAAATAATGTCTTCGTAGTCAGTGGAAAGAAGGAAAGTCACAGTCTCAAGGTGTTTCCTAGCATTCAGAGTTAAACAAGATCTATTTCTGAAAAAGAAACCCGGTTTAACTTTTAGTTTTCTTACTAGGTTTTCCACGTGAAGCGTAAAAGAGAGACGCGAGTCGACCAAGATACCAAACAATTTGTAAGAATTGACAAACTCAATAGGAACACCATTAGAAGGTAAAACAGGAGGAATGACTGCTGGAACCAACTTCTTGTTTGAAAACAACATCCCTTTGGTTTTGTCAGCATTGACAGAACAAATCTGACTGGATGATGTCAAAAGTAGACTATAAAAGCTGGAAAACCTTAGTAACCGTTTTAGCTCAACAGTATCATCAGCATAGAAATGTAAGGATGCATCAAGGATGCTCTGACCTACATTCCCTATGTAGATTGTAAAGAGGGTGGGTCCTAAGACTGAGCCTTGTGGTACACCATTGTTAACTGTTAAATAACTGGAGTAAGTATTATTATGCCGAACACATTGCCTCCGATCTGAAAGATGATTAGAGAACTAGTCAATGGTGTGATCTGAAAAACCAATTTCTGAGAGCTTATGACATAAAATGTCATGGTCCACAGTGTCAAAGGCTTTAGACAGGTCTACGTAAAGCGCAACACAATATTTTGACAATGTCAAAACAACAGCGATCAAAATGTTGAAAAGACAGTCAATTTACTTTCATAAAAAAGGCTTGCATTGTCCTTATTGGACAACAGAGAATTGAAGCACCTGAAGGCAGTGGCAATGGAGTTGTAGCCGCCATCTTGAAATGAGTGAGCACCAAAAGGTATTCCAGATTACTGAAAGTTTTCATGAAAGTTCTTCCAGTGGTTCAAAAGATATTTTGCTAACACTACAGAAACAAACAAACAAACAGCAATGAGCAAAACCATTATCGCTCACAGCCCCTTAAAAAACTAAAACTGCAAGAGAATATCCAAGAATTATAGTTTAAATGCACCCCGTAATATTTCATTGTTTTAACCTGCAAATATCAAAATATGCTGCTTTTAATATTGTTTTTTTTAAAGAAGAGAAGAAGAATTCCTTACAAAAGACACATAATTTAGCTGAGTCATTGGCTGTTTGTGCTTGGGCCTAAAATCAGTCCAAAACACCAGATATTATTTTATTAACCTTTATTTAACGACGCAAATCCCATTGAGATCACAGATCTCTTTTACAAGGGAGGCCTGAGCCTGCAGGCAGGTTTTGGTCTGTGGGAGGAAACCGGAGTACCCGGAGAAAACCCACGCAAGCACGAGAAGAACATGCAAAACTCAACACAGAAAGACCCCAGGTCCAACCAGGGATTGAACCCAGTACCTTCTTGCTGTGAGGCAACAGTGCTAATCACTGAGCTGTCGTGCTGCCAATGAATAAATTGTTAAGATATATACATGTAGCTAAGCTCACACAAAGAACACCGTTTATGTCAAACTGGGTATCAGTTTTTGGAGGGATTTTTGAATTAAACACTTGAAACAAACTTCTTTAACTTCGTCCCCCAAACTGAACGTTCCCCTTTGAGTAGCCAATGTTCCAATTGTTTTATCAAATTAAGAAAAACAGGTTCCTCCAAAGGGCAAAATTACCTTCAATAAATTTAATTTTTGGAGAGCAGCACGGTGGCGCAGTTGGTAGAGCTGCTGCCTCTCAGTGAAAAGGTTGCTGGGTCAAATCCCAGCCATGGGACCTTTCTTGCATGTTCTCTCCGTGCATGTGTGGGTTTATCCTGATACTCCAGTTTCCTCCCAAAGACCAAAAACATGCATGTTAGGCTAATTGTTAACTCTAAATTGTCCCTAGGTGTGAGGGAGAGAGTGAATGGTTGTTTGTCTCATTTGTCTCTATGTGGCCCTGTGATGGACTTGCGACCCGTCCAGGGTGTACCCCGCCCCTCGCACAGTGATTGCTGGACATGGGCACCGGTGACCCCCATGACCCAAAATGGAATAAGCGGGTAAAGATGATGATGGATGGATGTGTCCCTGTGATGGACTTAAGACCTGTCTAGGGTGTCCCCTGCCTTTCACACAACAGTGATGGCTGTATATGGGCACCATTACCCAAAAAAGGAAGAAGTGGGTAAGGATGATGATGGATGGATGGATGGATTGATTTATTGGAGCATTATTTTTAGTGACATCAGCCTCACCCTTCAATCTGTCAAGTGGGTCTGGAAAACTTGAACTCAAAGGTTGTGGTACTGGAACACTTGTCCTGTTCTGGGTTCAGTTTCCGGGTTCCATTTGTAACTTTAATTAATTTATTCAATTTTCTCCATTATCGATGGTCTTAACACAATCCTTAGATAGTTTTGACAACCTCGTTTGGTGTTCTTTGTCAAATCTGTGTGGTTTCCACCTCCCACCACCAGGTGTCGCTGTTTTGTGCGAACGCTGTTGTCGGAGGCCAAGTCTCGCAGAAAACCGCGTTGTTTCCAAATCCCGTTCCTCTTTCATCTAGCCTCCAAGATGGTAGGTGCCGTCATTTATCCCCGTGTACAAAAATGGAAAGAAATCTGCTCCCATCCTTGTTTGATTATCATTTTTTTTATTTTTGTCGCATTATTTTACAGTACACTCATTTCTCTTGTACAGTTGTGAAGTGTTATTACAGAGAAAATTATTTATAACATGGATGTTTGAGGTCGGTTTACAGTGCTAGCCGGGATCACCCAGGCCTTCCATTTAGCCGTCAAGCTCACAGGATTTTCCTGAAATTACTTTAGCTCCAATTGCATTGACAGACCAGATTTAGTTTTTATTAGCATATTTTTCGACCTTGGAGGAGTCGGTTATTTGGTGTTTAAATTGTGTTATCGAGTGAGCTACCTTTAGCTGCTAAGATTTTAGTCAATATATGATGGATATAAAGTGGAGTAAAAGCTTTGAAGAACGAACACATTTGTTATATATATATATATATATATATATATATATATATATATGCACACACAAGTGCATTGTGTACTTCAGCAGAAACTGCTCCGCATGCTAATTGGCTAACAGCTAGTTAGCTTCATTAGCAGAGCTTCGGTTCTAAATTGAGATTAAATAATAATGATGTCATCGTGACCAAACTTGTGTTCGACAGCCGACCAAGAAGTCTAAGACCAGGAAACTCCGAGGACACGTCAGCCACGGACATGGTCGCGTTGGTGAGTACAAACTGCACGTTTTTTTTTTTTTGTTTGATTCTTTTACTTCATTGAAGCTCTACCTGGTGAGTTAATGGTTGCGGTAAACGTGGAAATGTCACCAACAACAACTTGTCCATCTTTCAGGCAAGCACAGGAAGCATCCTGGAGGTCGTGGTAATGCTGGTGGCATGCATCACCACAGAATCAACTTTGATAAATAGTAAGTAATTATTTAATTGGTGCTTCAGGCAGTGCGCATGTCTTGACCAAGACTGGATAAGCTGTATCTCAGTGGAACTTAATTTAATTAAAATAAATACATTTAGTTTGACAACGTCTAGGTTTGTCCATAATCGTGAGTGTTGATGTGAATAGTTGCATCCTTCTTAAAAATCTTAAGTAAAGACTGATGTGTTCTGTGTGTTTATTCGTTTTTGTATTAAATTAACTGAACATGTGTCTCCCACGAGTGGACTTTGTGGTGGGAGACACTGAGATCTAACTTGTTAAATTATTAAATTTGTTTTCCCACTGGTCTTAATTATTATAAAACACAAGGTAACAAGTTGCATGTTTTTACCAAATATGTGCTCGTCTTTTCCCACATGACAAACTTATCTTTAAGTGATATTCAGCCACCTGTGTTCTAAGTGTCTTGTCTTATTGTGTGTTGCCCTCAGCCATCCTGGCTACTTCGGTAAGGTGGGTATGAGACATTACCACCTGAAGAGGAACATATCCTACTGCCCCACCATAAACCTGGACAAGCTGTGGACGCTGGTGAGTGAGCAGACCAGACTCCACTATGCCAAGAAGCCCGATGGACCTGCCCCTGTCATCAATGCTGTGCGCGCTGTAAGTTTGAACTAATATAAGTGGAACGTGCTTTCTCCTGAGCACTTTTCTAAATGGACTAAGTAATTTTTGTTGGGATGTACTATATTTTTTACCTGAAGATATTAGACCGAGTCATTTTGTTGCAGACTAAAGAAATTAGTCTTTGATTCTTTGTCCACTAAATAAGTTGAGATGAATGTGCATTGTTTTGTTTTTATTTTTCCCCCAAGCTGAAACATGTTGCAGGCAGAACTAATAACAAAGTTGGAAACCACTCCTTTAAAGTAGCCACCTGAGTTTCTGTGGAAGTAGAACCTTTACTTAGGAATGTGCGATATGGCATAAAATTCATATCACGATATGTGTTGTGAAGGGTGGCGATAACGATATATATCGCAATATGTTTTTGGTATAAAATTTAATAGGAATTTTTCTAAAAGCATAGGGTGTCCTTTTGCCATCATATATTTTGAATTAAGAAAATTCCACTACTAGGTCCAGAGAGTTTTTAAATAATAAACAAATCAAGTATTAGGCTTCTTGCTTGTAGTGCAAAATATATAAAATGTAGTTTTAGCCATATGTTTTAAACAAAAGAATATGTTAACAGTTTCCAGTCTTAAGAAATGAACAGCAACAGAGCAGCATTTTACACTGAAACACTTCACCCTCCAAACCTCTAGTGGGCGCCTCATTCTGCTTTAATGGAGAGCTGACACAAAATGAGTCTGTGGCTTTGACCAGAGGGTCTCGCAGTAAAATCACACAACACAGCGTTCTTTTCACAGATCAGAGAGCAGGTTTCTCTAAAGCTGACCAACGCTTACTTTAACTTTCAACAGAAAAAAAAAACTTTCAACGGAATACGGCGTTTTGCTCATGCGTCAGAATACGGCAACTCTACGGCAAGCCGGGCGTAGTTAGCTTGTAGCTTCACTACTTATTAGCTCTCGAAGAAGACTTTAACGCCACTTGCGCACAGTTTTAAAAAAAAAAAAAGATTAAATCTGACAACTCTGATTTTACTTCAGACACAGCATTACTGCGGTTAGCCGGTAGAAGACGCATCTCTATCGTAGGCTAAATTTCTATCGTTTCTACCGTATACCGTTTATATCACGCATTCCTACTTGCTACTACTGCCACTCCAGTAAAAAATGTAGAAATTGATCGTCATAAGTCGCTAGAGATCACAAAATGCTATCGCTGAGCTGCGTGGACTAATGGAAACAAATTAAATTTAAATAATAAAACAAAAAATCTGGTTAAAATATAGTCTTTTGTGTTTTTAGTGGAGTGATTTGTTGGACTGAAATTTTTACATATTGATCAGCCAGCAGCTTTGAACATGCTCATTTTTTTAGTCTGAATGCTGTGAGGTGAATATTTGACTCCACCTGGAGGGGATGCTTGAGGACAGAGCTTCCTGTTGGTGCTTTGGACAGGAAGGCCAATGGCAGCTTCTAATGACGCCAGCGAAAGCTGCTGGATTTGTTTTTTATGTCCTCAGCCTCTGTTCAAATCAGTTCATTACACTGAATGGTTTGTGCTGCTGTTGGGTTTTCAGGATTACATCCAGATCTTTTACAGTTAGTTGGTGATAAATAAAGGCCTCCTGTGAGAGAGATCACATAAAACAATGGTATAGAAAATTTTGTTTGCGTACCCTTCTTTAAATCATCAAACATCTCCATGTGTTTTGTCAGCATCCAGTTTCTAAACGTGATGCTTTATCCACACGTTTGTTTGTTCTTTTAAATAAAATGTTTTTTCTGCATTTGAAAACACTCCAGATCCATATGTGAACAAAGATTTGATTGTTTGTCATTTGGGCTTTTCTCAAGACAAGAAACAATTGTAAATAGTTTGCTCTTCACATGTGCAGCCATAAAAAATTGGTCTGTGATCATTACCTCAAAAGTATTGGGAGTACTTACTGTATTTATTTTTATTTACAAATATCTTGTGTGTTTGGCCACAATCAAATTTATCCATTGCACCAGGTTGACTCCTTAGGCCACTGGCTTTATTTATTGTTCTAGGTAGTTTGCTGCTGGTTCTAGTCGAGCTTTCAGTGTGAGCTCTATAGCTTCAGTTAGTTACCCTCGTTATGGATGTTGGAGGGGTGTTTTGTGTGTGCGCGCGCACGTTAATTTTTGACAAAGTATTAACTTTCTTTTTTTAATCTTTACAGGGCTACTACAAAGTTCTGGGCAAAGGCAAACTGCCCAAGCAGCCCGTGATCGTTAAGGCCAAATTCTTCAGCCGACAAGCGGAGGAGAAGATCAAGGCAGTGGGCGGAGCCTGTGTGCTGATGGCATAATGTTCCTGTCTGCCTGTTTTTTGAAAATAAAGTGTATAAATGGGAACAGTCGTGTATTTTTAGTTATGAACTTGAGTTGCAACAATAAAAAACTTTGACTCACTGTGGCACTGAGTCAATTTAGGTGAATAAACATTTAAAACGAAATAATTTATCTTGTGAAATGTACTGTTGTACGACAAGTATTCGAGTTTCCTGAGCCTAAAGTGTGTTTAATTTCTAAAACTTTTAATGTGGGTGTGAAAAGTGAAGCACCCACACCTGCCTCCATCCTTGCTTGCCCCTCTCGGGGGTTGTAACAGCGAACTAACTCGCATGAAGACTCGGCAATTGCTTCTTTTTTTTTTTTTTTTACGCCGGATGCCCTTCCTGATGTGACCGCAGACCACCGAGCTACAACAGCCCTGTGTGTGGAGCAGAGAGCTTCCACCTGGGGGAGCAGATGGGGGTTAAGGGTCTTGCTCAAGGGCCCAGAGAGGGGCAAACGTGGGTGGAGGTAGGTGAGTGGCTCCACCGTTCCCACCTACATTTTGATTTAAGGAGTTGAATTGACATCGGGCTCATCTTTTAACCACTACTCCCAAATGTGGACAAGCTGATCCTAAAATGATGGAGGCTCGCTAGAGATTACACCACCTGGAATAGAAAGAACAGGAAATTGATCATCTGACCTGTCAAAAGTTGTCTTATTTGGAAATAATCTCTCCAAAGGCCTCATTGATTTAAGTAGTTTATGTTTTTGAAATATTTAAAATAGGTTAATGTTTAAAATTTAACTAGTATCTTGGATACAAAATTGCCAACAGATTAGGAAGAGCTGAAGGTGTTGGTTTTTTTCCATCCTCACGAGGATGTTTATTCTTAAATATTTATTCAGCAAAACATTTGCTTTGGAAACAATTCAATATTGTTTTACAAGGTTCTTGATACTCCACAGAGTAAAAGTATTTAAATACGAGTCGATGGTCATCAAGGATTTAGGGTTTACTTCCGGGAAGAGGCGGGGCTTAAGTAGAACTTCCTGTCGGGCTGAGGCTCAAAGAAAAGTGAAAGACGCCGAGCTGAAGTTGTCAAGAAAAATGTGAAGACCTTGTAATAAAACTAAAAGGTAACATTTACAAGCAGCTCATTTATCCCTCTAATTAGATAATTGGAAACTGGTAAACTGTTTTGTCGCGCCGAACAGAAAAAGTAAGTTGAGAAACCTCGGAAGGAAACTCGCGGCTTCAGCTAAATGTTTAAACTCTGGGAACTCGTGCGGAATTATTCCGTCACATCATGTCACGTGTTGAAGGATACAGGAAAGAGATGCCTAAAACAGTAAATGAGCTTAAGTATGGCAAGCTTAACTGCGCATGCGCTCTTTATTGAGACTTATGGAGAGACCTGTTTTTGTTTTTTTTTTCAATGAAAATCTTTATTAAAAGTGAAACATTACAACGACAGTTATCTAAATACATCCAAACAAATAAAAGCCACGGAGATTAGTCAAATAAACACATTAAATAAGGTGCACAAATCAAATGGTTTTATAATTTTATATTAGAGTAAGAAATAAATAAAGTATAAATAAGAGTTGAATGGATGAAAAGGAAATGTTTACAATGTGCTGTACTGTTCACTCCTTTTGGAAGGCCTGAAAGAGGGAATAGAGTGACTCAACTTTTTATTAGTGCATGTTTTATTTCTCTAAGAGTGTTGTTAAACTTATGATTTATATATTTTTCCTTTTTTTGTTTTTGGCATCATGGACTCCAAAAAGTACAGTTCTAACTTGTAGAGTTAATCTTGCTACAGATATACCAGGTTATTTATTTCCAGAAGGTGGTAGTACTGGTGGATCATAGTTTCAGGTTCAGACTCGCACAGAGAGCAATTCACACATATATCTTTCTTAAATTTTAACATGTACAGCCTTAGGTAGATCTGTTTTTTTATATTTATTATTAACATTAAAAAAAATCTGTTTTTTTGCTGAACAATTTTTTCATTTAAGTTAATCAAACTTATATTTTACAGTTATTAAGGTAGTGATCATTTGCTTGTATTTTCTCACATCAAGTCAGTAGAAATACATATTATGCAAAATACGAATGTAAACTCTCCATTGTGTTCTTTTGGGTGACATCACCTGTGCTTCCTAGCTTTTAGTGTTCATGGCAGGTCCAGGCTGGTTGGAGTCCTCCCTGAGGCGCTCAGGCAGACTGGGCCTGGAGGTGCTGGAGCGAGCCTCAAGAAGAAGTGTGGACTGGACCAGCATTAGTGCATCCCAGACCCCCAGTACTACAGATGAAGAGGCTCATGTAACAGTTAAGGTGCTCGCGTGTGTTTTTATGGTGGCCCTAAGGTGTAAATGAACAACATTTAAAAAAACAGAATTACATTTGAAAAAACACAACATTTGAAAAATCGGAATTGCATTAAGCCAAAGCAGAAGTGGCCAGAATCACATTTGAAAAAAACAGAATCACATTTGAAAAAACTAAATCACATAAAAAACGGAATTACATAGAAAAAAACTGAATCATTCAAAAATTATATAATTTCCATTTTTTCCTATATAATTCATTTTTTTCCAATGTCATTTCATTTTTTCTAATGTGATTCCGGTCACTTCTGCTTTGGCTTAATGTTATTCTGTTTTTTCAAATGTGATTCTGTTTTCTCTAATGTAATTCTGTTTTTTCTAATGTAATTCTGTTTTTTTCAAATGTGAGTCTGTTTTTTTCTAATGTGATTCCGGCCACTTCTGCTTTGGCTTAATGTAATTGTTTGTTTGTTTGTTTGTTTTTTATGCAATTCCGTTTTTTTCTAATGTGATTTCATTTTTTTCAAATATAATTCAATTTTTTCTAATGTGATTCCGTTTTTTTCTAATGTGATTCCGTTTTTTTCTAATGTGATTTTGTTTTCTCTTACACGATTTTGTTTTTTCTAATGCGATCCCTGATTCCGTTTTTTCTAACGCGATTCCTGATTCCGTTTTTTTCTAATGTGATTCCGGCCACTTCTGCTTTGGCTTAATGTAATTCAGTTTTTTCAAATGTGATTTCATTTTTTCTAATGTGATTCTGTTTTTTCTAATGTGATTTTGTTTTTTCAAGTTCCGTTTTTTTCTTATGTGATTCAGTTTTTTCGTATGCGATTGTTTTTTCTAATGTGATTTTGTTTTTTCAAATAATTCAATTTTTTCTAATGTAATTCCGTTTTTTTTTTGTTTTTTTTCAAATGAGATTCTGTTTTTTTCTAATGTGATTCTGGCCACTTCTGCTTTAGCTTAATGTAATTCCGTTTTGTTTTTTTTCCAAATGTTGTTCATTTACACCTAAGGGCCACCGTAGTTTTTAAAACTTCCATGAACCAACTGCTATTATACAAGACACCTCCTCAGTTCAACTGTTCTGTTTCTTACTCAGAGAACTCACTCAGAGCTCGATGACGCCTTTGTATCTATTGCAGCGCTTATGACACAGACGACCTGTCACTGCAAGGTGAGGAAAGATTTGTGGCATTTCACGTGTTAAAGTTCTGTGTGGGCTTTCAGATGGAAATATAAAATGTGCTCCGTTTGGTGTACTGGTGCAGAGGTATTATGAGTCTGGCCACTGCTCTGAGCTCAGTCACAGTGAAAAGACCCACATGTCCAGGTTCCACTCAAGGCCAGGAACTAGGACATCAACCAAAAAACAAGTAAGAAACTCTGTAATACTTAAATAATAATAATAATTTTGACCATTTTTCAACTTTAAGGCAACACTTACCTGTTTCAGCTTTATCTAAAACAAAAAAAGAACATGCAAGAAAGTGTAACGTAGTAACATAAACAATGGTGGTGACAGAATATTTTTCTGTATCATTGTCAGGGTCAGGTCGGCACATCGGAGGAAGATTTTTACATTGAGGTCTCTCCTGGAACGTATGCCATCACCGCCGGTTTGCCAGAGTGGCTGCAGCAGACCCAGCTGGTCAGTGTTAAAGCTGGGGAGAGCATCAGCCTCGCTTTTAACCTTTGACCCCTCCTACGACTGAACCCGTCAGTCCTACGCGTCAATAACAAAACTGACAAATGCTGTTTTGCCCGTTTTATACTGATTTTTTGCACTGAGAATTAACTTTTGTTCCAAGACATTTTAGTTGTTTCATATTGAAAAGTCATAATATTTATGACACCTTTTGTGTTTTTTATGTAGATTACTTTAAAACCAATTGCCCCAAATCATGTAACATGTTTTAGGTATATTGCCAAATCACTGTTTTACAATTTTTAAAGGATTTCTTTTATGTTTTTTGACCAAGATAACATGGTAATCCAGGTATACGATAATGCTGAGGCAACAACTGCCATCCTGCAGGTGGTTTAGGGTTGAAGCTGGTTATTCTAAAAGCATCTGTTTTTTATGCTTCAGCAGCAGGAAGTGATTGAAATGGGGAGCTGCGTTTTGATGAATTGATCTGTGAATTTTGAGCTTGTGCTTGAGAACTTCCTGTAAATAAAAGTCAAAATCTTTAAAGTTCATAGTAATTGTACTCTTCATACATATTGTTTTTAGTGTGATGCTATCATATAAAGCACTGTGTCGTCAAAGCCACGCTTCCTTCCTCCCTAAACTCCTTCGAGGGAACGACGCCAAGCCATTGGTTCCGATATGTGGATGAAACCTGGGTCAAAATCCAAGCCAAGGAAATAGAAGCGTTCACCAGACACATCAACTCGGTCGATAACATCAAGTTCACCAGAGAGGATGCAAACAACAACAAGCTGCCCTTTTTTGGACTGTTTGTTTCAGATGGAGAGAGAGGACAGGCTCAACATTGAAGTTTACAGAAAACCAACCCACACAGACCAGTATCTTCTGTTTGACTCCCACCATCCACTGGAACACAAACTCTCTGTCATCAGAACTTTACAGCATCGGGCCGAACGCATCCCCACGAAGACAGAGGGAAGGAAAAGGAACAGAAACACATTCAAGCTCTCCAAACATGTGGATATCCAAACTGAGCTTTTGTCAAGTCGGCGAGGAAATCTACAAAACACTAATGAACAGAAAAAGGAGAGCAGACGTAAAAACATTGTCATCCCTTATGTTGCTGGAGTATCCGAGAAATCCAGAAGGATTTTCAACAAACAGAACATCTCAGTACATTTCAAACCCAGCAGGACTCTCAGCCAGAGGCTGGTCCACCCTAAGGACAGAACACCCATACACAAACAGAGTGGTGTAGTGTCTGTGGTCCAGTGCAGCGAGGACTGTCCAGACCTCTACATTGGAGAAACTAAACAGCCTCTTCACAGACACATGGCTCAACACAGGAGAGCCACCTCCTCAGGACAAGATTCAGCTGTCCCACCTCACAGAGAAGGGACACTCTTTTGAGGACCAAAATGTGCACATTTTGGACCGAGAACACAGATGGTTTGAGAGGGGGGTGAAGGAAGCAATTTATGTAAAAACAGAAAAGCCGTCTCTTAACAGAGGAGGAGGCCTCAGATTTCCACTTTCAAAAACCTATAATGCAACTTTAAGACTGATTCCCAGCCAGTTTTCACACCTGATGGGAACAGAGGGGCCTCGTCTGTGAATTAGAGGAACAAAGACCTTAAGAAACCCTAACTGTTAAGGTGTGGTTTGTCAATTTACATATGTATGTATGTCTTATCTCACTCAGCCTGAACCCCTCACTCACTGCTCTTTGAATTAAGAAAGCTCCTCGGATGCGGAGCGAAACGTCTTCTGTTACAAATAAAGTCCAGTTGTTTTTGTATTGAACGTTTTTTGAATTCATTAATTTAACATTAGCAGTGATAAACATCCATTAACCTTTACCAAAAGTCCCCTCACATATGCACCTAGAGATTTGTCACACCATGAACTGTAGAAAAAAGTTATTCTGCACCACTGATGTCAGTTTTTTTTGGGGTTTTTTGCATACATAATAAAAAACAAGTTTTAAAATAGCCTCCTTACAATTATTTACTACAGTACACTTATTTTAGATCCCAGTTTCGTCTAATTGTTTTCATAGTACATTCAAAACTCCCACTGTCTTCACACAACCCGGACCATATATCCTCACATCTGGTTACCACGGCAACAAGACAATCACCAGGTACCAGATGGTGCTCCTGAGTTCTGCTGTCAGTGACCGTGTCGAGCGAGCAAACCAGTTGATGTGAGGGAGAGGCGGTGGCTGGAGTGGCACTTCCTGGATGGCCAAACTCGTCTTCTGCCCTGAGTTTGGAGGAAGATGTAAATAATGAATGAAAATAGTTTTACAGAACTGTTAAATTAGAATTCAAAACCAGTGAAGTTGTTTGTTGTGTCAAAATTTCATTCGGGCAAAAGAACAAGTCACATAAACGAATAAGACCCCCAAAATTAATGACCATCATGTTCATGCGGGTATGTAAACTTATGACCCCAACTGTAGTTATAAATTTAACAAAAATACTTTGTATAAGGAATAGTTTTATGGGTAGAAAATGCTAAAGCCCACCAATTATTTATTATTGCCTCTATGTTTGTTGGTTATAGAATGATGAACTTTTTAAGTTAACTCAAAATGGCTGCCACAGCTAATCAGCCTTAGCTGAACATAAAATGCCTAGAACTATTTAGTTTTCAAGCACAGGAATAACATGCAAATGCATAAATATTATTCACATCATTTTGACCTTTGTGTGTCCATAAGAAATGTTGTCAGTGGATCATACCAAGAAAAAAAGAATCAAATTATTAGGTGAGACTATAAATATAGACCTATATATCTAACAAAGTTAAGGCAGACCCTCTGGATGGATTAAAAAATATATATATATATTTTTGAAACATTTCGTCTTTAATCCAAGACTTCTTCAGTGTGAGGAATTGCAATAAACTCAGTCTTATAAATAGCAACTTCTCATAGTGGATCAACCAGTTCATTGTTGACATCCAGAACTAGCTGTTCACATGATAAATGAGGACCATCAACCAATTGTTAGCACCCTGATGGCTGTTTACTATTCACAGGGGGCTGAGTGATACTAGCAATAACAGCATTGTAAGAGAGGGACAGTTGAACATGGAGGCCTCTACCCTTGTTTAATGATGGGTGGTTTCTCTTCACAAAGGCAGCTTCCTTCATTCATCTTTCAAACCATCGTTCCTCTCTGTCCAGGATGTGAACATCTTCATCCCTGAAAGAGTGACCGCTGGCCTGGAGATGAGTGTAGACCGCAGAGTCCTGGCCTGATGATGTTGATCTTCTGTGCTGGGCCATCCTTTTGGCCAGTGGCTGTTTTGTTTCCCCGATGTAAGACTGATCACCCTCCTGACACTGAACAGCATACACAACATTGCTCTGTTTGTGCCGGGGGACTGGATCTTTAGGATGAACCAGTCTTTGCCGTAATGTATTTTAAGGTTTAAAAGCCACTGGGACGTTATGTTTAGAAAATAAACGTCTCAATTTCTCTGATACTCCCTCAACATACGGAATGACCACTGGTCTGGGTTCCTCCTTTTCACCTGATGGCTGACTGGAGTCTTCATTGGCCAAAGTGGCAGTAATATTGAATCAAAGGCTCAGCATTCTGTGAAGAAATGCCTCGCTCACCACCGTTCATGGCAGTTTTTGATCATCTTATGGCAGAGTTGAGGCTGTTTTTACATTTTAGCAAATTTCAGCTACTCACACCAAATTTTAGCTCAGTATCTGAAAAGATGCCAGCCACTTCCCTCTGGGATTAATAAAGTATTTCTGAATTTAATTTGCTAAGTCAATAA
Source organism: Nematolebias whitei (assembly GCF_014905685.2). Classification (NCBI taxonomy): domain Eukaryota; kingdom Metazoa; phylum Chordata; class Actinopteri; order Cyprinodontiformes; family Rivulidae; genus Nematolebias; species Nematolebias whitei. The sequence goes on from NC_056507.1 coordinate 6,547,620, forward strand.
GCTGGAAGCCATCTTGACTTGGGCTGACTCCAAAACTTCAATCAGTTGTACGTATATTTAAATCTAGTATTTTCTGAGTTTCAGAGACACAGGCAGAGAAATGTTCTCACCTTTAGCTTTTGGCAGTAGGCACCAATTAAATTAATATTGATGAAGAGAAACTTAAAAGCACCACACAGCAGAGAAAAAAAAATACAGGCTCATATATGAGCCAGTATAAATAGTAAAATATATTTAATTAAAAAAAAAAGTCTAAATTGACATAACTGAGCTTAAGAAGTAAAAACCCTTGCAAATCATTTATTGAGTGGTCTGCATTTCATCTCAGCACACTAACGAGCTGGTTATTACTAGTCTTGCATCACTACATGCACTAATAAACATGTTTGCAGTCGTGAGACAGTCGGTATATGTTTGTATATCTGTTGAAAATACTAAATTCTAAACTTTGTGTCACTGCATTGCCCACATTCCCCCTTTCCTCCCACACAACCATGTTTTAACATGGATGCCCAAATATCCATCCTACCAACACACCGTTGTTTATGTTGCTAAAGAAGCAACGTGGCTGCATGTTGTGATATTCAGTGCCTCGGACCGAAAAGGTTTAATTGACTATGGTCTTATTCCAACGCTTAAATATTAAATTTACACGACGACGAAGCGTAGTTACAACAGAAAGCACGACACAATACGAAAACCGGCGCAGAATGGCGTCTCTCCGTGGCCCAGAAATCTGAATAACGGCCAAAGAACCGGAAAGAAGAGCGCAATGCTAGACCAATAGGAATGACTATTGGGAGGGATTGCCCAATCACATGTTTAGCTCGCGCAGTAGGCGGGACAAGCTGGGGGCGAATTGTATTGTCATACATGTTCCCGGGTTAGAGACTTTGCTGATCGTTTCCTGCACTGTTGCATGGTGGTCGAACAGGAGGAATTGTTGGAAATTTTTTGGAGGTTAGTATATAAATTGGTTTTTACCCAGTGTGCATTATTCCCACAGCCATCTCCGTTGCTAATGGGAGTGACAGGATGCAGCAGGGATACAGCTGGAAAAGGGAAATTGCAATTAAGCGGGAATAAAATAAAACTGACATTCCCCGAGCGAAATTGCTTACGATATCATTAATTAGCTCATCTTGTTTCCTTACTAGGTTGCTAGTTAGTCGAAGTTGGCTAGAAGCTCAACGTGATGCGTTAGCTTAGCTGCACTTGTCATGCAGAGTTTCTTCAGATGCCACAAGGCAGCTTAAGAGAACCGGACCCGTGTCAAGCTCATTGTTTGAGAAATATTTGCCCCGAGTCGCTTTAAAAGTCGTGACATCTCCGCTGCGCGTAGTTAGCAGCGGTGTTAGCATCGTGGCTAGTTAGCCTGTCCGGTGAATAGCTAATCGTCCCTGCAAATGTAGCGGTGGAAGGGTCAACTACTGTCTTCACTGTGTCACCAGAGTAGTTAAACTTTTAGCACATTTTAGGTGATGTGTTGTAACAAACGAGCAAATGCTGCAAGTCATCGTTGTAGCGCATCGTAGCTAACTAGCCAAACATGCTAATGCTAATCAACAAGCGCCCAAACAGCCAAGAGGTTGCAGGAGATGTAGATGATGGCAGCTCCTTCAGAACATGACAGATTACTTTAAAAAGTGAACTTACAAACGTTTTATGGAGTCACATTTAAAGTGCAATGAGAGTTACTAATTTTGGTCTTTTCTTATTTATAATGAGGTGAATCTAACATCACTGGGCTTATATATATATATATATATATATATATATATATATATATATATATATATATATATATATATATATATATATATATACTTTTCATTCAACCTTTATTTATACAGGTTAGTCTCATGGAGCCACGAGAACTCATAAAGTTCAGACAATAACAATAAACTGCAGTTTCAAATAAAAGTAATGTTATAAAACAAGGTAAAATACTAAAAACAAGAACATATTTGCTTAGATTTTTATATTGACATTATCAAATGTTTAAAATCCCCTAAAGAAAATGTAAGTGGTCAGCTTCAGTTCCTGTTGTAAGGTGTTCTAGATTACAGGAGCAGAGTAGGAAAAGGCTAAATGTGTGTGACTAAAATATATTTTTGGCTCAGACCCTGAAAATACCTTTCTGTCATTTCTCTTAATTAAATGACTAGCAATTTTAATACAATAGCAATAATGGATAGATAAATTATTAATCCCAGGGGGGAAATGCGAGGCATTTTGGTAGCATGTTCTAATTATACAGAAAAAACAAACGTTTTTGATTATTTCGTATGTGAGTTTTTAAATGGGATTTAAGTATCTAATATTTTTTTCTCAATCCAAGCCAATTGCATTTTTGCTGTGGAAGAATATTTTTAAACGTTTCTAAAGTATCTGTGGACATCAGTTATTTATTTTCTGACACCGGTACGAATATTTGTACTTAAAAGGAGTCTAAGCACATCAATGATCTACATTACAAGAAGTGCAGACTCAGCTCAATCTTGAAAACTTAAGTTTTATTATTTTTCTTTCGGGCTGAACCACTCTTAAAATAAGAGATTTAAAAAAAATCTTGGTTAGTGAGTTGGAATAATATCTTGATGCATGCTCTATAATCCTACTAGTGTATTATTTTGTAAAATTTTGGGGAGTGGTGGCGCAGAGGTTAGAGAGGTGGGCTTGTGATCCGAAGATCGCCGGTTCACGCCCCGGCCCCGACAACATCAAAATTGTGGGTGGGGTAGGTGAAACACCCACACTTGCCCCCACCCTCATTCGCCCCACTCTGGGCCCATGAGCAAGGCCCTTAACCCCACCATGTGCTCCCTAAAACAGGTCTCTCTTGCAAATGAGTTCTCGTGGCTCAATGAGACTAACCTGGATAAATAAAGGCTAAATGAAAAAAAAAAAAATGAAGTTGCTGGGGTTTTATGATTTGGTGGAATATAATATTCTTTTGTTAATGTATAAAGCACGTCATTATACACTGCCCTCAAATATTCAAGTGCTTTTTGTAAAAAGAAAAAGTTGTTATAATCTAAAGGGCACTGATATTTTTGTTAAACCTAAATATAGAACTAGTTTAAAGGGTCGGTCAACGTTGATACATGGAATAGGACTATGGAATAGTTTGGAAACTGATGTTAAAAAAGCTCAGTCAATGTCTGTATTCAAGAAAAAAATTAAGAGTATAATGTTGCAAAGATATATGTAATTTGGTTAATATAAAATGTTTTTAAAATCATTATATTACTATAAGTTGATTATTTGTTTCATGGTTGACTAATGCATGAATTGCATTGATTGTTTAGTTGTTGAAAAATTGTTTTCATGAATGACTATTGCTTTAATTGATTGTTTGTATTGATTTTTTGTCTAAGAAGGGGCAGTTATTATAAGATTTTTTCTTCTTCTGCTTCCTTTCATTTTAAATTTTCTTTTCGGTCTTTTTTTATCCATATGGATTGTAAATTGTTTTTTCCTGTGTTTTAATTTGAAATGAATAAAATAAATGAAATGAAAATGAAATGATCCAGGTAGAAAAATCCAAAAAAGTTCAATCTGGTCCTCTGGACATTCAAAAAAAAACAAAAGCAAAACAAAGCAAAAAAAATTCTAGAAACGTTTTGTCTCTCATCCAAGAGACTTCCTCAGTCTGAGGTGCTGTTTTCAGCTCAGTCTCTTAAATAGCACCTTCTTATAGTGGATCAACCAGTTTTGCTGCTGACAACCAAAACCAGCTGATCACATGCTCAAGAAGGACCATCAGCCTAACAATGGGTCATTAGCACCTGATGGCTGTGTACTGTTCACAGGAGGCTGAGTGATACTAGCAATCACAGCATTGTAAGAGGGGGACAGTTGAACCCGGAGGCTCCACCCCTGTTTAATGATGGACGATATCTTTTCACAAAGATGGCCTCCTTTACTCCTCTCTCAAACCATCGTTCCTCTCTGTCCAGGATGTGAACATCTTCATCCCTGAAAGAGTGACCGCTGGCCTGGAGATGAGTGTAGACCGCAGAGTCCTGGCCTGATGATGTTGATCTTCTGTGCTGGGCCATCCTTTTGGCCAGTGGCTGTTTAGTTTCCCCGATGTAAGACTGAGTTGGAATAATGATAATAAATAGGAAAAGTCTGTGCTTTCGTATAGTTGTTCACTTCCGATTTGACGCAGCCATTCTATAATTTCAAACGTTTGCTCCAACAAAAGCTGTTCAATTTTTCTCAAAATGTAAAAGACGTTTTCAATAACCCAACAGACTGTTAATGTTTTCAACTACATATATTCATCAAATCAAATTGATTTGTCAGCACCTGCGTGTTTCAGCCAACAAAATGTTGAAATGTGTCATAATTTTCTAAGGTAAAAAATTAAATCTTTGTAAATAAAAATATATTATTAGGTATTTATTACAATTAAATTTATTACTGAACTTTTGCTAAATGGCAATCTTTAAAGGCTGTAGAAATTATGCCAATTATTTCAGACCAGTGACAACGTTTTACCTTGTTCCAAGAAATTTAAAGATGCAAATTGTTCCAAAAATTAGAATTTTAAAACGGTAACATTTTCTCATGATAAATGATGTTGCAATTTTTTTTTTTTTTAAAGTTCCCTTAATTCAAATAATTTGTTTAAACATAAATCTCTTTAAGAATTTGGTTAGCATGAGTCATGTTAAGTGCTATTTAAAAACTCTGACTTTAAAACAAAAGTAATGTTATAAAACAATAAATCTGCATCATTTTTTTAAGTTGTGCTTTGTAACACAAAGTTACACGACAAGTTATGTTTTGTGGCAATTTTCTTCATAGTTTTCCTCCATATTTATGAGTTTTGTGTGTTTTAATTGCGTGTCAGTGCTGGATATTCTTCCATTTGTGCTGCAACACATACCCGTACTCATAAATGCTCAATTGCCAAGTAATAAATTATACTTGGTGGTTGTGTTTCTGCATTAAAACATGTAAATATTTCACCAGTAGGATGAGAAGGTTTTAATAGAGGTGAAAAGTGAACATGTTTTTGCTAACCTGTGGACTTGGAAGGTTGACTCTGCTGCTTTTGTCCTTCCAGCAGCTAAAGCATGCTCTTGGCCCAGATAAACCGGGACTCCCAGGGAATGTCAGAGTTTCATGATGCAGATGGGCAGCCGGTTACTCTCTGCCTGACAGAGGCTGTGACGGTGGCAGGTGAGTTCCTGGACTTGAACTTACCGGTAACTCTGACACTGGCTATTAATTGATGTTATACGATTTGTTTCAGTCGTCGGAACAAAAAACGGCTTTGTGTTTTTCAGGTGTCAAATAGCATACACTTCTAGTGGTTTCAGAGGCCATAAAATAAAATTAATGAAACGTCTAAATGCACGTTTGACTAATGGCAGTTCTGTTGGATCTTTGTTCTTCGCATCTTCTTTGCTAAAATGTTGAACGACGATGATCATGAAAGGTCGTCTTTGTCAAATGGTTTCCTAGATGGCGATCAGATGGAGAGCATGGACACCGTGAGCTTGCAGGCCGTTACTCTTGCAGATGGTTCCACAGCGTACATCCAGCACGACTCCAAAGCTTCGTTTTCAGATGGACAAATCATGGACGGTCAGGTGATCCAACTGGAGGACGGCTCGGCTGCCTACGTTCAGCACGTGTCCATGCCTAAAACGGGTACGATCAAAATCCAGCAACACATCAGTAACGAGAGACACCATTTTATAACTGGAAACTCTGTTTGATGTTGAGCACTTGTTATTGCCTGCCACTGTGCGTGTGTTTGTTGTGTTAGCAAAATATCTCATGAACCAGTAGACGGATATTGGTGAAACTCACAAAGTAATCACTAGATGCACGGCTACAGCTGATTAGCATTTGGGAGTCCAGCTGGTTCAAGACGGTTGCCACAGTTACCTCAGAAAGCACAGGCGTAACGATAAGTTTTACTGATAGTGACCTAAAATTTGGTGTTTAGCTGAGAACCATTCCCAACTTGTACACCAGTCACTAAAAGATTGCGCAAGATCTGTTTTCCATTCATTTCCTTCAGAAAGTAATCAATGGCTGCGCATGTATAACTGATTAACCATTGGAGTCAACCCAATTCAAGATGGCTGCTCTAGCTAACTGACCTTAGCAAAACGCACATGGCTCTACCTCAGTCAGTTTCACAGACGCTGAGCTAAAATTGGGTGTGGCTGTAGCCGACTTTCATCCTTGTAGACCGTCGTTTCCACGGTTTGACCTAATCTGCTACAGCTTTGTTTTTTCTCATCGTAACATCTTAGTTTAACATTTGACAGAAAAGGTGGCATGGTTGTATCGTTTCTCATGCTGTTTGTGTTTTGAAGTGACCTTTTGACCTTTACGTTGCAGGAGGAGACAGTTTACAGCTTGAAGACGGACAGGCCGTCCAGTTAGAAGATGGAACAACTGCTTATATTCACACACCCAAAGGTAAATAAAAAAACAAATTTTAAGGTGATGTAAGTTTTCTCAACTTTTAGAGGAAAGCATATTCTCTGTGCATTTTTGAGCTGTGGTGAGTTTAAACACTTGACGGTTTAAGTGCTGGTATTTATAACCTTTAAAAATGTATTTGTTCGTCACAGGAATTAAAAATACCAAAACATAATAAATACATGCAGTCATACATATAAGAGTGAATTCTAGTGAAAAATCTAAACATTATTTTAGCTTGAAGCTGAGCTGGTCTCTGATGTTATAACAAGAAATTATTATCTAAGTTATGATCAATTATCTTACTTGTTGGAGAGTTCTTTGAAGTACCTCAGCTTAGAGAGATGGACTTTATTCGCACGAGCCTTGATGACATTTTTGAGATTTAAATTGTTTTAAGAAGGCAGCAGTCCTGTTGTTCTGAGCATTCAGCTCATCAAGCCTGCCAAACGTGAACTTTCTCCAAACTGAGGTCGTTCATAGATTAATCTACAACAGGTAAGATTATGTTTGTTCATAATTACTCTATAGAACCCACTACAAAATGGCCAGAAACTCTCTTTAAAGCGGGAATGTTTTGTGTGGAATACACAACTACTCTGACCTAAAGGCTCTCTTTTTTTTATTTCCTGACCTTCTTTTCTTATTTATTCATTTCGTTTATGTTCTGTTTGTTGTTTCCGTTCAGAAACTTATGACCAGAGTGGCTTGCAGGAGATCCAACTGGAGGACGGAAGCACCGCCTACATCCAGCACACGGTACACATGCCGCAGCCCAACACCATCCTGGCCATCCAGGCTGATGGCACCATCGCAGATCTGCAGGCTGAGGCCACAGCGATTGACCCAGAAACCATCAGTGTTCTTGAACAATACAGCACCAAGGTAACGACCCGTTCTGCTTTACAGCTGAGCCGTTTGGCCAACTTGT
>NC_056507.1:6555406-6598064 GCF_014905685.2 Nematolebias whitei
TATATATATATATATAATAAAAAATGGACATATATAAGCCGTTCTTGTTTATAAGCCGCGGGTGTTCACGTTGTAACATGAGATATTTACACAGAAAGATTTTATTTATTTATTTATTTTTTATTAAATACGTACCGGTAACATACACAAATACGTACATCTAAAAAAAGTTAAGTCAAGTCCTTTGGACGGGTTCAAAAAACAAAAAAATGTAGAAACATTTCGTCTTTCATCTGAAAGACTTCTTCGGTCTGAGGGGCTGTATTCATCTCAAGCTATGTTTACATGGATGCAAGTAATCGGATTAAACAACCACTCGGAATAAAAATGCTTCATGTAAACGCCCCATTCGGATTATTCTTTGTTGATTCAGCTCGATCCGAAAGAATTCGTAATCAGACGGGTGGTTTATGCTCATTCATAACCCGAACGGTGCGCATGTAAACACTTAATCTGTTCATTTTTTTTCCTATTGCAAAAAACTGACCTGTCTGCGCATGTGCGACCTATGTCCTTTCCACCTGGCTAATGCTAATAACATTAGCATGTCGGGGAAGCAAAACTGGTGAGTGAGCGACACAACATTTCTACTAGAACCTTTGAAAGAGCTCAGAATGATCTGCATCACCTGTAGCTCAGTCAGGGAGTGCAGTGACGTCTCCACCGTCATTTAAACCTGTCGCGGGTCCATTTTCGGTGCTCAGGTTTGTTTACGTTCATCACGGAAGTAGAACTTCTTCTGTGGACTTTTAAGGAGAGTTCACCACTCTGTGCATGTCAGTACTTCTGTTCAGAATAAACGCTCGCTGCATGTAAACGCTCGTTGTGAACGGATTGCGTCCATGTTAACGATACATTTGAATTATTTAATCTGAAAACATTTCAATCCGGTCAAAGAATTTTGCACATGTAAACATAGCTCATGTCTTATAAATAACACCTTCTCATAGTGGCTCAACCAGTTTTGTTGTTGATATTCAAAACTAGCCGTTCACATGCTAAAGGAGGACCATCAGCCTAACAATAGATCGTTAGCACTCTGAAGGCCGCTTGCTATTCACAGGGGGCCACTAACAGAGAAGGCCCCGTCTCCTCCAAGCTTCCTCGTACTCTTGGGAATGACCAGAAGCAGCTGGTCAGCAGACCTGAGTGACCGAGGTGGAGTGTAATGGTGGAGAAGCTCTGTTTAATAAGGGTGGGCGGGGGGCAAGCTGTTTAAAACCTTAAAAACAAACAAAATAATTTTAAAATGAACTCTAAAATACACGGGCAGCCAGTGGAGAGAAGCCAGGATGGGTGTGATGTGCTTTCTTTTACGTGTTCCTGTTAACAGGCGTTCAGCAGCATTTTGCACCAGCTGCAGACGTGCAAGTGAGGACTGGCTGACTCCGAGATAGAGGGAATTACAGTAATCCAGCCGTGATGAAATTGAGGCATGGATTACTGATTCAAACAGAATAGATTTTACCTTTGCCATGATGGACGGTTTCTCCTCACAAAGATGGCTTCCTTCACTCCTCTCTCAAACCAACAATCCTCTCTGTCAAAGATGTGAACATCTTCATCCTGAACGAGTGACCGCTGGCCTGGAGATGGAACCCCCACCCCCTCTAAGAGAGACGTGTATTAGGTGTGAGCGTCCGGGTGTGACGAAGCTAAATGTTTTTGGTGGGAGAAAGCTCGTTAACCCGTCAAACAAACCAACATAAATTAGCTGCATCGTTGTATAAGCTGTGGTGTTTGAAGTCAGTGAACAAAGTCACGACTTATAGACCTTAAATTTTGGTATTTTGTTGTGGAAAGTTCTGCTTGTTTTTGTTCTTTAACTTTATCAAGTAATGAATTTGTCCCACACTGTGTTTTTGAATGTTATTGGCTTGATTTTGAAGAAAGTATTATGAAGCTTTTCCTAATATTGATTGTAATGATGTACGCAGATAACATTTTAGATGATGTACTTGTTTATCCTAGAAAAAAGTAGAAGTCCATAACCTCCAGGTGAATTTTCCTTCATCTGAATCTTCTTTAAACATTATTCCAACAGACTATTAAAAATAAAATGTCCTTTTTTCCTCTTAGGTAGAGAATGTAGAAAACACTTCGGGATCTTTTGGCAGAGTAGAAACGGACATTGGCGTCCACATGCGGGTAATGTTTCATCTTTTATTTTGTATTTAAACATTTTTTTAGTTATGATTTAACATTCAGTCTAAATTGTGTTTCTTGTGTTCAGATTGTGTTACAGGGTCAAGACAACAGGCCACAAAGAGTGTCAAATGTAGGGGAGAAGTCTTTCCACTGTGAATATGAGGGCTGTGGGAAGCTCTACACAACTGCCCACCACCTCAAGGTAATGTGGGGGTGCTCTGGATGTGTGTGTGCACGCAATATAGGATTTCTACTGAATCTTAAAAAGCATCAAACTTTTAGTATTTTTCTAGGTACAACAACAAAAAATACAAAAGTGAGGTGGGGGTGGTGAAGAGTTTAGAGAAGACAAGCCTATAATTGACATGACGTGAACTGAAAGATGGCTCCGCCCACGCATAAATGTAACCCAGCGTGAGCCAACCTCGGACAAACAAACAAACAAACAAAGATGGCTGTAATGGTGGAGGTAGTGAAGCTCACGGCGTTACCTGAGGCATTTTTTACCTTATCAGCCAACAAGGGTCAAAAAAGACGGGCAAAAAAATTCTAAGATACTAATAATTTAAAATTAGGGATGCACAATATTGGATTTTTGACCGATATGTTAAAACTTATTTGGCCGATAACCGATATTTTATATATGTTCCTTTGTCAGAACATAGCCCTCTTAGTGCAACAGCAGTGAGAGCTGGTGACATATATTCAGTAACAGCCATATGAGACCATCTTGGTACCAACATAACTGGTTTGTTCCACTTCGGAGTAAGTTGTTTGGGGGAAGAATCAGTTTTGTGTTGTGCGTTTCCTTGACTGATGAAGACTTCTGGATGGAAGGTGAAACGTTTCAGCACAAAAAAATCCAGATGACCTCACTGAAAATTGTTGGATTGTATACCTGGATGATTGAGCATGGACTTTGTTGGTTAACAGCCATATGATATTCATAGCACTTTAACTTATATTAAATGAAAAGTGTTAAATATTATTTATTAGCATTAGTCACCTGCGATGCTGTCTCACTTGTGGAGGCTTGTTCCAGGTTCCTATAGCTGCAGTGTGGGATCCCCTGCACTTTTGTGCACGAAGGACAGACTTTTTAAGTTCAAACTTTTTGTCTATCCATTGTGCCGTAAGACTAATCATGCTAACGGGGCTAACACGACGTCCAAGTGTCTGTGGTAAAACTCACCCAACAAGCCGTGCTATCAGCTTCTCAATGACGTTGGAAACGACTGCTTGTAACTCGGGTAACGTTACGTGGGAAAAATGTCTCCAACTGGGGACGATGTAGCGAGGCTCAACGTAGTCCATAAATCTTCGAAATCCGACATCCTCACCAACGAAAAATAAAATTTCCACACAGCTGACATTTTGAATTTTCCTCTCCGCTGTAAGATCAGGTAAGCGCACGTGACGTCATCGCGTTGCTCTGCCGCTGCAACATCATCATGTTGTGTTGCCACTGCAGGCAAAAACGGCGCCTTTTGTATCGGCGAGTTATTTTAATGGAATTAATTTTAACGTTAATATCGTCCGATACCGATATGCCGATAATATCGTGCATCCCTAGTTAAAATAGTTACTGCAGTGGATGTTTTCATTCTGCACAGCGACACAGGGCAAGAACTCGCAGTGAAATTCACTATGTACCAAGAGTATATACTTCACTTTACACAACCTATTAAAGGCTTTGTGCAACATCAGTTTAGTGTTGACTGATCAGAACAAAGACTAAACGTGTGCAACCAGAAGTTGCAGCATATTATGTTGCACATTGTACGTAGATGCATACAACACGAAGCACAACTATCTTTAAGCATCAACCTTTGATCATTAAGCATGCAATGTAAATATGACAGAAAATGGAGGCTTTACTTGCAGTTACAGAAGAATCCGTCCAGAGGACCTGACTTAACCTTATTAGGTTTTGTCCACCAGGATTACTGAGCATGCAGCAGGATGAAAAAAAAGTTTGTAGACTCAATCATCCAGCTAATTTAACCATTTTTATGCATCAGGGAGACTACTTGCAGTTACCTTCGTACAGACGAACATGTTTATTTTATTTAACCTTATATTTATACAGGTAGTCACACTGAGTGAGGGTTAAGAGCCTTGCTCAAGGGTCCAGAGTGGGTCAAATAAGGGTGGAGGCATGTGTGGGTGTTTCACCTTTTGCATCCACATTTTGATGTTGTCAGTCTGGGGAGTCAAACCGGCGACCTTCCGATCACAGGCCCACCTTCTCTAACCTCTGCACCACCTCTCCCCATGTGCTACTTCCTGTTTATCATCGTCGTATTCAGCTGCTCATGAGGTCAGCTGGCCTTTGTCCCTCTTTTACAGTTTTCCAGACTCCGTGTAGGTTTTGGAAATGGAATAAACTGTGTTACATCGTGTACACGCTCAGGGTAACGTGCGTCTGAATTACATGTTCCCCGCTGACGACTTTTAACCAATTCTTGCTCATGATTTTTCACGAAATCCCCATGACTGCAAAGTGTTTGTAATGCAAAACCCCGACAATGTTGTTGGAGGAAAAGGGGGTGCAGCTCCTGCAGGTAAGGGGCGTTTCACTCCTGGACAAATTGTGATTACTGGTTGGTTCGTTGCTGACATACCTACCAGATTGATTGACAGATGGTGGGTGTCATGTCAATTTGAAGGTCGCCGGTTCAAATTCCCTGACAATTGCATGTAAATGTGGGTGGGAAAGATGAAGCACCTGCCTCCACCCTGATTTGCCCCCACTCTGGGCCCTTGAGCAAGGCCCTAAACCTCCACCATCTGCCCCCTCCGGTGCCCTAGACGGCAGCTCTCTGCTCCACACGTGGTCTGTCACTTGCTCACTGTGGTGACCCCTGAAAATGGAGCGGCCGAAAGAAACGTAGAAGTACAATTTTTAAAAAAAAGCAACATCTGATGAACATCTGTTCTTTACTGCGTTTTCCAGAATCAAAATGTGAACTGCTATAAAATGATGATTATAGATTTCCACGTGGATTGTATTTAAAAGATGGACATAGCTGTCATGATGTCCCATTTTACTTTATCTATCACATCAAGCCTTGAGCTTAAGGTTTTAGCCATCAGTGTTTTAGTTTTTGAGTTACAGGTTGAGATGCTTTATGAAGTTGCCATATTTCTGGTTATAAAATCGGTTGCTCTTTAATGACAATGTTTTTAGATCTACTGCTCTGTATGCCTTTAGACAAGACAGTAAACCCCAGTATATGGCTTCAGCTCAATAACAGTATCATGCATCTTTTTAGACAAAAGGTAGTCCATCCCTAAAGCAAACAAAGCTCTTATTGTTTACATAGTTTTACAAAAGGAAAATATGTTTGTATTGAAGACTTAAACCCTGGCATTAAGACTATAAACTAATTAGAAAAGCTGGAAACGATTTGTTTTTCCATATATGTTGTTCTTTGCTGTTCAGGTTTAGTGCATGGTTTGTTTTGTATGGTGTTTGAAACACACATGATAAGACCCCATTACTGTAGAAACATTTAAAGAGGCTGCAGTAGCTCTGAGGTCAGAGCTGCGGTCTTGTAATCCTGAGGTTGCAAGTTCGAGCCCAGGTTGCATCAGGAAGGGCATCTGGCGTTAAACCAATGCCAAATCCTTCATGAGAGTTTGCTCGCTGTGGCAACCCCTAAAGAATGGAGCAGCCAAAAGAAAGTTTACCACACGAACACTTACTATAAATCTACAAACACTTTCAGATCAAAATGGATCAAGAATGAAAAAAAAAAAAAAACGAGTCTTGAAAAGTATGGGCTGCTTTGCATCACTGATCACTGTTTTATTTTTCCTCCGAAAGGTGCACGAGCGCTCCCACACTGGTGACAAACCGTACATCTGTGAATATCACGGCTGTGGGAAGAAGTTTGCAACAGGTAGCTGTGGATTATTAATTATCTCTTGCACTTGTGTGTGTTATCAGTCAGACAATGTGCCTATTTATCTTTTGACCCATTGTATATTTCAAAAGTTATGGATTTACAAATTTCATACTTGTTCCATTAGCTAATGAAAGCTATAAAAGTTTGTGGGGTTCTTATACTTTTGCAACAAATGAATGAACAGAAGTAGCAGTGAATTTACAAGAAATGAAAGTCTAACTGTGTGTTCATGTAAGGTTACGGGCTGAAGAGTCACTCACGCACACACACGGGGGAAAAGCCATACAGATGTCAGGAGCTAAACTGCTGCAAGTCCTTTAAAACCTCTGGAGACCTTCAAAAGCACACAAGGACTCATACAGGTACTCTCCTACTAACCTTCAATAACTACTGTAACATGCAGTCCAGTAGATTGAAAACAGTTCAACTGTTTCTTTGTCCATCACTTCATGTCTTAAGGAGAAAAGCCTTTCAAGTGCCCAGTTGAAGGCTGTGGCAGGTCGTTCACCACCTCCAACATTCGCAAAGTTCACATCCGAACACATACGGGAGAGCGGCCGTACTTCTGCTCTGAGCCCAGCTGTGGGCGCTCATTCGCCAGTGCCACCAATTACAAGAACCATATGAGGATTCACACTGGTGGGCCCCTTTACTTACCATGCATTTACGTATCTTCAAAGACAAAATACGTTTTATGTCTTTGTTCACATAACAATTTACAAACTTGTATGTGATATTTTAGGAGAGAAACCATATGTGTGCACAGTGCCTGGGTGTGAAAAGCGCTTCACGGAGTACTCCAGCCTTTATAAACACCATGTTGTCCATACACCCTGTAAACCTTACAACTGCAACCACTGCGGGAAAACCTACAAGCAGATCTCCACGCTCGCCATGCACAAACGCACAGCTCACAATGACACCGAGCCCATCGAAGAGGAGCAGGAGGCTTACTTTGAACCACCAACAGGTCGGTGTAAATAAACATGAGTGAGGAAAAATACAGATTTTTTAATTTTTTTTAGCTTTAGCAATAGTAGTGACTGAGGAAAAGGTGTGTCATTGTTTTCTTTCAGATGCAATTGATGATCCCAATGCGAGCTACACACCAACTGTGGTTGAAGCAGACGAGTCCAGCTCAGAGCAGGTTCCTGTGGAGCCATCAGACATTGTTAGTCAACAGCATGTTGCCGTGGTAACTCAGGAAGATGGGACACAACAACAGGTAACTACTGACTTATTAAAAGTTGTGGAGCATCGCACCTATATTATTATCATAGTAGATTTTCTTACTGTGATATTGATAGTTATGTTTTGCTATCAACTTCATATTGAAGATAAAAAAAATAGCAGGGCTATGACTATTTACTGACACTTTGTGCAGATCACTGCCATGGTCCTGATGTAGTGCTGTAATGCAAGTATGGTGTCAACAACTGTAAGAAAGGACCTTATATGTTGTTAAAATGATTTTCAAAACTCTGAAGTGTTGGTAACACACAAGGACACAATCTTAAAAAAAGTAAAGTCTGGTCCTCTGGACGTTCAAAAAACAAAAAAAGTGTAAAAACGTTTCGTCTTTCATCCGAAAGATTTTCATTCTTCAGACTGAAGAAGTCTTTCGGATGAAAAACGAAACGTTTCTACACTTTTTTTGTTTTTTGAACGTCCAGAG
The DNA here is from genome assembly GCF_014905685.2 of Nematolebias whitei. NCBI lineage: Eukaryota > Metazoa > Chordata > Actinopteri > Cyprinodontiformes > Rivulidae > Nematolebias > Nematolebias whitei. Next base: position 6,563,141 of record NC_056507.1, read on the forward strand.
GACCTGACTTTACTTCTTTTTTTTTTTTTAGATTTTTCTACCTGGATTATTGAGCGTGCATCAGGATACAAGGACACAATCAGTTTTATTTTACAGACACAACATCAGAAGAAAGTGTCTGTTAGTTGATTTTCTTTTTTATTACCAAACAAAGTATCTGTCCAATTTTTTTTAGTCTCCTTAGGTGGGTCGTTGTAACATATTAGAAACTAAGCAGCCACAAGACTTTGCTAATTTACAGCTTCATTGTTCATGTCGTGTGTTTTAAATGAAAAGGGAAATTTCATTCAGTTTCAGATTGATGGTTTGGACCAAAGTTCTCCTTGAAACTGGTCATGATTTAATCTTTTTTGTTGTTATCTACCTGGTTGATTGAGTTTAAAACTTTTTTCTGAACCATTTTGGCCTTGGTGTCCTCGTTTCTGTGAGTAGCAACTCTGCAACATTTGATTGTTGTACGTGATGATTGATTGTTTTGGACAGATGGGTCCTTTTGCACGTGCTAAAAGCCTGCTTCTGAGATCCCAACAGGAGGTTGGCTTGAAACAGCAGTGAAGGCTACTAATGCTACAGATCTGGTTAGCAGGCCCTAGACTGATCAAGCCTTCCGGATGGAAGACGAAACATTTCTCCCTCAAAGGAACTGGTCCAGATGACGTGATTTAACCTTTTTTGTTCTCCCTGAATAGTTTGAGGACCATCACCAACCACATCTGTGACTATACCTGATTTAAACTCCCTCTGAGAAGTTTTTATTATAAATAAAGCAATGTGGGGCTACTGTGAAGGCTTAAAGTAATGGATGAGGTGTTTTGAAAGTGTTATAAGCAATTAATATATTCCAATGCATGTTCAGTCATCCAGGTAGAAAAATCTAACAAAATAAAGCCAGGTCCTCTGGACAGAACCTTCTCGTAGTGGATCAACCAGTTTGCTGCTGACAGCTAAAACTAGCTGTTCGCATACAAAAGGAGGACCGTCAGCCTAACGACCGATCATTTGTTCCCTGATGACTTCGTATCACAGAGGACTGAATGGTATTAGAATTAACATCATTGTAAGAGAGGGACAGTTGAACACGGAGGCATCCGCCCCTGTTGATGGATGAGTTCTTTTCACAAAGATGGCCTCCTTCACTCCTCTCTCAAACTTACGTTCCTCTCTATCAAGGACGTGCACACTTTCATCCCTGAAAGAGTGACAGCTGGCTTGTATATCGCAGAGTCCTGGCCTGATGATGTTGCTCTTCTGTGCTGGTTCGAGCAAGCTAAGATCAGAGCAAATTGCTGTCATCGTGATTTAACGCTAAGCTACAAATTTTTGTAGCCGTTTAGGTGATCACTAGTTAATAAACTGTTACAGGGTTATATATATATATATATATATATATATATATGGCATTTTGTGGTTATTTGCAAGCAGAAACATCTTCAACAGTAAATAGCTGTAGCACTTCTGATGTGACCTGTTACCTGAGGCAAGACAGAACGGTGCTGTATAAGTAATGTCCATTTACCATTTACTGTAATTTCCAGACTATTGAGCACACCTGAATATAAGCCGCACCCACTAAATAATTTACAAAAGTACATGTATAGGCCACACTTGTGTATAAGCCGCAGGTGTCCACGTCATAACGAGATATTTACATAGAAAGATTTTTTTAGTCTTTTAATTAAATACGTACTGGTAACATACACAAATACGTACAACAAATGATTTTTCTTGAATAGTGCCTGTAATACAGCTCGTTAAAAGTGGGGGCCCCGATTCCCTTAATTTTAGGCAATCAGAAATTGGACGATACTTGCATGAGAAACCGATTTTACTGTTGTTTTTTTTAGTTTTAACAATTGTCTGAACTTTATTTATATTTCAGAGCCCTACCTCATGGCCAGTTAAAACAAGTTTGTGTTGTTTCTAGAATATTGTTCAAGGGTATGTTTTTCGATAAAATAATATTGGAAAATTGAAGGTGCATTGTGACCTTATAACGCCTGACAGCGTCGCTTGTAAAACTAAATCTGAATCGGCAGGTCAGACTTTTTAGAGATCGGGGATCGGCCAGAAAACTCCCTAGTTAAAAATAACAGCCTACCAGGAAAAGTCTTTGATCACGATCTTCAGTCCTCCTGTGCACTAAAACCACTAAAGTTGGCTTCTTCGGTGTCAGAACTGAACCTCAGAAAAACTTCATCACACACGTCCTCTGTCTCTTTTTTTATTGTCGCTGTCGGCGTCGCGTCTCGAGGCAAATTTGTGATTTGATTTACAGTTCACACTTATTTCGAGTGGCTGCAAACACTTAGTTGTGTACAACAAGGTGGGGGGACTGGGAGGGGGAAAATGAACATTGGTTTCATTGGTGTATTTATACCGGTAGTCACAAAGACCCACTCCCCAAGAGAGACGTGCATGGGGCAGCTATGTGAGCGCCCAGGTGTGACGAGGCTAAATGCTTTGGCGGCATGAAGCTCTTTAGCCCGTCAAAAAAATATATAAATCCATAAATTAGCTGCAGTATTGGATAAGCCATGGTGTTCAAAGTGTGTGAAAAAAGTAGCGTCTTATAGTCCGGAAATTACGGTACTCAATCCTTAGATTTTTAAGTGCTTTATAAATAAAGTGATATGGTAGATTACCTTTCAATTCAACTTCACAGAATCTGCAACATGTGGCCAGTCTGTTTTTAAGTATACAGTAAAATTTGGTCACCCCTACAAACTTGACCGCTACGGCATCGGTTCAGACTGAATAACTTGGACTTCAGACAGTCATGGATGCTTTGAATAATTTATTGTGAAACCTACCGTAATATACTTTTGTCTGTATTGTTCATCATATCAGGTCAGTATTTCTGAAGCGGACCTACAAGCTATGGGAGGCACCATCACCATGGTAACCCAGGAAGGCACAACCATAACCATCCCAGCTCATGAACTGGCATCGCAAGGCGCTCACTCCGTTACTATGGTAGCAACGGACGGGTCAGGAGAACAGGTACACAGCTGTTAAAACTCTCAAGTATGTTACGAGGGTTATGTTTTTAAAATGTGATTCTTTATTTGACTTGATTTTTATTTGTGTGTGTGTGTGTGGGGGGGGGGGGGTTGTTTACTAAATTTTGGCACAATTGTTCCCACTACCACGCCTTCTGCAGGTGGTTTACATTATTTTCTGGTTGTTGGACACTAATCTACAACCATTTCTCCCATTTACTCTGGAAATGGCTGAAAACATTGCTGTGATCATAGTTTTTTTTTTTATTTTTATTTTGCTTTTTAGTAACCCCAAAAAAATGCACCTGTTGGTCTTTTTAAATCAACTTGTTTCATTTTATGAAAACAAACAGATTTGAGCTAGAATCAAAAAACGACTACACCTGTAGTGGCAACTTGTATATGTAACGTCATCCTAAGACACATCTTTTTAATATTTATTTTATTCTCAGACTGTAAAAAATAATTATTTGGCAGCATTCACTGTTAGTCGAAATTGTTGTTAATAAATGATATTTGTAATGATTGATGTAAATAAAGAACTTTGAATCCTTGAATGTAGGAACGTTAAAGTGTAATACCAATCGTGGTCAGTAGGTGCCGTAATTCAGACATTTGTGTCTTTTAGACTTTCAATTTAGATAAAATAACTAGTGCTGGGCAAAGATTAAAAATTTTAATCGCGATTAATCAAATATTTTGCGATTAATCAAATATTTTGCGATTAATCACGATTAATCTCATCGTATGCACAAAATTAAAATGACAAAGTTGTTTAGAACATTTTTAAGGAACTGTTTTATGTTTAAATAAATGTTCAATACATTAAAAAGGCACTTTTTAACAGCAGTGTTCTCCTAACAATTAAAGTATTTCTAGTAACATAAACAACATATCAAATATAAAACCAAAGCTATTCTCCAGGGCAAAATGTTTTAGTTTATTATAGAGAGGAAAATAAAAAATTCCTTCAAACACAAAACCACAGTCATAACAGATTATATCTTCAGTTACATATAAAGTCCAGTTGTTTTGTTTTTAACCTTTTTTAAAAAAAAAAAAACAGATTAACAACAAATTCAAAAATATACAGTGCATGTTTGTTTTTTCTGAAAAGTTACAAGAATAAACCTTTTTAAATCAGGAGCATCATGAACAGTTTATGTCCTGATGCTGCTCAATAACTCAGGTAGATAAATCTAAACAGGTTAATTCTGAACGGATTCTTCTTTGTTGAAATGTTTTGTCTTTTATCCAAAAGACTTCCTCAAATAGCGCTCATCAACCAGTTTCTGCTAGCCAGAACCAGTATTCACATGTAAAAGGAGGACCATCTACCTAACTGATCATAAGAACTCTTTGCTATTCACCAGGGGATGAGTGATACGATTGATATTCTTACATACATGTTCTTCATAACAGAGGATGCTGAATTGAGAGAGTAAAAGAAGACCTCTTTATGAAGAGAATCCATCCATCTTTAAACGGGGGTGGGGATCTCCTTATTCAACTATCCCCATTACAATGCTGTTATTTCATCACTCAGCCCTCTGTGCAGCCATCAAGGCATTAAAGACCAGTCGTAGGCTGATGAGCCGCCTTTTACGTGTGAATACTTATTTTCTTAGCAGCATCAAGAGTTATGAAGTCAATCAGCAGCAGCTGTCAATCAATATGTAGAGCGAGATAACATACATTTACAATAATCTAATAATCATTTCACATGAATTTATCTTTATTTTTTATTTTGCTGAACGCATGCAGCTCAAAAACGTCACTTTGTTTTCTGTAACATCGTATTTGAATAAGACGGGTTTTAAATTGAAACAGGTCTCTCTTGTAAATGAGTCCTCGAGACTCAGTGGGAACTAACCTGTATAAATAAAGGTTGAATGAGTAAAACTTTAACTTTATTTATTTAATCATGTTCCTCATGGGGGAAAAAATCAACCTTCTTAAAAATACTAGTTTTAAATATTTCCTCCACTAAAAACTAGTCGGTCTTAGAGCTGCCATCCTCAAATAAATATATCTAATTTAAATTATTTTTATCCGTCCATGCGTGCGTGCCAACAGAAGAACCAAGCATCAGAGATCTGATGTTGGCCCAGTCATAGGAGTTCTGGACCCCCCCACCTCTGCACAGACTCAGACCTCATGCGGGCTCGGACGCTCTCGTTCACCCACACAGAAATAGCTGATTTTATTGCGCTGAACTCAATTCAACTTCTACGTTATTTTCTTATTCTTGTGCAGATTTTGTGGCGCGACCCTCCGTCAGAAGGGGGGCGGGGTTGTTTACCTGTTTGGCGGGGGGGTGGGAGGTGAATGCAAAGGGAATACAAAGACAGACAAAGGTTTTTGTCCCTCAGAGCTGCAGTCTCTGCTCAAAGCCACTTCAGAGCTGCTTTTCAGGAAATAAGATGTGGCGTGGATTCATTGATCATAACTCTGGTTTTGCTTGGCCAATCAACACGATTTAAAATCTGTTGTGCAGCTTAAAGTCTGTGCATTTGACACAAATTAAATCGCTTAGATCCATGTTGCATTTGTGAACCGAACTCTGCCACTCCAACAGAACTGGACCTTCAGCTCTCCACCTGCTTGCTTTCCTACGACCCGCCTTCCTGTTAGTAATTGGTCAAGACAACGTGAGCTTCAATGTGATTGGACGTAATCCTCGTTGAGGCGGACCTTGTCTCGCTCTCAAGCTGGAAAGCCATCCCCCGGCTGGAGTGCTGTGTGTGTGTTCATAGACGCTGAGGAGAGAAATTATGGAGGAAAACGAAGCCTAGCAGTATTAACGCACGTTAAAATAATTGTCAACGTTTACCAATTGCTGCGTTAACGCGATAATAACGAGTTAACGTGAACATCACTAGAAATAACCTGTTGTCTTCTGGTGGCTGCGGTAGATGATGGTCAGTGCTGTGGTCTTGTAATCCTGATCTTGTGGGTTCGAACCCAGGTTGCGTCAGAAAGGGTTTCCAGCGTAAAACAATTTCCAAATCGTTCAAGCGAGTTCGCTCTCTTTGGAAGGAAAAACGATAACCTTTTGTCTCACGTGAAACGCCCAGTCCAAAACTTTGCTCTCACAGATTAAGATAAATTTACCTGTTCTTGGTTCTTGTGAAAGGAATTCCTTTATTTCACTTTGTTTTTTTTAAATATATAATTAACATTTGCCAATGCAAAAACAGCTATAACTCTCGTCCCTTCACATGAAATGCATTGAGCACCGTAAAATGCATTCCTTTAAGACTTGCAAAGCTTTTAATTTGAAGTCTCGTTTTACCCTAAATTTTAGCTAATTCTGAAAACATCATTCTAAATAATAAAAACACATCGCTTTAAATTAAGGACTTGAAACTAAACATTTTGATCAAGAGCTTCTAAAGATAGTTATTTACTGATATCACCAGCTAAGTAAAAAGTTTCTTCATAAACCTCTACAACTGCTGTCTTCTATATGCTCCAGATCCACTGTATAACATGATATGCAGCATTAACGACTTCATCAACCAGTAAAGCATATCGCTGTCATCCTCAGGTTGCCATCATGACGCCTGACATGGCCTCGTTCCAAACTGTGGAAGAAACAAACTACAGTCACGACACAGAAGATCTTCATGCGGTCACATTACTGGCTACCTCTAATGGGACTCACATTGCTGTACAGGTTAGTTGACCAGCACCACACCAGCTTATTCAAAGGATTAGTGACTCTATTCTTTGAATTCACTTCTAAAGAAAACAACTGGATGAATCTGCATAGATTGAAGTTCTCCGTCGCCGCAGTGGATTTCTGTAATTTTGAACGTGGCCAGGACGAATGTCCGTCATAAAATGAAGAGGGGGAAGAATAAGTGTTTTGTTGTGTTCTTGTTAAAACCAAACGATCTAATGAGGATACAGGAATTAAACTGACGCTGCTTTCAACCAGTAAAGAGAACCAGAGCCATTTTGACCCAATCAGAGCAGGGCGGGTCGTGCGGTCTGGTTCACGGTGAGCAGCAGAGAGAAACTAAACCAAGGACTCCCCGCTACCCTAACAGAACCACCTGCCCTTTTTATTTATGAAGGTGATGACATAATAAATTAAAGTTTAAATTAAACATCTTATCTTAAACATCTAACATCTTATCGCAGGGGATCCGTACCCTTAAGCCCCACGATAAGTGAAAAACCGCGAAGTAGGAATAGTAGTACAAGTAGTACGTAGTAGTTTATTTTAGTATTCATACTGTATATAAATATTTTTTTATAAGGCATTTTAAACCCTTCCCACACTCTTACGATGTTCTAAACAATGTTTCTAAACGCTCTAAAAGAGCACAGAATGTCATGATTTCAGCTGTCTGCCTCCGGCCGCACTCTCAGCCACGCCCACTTCTCCGCTGTGCGCGAAGATCAGCTGATCAGCTGCAGGAGGAAGCTTCTCCCACAGATGTGGGCTGCACACAGGTGCAGCAGGTGCTAAATAATTTTAAATTTATTTTAAATAAAACTTCCATGCCGATCGTGCGGCTCATCCATCAATCAGCCAATTGTGTGCCATGTCCAATCTTATTTTGAAAAACCGTGATAGAATGAGAAAAACGAACTGGGACTACTGTATTGTGTACTTTTACTAAGGTCATCATGCACACAGTATGTTGTGTACTTTTACTAAGGTCATCATGTACACAGTATATTGTGTACTTTTACTAAGGTCATCATGTACACAGTATATTGTGTATAAGACAGTCACAGTAAGTATTTAAATAAAAAGTATAAAGCATAAGATAAGGTACTTTACAGGAAAATATTTGAGAAGTGACCTGTATGCAGGAAAAAGCTCTCAATTGTGTGGTATTGGTGTGTGTGTGTGTGTGTGTGTGTGGGGGGGGGGGGGGTTAACTTCTAGGTGTACAAAACATTTCAGACAAAATATTTTTTTCTGCTTTAATCCGTGTATCTGTACATGTAGGTGTTTATATACCTGAAATGTTCCATGTTTGAAAGGAATAGCTTAGCTGGTGAAGCTAAGCACTGAAATACATTGATTAGTTATAATATAACTAAAAAAACAATATTTGCTCTTTGTTCTGAAATGTAAATTGTGCTGGTCATTTTTAAGTTGTTTATACTATCAAACATTTTCTAGCCTGTAAGATCACATGATTAAAAAGTTGTGCACTTTGATTAGAAAGTACCCATTTTCACTCTGCAGAGACTATTTACACTAAAAAACACATACGGTTACTGCACAAAATCAGATGTAAACTTTACTTCTTTTTGCCTTTTCCTTCAAGTTGCATGGTTCCTAAAGGTTTTTGGCTTTGAGTGTGAAAAATCTTCACATTACAACAGGATACTGTGGACTGTGACTCGGTCAAGACGGAGTACTGAAGTTAGTCTAACAATGTAAACCTTCCTCAGGTCACACCCTGCCAAGCTATTTGCTTCAATTCTTAGAAGTTTCCTGCAGGGTATGATGTCAGGAGATGTTGGAGTGCTGCTGCACTCCTGAAGGCCCATTCAGTCACTGCTCAAAATAAACTCAAATTTAACATTATCAAGATGTAAATCCCATGATGATATAACTAATATAACCACCAGCTTGCTTTTATACAATACTAAAGTTGTTGTTACTAAAAGTGGAGTGAAGTGACTGGAATCATCTTCTCAAGTTTGTGTTTTCAGTTTGTGGCTAAATCAGGTCATTTTGTGTATACAGTAGTCCCTCGATACTTCGTGGTTTGACGTTCGCGGACTCACACTTTCGCACGTTTTCAACGTAAGATTGTACACGACACATGATTGACTGATTGATAGAAGGCGACCAACCAGAACATTGTGCTGAGGTGTGGACCGGCCATCGAGAGGTCATTTCCCGGTGGCCTGGCCCGCTCAGTGATCGTCAAGAGGCCCCCTCCTTTCTTTTTCTGAGGCTGTCTGTCACAGCAGAGCAGACACACAGCAGACGGGTACGCAACCTGTTGTGTGTCTGCTCTGCTGTGACAGACCGTCTCAGAAAGCGAAAGGAGGGGGTGGGGGTGGGGTCTGTCTTTCCCCATCGGTACTGCTCAAGGAGCTTCAATGAGCCGTATACCAGAGTGAACGACATGGATTATTTTTTTAAAATAATCAAGTGTGACCGAGCCAAGCGTTTGGTCCAGCCCTTCGGTGATCATTGAGCGGGCCAGGCCACCAGGAATTTTTTTGTTAGTTTTTTTTGTTTATTTGTGTTGTGAAAAATGTCCCGGTGCTCCTGATGGCCAGTCTGCCCCGGCAAGGGCCCAGTAACCGTAGGATTAATCTGTCTGCTCTCTTTTGCTGTGCTCTTTTAGAGCGTTTAGAAAGTTTAACACATTCAGAACGTTGCAAGAGTGTGGGATGGGTTTATAAAACCTTAAAATATATATAAATACTAAAATAAATATAACGTCCCTACTTCGCGGTTTTTCACACATCGCGAGGGTGTCTGGAACGTAACCCCCATTATGTGAGGGACTACTGTGTACTATAAACATGTAACTAACATGTTTGTTTGCTCACTAATAAATTATTTTAGTTTACATTAAATTTAAATACTGACTGTTACTGTCTATTGACTGTTTTAGCTCTGAAAGGTGGGGTCATGATTAGCTCAAAGTCTGATTTCCAACTTTTTTAAAGTTCTGTCTTTAATTAGCATGTGCTCTTTTTCTTATGTTGATTTAAAACAGTCATTTCTCCTTCTTCATTATGTGACTGTAATCCATGATACACAGCAGTCTATAACACCGTCAGTCAGAGCTTTAATTCTTTTTTTATGAGGTGGTAGTGTAAATAAATGGTTAGAATGTGATAGAATAACAGTGGTCGTCAGAGTCGGTCCATGTTTTTAATATTCTGTTGTTTTTTAGCTCAGTGATCAGCCTTCGCTGGAGGAAGCCATCAGAATAGCATCAAGAATACAACAAGGAGAGTCTCCGGACCTGGACGATTGATGGACTTATTAAAAGAAAGACAGTTTAAAATGAACTATATATTTGGAAGAAATCTTTATTCTTCCTCCTGTTTGTTTCCACAACTTAATTTACCTTTTTATATAAATGTTTTTTCATATTTTGCCTCTCATAAAAATTAGAGGGGAAAATGCTTTCTAATGTTATAATTGCTCATTGCGGTGTACAGTAAATGCTATTTCTAATTAAAAAAAAGACTGTGTGAATGTTTTTGACTCAATACTTGTATACAAGTCTTCACATTTGCTTAACTTTATGAGCAAAAGGGGTTTGCAACAGAACAAGTAGAGCAAGTTGGCTCATCTCATTTAACAAATAATTTAAATGTAACACCAAAAATAATAAAAACAAAAGAAGTTAAGATCTGTATTATAGCAGACAACTGAACTCTTTCATTGCATAAAAAAAACACCTGATAAAAACTTTTTAAATAACCAGTTATTTCAGTTTGTTGAAATTTTCCGTCATGACCATCCTGTGACTCATTTATTACATCAGTTGAGCTAAATAAAGTTTTAGTACATTTTGTGTACAGTAATTCATTAAATATGCTATAATGTTGACGCCCAGTGTTTTACAGATAAAGAATTAGTTTAAAAAGACAAAAAAAAGTTTTTTTTGTAACTTGTTGGGCTTTTTTCTTAATACATTTAAACAATTAGACATCTAGGTTAAGCACTATGTGGTGTATATAATTGTTTCTGGCTTTAGCTTTCTCTGATCGTGCCGCCTAATGAATAGACGCATTGTTTTGTGGTTTTTATAACTTCAGACTACAAAGGTTGAGAAATACCGCACCTTCGCGCCATATTGTCGCGTTGGAATCGCTGACGTAACTCCTCCCAAAAGCTCTACGGAACGCCCATCTTTCAAAAATCCCAGGCGCGCCCTGATTGGCTGAAACGGAGCACGTGATCAACGGTCGCGGGAAGTCTTTTGCCACGCGCGTGATGGGAAGAACTCCGTACGTGACTCATTCAAACTTTTTGTAAACATTGCTAAGTTTTTATTGTGGAAAGTCGTGTTTCTGTGTCTGCGTGGCCGAAGACGACGGTGAAGGGGACGCAACGCGACTGGATGGACGGAGCTTTTGCCGTTTCTTCGTGCTGTTGAGGACGTCGGTCGTCCCGGAGCTCATACGACGGCAGTCCGAGGCCATATTTGCAAACAAGCGCAAGACTTTTTCGTGAAATCGAAGTAAACCTTTTAAACTGATACCTTAACGCAAAGGTAATTAATTATACTTTTTTTTTTTTTTTAAGCGGGGGTCCACCCGCGTCAGTTACTAACTTCCCCGTCGACGGAGTTTAAATCCTGGAACATGTCGTGCTACACTCGCCGTCCGCACCAAAACGCTTCCCCGAAGTCTCGACCGATTCGTCAGAAGTTGCAGTTCACGTGCAGCGACGGAGAGGACGAGCCCATCGAGGACGTCAACAACAGCACCGGGGGCGAGTCCGGCTTCACGGAGATGGACTCCCCGATGCCAGCCCGGAGCGACGCCTCGGACACGCGGCTGGAAGGCGGCAGCAGCCCCCTCAACCAGTCGGACGACGTGGAGCTGTGGGACGAGGAGGACTTGGGCTCTCCGGCGTCCCACCAGCGCTCCCCGAGCAGCGTGATCTTCGCCAACTGTTCTCCGTCTCCTAAGAAGGCGTCGCGGCTGTACGCGGGGTCTCCGGAGCGGAGCTTTCTCCAGGAGGAGGACGGGGAAGGGTCCAGCTCCCCGATCCCGGACTGTCCTGACACACCTCCCCACAAAACCTTCAGAAAACTCAGACTGTTCGACACACCACACACACCAAAGGTTAGGCTTCTAAATGTCTACACTGATGCTGGTGGATTTAAACGACTAGCTCAGATCATAAATAATTATATTTAGACCTCTTTGTATGCGCTTAAAATGCGTGGTTTGACGTCATCAGATATTACAAGTGGATAAAGTGCAGTCTTGTTTTTACAGGTTTACAACTGACCTACTTTAACTGTACCTGTTGCATAAAGTTTTCTTTTGTGTTATGTCTTATAATAATGAGAACCTGCAGTTTTATATCTTATGGATTACAAATATCAGTGAAAAAGCTTTTATTTAGCTTTTTGTTTGAAACCAGAAGCAAGCTGGTCTAAACCAGGGCTCTGCAACCTGCATGATCAAAATAGCCTTTTCTGCCCCTTTGCACATTAAATAAAACCTCTATGGAGCTGCTAAACTGTGACTATACCATACCATTTTATTTATAGAGCACTTTAAACGGCGACTAGGCCAACCAAAGTGCTGTACAGCACAAACAAACAGTAAAGCGCACAGTAAAATATACATAGATCCAAAAGGACAAAGATGATAAATGGCTAACTGTAGAATACAGACGGTGTCAAAAGCCAAATCAACTGGTGGCTCATGGCCCACTGAAACCATGTTGGAGGGGGCTTTTCCAGCCAGTCGGTGTGATATTATGAAACTAAAATATCAAATTATTATTAATATTTATTGATATATTTTATAGTTTTAAGGCAAAATAAAAGACTGGATTTGTGTAAAGGAGACAAAAAAAAATAAACCAATATAAAATATCATACGCAGGCTTGTGAGTTTGCTTTTTAATTGTGGAAACAATTCATAGGCCTACTATGAAGTAATAAAGCATAATGTTAAAAATTAGGCCAGTTTGTTGGATACGTAATTAGATTTAAAAATTAAAATAAATACTTCCAGTTGCTTTGACTTTGTTTTTTTTTTTTCCCGTTAATTTTTATTATCAAGTTGACTCACTGTATTTCGTAGCAACTTGGTGGATTTGAGGAAAAGATCACAACGTACGACTGGACGTGAGCTAAAAAAAAAAAGTGGCTAACAAACTACTAGCGTGTATTAGTTCTACAATCATTAATTAACATGTTGGCAAAATAAATGACAAGAAAACAGCTAAAACGAGCCATTTCTTCTTGTTTGTACAACGACCAATAAATGTCCGTTTTATGTTGAGAGCCGCTGCAGAGGGACCGAAGAGCCACATCTGGCTCCAGAGCCACAGGTTGCAGACCCCTGGTCCAATGGCTCCGCAATATACATTTTTCTCTTGCGTCCAATAATTCAGTTGTTTTGTTTTTTCGTAGAGTTTACTGTCAAAGGCCCGGGGTTCTGGAACGGGATCCTCCAGCAGGAGAGTTGCTCTCTTCAAGAATGTAGAGTCCCCGCGAAAGTCTGTCACAGACAGCGGCAGGAAACGGCAGATCCCCCTGGTGAACTTCAACCCCTTCACTCCTGACTCCATCCTCATTCAGTCTGCAACACAACAGAGAAACAACAGGAAGAGGGCGCACTGGAATGAGTAAGTTGTTTCTCAGGGAAAACCCCTTGAATTCAGTTTGTACGGGATCCTTGGTACGTTCTGAAGAGCACCTATAAAAGTGGATAGAATCGGCATTTGATTTATTGGTTTATCGTGTTTTGGAGTGGGGGGGGTGAGTGTCATCGTTTGTGCAACTACACTGGTTGTCTTTGTCAAAGCAAGCGGTTAATGACAAAGCGTTTCATTATGGCTTTGGTGGGGGTGGATATCAATACTTCATGGTTACTGATGAACTCGGCCATGTGCTTGTGAGGCTTCCAGTGCTGCCCCCATCAGTACAGAATGCAAACCAACAACACCCCTCCCCCTTTTTTGTTTCAGCTCATGTGGAGAAGACATGGAGGCAAGTGATGGGGAAGGAGAGGATGAAGTCCTTCCACCATCTAAGGTAAAAAGAAACAATGCTTTTGCGATTTGCATTTATAGATATGGGAAAATAATTTACACATTGTAGACGGACTTAACGGCACGTCCACCTTTTTGAAGGCAGAAATGTTAATGTGACTGAGCCAACGTCCTGTTGGGATCTCAAACAGAAGCAGGCTTTTAACACGTGCGAAACAATCAATCATCTTGTATATCGGTCAAATGTTTTAGGCCAGATGGCCAACTTGCTACTCACAGAAACAGCCTGAGAACAACCAAGGCCAAAAAGGTTCAGAAAAAGGTTTTTAAGCTCGGTCGTCCTCGTATACCCAATATGAGAAAAACGCCAACGTGTTGCTCAACAGTCGTAAGGACAAAGTGGAAGCTGTAAGCAACTGTTGTGTATCAGTTCTCATGCAGATTGTCTCAAACTGCTTTGTTATGCTAAACATGGTTTAAGGCCGTCTGTGAACGAGTTTGAACTGGTCGAGTGGTTAATGTTTAACTTCTCTTACCTGCAGAGGGTCACCATTATGGAGAGCAACATGATGTCCCGCTACACCTCGGAGTTTCTTGAGCTGGAGAAAATCGGCGCTGGGGAGTTTGGCGCTGTGTTTAAGTGTGTGAAAAGGCTTGATGGCTGCATCTATGCTATTAAGAGGTCGAAGAAACCCTTGGCAGGATCAGTGGACGAGTGAGTAGATCATATTTGTTAGGTGTTGAATGAAGCTTGGTGTGGATTTGATTTCTAAAGAGCATCCAAGCATCTACTTGACTTTTTCGGTGTGCGTCTTGTTTCGTAGGCAGAACGCTTTGCGAGAGGTGTATGCCCATGCTGTGCTTGGCCAACATCCTCATGTGGTGCGGTACTATTCAGCCTGGGCTGAGGATGACCACATGCTCATCCAGAATGAGTACTGCAACGGCGGCACGCTGTCTGACGTCATCACAGAAAACTACAGACAGCTCACGTATTTGTCTGAGCTGCAGCTGAAGGATCTGCTGCTGCAAGTCTCCCGTGGCCTCAAATACATCCACTCCATGTCCCTGGTGCACATGGACATAAAACCCAGTGAGTACTCTGCAATGGAATGTTTTGAGTGCAGCATTATTCTTAACACCTTTGTGGCAACTTTGATAAACAGTGTAACGTCAGTCTCACATACGGTATTGATAGTATTGGCACGCTCAACTACCAGGTGCAAACACGTGCCACATACGTGCAGGGGCCAGTGTCCCACTCTGCAATGCCCCTCTGGGCTCCCAGTGTTGCTTTACAAAAAGGAAGTTATATATTTCATAATAAACATGGTTACTTCAGGATGATGACTGGGGGGAGTGGTGGCGCAGAGGTTGGAGAAGGTGAGCCTGTGATCGGAAGTTCGCTGGTTTGACAAGTGTGTGGGAAAGGTGAAGCACCCACACCCGTTTCCACCTTCATTTGCCCCACCACCTGCTCCCCCGTGTGATGGCAGCTCTCTGCTCCACACAGAGGGATGTGGTAGCTCGGTGATCTGTGGTTGAGCCAGGAAGGACGTCCGGCGTAAAAAATAATTGCCACGTCTTCGTGCGAGTTATTTTGCTGTGGCGACCCCTGAAGAAAAGAGAGCAGCCAAAAGGAGGAGGAGAAAAAAAAACGAGCATGACGACAAAATACAGAAATGATTAAATACACTGAGCTTGGTTTTATATTTTTGTTTATAGACACCTGATTCATAACCATCTATTTGGTCAGCCATACAATAAAATACCTATAAATAAATTTAACAATAAAATAGTAATTTCAGTTTATTTAAGCAGCATCATTAATGATAACTAATCTAACAAGGTTAAGTCAAGTCCTCTGGGCAGATTTTTTTTTTAAAAACGTTTCATCTTTTATCCAAAGTTTTTCTGCACTAACAACAGTTGTAATAAATAACAGTTGTAATAAACGACGACAGTTGTAATAAATAACAGTTGTAATAAACGACGACAGTTGTAATAAATGGCAGAGAGCAGTGTTTTTGTGCTGCTCACCCTTTTTCTGCATGTAGCAGCAAAACTAATTAAATCCAGGCTCCAAAGAGACTTTAGTGTATTCACCATTTTGGACTAACCGGGATCATGCAGACGCTGCATGCACGATGAGTGCAGTTGAGCCTCAGAGTTGCCAGATAAATTTAAAATCTCTTATTTACCCCCCCCCTTCTTTTCTGTGCACATGTTCAACAAACATCACACACACCTCATCTTACAACACGCTTGCTCAGCACATATGACAGTTTATGTCAAAATATTATCATTTTAAAGTGACAGTACTATAGTTCATAATTTCTTATCTGGCAACCTGACTGACATGGAAACTACAACGTTTTTGTGTAAACCTGCTCATTTTCTCCACTAAACATTGAAAAAACACAGTTTCCAGAGATTGTTCTCGTGTAAACAGGGCCTCAGTCTTATGAGCAGCATCTTCTCATAGTGCAGTCCTTCTCAAATAGGGGGGCGTGCCCCCCTGTGGGGGGGCCGGAGCAATGGGGGGGGGGGGGAGAGACATGTGACCCCATGAGTATTTATTTATTTATTTTGCACCATTCTCATTTTGTCAGGGTGCGTTAGGCAACTGTTTGCTAAAATCCGGCAACTCTCAGTCTTAATAATAATAAAGTTATGAACAAATATGTGTGTCTTGTCGTTTGGGGAGTCCTGCTTGAACCGTGTTGCTTCTCTCTGCTGCTGAGCAGCTGGTGACGCTCGTCACCTGCAGCACGCGTTACCTGCCCCTCTCCCTCTTCCTCTTTTTTTGGTTTGTCTTTTGGTTTGTCAAAGCACAATTTTGATGTTTTTTAAAACAGAAATAATGTTTAATAAATGTTAGGACTCTATTCTTTACTAACAAGTCCTCCGCTCTGGACACATTTCACCCACATCACGCAGCAACAAAGAGTATAAACTCAAAGCGAGAGCGACACCTGCCCCCTCTTTCACATTGACAACATTTTTTAGTTTTATCGATCGTCAAAGCACAAGTTGGATGTTTTTTTTTTTTTTTTTGTTGGAAAAACGTATGTTTAACAAATGTTAGGACTCTATTCTTTGATAACAAAATATATTTTATGTCATTAAACAACTTGTCAGGTTCTTCTCATGTAATCACGTTCCCCTGGACCCCCCC
Organism: Nematolebias whitei; assembly: GCF_014905685.2. NCBI lineage: Eukaryota > Metazoa > Chordata > Actinopteri > Cyprinodontiformes > Rivulidae > Nematolebias > Nematolebias whitei. The sequence goes on from NC_056507.1 coordinate 6,580,005, forward strand.
CCCCCCCCAACACACACACTCTTTGCAGCTTCTCTGCTGCACTGAGACCAAGTCCAGGTCCAGATAAACATTGAGCAGGAGCTGAGAGCTGCAGGATCATGTTTCAAACTGCAAAACGTGCTCATTGTAGCCATTAATCCTGACTTCCTCATTTTGATTAAAAAAATAAAATAAATCAGCACAAATTGTTTTATTTATTTTTTTGTTTTGTAGGTCAAAGTGTTTTCTACAACACTCCTGACTTTAAATGTTGCTGATCAATTTGAATTTATTATTATTTATTGATTTTATTTAATTTGACTGTTCAGTATCAAATGGTCTAAAATGTTTACAGTTTAAATAAGAATAGGTTTGGGGGGGCGTGGAATGTTTACTTCTTCTTGGGTGGGGGGGGGGGTAACAGAAAATAATTGAGAAGCACTGTCGTAGTGGATCAACCAGTTTGCTGCTGACAGCCAGAACTAGTCGTTCACATGCAAAAGGAGGACCATCAGACTAACAATTGATAGAATATTAATGATAGTTGTATTTTTTTGTACATAAAGATAATTTTATTTGTACGATTTTATTCTAACTTGATGTATGAATTTGAACTGGTGCCATTTCTGACCAGTGTTTTCACCTCGTCAGAAACCAGCCCATGTCTAAGCTGAATGTAAACTCTTAGTGTTCACGTTTGTTCTAGGCAACATCTTCATTTCTCGAAAATCCGTAGCGAGCTGTGATGAATCTGATGAAGATGATGGAGTAACGACTAGTGTCATCTACAAGATTGGTGTGTATCTCAGAGTTGAACAGTACTGATCAGTTGTGCTTGTGCGTTTATTTTAATATAAGGTTAAACTCCCAATATTCATAGATGCTTTTTTCCCCCCCCCCAGGTGATCTCGGTCATGTGACGAGAGTGAACAACCCTCAGGTAGAAGAGGGAGACAGTAGATATTTGGCCAATGAAGTCCTACAAGAGGTTAGTACTCCCTGAGACGACTTGCTCCTCAGTCGGTTTGTTCAGCTCCAAGAGAGTTGGTAAATCTTGTTCACTTGTCTCTGCAGGACTACAGGAACTTAACAAAGGCAGACATCTTTGCTTTGGCTCTCACCATCATAAGTGCCTCGGGGGCTGAGCCTCTACCCACTAACGGAGAAAAATGGCATGAAATCAGACGAGGCAAACTGCCTTCCATCCCACAAGTGCTTTCTCCTGAGTTCCTCAGCTTGCTCAAGGTAAAGATGGAAAGCAGCTGACCTAAGGGGCTTCGATCTGTTCTCTTTGATCCGTTTGAAGATCGGCGCCGTCTTTTGGCTTTTTAAAACGCCGTTTTTATCTTTTACTTTGCCCTTCCAGCTGATGATCCACACTGACCCAAGCAGGCGGCCGTCGGCCTCGGACCTAATAAAGCACCCGGTACTTTTGACGGCTGCCAGAATGAGCGCAGACCAGCTCAGAGTTGAGCTCAACGCAGAGAAGTTCAAGAACGCGCTGCTTCAAAAGTAAGTGCAAGTGAAACTTTGGAAGCCGATCCTCTTCGTAGAATATTGAATGAACTCTATGCATGTTCTGAAGATTTCTATTGGATTTTTTTTACATTTGGCCTTTCATAATTACTTCAATTTCCTAAGTGTCCAAAATCATTTAGTCAGAATTTCACAATGTTTATGTAGCTTTTGTTTTGTGCTGGTGATGAAATGTTGTAAACGTGTTGATTTGATTCTCTTTCTTGTTTTGTGAACCTCAGAGAGCTGAAGAAAGCCCAGCTGGCCAGAGCAGCTGCTGAGGAGAAGGTTCTGTCCACCGATAGGGTCCTGACCCGCTCCACAGTCCAGTCCAACCCCAAAACTTCAAGGCTCATTGGAAAAAAGATGAATCGGTCGGTCAGCCTTACGATCTACTGAGACTTCTGTGCGAAGTGAAACACAAAGACTCCTGGACCTTTTTTTTGAGCAAGTCCCTTCAGCTGAAAGGGTATAATTCTTTTCTTTCAGAGCAGAACCCTGTCCGTTACGTTGGGCTCTTCTGCCCAACCAAAGCTGTAGACTGTTCCTACACTGAACTGAACGTTCTCTCATCAGACTCCTGTGCACAGTTCAGCCCTTTCACTTTCAGGCTCATTTCTCAAAGGTAGTTTACCTTTTTAAAGTTTCTGTAGATGTCCGGCTCTTTCCCATGTTGTCATTGCACTTCCCTCGACTTGGCCGAAGCCTGCTGGCAGCAGATTAAAGCTGCAGTGAAGCTCTCTTCTGTGTGAATGTACTTGACTTAGCGGCTCGCACCTTACTGCCTGTCATAAGCCTGATGCTGGGTACCAGAGGGTCTGTGGACTGACATCTCTAAAGGAGCACTTTGGAGGCAACGTGTGGTACTTGCCACATTATTATGAGAATAAGTAAAGAAACTTGCTGCTATTGATGTTTTTGTACGTACTTGGGTTTGGTCAGTCGAAGTTTTGGATCATTCTAGAGGTCATTGGCTCCATTTTGTCAAGAACAAGAAGTCTTTTTGTGCCATTTAATACTTCTTTTCTTGGTCAAATGGAAAATGGATCATGGTATTTGTTTTAACGATCAAAACCAGTAGTTTTAACCCATAAAGAGTGGGGTTTGAGTTGTCCAGTCTTTGGTTCCTCCCTGTTGATGATCAGTGCTGCCAGCCCTTCCTGTAGCATTAGAACAATCGTCGTCCTGTTGTCTTTTCACCGTTTTCATTAAGCTCATCATCTAGTACTGTTTAAAGTATTTCTCGTCTTTCTTGCATCTTCTAACTAAAAGCTTTTTTTTTCCAAACCATGTACATATGTTCTTTAATAAATTCTCTTTACTCGCTCTTTTAAGAGTTCTAAAATTGTGTGTGCGAGTCATCTTTCAAAATTATACAACCTGATTAGAAACGTGCAATCCACCGGTAAATACAATCTTTAGATATTTTGGCATTTTAAAGTGAAGTTCTGTGGAAATATTATGAACGATATATAGAAAAATGAGAAAATTTTATGCATTACTGTGAAATTTCATGAGATTTATTAACACTTAGCAGTGGCGATTTTAGCCTCTTTGCAGGTGCTCAAGCACCCCTAAATTTCACCTGCACCCCTGAAAAATAAAGTAAAAGACAATGTATATATTAAATTTTGGCGGGTTTGGGTGCTGTTTATTGCATTTATGATTGAATGCAACAAACAAAATGCATTTAAAAGGTAGCAGACTTGGTTTATGTATGCAATGACTAATTCCTGGATGTTGGGCCCCTGAGCTGCTGACTACAAGTAACTGGCCCCCTGAGCAGTTTAGTTCAACAGTCCTGCTTTAGAGGGTGGAATAAAGTTTATTCTGTTTCCAAAACCTAAACTGAGTCTGGAAAAATGTAAAAGATGATCAAGCCCTGCAGCCAAACTGATGAGCAGCTGAATACAAATGAAACAGGAAGTATCACATGTTCATCTGTACAAAGGTAACTGCAAGTAAATCCTCCATTTTTTTGTCATAACAACATTGTATGCTTAATAGTTAAATTAAAGGTTAATGCTACTTGTGCTTTTTTGTGTGTGCAACTTCTGGTTGCGTGAGTTTGGCCTTTGTTATGATCAGTTAACACGTGATTTTGTACAAAGCGTTTATCAGGTTGTGTATTGTAACGGCGCTATTCATTCAACCTTTATTTATCCAGTTTAATTCCACTGAGCCTCGGGAACTAATTTACAAGAGAGATTTCACAAAGAGTGATGACAACAAAGACAACAGTAAATCATAAAAGAAACCATGCAAATTGAGAGAGAAAAAAGCCGCTAGGTTGTAAAGCGATTAAAAAACAGGAACATGTCTGCATTGGTTGTTGCCAGGAACTTAGCAGATGTTTAAAGCCACTCAGATCAAGTTTGAGAGCTTCAGATCTTTTTACAAGATATTCCAGGAAACAGGAGCGAAGTAGGAGAAGGCCCTTTTTCCTAGTTCAGTCGTCACTGAGGGAACACTGCAGGTAATAATGTCCTGAGAGTGCACGCTGTAGCTGCACTCACGCAGAGACATGTAGGAGATGTATGAAGGCAACAGACCAAGAAGTGATTTAAAGATGAAAATGTACCAGTGAGAGAGACTGCGTGAACGTACTACTCTGTAGCATGTTAGCTAGCGTGTCTGTATTGCACTCTGTGCCAAGTTCTCTTAAATAGTTATTGAATCAAGTGTTTACTTATGTAGGTAAACGTAGATGTTTAACAACCTGTAACGAATGCAGAAAATGGCATCTACTTTCTTCAAATTTTTCTCGGGGAGGACCCCCATGGCCCCACACCACCACCACCAGTTTGTCCACCCACATTATAAATGCTTCTGATGTCAATGGCCACCATGTTCATGCCAAGAGCCATTGTCAACACCGAGGGCTAAGCACCCCCTAAAGGTCAGATCCTAGACTTGCCCCTGGCACTTAAGAGTTGACAGCTATAATATGTGCAGTGGAGAGCATCCTGTGCTCCAGCATCAACGTGCGGCATGGAGGCTGCACAGCTGCAGAAAGAAAAGCTTTGCAGAGAGTGGTGAAGGCTGCACAGAAGTTGATGGAGTCAGCCTCCCCACCATCACAGACATCTACACCTCCAGATGCAGGAAGAGGGCCACCTGCATCTTGAAGGACCCCACTCACCCAGCACACACACTTTTTGCCCTGCTCCCCTCAGGCAGGAGGTTAAGGAGCATAAAGTGTAATAATAATAATAATAATCATTTTATTTAAAAAGCGCCTTTCATGACACCCAAGGACACTTTACAGTAAGAACAAAGATCAACAGGAATAAAGAATATAAAATACATAAAGAATATAGAACCATCTGTTAGACTCATGAATATCTAATCAGGATGTGAAAAATCACATCATGTTGCTGCTGATCTGTTTCATTATGCTGCTGATCTGTTTCATGTTACTGTGTTCATGCGTGCTCATCTGCTCACACAGACTCACGGTCGTGCTGCTGTTAAGCGTATTGTTTTTATGCTATTAGTGCTTAGCATAATTTTAGCTGATGTTTTTCTTAGTTCATATCTTAGACCTTATTACTGTTTTTCCGTTTACATTTTATTGTTGGTTGTAACTGGGACCCTGTGTACATAATTTCGTTCCATTCCATGTGCCACATGCAGTGAATAATCACTCCAAATTTTCAGTCTATATTTAAAAAAAAAAAAAAGAAAGAGTTATCAATTGACCATTTGTGTGTGCAGCCTGAGAGACTCACCAGAGGGTTATTGTGGAACCAGGTGACTTGAAGTCAGGGAATTATTAAATGATAAAGCTCTGTACATGTTGTATAACACAATCATTGTTCCACATTTAATCTATTGCATTGATGTTTGGGGGAAAGCGTGTAAAACATTTACAAAGCCTATTTTTATTTTACAGAAAAGAGCTGTAAGAATTATCACCAGAAAGCATTACAGTCACCCATCAAGCACATTATTTTATCAACTGAACTTATTGAAGTTCCATGATTTGGTAGATTACAGTATTTTATCTGTTATGTAGGGCTCAAAATAACACATTACCATTAAATATCCAAAGAAATTTTTTTTTAAATACAAAGTTGTTATAATCTTAAGGGGATAGAGATATTTGTCAAATCAAAATTCAGAACTAGTCTGAAGGGAAGGTCTACCTCAATCCAAGGAGTTGGATTGTGGAATGTTCTATAGAGAGTGATGTGAAAAATGCCAAGTCAATGTGTACATTTAAGAAAAAGATCAAAACTGAATTGTTAAAAAAGTATATATGAAGTAGCTTAGTGTGTGTTTTGTATTAGAATTAGAAAAAAATAGAAAGTTATTCATTTTGTTCTGTTACTTTAAAAATTATTATGATTGAAATAATTGTTTGAAAAAAGGGGCAGATATAATAAGATTTTTTTCTTCTTTCTGCTGCCTTTCGTTTTAAATCTTTTGTATCTTTTTTTATATTGTTATGGAATTGTTTTGTACTTTTTTTAAAATGAATAAACTATATACCATATCACTTGAGTGCCACTGCCCATTCAGCCATTGTTTACATTTGTGACATCATAGAGAAGCAAAGATGGCACCGGAAGCTCATTTTTAATGTATTTACAATAAACACATGTAATTCAGTATAATCGTGTTTGACAGTGTTGTAGTGTTTTCGCTGAGCGGTGCTGCCGCTCTTCTCTCCGCCGCTCCAAACCCCGCAGGTCACGTGACCTTCGCTCGGCGTCAGACTCCGCTCGCGCTCAGCCGGAGAGGAAGAGCTTCACGCGCAGAGAGGGAGCAAAGAAAACTAAATATATATATATATAAAAACGACTTTATTTCCAGCGTTATGGCGCTACGAGACGAACTTTTAAAGTCTATTTGGCACGCGTTTACAGCTCTGGACGTGGACAAAAGCGGAAAAGTTTCTAAATCTCAGCTGAAGGTGAGTTTCCTCGCGTTTCTCCACGTTTTCTTGAATAACTGAACGAGTCGCTCTGCTCTTTGGGGACATCTCTGCCTTGTTTTTTTATGCTGAACGCGTCTTCCTCTGAAAACACAAGGCTCTTCTGTTTCACCGCACCTGCTGGACCCCCCACAGACTCTGGACTTCTGCGTGTTCCGGTTCTGGAAAGCCTTTACCAGTTTCTGTGCAAAGCCCCGAGACAGACTGGTTAATGAATGGATGTTAATCAGATGGAGAGTCCAAGTCAAACTAAAGGAAGCCCACACAGATGAGTGGCAGCCAAGCAAAAGTAAATAACAATAAAGGTCAAGTTAGAGTTCAGCTGCCAGAGAGTCCAAGGAGACAAAAGGTTATTTACAGTTTCACACAAAGGCCTCAAAATACCAGCAAGACGTGTCTCCTGAAAGAAGCTTTTTCTTTCTCCTCAACTCCTGTTTTTACACTTCTCATGAACCAAACTGTGCTTTCGTGAGCATTTTCAAGTTCTTTTTTCAAAGTCCTCAACTATTACTGTACTTTTAAACTACACCTACAGTATCTACACGATCTGACACCATTCTGAAATCTTTGGCAGTTTTTTTTTTTTAAATACATATTACTACAGAGTAGGTATTTTCAACGTGAAATAATTATTTTATGAGGGAACTTCATTCTGGTTGATCTTTAGCTTTACCTTTATTAAATAAACGTTACTGAAGTATATGTATACGGCACCTTTTCAAGTGCAAGTGTAACTGGAAGTGTGTCACAAACTTCAGATATGTTTCCAGAAGACGGAGACCTGGAAACTAAAGCCCCAGCCTCTTGATTCTGGTTTTAAATATTCTGGGGACAACTAAAACCACTTCTGCTGAATTCTCAACGGTAAATGGACTGTCGTTATATAGCGCCTTTCTATCTAATCCAGATACTCAAAGCACTTTACAACACGATCTGTGCCCTTATTTACCTCCACTCACACATTCATACATCACTCTACCACATCTCTACAAAGACGGTTGAACAAATCATTCTTTTGAACCTAATCAGTGCTTTAGATCACGTTCATTCACCGATGGGACAAACATTAGATCATTCAGTTCAGCATGTGACTGCTGGCGGAATCAAACCCCCAACTCTCCTATTGGTGGGTGACTAACCACTCAGTCACATCTGCCACTAAAATTTTAATAAGATAACTTATTAAAAAAATGTCTCTCCTATCAGCAATGGTTAAGTTGCTAACAGCTCATGATAAGATCCATCACTAAGAGCTAGCATAAGAGCTCGAATCCTATTTTCTAGTATTTTTTACCTCATTGTTAGGGGTAGTACTTGAAATATTCTACTACAAAATGTGTCATAGTTTCTACTTCATGAGAAATGCCAAAGTTTTCTCACTGACAAGGTTGCGTAACGAAAATGTCAAAATGTGTCTCTTTGTGACAAATCTACAAACTGGCACTTCTCCTCAGATAACAACAGAAACACAAGATCTTCTTCTTCCGTCTCGTCCATCATCAACTAAAAATTAATTCATTAATTTCTGTTTGCGTGTGACGTGTGCGGCATTGTGAGGACTTACCAGGACTTCTTCCCTGCAGCTTCTCTTCAAGTATAATTCGTCCATAACCAAAAATACTGTCTGGTCTAAAATTAAGAGTTGATTTTCTCCTCTTTGTGTGCTACAAATGATCTAAAGTTAATCAGGAAAACATTGATATTCACCAGCAAAAGCCATATAAGAACAAAAGCACAACACTGGAGTTCAAATATGTGCCGTATTTTCCGCCGTACACGTCACACCGCCGTATTAGTCACGTCAGTCCAAATATGTGTAATAAAGTGGGGAAAACCATAAATAAGTCACTTTGCCGTATAAGTCACATCTATTATGCGTCATGGCTGACGCATCACGTTTGTTGCGCGTCAACGCTGACAACCCAGAAATGTGGGCCGGTGTTGTGCCAAAAATGGAGTGACTGCCAAATTAGGAGCATGCATAGGAGGACTTTGACAAGATAACCACCTAAAAACAATTATTTGTTTGCTCAAAATTATAGTAAAGGTTTGTCTCACTTTAACATTTCCTTAATAAATGCACTTCAATGGTCAAATTAGCTGCATCTTGCTGGGGCGGCGCAACAAAATTAAGCTGATTTGATGGTTGCTCCAGGTATGATCCCGGAGCTGGGCAAAGGTGGCTTTCTATGGCAAGCCGATTGTGTCATTCATAGCCACTTTTACCTACTAAATGACACAAAGGCATGCCATACCACTTGAGTGCCATCTAGCGGCTGAAAATATTTTCAGTCAGAATGAATGAAAACGGTCATATCTCAGTCAAAAATTGGTTTATAAATATGGGAAAATACATAAATACGTTGCTTCGGCGTCGAAGTCGTATTGCAAAAGGTACAACTTGTACACCGGAAAATACGGTAAATGTGCCAACCAGCCCTTCTACAGTTTTAAGCACGTTCACATAGAGCAAGACCAATAAGAAAGTCACCCAATTTGTTTAAAACGTACCCCAAGAAGTGGTGTATGACTGGTGCCAGCATTCAGCTTTTCCTTCAAACTAAAGTTTAGGAGCTTCTGAAAGGGCTCAGGTTGAATTTTCACATTCAGGTTTGTTAGTTCTTGTGAGACGGTGGAGCATCAAGGCTTGTCCTTTGTTTTTAGTGTAAAACACATGAGCAAGAATTAATTAAATAAATGATGTTATTAGCATTTCAACATCTTAATAAAAACTGCACGACTTACAAGAAAACAAAGGGGAACTTAGGAAAGGACTTTTTACTAACTTTGTCCAAATGATGCCTTTGTCCCTTCACTTCCAGTCTGTTATGTCTAATGTTCCTCTGAGCAAAGCTGGATTAGACATGGTTGTTTACTTTGATTTCAGGTTCTGTCTCATAACTTATGTACAATCTTGAGGATCCCACATGACCCGGTGGCTCTGGAAGAACACTTTAAAGATGATGACGAGGGTCCCGTCTCTAACCAGGGATACATGCCGTACCTCAACAAGTTCATTCTGGATAAGGTCAGTCACTAACAGCACCGCTTACATTTAAACAAACAGCCAATATAATTTTCTTGCCTCTCTGTGGGATGTCAGATTGTTTGTGTGCTTGTGGTGTTTTTTTGTTTTTGTGAACCAGCTGGAAAGAACTCGCTGGTTGTCTTATGTTCACATCATTCACACACAAGAGACCAAAGACTAAAGAGGAAACTAATAGTCAGGGATTTGACTTTGAGTCAGCAGTCTGTTCTTTTACTTTATTTGTTTGGAAAATGATACATCATCAGAAGGGGAAAAGCATATGCGTTGCATTAATTATATGTGAAGGGGACGTGTCCCACTCACATTTAAAAAATATTCATTTGGACCCCCCCCCCCCCCCCCCCCCACACACACACACACACATATTTACCATGAAATATTAGTTCACCCAGCGCTGTTTCTATTTCTTCGTGAATTAATCCATTCCACTTGATTAACAGGAAAATACTCAAACCACTTAAAGTCCACTCCGGGTTTTCCTGGTTACCTCCAACAGATCACCACACTGCAGGCAGGGTTATCCCAACGTCACTTGGCTTGGCAGGGAGCTCATCTCTCTTCGGGGTTATTTGTCAACGGGGCGGGGGGAGGTGGGGGAGACACCTCTGATTTGCGCTCTAGCTTAGCGCTACGTTAGGATGCGTGAGAGAAGCGGAGTGCTACGTTTGTAGCATCTTAGCTAGTGCACGCCTTTATTGCACACCGCTAGCCTAGCGCTTCGTTAATGCCAGCAGTTGTCGACCGGGGTGAGGGGTTTAAGATACGTGAGAGAAGCGGAGCGTGCTCTATTCACACAAGGAGAGCTGTTGGTCAGGCTACTTCTTGTTGTGCCATTAACTCTAAAATAGTTATTGAATCAAGTGTTTACAGATGTAGGTAAACGTAGCAACCTGTTAAAATACACCAGAATGCTGAAAATGGCATCTACTTCATTTAAAAAAAAAAATTCGGGGGAGGATCCCTCCCCCCACCAGTGTATCCCCCCCAATGTTTCTGACACCAATGGGAAAAAGCCAAGATGATAGCAAAATATTAGGTTGTTGGGAATGAGTGTGGCTTTCACACTAACATTTGCTGAGCACACTGTCCTGAAGCTGAGAGACCAGTGAAGAACTCTGAGGTGTACCCACTGGGCCAGCGTCGTTACTGGCCGTGTTCTCAAAACATTTTTATCTTCATCCTCGACCGAGTTACCCCTCGTCCTTTTATCAGAAACTACTCACAGGAAGCCACAAACATCTGACGTTGTGTCTTTTTGTGCCTGAGAGAAAGAAAGTCTTCTGGTTATTGCTTAGAACTGAAAACTGATTTTCTGCATGCAAGTTTGCTTTTCAATCCCTATTTTTTAGTTTTATTGCTAAGATCGTGTCAAATTAATAAAATAAAATTATCACAAACTACTGCTGGGCGATTACACACGCCCAAATGGGCATCTGCATTTTCTCAAATGTTTTAAAATGTATAAAATCACCTAATGGCATCTTATTTTGTTATATTATTCATGTAGCAAACCACACTAAACTCATTCATAGCTGCTTATTTACCAGTAAATAAGAACTGGTAGCTTCACTCCTGTTAGATTATGTAATGATCTATAAATTAATCTAGCTTTAATGTAATAAAAAAAAATGACGTTTATTGATAGTAAGCTCTACTTTTAGTCATAAGTAGTCTAATAATTCACACAGAATCAGTTTGTTTTGGTGGTGACACTCGTGTCTGTCAGTCATCACGCTGAGCTCTGAGGTGGAGCTCCAAACGTTCACTCACTCACTACATCGTGGTCACATACTGCAGCTTTAAACATAGTTGGAGTTCAAATGTTTTTAATAATTTCACTGCAGCTGAGACAGAGAAGACGCTTCATGTTGGACATGTTTACATAAATCTAGGCGTTTTAACAAGTCTGAGAATCCCCGATGGAGCTGTGAATATTGGCGTGAGCTTACAAATCAGACACAATGCATCTTCTGCCCCTGGAGACAAACTGTGAGGACAGTATTTAGTGGATTAAAAAAAAATTCCAGTTAAAAGTTCAAACACTGCTCCACAATAGCTGACTCACTGTGTTGCGCACTATGTTGTGAATGGGTGGGCATGAACACAGCTGTCAGCTCATGAATCTTTGTCTCTTCTTGATGACATCATCATGCATTCACAGCACAAATCTTGTGTTGGCAGTTATTCATCTGGACAAATGAAAAGTCCTGTTCTTTATCTACGTGATGTCTTATCTATTAAGTACTAAATGGATGGTGGTGTAGCAACAGACTATTATTATAGCGAAGAATCTTGTGAAAATAAGAGACTAAAATGTACTAAATGTAATTAATGTAGCACTAATGCACTAGAACAGTAGCCCGGAACGGACAAACCAAACACTGACTTTATTTATCATGGCCACTGTTGTTCAGGGGCACCGTCTGTGGCTGAAGCTGTAATAAACACACGAGTATTGTATATTATTATTTATACATAAATAATTTTGTGACAATGCAGTTCAAGTCATCAAAGTGCCCATTATCACTTCAAGTTCAATCAGTTATTATGATTGACCATTATCAGTTCAGTTCGTTTCTAAAGCGCCAAGTCACAACAGAAGTCGTCTCAGGGCACTGAACAGAAACATCCACATACATTATAAAAGCCAAGCCGTAAATGTTATCTATCCGAGGAAGGAAGCCAGCAGATTGTGTTATCTTCACTTCGTCGCAGTCGACCATCCTGAGCAAGCACAAAGGCGGCAGTGGAAAGGAAAAACTCCCTTTTAACAGGAAGAAACCTCCAGCAGAACCAGGCTCAGGATGAACAGCCATCTGCTTTGACCGGCTGGAGTTTGAGAGGAGAGGAAGGAGAAACAGGTCCAGAATGACAGGTCCAAGTGTACTTTTTGTTGGAGGAAAGACAACAAAAACACAACAAATACAAATACAACAAAATACATTTACAAACAGGTAGAGTGAAGCGAGTAAAGACAGCAGCAGAGTGAGGAAATGTGCTCAGTTTGTCCTCCAGCAGTCTAAGCCTATAGCAGCATAACTAAGGGAAAGCTCAGGAAACCCAAGCCGACCCTAACTATAGGACACATACCATATTTTCCGGCGTATAAGTCACAGTTTTTTGCATAGATTTGTCAGTCCAGTGACTTATATGCCGAAGCGACTTATATACGTTTTCTTTTTTTTCATATTCATTGACTGACACTTAAAATGTTCGTTCGTACTGACATGAAACTGACATGAGACAATTTGCAATAATGTCGAGCAAACTTCATTATACTTTTCTTGTACTTTTCGACTTATACACCGGAAAATACGGTACTTGAAATCCTGGAGCTTTAGAAAATCGGGTAATTTTATTCAGAGTTGGAATGATGGACATCAGCAAAGGTTGACAGTCACATCTATGATTAGTCATCCTGGTTGTTCCCCCAGCTCCAGTGAGGTGCACATTACAGCTACGTGTTTAGTTTAGTTGTTCAAAGTACTAACCAGCTATGTGGAGTTATTCTTAACATTCTTACAGCCGCATCTGATGCAGCTGACGAGAGAAATGCATCCTGAGTTTTAAACTGAGGTCCTGTTTTGTTGAGAATTGACAGAGTTCCGACCTTTTTGGTCAAATCTTAGTTATGCATGATCTGAACATGTTAGAGCGTGGAGTATTCGTTGGGAATAACACTCAGCTACTACCACACCAAATGCAAGCTTAATATTTGTCAAACTGACGAGTTGTCACCATTTGTGCTGGTTCATGTCAGTTAGCCATGGTGAATGTACATACAGCCAATAATTGCTCTCTAAAAGTTTGATTAAATCTTTACAGTGGCTCATGGCATATTTTGCTAACACACACACACAGAAAGGTGTATGAATTCTTAAACGCTCAGGCTTTCAGTTTGTTTCACAATAAAATACTACATCGTGTGGTTGAAGAGTTAATTAGTTGAATAACTAACTGTAGATTTAGTGTCCAATAATTTTGTAATTTCAACAAAAAAGGTTGAATCATGTCATCTGGACTTCGTTTTTTTTGTTAAAAAGAAACGTTTCGCCCCTCATCCAAGAGGCTTCGTCAGTCTGAGGCCTAGCCATCTGGTATTACCCAGAAGCCACCCTGACTCTTGTGTTTCAAGCCTGCCTCAGATACCCCTGAAGTCTGGCCTTTTCACTAATGGTTTCAAAAACACAAAGTTTGTTTTCTCAGTCATCCAGGTGATGGATGGATGGATCATGATATGATTCAACCTTTTTTGTTGTTATATACCTGGATGACTGAGAAAACAAACTTTGTGAATTTTGTAATTTGTTAGTTTCCTGGTTTATCATGTCTGTTTTTGCTGAGCTCTTGTGTGTCATTTGTCCTGAAGTCAGCAGCTGAATGAAGAAACGCCACCGTCACGCAGTACAACTTCTCTCGAACTGATTCTGACTGTGACGTAAATTTTGCCCGAAATAGTTTGGTCTTAGCTGCACGGTTCAGAAGAACACGAGTAACTTGGGATTTTTTTTTTTCTTTTCATAGTTGCCTCATTAGTTCCTTGTTCCTTTAAGTCTGCAGTTGAATTGGAAGGAAGCTGCAAATCGTGTTGAGCAGCCACAAACAGTTGAGCAGGAGCAAAATGATTAATCCTTAAACATGCAGATTATAATCCTAAAACATTTCAGCCTGACCTGTTCACTGAGATAAAGGTGACTGGACTGTGGAGCGTGGGGGTGTTGGGGTGGTCAGAGCGTTCAGCTGCTGAGGAAACTCCACCCAGTCGTTCAAGGAAATTGTATAGAGTATGTGACTCTGACAGTGCAGCAAAAACTAAAATGCGGACCACTGACTTTTTGTCTTATCAAAGCACAGACATAGTTTAGAGCTCAGTAAGCTGATTGCATTTCACTGAACCACTAAACAGTGCATTTGATGCTCACAAGTAATCCAGTTTAACCTTAAACAATAGACTTACACCAGCACCAGGTCCATTTGTCTCTCGTTAAATCATATTTTGGCAGCTTTCATCAGCACGTACTGAGTCCATACGTTTTGCTTTAACAAATAAGATTAGCAAAACATAAGAAATAACCATCACCCCTTATTCCGCATAAGAGTTCGGATTGCTGGAAGAAGTTTGTGTCCAAGTATAAAGTGCTAATTTGTTGTGGTTTGAAAAGTGTGATTGGCGTCCTTGTCCAACATTGGTTGGCTGCTGCCGTTCTCCACTACTCTAAACTCGGAAAAAGAAATGTAAAATTTTGTTCATCAATCCATCCATTTTCCTTACCTGCTTTTTTCTTTCTGAGAACTGGGATCTATCTTCAGAAGTTGCTGTGCAAGAGGTGGCGTACTTCCTGGACAAAGTAAAACAAAGTAAAAGAAAACTCTTAACCACCCAAATGCATATTTTACTTTGTAAATTACAAGAACGTAAATGTCTTTCAAGTACATTTTGAATTATCATTCAGACCCAAAGTGTGTCCCATGCAGATGCCTTCATCCCTCGATGCATGATAATGTTTTTGCCTAGGTCTCTGTGGTGTGTTTGTGGATCCGTTAGCAAAATATTTCATTACCAGGTGTTGCTTAGCTTTGCATAGCATCGCTCCATGTAAATCACCATTCTCCTAAATGCTTTTAATGTGGAAAACTTAAAATAAATAAATAGCCAACTTGAATTTACCAAATTACAATTTAGCTGAAGCTAATTCCTCTAAAGGGGCAGCACGGTGACACAGCTGGTAGAGCTGCTGCGTTTCAGTGAGCAGGTCGCCCTGGTTCAAATCCCAGTTGGGCCTTTCTGGGTGGAGTTTGCATGTTCTCTCCGTGCATGCGTGGGTTTTCTCCAGGTGCTCCAGTTTCCTCCCACAGACCAAAAACATGCATGTTAGACTGATTGGTGGCTCTGAATTGTCCCTAGGTGTGAATGAGAGAGTGAATGGTTGTTTGTCTCTATGTGTCTCCGTGATGGACTGGAGACCTGTCCAGGGTGTCCCTCGCCTCTCGCACAGTGATGGCTGGACATGGGCACCAGTGGCCACCACAACCCTAAAAGGAAGAAGCAGGTAAAAAGTGGATGGATGGATAATTCCTCTAATTCTGAGCCCTCACCACCTGGAGAGCAGATATTCTTACTGTCTGCTCTTTCTGGACTTCTCCTTGACCTTCAACACCATCATCCCACAGACCCTGGTGCAGAAGCTCTCCTTTCTTGGACTAAGTCCCACGCTGGGGAACTGGATTCTGGATTTCCTGACCAACAGACATCAGACTGTCAGGATGCTCAACATCGTCTCCTCCTCCATCACCCTCAGCACTGGCTCGCCTCAGGACTGCGTGCTGAGCCCCCTCCTGTTCACTCTGCTGACATATGACTGCTCGGCTAGACTCCCCAGCTGCCATATAGTGAAGTTTGCGGACGACTCAGCAGTAGTGGGACGCATCACGAACAATGAGTCCAAATACAGAGAGGAGGTGGAACACCTGGTGGAGTGGTGCAGAGACAATAATCTCTGCATCATTGTGAAGAAGACCAAGGAGATGATGGTGGATTTCAGAAGGGACAAAGATCCTCTTCATCCCCTACACATCAGAGGAGCAGCTGTGGAGGTGGTCTCCTGCTACGGTATCTGGGGGTGCATATATCCAGTGACCTCACCTGGTGGAGAACCACCACTTCCTGTCTGGTCAAGAAGACCCACCAGCATCTCTGCTTCCTCAGGAAGCTACGGAGAGCTGGATTTGGGAGCCCTGTCTTGAGGAGCTTCTATCGCTGTGTGGTGGAGAGTGTTCTCCGCACCTGCATCACCATGTGGCACGACAGCTGCACTGCTGCTGAGAGGTTAAGGCTGCACATAAGACTGTGGAGAGCAGCCTTCCCACCACCTCGGACCTCTACACTTCACGATGCAGGGGGAGGGCGCTCCGCATCATGAAGGACTCCACTCATCCTGCACACAGTCTGTTCCAGCCCCTCCCCTCAAGCAGGCGGCTGAGGAGCATTCAGAGCAAGACCACCAGGTTCAGAAACAGTTTCTTTCCTGCAGCTGTCAGCCCGCTGAATTCTAGCTACATTTTTTTAAATTTTATTTATTATATATATATAATTGTACTCTTTTGTATTTATTTATTTATTTGTTAGTTGTTAGGCTTCTTGATCTGGGACCTGAGTTTGAATTTCATACCATAAACATGAAAATGTGAGCTGGTATGACAATAAAAAATCCTTGAAGTTTAAAAGTTTTCAAAGTTAGCGAAAATGCTAATCTGCTAAATGGAAAGTTAGCTCCGCTATTAGCCGATTTATCGGAACTGTGCGCACCGCTGCATGTTTCCTTCTTTTAAAAAAACTTCTGTTTCATATCACGTTTAGTCAGCTTCCCTGCAGCTCTTTATGTCTACGTCGGGGATGGTTGACAATCAAATGACAAACAGCTGTCAGTCCAGTTAAACTGGTAACTCAGTCTGTGTGCATGTCATATTTTTCCTGCGTTTGTAGCACCTCTGTGATTTAATGTATGAGTTGTAAAAGCTGCTGTAGGAGGTGAAACTGAAGTTTGGATCAGGAAAGCTAATAAAGATCTGCCAGTAAATCTCCGTTGGAGTGTAGAGACTGAGCTTGAACTGGAATTAAAGGAGGAAAAGAGGACCAGCGAGCCGTGAGGAGAAAGACAAGCAAGACAAAAATGGTGTACAAAGAGGCGCTCTTTCATAACATTCCTTTTTCGTGGCTCGTCTGTTTTGCTGCAGTTAGACACAGCGGATTCACACACAAAAACACAGCTGGCACAAAGTGATCTCCCTGATCATCCTAACGTCACTTTCTTCACCCTCACACAAGAGTCACGCTGAGTAACAGCAGAGGCTGGCATGACATCAGAGGTCTTTTGGTTGGACATCTGATAACAAAATGTCTCTGACGGGAGGAGCCTTGTTCTAATGCGTCATTTTTTCAAGAGTGCTACTCAACCGAAAATCTATCGTCAGTGCCTTAAAGAGCACCCGGGGGCTTAAAATGTGGTTTTACAAGAAGCTTGTAAACAAAAACTGTGTTAAAGCCAATAATATTAGCTTTAACAGATTTAATGGTGATGCTGTCTTCATGAGAGAAAAATACTTCTGTGCTGGATGGTAACATTTACTATTCACGCGCTTTTGAAATACTACAATAGAAATGCAGGAGTACCTAATGCATATTTATAAAAGTTTCTTAAGTTAGAACTTGAAATGTTTTTGTGTGGCAGACTGTCCCATTTGATTCTGTTTTTTCTGGATTTAGATGACGGTGTCATCTGAGTATGTTTGCTTGAAAACATGTCTGGAAAACATTCAAGGTTCTTTATTGTCATTCGCATCACGTGTGGTACATGAGGTGGAAAGAAGTTGTGTACTCAAGATCCCAGTTACAGCAAAAAAAAAGCCAAAATATTGTATAAAGTAGACAAATAAACAGTATACAAGGATATAAGATATACGCTATATATGTCTCTGTGTGTGTATATATATATATATATATACATACAGTATTTTTACATACATATATATACATATGTATGTATATATATATATATATATATATATATATATATATATA
>NC_056507.1:6598464-6618996 GCF_014905685.2 Nematolebias whitei
GGTACAGTATATATACAGTATATATACTGTATATGCACACATATATATGTATATATATACTGTATGTACATATATATGTGTGTATATATATATATATAATATACAATATATACAGTATATATATGTATATACAGTATATACTATATATATATATATATATATATTTGACTAAAAACTGAGAATTCAATTACGATATTCAGCACAGTATTCAAGTACAGATAGGTTGGTCTTCAGCTTTGTTAACTTAAATTTAGATAATTAAAATGTTTACAACTCCCAAGCATGACGTTAACACCAGCTCTGTTTGCTTCCATCAAGTATTAACATGAAACGCTCGTTTTATACAGACTTTCTTTTGGAAAATCACAGCAACTTTAGTGATTGCTCAACAAATTGAGTTTAGATGTTGGGGACATTTTAGAGACAAGTCCTCTGTCTGCTGGAGGGGATACGATGTGTACATAATCAAGTTTAATGTTAAATATGCTCTATGCACATTTCAATGTAACAATTTAAATAAAAACAGTGGACTTGTACTATACCAGAAAGGTTTGTCAGTAAAACTGCTCTTTGTTGGTAATATAACTAAAAATATCTACAGCTTAGTTCTTAGCTTAGCTGCAGAAAGTTTTGGGTGGTCTCACTTTAACATCCAGCACAGATTTCCACCCAGATGTTTAGCCCAAATTAGTGCAATGGTGGATTACACCAGATTGCCTAAGTAATTCCCAGCTTCTCCTCCAATGTAGATTTGATGATTAAACAACCGAACTGGCCATGAAATAATAGATAAAAGTTTTTACTGCTTAAAAAAAAACCCACCCCATTAGTAAAACAGAGGCTCCATTAGACTGGTCCAAGACACTGGTGTAAATTAGGAACCTGTCCACACGTGTCTGTCTAACAACAACACCTCACATGACTTCCTGAATATCAAGTTTAATTGTGTCCAAAGAGTGTATTGCTTTTATATTTTAATTGCATATTTATTATTGCAGCACACCTGACCACCCAGAAATGGTTTGGTCTATTGGTCAGTATAAATGAAGAACTTTGTCTATTTGAGATGGAAGTACATTTGGTTTTTAAAGCAAGCTTTGCATCACTTCCTGCTTAAATCACCTAACCTACAGCACATCTTACCATACCATACCATACCATACCATACCATACCATACCATACCATACCATACCATACCATACCAGCTTTATTTATAGAACACTTTAAACACCCACTGGACCAAAGTGCTGTACACATAATAAAACAGTCATACAATCAGACGGTAAAGAATGATTATAATAATTCAAAGTCAACATCACAGATGGTGTCAAAGGCCAAGGAGAAGAGATGGGATGGGATTTAAAAATGGACAGGGAAGAGGCTTGTCTGATGTTCAAGGGAAGGTCATTCCATAGTTTAGAAGCTGCCACAGCAAAAGCACCTTCTCCTCTGAGCTTGTGCTTTGTCTTCAGCACACTCAGGAGCATCTGATCACATGACCTGAGGGATCATGGGGTTGTGTAGCGATGTAGCAACTTGGACAGATAGGGCGAGGCAAGTCCATTAAGAGCTTTAAAAACAAATAAAATAATTTTAAAATGAACCCGAGGGTGAGGTTCTGCCTCAAGTGGAGGAGTTAAAGTAGCTTGTGGTTTTGTTCACAAGTGAGGGGAGAATGGATCGTGAGATTGACAGACGAAATGGTGCAGCGTCTGCAGTATTGCGGATTCTGTACCGGCCCGTTGTGGTGAAGGGGGAACTGAGCTGTAAGGCAAAGCTCTCTGTTTACCAGTTGGTCTATGTTCCTACTCTCACCTGCGGTCACGAACTCGCTCTGAGTAGTGACCGAAAGAATGAGATAATAGATAAAGGTGCTTGAAATGAGTTTCCTCTGCAGGGTAGCTGGACTCTCCCTTAGAGATAGAATGAGAAGTTAATTTATCCTGGAGAGACTCAGCGTAAAACCACTGCTCCTCCACATCGAGAGGAGCCAGTTGAGGTGGTTCAGGCATCTGGTAAGGATGCTCCCTGGACTTTGGGCTTGTCCAACTGGGAGGAGACCCTGGGACATGCTGGAGGGTCTATGTCTGTCAGTTGGCCTGGGAACACCTTGGAGTCCTCCCAGAAGAGCTGGAAAAGGTGGCTGTGGAGAGAGATGTCTGGGCCTCCCTGCTCAAGCTGCTGCACCTGTGACCTGACTTCGGAACAAGCGGAAGATGATGGATGGATGAAATGAATCCTAAAATGTACAGGCAGCCAGTGCAAGGAGACTAAAACAGGGGAAATGTGGTCCAACTTAAAAGCTGTGCAGCAGCATTCTGTACCCTCTGAAGCTGAGAGATATACGAGTCGCTGATTCCTTTATAAAGTGCGTTACATTAAACCAGCCGAGTGGCCACATCTTACGCTTTTAACACTAATACACGAGGACAATCCAACAAAGTTAAGTCGGGTTCTCTGGACGGTTTCTTTTTGTTAAAACATTTCATCTTTCATCCAAAAGACGTAATCAGTCCGAGGAGCCACAACAATCTCAGTCCCATAAGGAGCACACTCACATAGTTTGCCAACCAGTTTGATGGTGATAAGATGGTTTCTGGAGTCCGCCATCTCCCCCATCGACTCCTCTGAGGCAGCCATGGCCAAAGTTGTTTAAAACACAAAGTGAGTGTGCTACTTATGGGACTGACTTTGTTGTGGCTCCCCAGACTGACAAAATCTTTTGGATGAAAGGTGAAACGTTTCAACACAAAGAAACCGTCCAAAGACCTGACTTAACTTTGTTGGATTTTTTTACCTGGATTATTGAGCATGAACTTAAATGAGGACAATATTTGCCTGATGATATCATCTACAAAGTAGTCTTCTACTGTATGTCCAGAGAGACTTTGGAGAATATAGTTTGGTGCTTATTTGGTGACTTATTTTACAAAGCTACAGCCAGCAGGAAGAGATGTGCTTCTAATCCTCAGGACTGCCAGTCTCCATGGAGACACCACTGTTCACCGGCTTTAAGAAAACATTTCTCCACACAGCACCAGTTGTACCTTTTCAAGAGATTTCCACTCATTTAACTTTGGAATTTGAACCCAAGTTTCAGTTTCCCCTCGCATTTTGTTGAAGTTGATCTCCGTGATCATAACACACAACATAGAATGTGTAATTTGTTGGCGTAGATTCTCAGTCATCCACGACATAGCAGTCCTACGTGGTTCAGTAGTTTTGTTTTTCATCTAAAAGGGATGAATTGTCACCTCATCTTCTTTTGCTCGTTTTGTTTGAGAAACAAAATCAAGCTACAAAAGTATTTCTAGGGTGTCACATAATTGTAGAGCAGCTTTTCAGGTCAAGACTCAGCTATTCATCACCACCTCAAGGACATGGGACTCTCTTCTGAAGACAGGAATGTGCTCATTTTAGACGGGGACAATGGGTGGTTTGAAAAAGGAGTGAAAGAAGGAAACTGGGGCTCTGAACCCACGATCAGAACTGAAGAAGTCTTTTGGATGAGAAGCGAAGTGATAATTATGTTACTTAAAAGTAAAAATTGTAGAAACGTGCTTGTTTTGTGCTGTTATAGTTCCACATGATTGTGAAACAAACCAAAACTAACCGAAGTCTGTTTTGTTTTCCACCGTCAGCAAATGTCCTTTAACTGATGCAACAAAGTTAAGTCCGGTCCTCTGGATAGTGTCTTTATGTTGAAACGTTTCGTTTTTCATCCAAAATAATTAGATGTTTGGAACCACTTTGCCCATGGCTACCTCAGAGGAGTCGGCGGTGGGAGAGGGCGGACTCCAGGAACCATCTTATCACCATCAAACTGGTTGACCAACTATGTGAAGAGACTGAGTTTGTTGTGGCTCCTTGGACTGATGAAGTCTTCTGGATGAAACATTTCCACATAAAAAAAAAAACGTCCAGAGAAGCTGATTGAACTTTACTGGCTTTTTTTTTTTTTTTACCTGGATTATCGAGCATGAACTTTGATCTTTAACTGATGGTTTTATCTGCTTGTCAGCTTCCCTACAAAATGTTTCAACTTACTGGGAAAAACAAACTGTTCTTCCTTGTTTTCTGACCTTTTGACTCACCGGAGCTACTGCTATTTGTATTTGCTGCAGGTGACTGATAACTTTGATCGTCAGGAGTTGAATAAAATGTGCTGGACGCTGTGCTTCAGGAAGAACCTGCAGCAAAATCAGCTGTTTATCTCCAACGATGACGCCTTCAAGATATGGTGCATCTTCAACTTCCTGTCAGAGGACAGATACCCCCTGATCATGGTCACTGAGGAGGTGAGTTCACACTTCAGCAGCAGTCATGACCGTAAAAGAGAAGAGGAGCTCTTCATACAAACATTTGTGATTCATATCAGACAGTGTCCAGGATAAAAGACTTTTCTCCACTGAAAAGCTGATTGTTTTTGCAGCGATCTAACACACTTTGTCTTTGATAACAAACCTACTTTGAGTTTAATATGGTTAATTTCTCTTAAAATAAAAAAAAAACTAAAATCAGCAAAGTAGTTGTCCTGTAATCTGCAATAAGCCGTACAAATGTTAGAGACAAACCAAACCTGCCATGCCATTGTTTAAAAAAACAACAACCCAGAGCAGAGGTCAGAACCAGTGAGAAGAGTACCGTATTTTTCGTACCATAAGGCGCACCGGATTATAAGGTGCGTTAAATTATGACAGATTTTTGAGCGCCGTGTACCACATAAAATCGGTTAGAGGTCAGTAAGCACAACCAGAATTAATACATAAGGTGCACTGGATTATAAGGCTCACTGTCAATTTTTGAAAAAATTCAAGGATTTTAAGTGCGCCTTATAGTCTGAAAAATACGGTAAATAGGAAGTAGGTATGTGGCCACTGATTAAAGGGTAGTAAGGGTCCTGGATCAGCTCTGCTTGCTTCTGCTCTGGCGGATCTTCAAAGGACTCGACTAGAGGAAGTAAAATGACAATCAAGGTTTTTGTTGCGGTCTTGGCTTTCTACCATCTGCCTTTCTGTTTGTTACTCTTCCTCCTAGCTCCTGTGTGGGACACGACCTCCCATCATCTGGGTATCTTTTATTTTCTCAGCTCCATCTGACAGCGGGTCACCTCACTACCTAAACCAGGCTCTATTCTGAGCCCGATTACCCACAGAACATACCTCCACATGTCCTTCACAGCCTCTGATTTCAACCTAAAGTCTGATGTCTTGGTGAACAGCTCAGAGGGCTTTTTGGGATTGGACTCAACTGTGTGTGTAGGTTTCATGTAGGACACATTGTGTCAGTGATAAATCTCTTTCACTAACCTTGACTCAAAATAACCATAAACTCACGGCAGGTGCAGATTTCTAACCGGCTTTTACTTGCAAGGGCGCATAAGGACAATGTCACAGAATGAACCTCAAACCTGTCCTTCTGTTGACTTTTATAACATCATCACATAATATTTCAACGGGTGTTCTTTGTCTCTCATGTCCCATTACTTTTGTCTGCACAGATGTGGACATGTGGATGTCAGGGAGATGCTGTGAGTCAGCCTCCAGGCCAAGATCAAGAAGTTGTTATGGGAGACGGTAGAGCCAGAGGTTCTCAGCCGAGTTGGCCTTCAGGCTGAGATAAGACGCTGTTATGTCAGATACTCTCAGTCACAGTAAAAACATTCATAATCCATGACATAAGGTGGCGAGGTGAGGTTAAAGCCAACCCATCTCTGATGCACATCTGTGCCACAAAGGGAGGCGGTAAGAAAGACAAAATGGAAGACGTGAACAGTTAAGTTGGCTTTGCGGCCCGAAATTGTCGTTGTCATCACTTTAACCTGTCGATGGATTAAATGATAACAGATTTATTACAGATGGAAGATCGATAATGACACTTAGCTACTTTTGCAGGTAAATGAAGTTCTAATTTTTTACTTGCTGCTTTATGAAATTAAATGTCAAACTGTCTATCTTAAACATGAATTAGGAGCAGGCGAGTATAGATTTAATTTTTGGTCTGTAGCTGTAAAGTTCCCATCCCATCAAAACACAATCCGTTTTATTTACAGTTTATTTTGAGCAGTGAAGAACAAAATATGAAGTCTGAGTTGTAAACAAAGTCACAGATGCGCATGCTTTAAAATGGCCACGATTAGCTCATCAGTTTGAACTTCTCACTTCAGTTGTGCTTTTAAAGAAATCTTTTGCTATTTTAATCCTCCTACAGTTTTCTAAAGCTGAGGTAATTTTACTCTAATCCAAGATAATGTAGCTAATGTGTGCTAAATGTGGTGTTTCAGCAACTAGCCAGATGAAACGTCAGTTGCTCAAGAGCAGAACAGGAAGTTGGAAACTTCCTGTTCTCTTATAAAAGCTGGAAGATTTATTGAGTGTAACAAACATCAGAGTTGAGTCACAGCAAGATTGTTTTCAGAGGAGTTGTATGTTTCTATACTTCATGAAGAGATGAATAGTGGGAAAAAACAGAAAAATCACACATTTTGGTTTGAAGTAAACATCTGTGTAATCAGATGTCAAATCAATCAAAAACACCATTTCAGGCCACAAAAACATTCACATAAATTATAAAATGTCTATAACTAAAAGTTAAAGAAGCCAGTAGATTATCTTAAGTCTTTAATTTGTTGCAAATATAAATGTAGCTAGCACAAATGCGACAGTGGAAAGGAAAAACTCCCTTTTAGCAGAAGGAAACCTCCACAAGGAGCACAAGCCAGTGTATCTCTGGTGCCGGTCCCAAGTCCGGGTAAATGCTGAGGGTTGTGTCAGGAAGGGCATCCGCCGTAAACACTTTTGCCAAAACTAATATGCAAGTTCATCTAAGCAGCACCAT
This sequence comes from Nematolebias whitei, assembly GCF_014905685.2. Taxonomy (NCBI): domain Eukaryota; kingdom Metazoa; phylum Chordata; class Actinopteri; order Cyprinodontiformes; family Rivulidae; genus Nematolebias; species Nematolebias whitei. The sequence continues at coordinate 6,605,303 of NC_056507.1, forward strand.
ACCAGATCGGTCGAGGCCTGGGTTAACAACGACCTCCACCGGTGCTGTTGACAAACAGGGCGTCAACAGAGACTGTGCTACGGTTAATCAAAGACCATGAGGAGGGAAACGAGTCAAGAGACAGAGGGAGAAGAGGAAAGTCGTGAATGTAGGACCGAGGGTGGCAACTCTAAATGTGGGGACAATGACAGGCAAATGTAGAGAGCTGGATGACATGATGCTGAGAAGGAAGGTAGATGTTTTATGCGTCCAAGAGTCCAAGTGGAAGGGCAGCAAGGCTCGCAGCATTGGAGCAGGGTTCAAACTGTTTTACCATGGTGTGGAAAGAAAGAAGGTAGAAGTAGAAGGTCTGATGCTGAACATTGTCAGTGGTTATGCACCACAGGTTGGATGGGATGCTGAGGAGAAATATACATTTTGGAAGGATCTGGATGAAGTGATAGAGAGTATTCCCAGGGAGGAAAGACTGGTGATCGGAGCAGACCTGAATGGACACGGTGGTGAAGGAAACGGAGGGGATGAGAAAGTGATGGTTAGGCTTGGTGTCAAGAAAATAAACCAGGAAGGAGAGATGGTGATGGAATTTGCCATGAGAATGGAAATGGCTGTAGTCTATACTTGTTTCAAAAAGAGGGAGGAACATAGTCAAAGCCACCTGCTTTGACTGGCTGGGGTTCCAGAGAGCAGAACGAGATCCAGACAAACATTCTGCTCCCATTCTACTTTTAGAAACTCTAGGAACCACAAATAAACCTGCTTTCTGAGACCAAAGTGCTCTGTTAGGAAAGTATTGCACAAAATAAGGTCTGTAATATAAGATGAGCTAGTTGGTTGAGAACTTTATGTTAGACGTAAGATTTAAATCTTCTATTAACTGTTGTCAGAGTTCTAATAAATCATAGTTTCTGTATTTTTTTTTTTTTTTTGCCACTGTAGTTTTACGTGTTTTCATCTAAAGGAGCCCCACTCAGACTGTGTCTTCTCACACAGATCGAGTACTTCTTGCATAAGCTGACGGAAGCGATGGGGGGAAGCTGGGTGGAGGAGCGATTCGAGGACTACAGGCTGCAGCTGAACTCAAAGGAGCAGTGTCTGAGTGTCTGGGAGCTCATCACTCTGGTGGGCTCAGGCCTTTTCAGTAAAGGCATAGACAAGCAGACACTTTCTATGGGCATCACTGAGGTCTACCAGGAGCTCATCCTGGATGTACTAAAACAGGTGAGCGACACGTCTGCACAGACTTAACCATGTCAACACAAACCCCGCTGGTTTACTGTTCTTCAGTCACATTGGTGCCGTTTACAGCAGTCAAACATTGTTTCAAACATAAAACTCAGAACTGCAGAGGTCTTTTTAAAATATTTTATTTTTTATTTTTACAAAAACAAAAATGTTCATGTCCTCGTCTTAAGATGGGATGATATGGCTCCTTATTGAGTTCAAAGTCATGGGGCAAAGGTCACACTCTTTTGTTGTTCCCAGTGAAGAGGGAAATTGGAAATACCCTCCAGTGTTTCCCCTAGATAACTTGTCATGCTTGGGTGCTCATCTTGTCTGTGAGGTTGTTTTTTATTGGCCGGGAGGGACAGACATATCAGAGCTGCACTGTTTGTACCGACAGTTTTCGAGTGTGGGGGGGTCAGCGTGAGGGAAGAGGCAGTATGAGCGCCGCCTTTAGCCTTCTAGCGTGCCTGTATTGTGCGCCGCTAGCTTAGCACTATGTCAGTGCCGACGGGTGGGGGGGTGCGCGCAGTTCAGTTAGGTAGGCGGGATGCTCAGTTGTATAATGGTAGAGGAAGCACTGCCCTCTGTTCATCTGTCTGTCTTGTGTGATGGATAACTTGAAAAATAAATTAGACACCTACTTCCATTTTAGTGTGTGACTGCACCTAGGCATCAGAAAAGTCACTATCAAAAGACTAGGTTACCAACTTACAATCCAAGATGGCTGCCGCCATATATGTTCATCCATATATTGTAAGCTACACAGTAGATAACTGGGAAAAAAGTGAGGTACCACCTTTTTTGTGTGCAACTGCATCCAAGCATAAGAAGGGTCACTATCGAAAACTAAGTTGCCACATGAAAATCAAAGATGGCTGCCACAATATATGTATATTTGTAAACCTTGTGAACTGGATAAATTCAAAAGTACAGGTAAGCAACTTGCCAACCTCCATTTTAGTACAGTATGTGTGCGTGTGTATATATATATATATGTTATACAATATAATGAATTATTAGGAATGATTGCTGTATGCACGTACTGTTAACTACAGAATACTACTCTAGTTATGAACATTTTGTGTGGGTGAAATATTTCCTTGAATTTCAGGAATTACTCAGAAAAAAATCAAGAAAAACTGGTAACTTTGTTTTTATGAAATGCTGGGATTCTTAATCATCAGCAATAATTGTGGTCTCAAGTAGCTTCCCTCTTATATAGCATGTTGAAAGCTAAAAGGTTTGTGAACCTCAGCTCTAAAAAATCAAATTGCTGCTATAACAACAAACAGCTGTGAGAAGTTTGTCACAGTGGAGATATTTTACACTTCCTCGTTTAAAGATGTATATATTTACTTCCCTAAACTCTGATATTCAGAATTAGTCAAGCCAGAGTTGATCACAAATCTGAAAAGTAAGTGATGCGTTACTTGGAGAGGAAGTGTGAAACCTCAGATATAGAGTATTAAGATCGAGTGAGTACTTCATTGTGGGCAGAGTTTAAAACTAACGTCAGTCTCTGCCTGTTTACAAATTTAAAAAATCAACACATAATTCATCAGATGTGTTAATTAGGTGTGTTGTTGTGACTCATCCAATGCTCTTTTTGATGAATGTCAGACTTCTTTTTTGTGTTTCAATCTCAGTTCTAGCTGCAGTAGCTTGACTTCCTCTTTTCAATCAAAAGATAGAAAAACGTGAAATAAATCCATTGCATTCTTTCTGCACTTGCTCCATCCTCTTCGGGTTCAGCATTGGCATCAGAAGCATTTGTAATGTGTGTGTGGGGGGGTGGGGGTGGGGGGACACTGGTGGGTGGTGGTTTGTCTGGGGGTCCTCCCCCAGAATTTTTAAAAATAAATTAGATGCCATTTCCTGCATTCTGGTGTATTTTAACTTGTTGTTAAACATATGATTACCTACATACAGTAAGTAAGAACTTGATTCAATAATTATTTTAGAGTGCACGGCACAAGAAGTAGCCTGACCAACAGCTCTCCTTGTGTGAATTGAGACCGCGGTGAAGTTGGTTTTAGGTTGGCTATTGGAATTTGCGCTCAGCAGATTCAGCCACGGTTGAATAGAGCACACTCCGCTTCTCTCACGCATCCTATGTACCCCCCACCCTGCGGTAAAGCCATCTGCAGATTCTTGAACCTTACGCAATTAAAGTGCATTAATGTTTAAATGTCTTTAAAACCCCACAGCTGAATTTCCACAAACCTGGTGAGAAACTTGCTTTAAATGTGTGGAATTAAAGTAAGAAGATCTAGGTGAAATATAGATTTTTTTTGGTACGTTATTCGTCTTTAAACAGGGGCCATACACAACAACGCAAATATAGCCTATATATAAATGTTGTTGTAATCGAGGATTCTGGATTTGAGTGACAGTAAGGTTTCTGAATCCGGGGAAGGCTTTACCGCAGTCCCCCGGTCAACAACTGCCACTGATTAGCACTAACCTAGCGCACGTCACAGAGGTGTTTTCCCCGCCCCGTCAAGCGATCGAGGAGAAAGACTGTATGCTGGTGAGTTGTTGTAACCAGGAAGCCTCGGAGTAGACTTTTAGTGGTTTGAGTATTCTCCTATTAATCAAGTGGAAGGGATTTGTTCACGAAGCAATAGAAACAGTGCTGAGTGAACTAATGTCTAATGGTAAATGTGAAGGGGTCCAAATGAATATTTTTCAAAAGTGAGGACACGTCCCCCTCACATATAATTGTTGTGACGCCTATGGAGTTCGGTCTGGCACAGATTCCTATCAATCAATGGGTGCGAAGTAGGGTTACAACATGGACACGTGTCCAGTCTATCACAGGGCTGGGAAAATAAGCATGCAGTTTTTCTGATATATCCCCCTTTCTCCTTGTAGGGCTATATGATGAAGAAAGGTCATAAGAGGAAGAACTGGACTGAACGCTGGTTTGTGCTGAAGCCCAGCTGCATCTCCTACTACGTTGGTGAGGACCTCGCAGAGAAGAAAGGAGACATCATGTTAGATGGAAGCTGTACTGTGGAGGCAAGAGACTGCTGCTTTTACTGAACCTCTTCAGCTGTTTTTTAAGAAAAGCAATGCTGGAAACATAGGGAAGTTTTTTTTAAAGCATGTTGAAGTGTGCTGTTGTTGCATTTTAGTGCTAAATATTGTGCTGCTGAATTTTTATATGTGTAACAACCACCGTAAATAGTGTGGACCACACTAGACCACAGTCTGTATACTTTTTACACTGCAGCCGTTACAAGACAAAGAGGGGAAAAAGTGTCTCTTCCTCATCAAGTCATCTCAAAAAAGTTTTGAAATCAGTGCATCAGAAAGGAAGAAGAAGCAAGAGTGGATCCAGGGTGAGTTGTTTTAGAAGTTTGTTTATTTTTTATTTTTTTGGCTGCTCTCTTCTTCTTCAGGGGTCGCCACAGCGAACTAACATGAAGACTTAGCAATTATTTTTACGCCGGGTGCCCTTCCTGACGCAGCCACAGACCACTGTGTGGAGCAGAGAGCTGTCATCTAGGGCATCCGGGGGAGTAGATGGTGGGGGTTAAGGGCCTTGCTCAAGGGCCCAGAGTGGGACAAATGAGGGTGGAGGCAAGTGTGTGTGCTTCACCTTTCCCAACTACCTTTTGACATTGTCAGGGACTGAGAGTTGAACCAGCAACCTTCTGATCCCAGGCCCACCTTCTCTAACCTTTGCGCCACCACTCCCCCATGTTTAGAAGTTTATTAAGGGCGCCAAATCTTAAGCATTAGGTGCTGTTATTCATCTTATTTACTCAAAGAAGCCACCCTCGAGGACACGAGAAAGTTTTTAACCGGTTTTACTTGCAAGGTCAGACTTTCACAACAGGTCACACAGATGTACAGAAGTTCTACATACATGGAGCCCAGTCACAAGAATCTGCCCCGGGCAGCTTGCGAGAAATTTTTTTATACGCTTATCAGCTCTCGGCACAAGCAGACACTGATGACCTCGGCCACCCAGCTGCACATGCAGGATCAAATCAGCTCCTCATTCAGCCATCTTTGAGAGAGGAAAGAACTCTGGTAACTCAAACACATGGTTCATGGGCAGTTAGCATTCTCAGCCATAGTAGTTAAAAAAAACATCCATAAACCTTGACTATAACCCCCTTGACAGCACCCTTAATACTAACCCCCCATTATTCGTCGGTTTCACTTTTCCATTCTCAACTTTTTCTGCAGCTTTGAGAAAACCCGGACAAAAATGCATCACAATGTTCATCTCGATCAGGAATACTTCACTTTGACCTTTCGCAGCAGGGCACCATACAGTGTAGATTAAATTAGCAACAACATGTAAAAAGTTTCTACATGGAGAATGGGATTTTGGCAAATAACTGAGGAAACCAAGTATTTTTGGAGCTCTACAGCTCAGCAACTTCTCACTAAAAATGTCAAACTATCAGAGAGTTGGAATTTATGGGACGGACTCGGTGCTTAATTTGTCATCCAAACAATGCCGGAATGCAAATAGCCAGGGAGGGGGGTGTCTTGTTAAACATTTACCTACATTTATAAACACTTAATTCATTAATTATTTTAGAGATCAATAAGAAGTAGCCTGACCAACAGCTCTCCTTGTGTGAATAGAGCATGCGCCGCTTCTCTCAAGCATCCTAAACACCACCCCCTCCCCGCGTCGAGTTCTATCTCCATTGCCACTGCCTTCATGTGCTTCAATTTTCAGTTTAGTTGTACAATGAGTTTTAAAAAAAAATAAAAAATTGATGAAAGTACCATCTTTTCTACACTTTGACAAATTTGCACCGTTGTTTTGATAAATGACGTACGTAACGTGATTACTCATCAAACATTTCTCTCATATTTTTAATAAATAATCAAAATTATATTAATGACCCACTTAAACTGTAAAACTGATTTGCAATTTAGTTGTGCTGTTTAATTATATGTTTGTGTTTTTAATTAAATTGCCCGTGACTGAACGTTTAGGAGTGAAAAAAATTTTTCAGGGTAGAAGCGGAAATGCTTCATTTGAAGGGGCAGCTCTGATGTGATATTAGGAATTCATAAGTGGCGGTTATGTTTAAAATTAGTGTTTATGTAATTATTTTCAGATTACATATCCAGGTTTTATTTGTTCAAGGCAGTCAAATTTGTTCATGACTTTATTATTAGTAAGCCTGAGACTTACTGGATCCAAGCAAACAGTTACCGAAACGCACCCCGTCAAAATAAGAGTTCCTGATCCTGTTCCAGCATGATCCGGCTCAAATTAAGCCCTGGATGGACTAATTATTTTGTTTTATTTTCCTCCCAGAATTGCAGTTTTAATTTTTTGAAGATTTGATCCTAAATGTTCAGCTTAGTGCAATGATAAACACTGTTTTGAGTTGCTTAAACTTTTCAAAATGATATATTTGTAAGTAAATTGATATTAGAGTGTAGCATAATTTAACCTAGTTTCTGTCTCACTGTCGCACAGAAACATTTGTTTTATGTGCATTTGTCTATGACTGACTATAGATCAGTTTTGAATAAAACTAAGTGATTCTTGTGCCTCCTCCACGGTTCTTCTTAGCTATTCAGACCACTGTGACCCTGCTGCGTCAGGGCCGGGTGGCGCCGCACCACGATGCCCGACAGAAGCGCCGGGAGCTGCGGCTGAAGCAGCTGGCTGAGCAGGAGGAGCTGGAGCTGAGGATGAGGGAGCTGCAGACGGCAAACGAGGCCAAACAGCTTGAACTGGAGAATATGAGGAAGGTAGGAGGGAAATGTTCGGCCACATCTGTCTGTCAAGTTTAAACCACACAACTGAAAACAAATCAAACACACAAATATTAAACAAATATCCCAGCTCAAGAGAGCAAAAAATAAATTGTTGAGAGAAATTCTGAACTGATCTGAACAAACTTACTTAATGACAACAACTGCTGGATGTCCAGTCCCTGAGCTACTGGCTTTCAGTAACTGTGGCCCCTTGAGCAGTTTAGTTGAATAGCCCTGGTCTAGGTGGTTTTCTAGAGTGCCACCTCGATGTGAGCAGGATCGTCCATATAAAACTTTGGCAAAGTTATTTTCTACCCAAAACACAACTAAGTAAAATAAAGTTACAAAACACTCACCATCCTCTGTCTTGGCCATTGTTGAGTCAAGGCCACTTTCCCTCTGTCGCAGCTGTAAATCAAGTCTATTTTGACTCCATCTGAATCCTGTCATCGGCCAACAAGCGCAGAAATGTCTGCTCCTCCTCATAGTACCACAGTGTTTATGTAGTATAATTTTAATGATTGTTGTAGATTAAAAAAAAGAATGCTGCAGCGGTTTTCAAAATACTGGGTTTGATTCTTGTGGCAGAGACATTAATGATTTACGTCATTCTCTGGGCAATCAATGGCGTGCAGGCCAACAGGAAGCAGATGGGTCCATCCAGTGGAAAGACAGATAAACCGTAGTAGGGCCGAGTTGAGCCCATAGAAAAAAGCCAAGTGTCCATGTTTAATTATTAGCTCTTAACCGTCCCTCAATATGGCCTATAGCACGTTTGTGCTGAGAATTTAAACATGGTTCTGTAAAGTACTGTTGTTTGTCAAAAAAAAGCTTTTAGACGAGTTTTTTAAATGTAAAAAGATCATGAATAAAGTTCATTTTAAGAAGTGTAATTATGTCAAATCATACTACTAATCCACTGTGGCTCAAATATTATTTTGCATCCAAAGACTCAGACTTTGCTGTAAAATGTAAAGTGTTTTTAAACAACTTTCTTTTGATTTTGGCTGTTTTTCACTCCTCCTCAGTCCAGTATTGGATCATTTTTAGAGAAATGTTCATGAAATCACACCTATAAACTATTAAGGAGTAAAACACTAGTAGAATAGAAGTCTTTAAGGTGCCTCAACTGACAGTGTATTAATTTTAATAAAGACAATAGTACATACACAACGATTCATTGCAGACAACAAAAAGCTCCTAAACTTCAAGATAAACCCGTCTTGTTTCAAACCTTTAGGCTGTTTACCAGCAGTCTGTCACAAAGATACAATGTGTTCAAATTTCTTTACTCTGACCTTTAAAAAATACCAAAGATAAGTCTGAGCAACAGAAAGTAGGATTTTAGCTCAAACAACACCAAAGAACTGTTAGCTAAACTTGATGATGAGCTGAAGAATGATGCACCTCTCCATTCCTGTGTCAGGCCAAGTCAAGTCAACTTTATTTATAAAGCACATTTAAAACAGCAGCTATTACCAAAGTGCTTAACAACAACATCAATGAGAGTACTGAAAAAATTGTTAAAAGCATTAAAAAATAAAACAGAACAAACAAATATTATATCAACTCACACTGAAATGCCAGAGAAAACAGATGAGTTTTTAGCAGAGATTTAAAAACAGGAAGTGAAGTGGCCTACCTAATGTTGGGAGGCAGGTTGTTCCAAAGTTTGGGCCCCATAACTGAAAAAGTCTGATCACATCTGAGCTTCAATTTTGTTTTTGGAACAACCAAAACCAACTGATCGGATGATCTCAGCATCCAGTAGCTCAGAGAGATAAAGGGGCACAAGGACATTTTTGCACTTAAAGGTTCGCAGGATAATTTTAAAATAAATTCTGGTACACACAGGGAGCTAGTGAAGGGAAGACAAAACTGGCGTAATGTTCTCAAAACTACGAGTTCCTGCTAAGAGCCGAGCTGCACCATTTTGGATGAGATAGAGATGGAAAATGGAGGCCTGACTGACCCCAGCATAGAGTGCGTTACAGTAGTCCAGTCAGATAGTGATAAAGGCATGGACTCATTTTTCAAGACCAGATCTGGACAACACTGGCTAAAGTTTAGCAATCTGCCTTAACTGGAAGAAGCTTTTCTGCAAACTTAAACTCAAAGTCTAAAACCGTCCCAAGATCTGTAACAGACTGCTTAAGATATGGCTAGAGGGAGGCCAGGTTTACAGGATCAGAGGTGATGGTGGAGCTAGGGCTAAACATAATGACTTCAGTCTTCTGATCATTAAAACTTAACAAAAATTGAAGCCACCCATGCCTTAATGTCGTCCAGACATTTTAACAGAGGGTGAATGGAGCAAGAACTAGTTGGTTTTAAGGGCAGATAAATCTGACAATCATCAGCAAAACAGTGAAATGAAAGACCGTGTTTCCTCAGGATAGACCCCAGAGGGAGCAGACAGAGTGAAAACAGAAGGGGTCCAAGAATCGAACCTTGTGGAACCCCTCAGGAAAGGTCATTGTTGTTGTTGAGTCCCCCCCCCCCCCCCCCGTTTTTCTTTTTATAGACTTTTATTATTCATCTACTCATGTTTTTCTAAGGCCTGATATTTCTTCTTTGGTTCTTTTCTTGACCACATTCCTCAGTCATGTTGCACTATATGCTGTCATAGATACAAGGACTGGACAGCAATGAGTTTTAAAACCAGCACACTGCCGGCAAACTCTCCACTGACCGGTTGATTGATTATAAAGGTGCATTGACAAAACAGTTCTGTGATATGGCTGCAAATACAAGCCTCTCCTTATACACTACCTAAGGCTGTTCATAATTCATAAAACCTGCAAAGATGTGCACATCACACTGCACAGTCGTGAAGCCTGCTTCCTCTTTCATGTGTCAATCCTTATTATGTCTCTGTTACCGCATTGCTTGGCGACTTAGAGGCATGTCAGCAAGTTGACTTCAATTATCCTTTTTAGGAATCACACCGAGACGGCCAGAAGGTCCCAACTTGAGTCAGGCAACAAAACAAAGTGTGACAACCAAAGAACCAATTAGAAGATGTGCCCCAAATGTTGAGTAAACTCAATTATCCCAACCACAACACAGCCCTCTGTCAGTTACCACTGATCTGTCTCCCACAGCAAAGCAACCCAGCTGGCAGCACCACAAAAACCACGTTCACCACAGCTTCATGTTCCTCCACTTGTTTTCACATTGCTAAAAAAAAAGCTTCAACGGGTGGAGGAGTGTCTGTGAAACAATGTGTAACATTACCGCAGAAATCTCAACAACATCACAAACATTAGAATGAAACAAGCTGCAGGTTGAGGGACCAGTTCAGCAGTCAGGGTGGAAGGCAGGTCCAGGGGGAGGGGCAATCTAACAATGTGTGGAAATGAAGCAATCACACTAAACAGCCTGAGAGTTTCTGACTTTTCTTACTGCAAAGAGCTGCTGAATGCATCAAACACATTCCAGCTAAAGATGGTGCTTGTTGTAAATTCATCGTCTACAAAGGACATCATCCTCACCAACGCAGCAGGTTCCTCTGCTTGTGTTCTCACTCAGGTGTCAAATAAATCATTAAACTAATGTCTCAAGGCTGAAAGAGGAAGTTCCCTGATGGTATCACAACGTTAAATTATTTTATTCCTTTATTCCATCCTTGTGTTTTTAGAGGACTTGTTTCCTCAATCAGTAACACACTCCCCATAGCTACTGCTAAATTTAAAAAAAATCTCCAAACTGATCCAACAGCATTCCTTAGAAGTGAGATCATAGTTCCAAAATGCTCTGAATTAAAATTCAGAGGTTGCTGTTCTGGTGAACACACCCACTCAGTTGTTTTGTACAAACTAGGTCACTCAAAACTCTGGTGGTCAGCTCTGAAACTCTCGAACACTGACAATGGGTCTGCCTCACCCGGCAGCTAATGAGGTCCTCACTCAGTGAGGGGGATGACATCAGCCTAATTAAACACGTTCTTCCTGTAAATCTTCCTAAACCAGAGTCGGCGTCCCGTCTGTGGAGGCATCTGGCTGAATGCTGATGAAGCTGACGTCACTCATACTGAAAGGCCATTACACGTTTAGCTGCTCTAATTGGACCATTCAGAGGGGCGTGTTGGTCTGGAACAAATCAACGGATAAAAGTCAAGGAAAAAGTTAGAATAAAAAAAAAAAATGTTGTTTAAGAGTAATCGAATGAGAGATTTAATTTTATTTCTATCACACAACACATCAGCTAAACACCACCCTGCTTGTTTTAATAGTTGTTTCCCTGCTCCAACACGCCTGATTCAGTGATTTAATTACTGCTTCAAATTCTGCACAAGCCGTTAATCACCCATTCGTTCAAATCAGGTGTGTCAAAGCTGGAAAACAACTAAAATGTACAAGATGGTGTTCCTCAAGGACTATGGTTGGGAACCACTGATTTATGGACTAACGATGTGTGTTTATTTCTGTGTGTGTGTGCGTGCGTGCGTGTGCAGCACTGTTTGCCAAATTTACAGCCTCCTGTGCTAGATTGCAGAGAAAGTTCTAAATAATGTACAGTAGTCCCTCGGTAATCGCGGGGGTTATGTTCCACACACCACCACGATAGGTGAAAAACTGCCAAGTAGGAACTCTATATTTATTTTTGTATTTACATCAGAGGTGTCAAACTCACTTACAAAAGGGGGCTAAAATTAAAAACCTTTTTCAAACTAAGGGCCAGTTTCAGAATCTACATGAACTCAAGTTAGATACCCAACATCTTTTCTTGGTTGCAAGTTCCTCAACAAGAGTTTGATTGGTCTCATTGGATGTTCTCTGTTGCACTTTTGACATCATAATCATGGATTACTGAAAAAAATCAAGCGATAAAAGTATTTTTCACTTAAAATATCATCTTGGGGGGCCAGATAAGATGTCAACAAGGGCCACATTTGGCCCCCGGGTCTTGAGTTTGACATATGTGATTTACATATATTTGAAGGCTTTATAAAACCCTTCCCACACTCTTGCAATGTTCTAACCTCTTAAACCTACGCCATTTTAACAACATATATATATGTACTGTACAGTACTGCAAAATTTTACTCACCAGCTCTGCAGAGCTCAGTTCCGGTTGGGCTTAATTCCGGTTTGGCAGAACTAGCCTGCAGCGCTGAAGCTCACCGTCCCATTCAGGTTGATGTGCACGTGGATAATTGAGCTTCAGTAACCTTCAGGATTATTTGTGACTTTCCTGCCAATTCTGTGAACTTAACAGATAGATAGTTACTTCTCACTTTGCGTTGTTAAACTTTCCCTCCATTGCTGCAGAAAGTAGCGACTGGAAGCACTGTTGGCTTCTGGGTAGTGTAGTTCTTTTGACAAGTGTTACAGTATAGGCTTACTGAAAGAAAACTACAAAATGACGGCGCCTGTCCAAAGTTTTTTTTTTTAATTTTTTATCCAATACCGTCCCAATCATGTGAGTAATATTAAAGTTGACAATCGTGTCGTGTAAAATCTTACGTTGAAAAAACATGAAAGAGCGAGTCTGCATAAGTTGAACCGCGAAGTAGTAGTAGTATTCAAGTAGTGAAGTACCGCACTCAAATGTGTTAGTTTTATTTTACTACAACAACAAAAAAAATCTGAATTATTGAGTACTGTACAGGCTGAAAATCCATCAAATTTCCATTGAATTTGATTTTCTCCTTTTTTAATTCATAAAATCTAGTGGATACTTTCAGATTAATCGAACAAACTTTTTTAATCGCTTGTTCTGGTTTCAGTTTGGTGTACGGCGCCTCGCAGAGATCTGCCGTACAGTGGCAAACACAGATGCAGGGAGGGAAAAAATCATTCCCATCACAACTTGTCTCGTCCACGAGAAAACAGTTTTATCTTTGTGTGAGACGACAATCCTGAACGGCAAAACAATGTAGCATTGAGGTGCCAGACTCTGTCTCCTATAGTTGGTTACATGAATGCACAAAGAACACAGAGACACACTGGGTTTTTAGGAGTTAACTGTTGCAGTTTGTAGAGACGTCCACCTTCACCACAGCAATCGGCAACAAAATGAAAAAGCTTACAGTGAGAAGAAAACCCAAGTTAATTTAAATCTTTAAACCCTCTGTGCTAACGCTGCTGTTACTTCTTGTTTAAACCGCGGAAGTCTTTCAGTTCCAGTTATTTGTAGAAACATGATGTCGTCAAGATTGATTTCAGTTTTTCTAAGGTGATGCAGTTAACACATCTTAAGATTGCGTTTCTTCACACAAGCTGCGTGTCAGAACTGTAGCTTTTCTTTATGTGTATTTAAATATTTAAGTGTTTGTTTTTCTTTGCGCCAGGCTCTGGAGGAGGCCGCAGCCAACGCAGCAGAAGAAGAAAGAAAACGTCTTCAGACCCACACGGAGCTGCAGGATCGCTACAGGATCGACCTGGAGAGAGAAAAGCTGGTGGGTCACTGGAAGCTGCTTCCACTGAGTTCTACCACCAGAGCCAGGAGGGAGGCAGAGCTGCTGCCATAGAATGACTCTTAATTACATCCACCCATCCATCCATCCATCCATCCATCCATCCATTCATCCATACATACATCCATCCACCCATTCATCCATCCATCCACCCATTCATCCATACATACATCCATACATACATCCATACACCCATCCATCCATCCACCCATCCATCCATCCATCCATCCATCCATCCATCCACCCATTCATCCATCCACCCATTCATCCATCTGTCCATCCACCTATCCATACATCCACCCAT
>NC_056507.1:6623996-6637331 GCF_014905685.2 Nematolebias whitei
CTACCCACCCACTCACCCACCCATCCATCCACCCATTCATCCATCCACCCTTCCATCCACCCACCCATCTATCCACCCATCTATCCCTCCATCCATCCCTTCATCCATCCATCCATCTATCCATACTAAAATTAGTAATTTGTTTTATTATATTCTTCAATTATTTAAATTCAATTTAATTTAAATAATTTATATTATTACAAGAAAAATGAGACAATTATGAACATGTTTAGATTTTCCTTGGTGAGACCAAACTGGACAAGATTAGGACAGAGTTTATCAGAGAACAGCTCAGCTTCTGTTTGATGATGAAGTTAGAGAGTTGAGAGATGAGAAGAAAACTCATCATTTCCTCTGGAGCATGAACTGCTGTGCTCAGTCTGGATGTGGTGAACCAACAGACTGATCTTTATCTACCTCACTTATTTTTAAAGCTGATGCCCCACTTGGTTTTTCAAAAAGAACACATTTATTATTGAGTTCGATTTTTTTTTTTTAAAGGATTAAACAACTATTACCAAGTGAATTTGTTTTCCATATGTACATTAAATAGGATAACCTGCACCAAACAACTCCTTCAGGAATTCCCCTTTATTGGAATTTTTAATAGGTCATATTATCCAGATTGAGAATAGACTGTATTTCTTGTTTGACAGGTACGACAGCAGATGGAGGAGCAGGTGGCCCAGAAGTCCACTGAGCTGGAGCAGTACCTGCAGAGGGTCCACGAGCTGGAGGACATGTATCATCAGCTGGAGGACGCTCTGGAGGAGGAAAGGCGTGCCAGACAGGATGAGGAAACCGTCCGTAAGCTGCAGGCTCGGTCAGTCACAAGTTGGAGGAGGGAGGATGTACTCGACATACAGAAAATATTCTCACATTCTATACGAAGCGTTTCCATTTTAACTGACACAAGTGGTAACAAGTATAAAACAAACGATTGGTTCACAGCTAAATTATTAATCAGTTTATGTCCAAAGAGTCTCGCGATGAACTTATTCTGCTTCTTGGTGGGAGTTTCATAAAAAGCTAGACATTTATTCTACACACCACAGGCCATCACATTTCCTCCACAGCCTTCCTTCCTCTCTGCTGACATTGACTTTCCACCTCCCAATCAGCTGACCACCAAACTGTCGATGAGTCCTGAGTGGCGTCTCCAGCAGGACATCGGGCGGGTGCTTCCATTCACTCCACTGCCGTCTAAACTCAAACTAAGTTTATTTTAGTTTACTGTAACAGCCTGATTTTGTTTTTTGAAGTTGTCTCTTTGAGTGATGTTTGAGTTTTAATGCTGGGGATTTTGTGACACATTTAGTTTTTAATAAATAGATTTACCTTAATTGGGTGAGAGACACCGAGGACTTCTCTGACCAGAACCACCCTGACCGCTTCCCTTGTTTTATCAGAGGCAGCGTTGTAGATGCTGGTGGAACGTGCTCAGCCATGTTGCTTAACTCTTTGCATTCAATGCAGTGTTGCAGCAAATGCACCATAAACTAGAGAATTTGCGTTTCCTGCGAAAGTGCAGTGTGTATGCTTATTGCAGAAGAGCTTGCTGTGAAACAGCTGAAATTAGCTAAAATACATTCTGACATGTAGCTGAAATGGAATAACAAGCCTAATTTAGCAGAAGAAAGCAGAAAGGACAGCTATTTACTGATCTGGGTTTAAATGAGCAGAAATGAGCATTAAAATTGGAAAATTAGCTAAAAAAAAAAGGGGCTGAAATTAGCAAAAAATTGCTGAAAAGGCAGAAAGAAGCTTTAACTAGTAGAAGGCGGTAGGAGATGAAATGAGCTAAAAATAAAAAAACAGCATCAAAATAGCTAAATAGTAGCTAAAAGAGCAGAAAAAGCTGAAAGGAGCATAACAAGCTGAAATTAGAATAAAGAAGTTAATTGGCAGCACAACGGCTCAGTGGTTAGCACTGTTGCTTTACAGCAAGAAGGTCCTGGGTTCAATTCCTAGTTGGACCTGGGGTCTTTCTGTGTGGAGTTTGCATGTTCTTGTGCTTGCATGGGTTTTTTCCAGGTTCTCCGATTTTCTCCCACAGATCAAAAACTTGCATGTTGGGCTGCCTTTAGGCCCAGGCCTCCCTTTCAAAAGAGATCTGTGATCTCATGTGGATTTGCCTGGTTAATAATGAATAAGCTGAAACTAGCAGAAATTACCATGAAAATTTTGAATTTATCTGAAAACGGCTAAAACTAGCTAAAAAGCTAGCTGAAATTTATAACAAGCTTAAACTAGCAGAAGAAAGCAGAAAGAACACGTTTGCCCAATTATGCTGAAAGAAGCAGAAATGGGCACAAAACAGTGGAAATTATCAGGTAAAGATAATGGATGCATGGAAGATGAGATTAGCAAAACAACAGCTGAAAAGTAGCTAAAAAGACAGAAAGAAACTTAAATTACAAGAGGGCAGTGCAGATAGCACATTTTTGCTAAATTGGTTGAAAAAGGTTGAAAGGATTTTAAAAAAAAAAAGTGGAATTAGCTGACAAAAAAACTAAAATTAGCATAAAACAGCTAAATAGTAGCTAAAATAGCAGAAAAAACTGAAACTTGCAGAAATAAGCTGAAAGGAGTATACCAAGCTGAAATTATCGGAAAGAAGTTATAAGAAGCACAAAAATGTTTTTAGTTAGCAGAAAGAATCAGAAAGGAGCACAAAATAGCTGAAAGTAGCAGAAAAAAGTTTGAATTTGCACAAAGAAGCTAAACCAGAGCAAAATGTGAAAGGAGCAGAAAAAGGATGTAAACAGATCCAAAGATTTGAAGGATGTAAAATGAGCTCAATTCATTTTCTTTGAAAAAAAAAAAAGTGGCAGAAAAGGCTAAATATTTCAAAAAGCTAAAGTTGCACCAAAAGTCATAGCAGGATTGTCCTGAAAGAGCCGAACGTTTCGATTTGTGATTTTGTTGAAATAGCTTGAAAACTGTGGGATGAGAAAGATGCTGAAAAACATACGTAATAAAAACAGATCACAATCGGGTGAATGCTTCATAAACATTTACACAATCAAATGTTTAAGCATTTGATTTCTGGGGTCAATATTTAGATGTCATTTTGTTTTTAGTGTCTTTCTTTTGTAGTAAACGTCATTGTTTAATGAAAATTGTTAAAGTGCATAAAAACATTTACGCAGTCCTCTGTGTTAAGACGACAGCGCCTCCTGCTGTCACACTCACTAAAGTGATTTCTGCTGAACTTTACCTTTAAGTGTTGACTTCATCTGTCACAGATTTCCTTTGGGGAAGACATTAAATGTCTCTGTAAGCGAAGGCATGTTTGCAGTTCATAGAACACGTTGTCATACCTGTGCGTGGACCAGGTTGCTTGAAGAGGAGGCCATGAAGCGAGCGGAGCTGGAGCAGATCCACCTGCGACAGCAGCGGGCCATTTCGGAAACCGAGGCAGAGAAGCAGGAGCTGGAGAAGGAGCGCCTGGCCAAGGAGAGCGCCCTGCAGGCTGCAATGAAACAGCTGGACATTCTGGAGCAGGAGAGACAAGGAGCACTCGAACAGTACCAGGTCAGCTAACAGCAACAGCCAAACGATGACTTTATTTATACACGGAGTCTGAAACTTTCCTCGTGACTAGAAAGTTCAAAACACGATGAAGCTGAGCTTCAGATGTTCAAGAGATACCAGTAACTTCCATCCATCTGTCCAGCCACACATTATCTTTACCCGCTCCTTCCTTTTTTGGGTGGCGGAGGTCACTGGTGCCCATGTCCAGCAGTCACTGTGTGAGAGGCGGGGGACATCCTGGAGAGGTCTCCAGTCCATCACAGGGACACAGAGACAAACGAGACAACCATTCACACACACTTAGGGACAATTTAGTTACCAATCAGCCTAACATGCATGTGTTTGGTGTGTGGGAGGAAACCGGAGTACCTGGAGAAAACCCACGCATGCACGGAGAGAACACGCAAACTCCACCCAGAAATGTCCCGGGCTGGGATTTGAACTGGCGACCTTCTCACTGAGATGCCCTACTTGTAATTAATTATTTTCCTGCTCAGATTTTAATTTAAACATTTGTAAAACATGAGCTGTTCTCTTTCGCTGTGGTCCAGTTCTTCCTATATCACATTAAAGGAACAGTTCAGATTTTTTGAAGTGTGGTTCAGTGGAAAGTTCATGTACCTGTTGTTTCTTGAACGGGGAAACGTTCAACTCTTGACTGAACTGATGATCTAACAGCTCACTGGAGCAGGGGCAACACTGAAATGGAGTGCAGCCGTTTTATAGAAACTCAAAATTCAACAAATTCACCATTATTATTATTATTATTATTTTTTAATCCATCCAGAGGACCTGACTTAACTTTGTTAGATCTGTAGCTCTATTAACTCTTTCTTGTCATGTTGAGTAGAGCAGACGAACACGTACTACTAATATGAAACTCAAGCTGCTTATTTTGGCAGATTTTGTAGAGTCTGGTTAAATCTCTGTAGTTCTTCTGCTAAAGAACTACAGAACAATAAACGGATGTATAAACCGAGTCGATGAGTCAAATGAAAGACGGCTCGGCTTTACCCACTGCTGCAGGTGTTGGCTGAGGAAACAAATAAGGACCCGTTAAAAGCAGCTAAGCTGAGAAGCTAAGCTACGAGCTAAGCTAACAGGCCGACCTCGGGGAAAAAACCTCCGTCTTGTCGAAGCTCCAAAATTCACAGTTGAAACCTGTGCTTTCGGGTAAAGAGTTTTTTGCTGCAGAAAGAAGCTGAGAACTTGTTTACTGTTTTTTTTTTAAATTTTTATTAAAAGCTTTGTGTGAAAATTGCTATGCTAAAGAGCTCAAACCACACTGAGCGTCCGCCATTTTGAGAACCGAAAAAAGGAACGAGTGACAGCCCATGTCACCTCAAAAGGCCTCCCTCCCATTTTTCTTAAAGAGACACGCTGCTCGCTCCCTCACTATCCATCCTTCGGTTCATACTGTCTTATACTGCCATCCAGTGGTCAAAAAAAGGTACCACACTCAAAATAAGTTAACCGACATTTTCTTCTTAAATTTGACAGTAATTACTAATTATTGTCAAATTTCAAACAATATTATCGTTAATCGCAATAATTTCTGAGACAATTAATCGCCCAGCAAAATTTATTGTGACGGGCCTAGTGCCGCCACTTATCGGCTGTTGCTGCACTGACTTTAGGTATTATTTCAAATTGCATGCCATATTGCCCAGTAGATGTGCCTAAAACCTGAAATATCAGAAAAAGAGATTTGTTTTTAAAATAGTTTTATTCTGTTTTCATGTGTGAGTCAGACGGTGATGAAGAAGCTGGAAGATGCAGCGAACAACACAAAGACATGGAAGCACAAAGTGGCTCATCAGGAGGGATTATTACGGCTCATCCAGCCAGGTAACGACCCACCGCTGTCTGTCTGCGCTTTTTTATTTTTATTTTTAGGGCAAAGGTTAGTTTTTTAAGGATTCCCTCCCTCAAAAGTTCTCCTTTTTTAATCTTCAGCTACTTTCATTTAACACTTTTTCTTTTTTGCTAACCTAATACAACAACAAACAAACAACCTGAAACTATAAATTCAGTTCAGTTTATTTCTATAGCACCGCGTCACAACAGAAGTCGTCTCAGGGCACTGAAAGAAACATTCACATACATAAAAAGTCAATTAATAACATTATTTATCTTAGGAGCAGACTGCTTTGACTTTAACGTCATCATTTTGGATCAACTGAAGATGTTTTAAAGAAGTTTTTGGACACCCAGACAATAACCCAGCCTAGACGTTATAAAAGCATGAACTAGTTTTTCTGCATCAGCTTTAGATTAGATGTTTCTAATTTTAATGGTATTTCACAGGTGGAATAAAGCTGTTCTAGTAAAGTTTGTAATGTGGGGGATAAAAGACATGTCCTGATCAAAAATAACACCAAGATTTTTAACTTTAGAGCTGGAGGACAGATTAATGGAGGGAGAAAGACTGAAAAATTAATTCCTAAGATGCTCAGGTCCAAAAACCAAAACCTCCGTCTCGTCTGAGTTTAAAAGTAGAAAATTTAGGGTCATCCTGGTTTTTAAGTCTTTAAGACATGCTTGTAGTCCAAGTAACTGATTCGTTGGGGTTCATGGACAAATATAACTGTGCATCATCAGCATAGCAATGAAAATTTTAATAATAAATAGAAGCATTTTTCTCTAATTCCTAAAACAATTTGTTGACTTTAGAAAAATTTCAGTACAGAAGTTGTGGAAAAATAAAAGACCTGCTTAGAAACTTAATTTCACAAAGTTATCATTAAAGCTTCTTCTCTTGAGATAACAGATTTATTACAGCTATGGATTTCAACCAAAAAGAGCTTTTTTTTTTTTTTTTGATAAATAGGAAAATCATTTAAAAATCACAAAAAACGAAGTGGTTACTTCATCATGTTGGTGATTCAAGATGTAAATGTCTCATCAAAGAACGTCTTATCAACACGTTAGATCATCTCAAAGTGTTGCACTAAATGATGACTCAAGAGTTAGCACCCTAACCGTCGCTGACTTGATAAAGCAAGGCTCTTTTTAAAAATATTAAATATCTTATTTATTCAAAATAACGGGATGATTTTTTTTCTTTCGGCTGCTCCCTTCCTCAGAGGTCGCCGCAGCGAACTATTGCGCACGAAGACGTGGTAATTATTTTTACGCCAGATGCCCTTCCTGACTCAACCGCAGACCACTGAGCTACCACAGCCCTCTGTGTGGAGCAGAGAGCTGGTGTCTAGGGCGCCTGGGGGAGCAGATGGTGGGGGTTAAGGCTCTTGTTCAAGGGCCTAGAGTGGAGGGGGATGAGATGATTATTATGCTTCAAGTTCAAGAAAATTTAATATCCCAAAGGGGGCAGTTTGTTTCACAGTCAGTATAAAACATCCATACCAGACAAGACATTGAGACATTAAAGTAACGTAAATCATCAGTTTGTTGAGAAGCCTGATCTCTACAGGGATAAATGAGTTTTTCAGTCTGTTCGTCCTACATCTGGGCAGCAGATACCTGCGTCCAGATGGAAGCAACCTGAACTCAACATGGAGCGGATGAATAGGAGCTGCCAGAATCAGCCTGGCCTTGTTCACTGACCTCGCCTTGTGTAGGTCAGCGAGGTTCTGTAAGTTTATGCCAGCAGTTTTGCTGCACATCCTGACAATCCCTGAGAGTTGGTTCTTCTTGTTTTTGCGTGTCGAACGTCCAAACCAACAGATGAAAGTAAAAGTTAAAAGAGACTCAATAAAATGAGAGATTCTCGTGTCACACCAAGTTTTATCATTTCGTAGCGCTGCTGTGACGCTCGTAATGTGTTGATCAGTGATGGATAGCCACCATGACTGTAGTAAGATCTGATGAAGGTCTATTTTATTTATTTGTGATTTAGAAAATATAATTATCATGAGAAAATTAGCTTTTCAGCATTAAAAAAAAAAAGTCAGATATTTCAAAAACAAGTTTATTACTGAGGTAACGCCATAAATGAGCTCATCACGTAAATACATTTCTAAGCACGTCTGCAGAAAACTTCTGAGTCGAAGGAAATAATCTGCTCTTTGTCTTCACCAGGTTCCAAGGGGCCGCAGAAGATCACAAACTGGGGCCCGGCGGCGTTCACTGACGCCGAGCTCAGTCTGCGAGAGAAGAAATGGCAGGAGACGAAGAACCAGGCGGCGCATGCTCAGTAGAGCTGCTGTCAGGTCTTCAGCATGCCACGAAATCAAACCGGAGCAGACAGGCCTGACGGGATGTCCTGCGTTTGGTCATTTAACCCGCAACTGAAAGAAAACATGGTGGTCGGATATAAAAACAAGTTTACTAAGATAACAAAGTTTCATGGGCCATTAATTAAATGATAACTTTATTACCCGTCGTGAATTTTAGGTCCACAAAGCATCAGCTGTGCTAAAATCACTTACTGTTAATGTGAAGCAACTTTTCTAATATGTATTTACCAGGTTAAATAAAATAACGTGAAATAATAAAAAATGGTAAATACTGGAATGGAAATAGCTTTGTTAGTTTTTATAACTTTTTGTTGCTACTTTTATTTAGCAGCCAGTTCCTGTTTACTGTACAATCAGGCAGCTAAAGATGTTCGGTAAAGCCAAGAGAGCTGCGTTGCTAAAGTTAACGTATTAACATTTATTATTAATCTCATCTTCTGCCACAAACACAGGATATGTGACGGGCTTTTATGATCAGGACCCCCAGAACAGGATCTTGTTCAGTTTTTTTGTTTAACGTTAGCACCAACAGCTCGTCGTTGTTAGCTTTCTTCAAGAGTTTAGATTTGAGGAAGTGGGGTTCTCTGAGGATATTATTAACAACTAATATCTTACCTGTTGTAGATGGCTCTTTGAACAGCCTCAGTTTGGAGAAAGAGTTTAACTTAAAACGGATGGGTAAACAAGTGACGGCTGATTCAAAGCAGATTCCTGTTGTGCTAAAGCGTTAATCTCAAAATTTTTGTAGTGATTTATACAAGTAAAGTTTTATAAACCTTTCGGTTGTTATCAGTTTCACATTACACAGTTACTCTAGCAGAAATACTCTGATGTTCCTGCCACAACAATCCACTTTGGGCTCAGATGTGTTTGAACTCAGCCATTAGTTTCAGTCTGATCAAAGAGCTATCTACAACAGGTAAGATGCTAACTGTTAAATAATTTTCCCCAAGCTCCACTTCAGAAGATCTGAACTGTTCTTTTTACAGCCCCCTCCTACACACCGGAACAAGATGACCGAGCATCAGATTTTAACGGGTTAATGATGCAGTGCTCGGTCATAATTGAAGAAGGAAGATGTCGTAAAGTATTTTGTACCACCTGACTACTACCACGCTGTCCAGCGTTAGGAGTTGCTCTGTTTTTGATTAGCAGATTACAGTAGTCCCTCGTTTATTACAGGGGACCTGTACCCTGAAGCCCCGCGATAAGTGAAAAACCACAAAGCAGGGATAGTAGTATAAGTAGTAAGTAGTAATTTATAATAATATTCATATATATATATATATATATATATATATATATATATAATATAAAGGCGTTTTAAACCCTTCCCACACTCGTGGCCACGCCCACTTCTCCGCTGCAGAGCGGAGATCTTGACAAGCTGCTGGAGGAAGCTTCTCCTGCAGCTTGTGGTGCACACTGGTGCAGCGGGTGCTAAAATAATTCATTTTAAATAAAAATTCCATGCCGATCGTGCGGCTCATCCATCAATCAGCCATTTGTGTGTCATGTCCAATCTTATTTTGAAAAACCGCGATAGAGCGATTCCACGAATAACGAAGTAGCGCAGGACTACTGTACATCAGGTCGCTAAGAACTGACTCGGTAACAGACAAATAAATCTGCTGAAGTGCATTTCTATGAAAGGATAATTCAAGTTTACGTAATCCTGTGCTCTTGTAATCCAGATGGAGATCTTAAATGGTGTAAAAATCACATTTCTTGAAAACTGAAGCACTCTTGCATCAAGTTGAGTTGATGATAGGGTTGAGCTTAAATTCTGTTCACACCGCCCCCATGTATCACGTTCTTCAGTTTTGTCCCAGCTTTGTATTTGTGTTTTAAGAATTGCACTACTTTTAATCTGTCAGCCTCGCTGTTTGGGGCTCACACTTCTGGAAAAGACCAGTTAGGCTGCGAGTCTCCCAGAAAACTGTCCTGTGCCACTCGGGACTCTTTGAGGCGGTTTCTCAGCACAAATGAAAACGAGACGTGTTGTAAATATGTTCACTTTTTCCTGCTTTGTGACTTTTTTTCTTCTTCTCTTATTTCATTAACAAAGTTGTCTCCTGAAAAGGTAAATTTAAAAACATCTGGAATTTCCTACTTTTTTAATCATCGTCCAAGTGCTTCTCCGGTTAGTTTGATCTAGTTTGGCTCCGTCTAATAACTGGCAGCTGAGCATTTCCTGCTTGTGAATAAAGCGAAGGCCTTAAGCCAACATGTTTGGTTCTGTTAGAACCTCTAACAGAACATTTGTACTTGTTTGTTCAATGTAGCCGGTGCATCTGATACTGTCGTGATTGACTATTGTGAATTGATTTGGATTATTGTACATGTTTGTAAGAATTGAAGACTGAACTGTTATAAACTTATCTTGAATATCTTCACGTCCATCAGACTGATGTATCTTCTTTTTTTAGTAGAGTCTCAGCAGCATCTGCTCACCATATCCCAGCATCCTCCTTATTCACACCAACCCTCTGCTTATTCTCCTCCATCACATCCTTCAGTAGTCTTCCTCTTCTCCTCCATATTGACCACCCTTTGTCCAGTAAGTCCACTTGCACACGTTCAAACCATCTCAGCTCTGATATTCCTTTAATCCTGTCCAGTTCAGCCAGTCCCAATTAAAATCTTTGCCACCTCCAGCTCACCTCGACTCTTCCACCTGCTCCCTACTCTCACTACAGAGGTCGTCTGTAAATATAGAGTCCTGCCTGACCTCATCCAAGAACAAGAAGAGGTACAGAGCTCATCCATGGTGTGATTTCACCCCCCACCTCTCCACTGTCCCGTCCTGGAACGCATGAACAACTTTCTCATACAGAACCTCAAACCCTCTTAGTTTTCGGTCAGGAAGTTGTAAACGTAATGCCACAAAAGACAAAAATCTAAATATGGGTTTTGCTTAACTCATAACCTACATGCTGGTTGAGTGATGATGATTTTTGAAATGTAACATTCAAGTATATCTTTCAGTAGAGGGCAGTAGAGCTCTCACCTAATGATAATTTTAGAACTAAACCAGCTGTCCTTAATGTGTTTTCACTGTAGATCCTCTTAAAACAGCTATAAATAGTAACTTTTATTTTCCGTGACCTCACTGTGCAAACCTTCTGTGTTCCAGGATGATCAGGATCTTACTGTAACGTCGTTGTGCAATCGTAACCCTTCATGAAATTGCTGCCCTCATTTTGTGACCTCTCAGGAGGAAACATTAAACAAAGAATTTGGGAAGGATGCTTGTACGCACTAAACCAGCTTTTTAAAAAAATGCTTTTTTTTTCACAGGATTTTTCAAAGCAGAGCTTAGCACTAACTTTGTACTATTACACGCCCATTGTTCGAGGTGTTGTTAAAAGGTTTATAAGCGTTGAAATAGAACTTTGCTCATTTCTATCACTACAACGGACCGGCACAGAGGCTGCAATACTGCTCATTAATCCAGGTTGAAAAATCTAAGAAAGTAAAGTCAGGTCCTGTGAGCAGATTCTTCTTGTTCAAACATGTTGTCTTTTATCCAGAAGACTTCTTCATTTAAACTTTAGATTTCTAAAGTTTAAATTATCTAATGTGAAGACAAGTTTGTCTTTTAAAATGTAATTATATCTGAAACACGATCATTTAGTGGGGGAGTGGTGGCGCCGAGGTTAGGGAAGGTGGGCCTGTGATTGGAAGGTCGCCGGTTCAACTCCAAGACTGACATTAAAAAATGTGGGTGGGAAAGGTGAAACATCCACACCTGCCTCCACCCTCGCCTGCCCCGTTCTGGGCCCTTGAGCAAGGTCCTTAACCCCCACCATCTGCTCCCCTGGGCGCCCTGGATGGCAGCGCTCTGCTCCACACAGAGGGCTGTGGCAGCTCAGTGGTCTGTGGTTGTGTCAGGAAGGACATCCGGCGTAAAAACAATTGGCAAGTCTTCGTGCGAGTTAGTTTGACGTGGCGACCCCTGAAGACGGGAGCAGCCGAAAAAAGAAAAACCAGTCGTTTGTTCCTCGTCACTGAGGCTGCGGTTCAAGCTGCCAGCTGGAAGATGAGGAACAAGCTTCATGTTCTTCCTGTGAGGATTCAAATGTCACAACGCACATTTTAACTTCAGACAAGGTTACAGTGACTAAAACCTCAGCTGGGAAAATAAATCAAGTTCTCTTTTAGATGTATTTGTTGGTTTATGAGGCAGACATTTCAAATGATAACTTGTAATCAAATGTAACTGGAATGTCCTGATTCATGCTCAATAATTCATCCATCCATCCATTCGTTATCTTCTGCTGGTTTTTGAAGTCAGGTCTCGGGGGCAGCATCTTGAGCAGGGAGGTCTAGACATCTCCTTCCACAGACACCTCTTCCAGCTCTTCTGGGAGGACTCCAAGGAGTTCCCAGGCCGACTGAGAGACATAGTCTGTCCAGCATGTCCTGGATCTTCTCCAGGGTCTCCTCCCAGTCGGACATCCCCGAAGCCCCTCCCTAGGGAGGCGTCCAGGGAACATCCTTACCAGATGCCCGAACCACCTCAACTGGCTCCTCTCGATGTGGAGGAGCAGCGGTTCTGCTCAGAGTCTCTCCCAGATAACTGAACTTCTCACCCTGTCTCTAAGGGCGAGTCCATCTATCCTTCAGAGGAAACTCATTTAAACCTCCTGAATCTACGATCTCATTCTTTCGATCACTACCCAGAGTTCATGACCATATGGATAGGAACGTAGACCGACCAGTAAACAGGGAGCTTTGTCTTACAGCTCAGCTCCCTCTTCACCACAAAGGACCGGCACAGAGGCTGCAATACTGCTCATTAATCCAGGTAGAAAAATCTAAGAAAGTAAAGTCAGATCCTCTGGACAGGTTCTTCTTGTTCAAACATGTTGTCTTTTATCCAGAAGACTTCTTCATTCTGAGGAGCCACAACAAACTCAGTCCTATAAATAGCACCTTCTCTTGGTGGATCAATGGATGTGGATGTAACTGGAATGTTTTTCCAATATGGCTGAGTACAAGTTAATTTAAACTCAGATACTGTAGCTGGACTGTCTTGTGCCTTCTATTCTGGAAGTCTTCACTCTTTGTTACCTGCAACCCGCCCAAGAACGGACGTTTCCTCCTAACGCCTCGACAGCATCTAAACTCGAGGCAGATGACTCTACCTTGCAAAATCTCCACTTTCCTTTCAGCTCCCCCTTCAGATCCCCAACCAAGTTGAATTCGCTCCATCTCCTGCTCTGTATCGTGCAACAGTCGTTAATTTGAGAGAAAGGAGACGAACCAAACAAACACGCACAAAACACGATGCTGGACAATCTGTGGTCCAGATGCGCTCGGCGCATACCACAGCTGCACTGACACCGACTCATACATGGCCTGTCAGTGATGTCAAGTCGAGCGCCGGATGCGCTCTTGTTTACCCCTTCGCCTCCCATCACTCCCAGTTCTCCCCCCACCGACCCCCAGCAGCGTCTGTATCCTATCATCGCTCTCTTTTTACAACATCCTCGTAATCATCAGGACGCGGTTATGAGGCTTGTGGCACGCGCGCTGCATTCCTGCGAGGTGATGCGCAACAGAGATGCATTAAATTCCTGATCTGGAAACCATT
>NC_056507.1:6637431-6652756 GCF_014905685.2 Nematolebias whitei
GGGGGGGGGGGGGGGGGGGGGGTATGACATTGCAAAGTGCGCCTCACTGCCCCCTTGAGTGCTAGCGTCATACAAAGAGTCAGAGGAATTCAAAAATATATGAGCTTTGAAAGTTTTAGGAATTTGGGGTATTTATGGCGAATGGAGTTTTCGCAATGCCCCAGGTGCTGTGGAGCGTTGCAGAGCAGGGGAGGGGTGGGGTGGGGGCACTGATGGAGCAGTAAAATAAAACACCTGCAGAACATTTACCTTCCTTTGCTGTATTGCAGATGACAATTCATGGACCCCGGGGGTGTGATACTGCATCATTAAGAGGTCAGGAGAGCATGTGGGGAGGAGAGGAGACAAAAATAGCATCTTCACATTATAGATCTTCCATGGAAGATTTAAAGCCCCCCCTGGAGAATTCCTGTATGTGTCAATAATGCAAACAGATGTCCTCCTCCGCCTCATAAAAATGAAAAGCATTTGAAGGAAGGAGTGAATGTGGAAACAACAGCAGCGGTCTTACTCCACAACAACTACGATGACGCTTCCTGCTGGAATGTCACCTTCAACCCCCAACAATGTCCAGTCAGGTCATCTGGACAGTTTCTTTTTTTGTTGAGAGACGTTTCGCCCTCCATCCGAAGGGCTTCATCAGCCTGAGGAGTCACATGTTTTCCCCTCTAAGCAGTACACTCCTACAGTGGACCAACCATTTTGCTGGATGGAGGGCGAAACGTCTCAACAAACTGTCCAGATGACCTGGCTGAACATTGTTGGATTTTGTACCTGGATTATTGAGCAAGGACCTTGATGCCTTCAACCTAATTTCACCTGCATGTCTTCTTTGACACATGGTTCTCCACTGATCGCTCCCATCCCCCGATGTTTCAATTCAATTCAGTTTATTTATATTGGGCCAAATTACAACAGAAGTCATCTAGAAGTCATTCTAGTTCTAGAATTGTGCCGCTCAAGGTGGAGCAGCTCTGTTACATTCATTCTGATTTACTGCTTTTGAAAACTTTAATCCCTCTTTTTTCTGGATGTATATCGCTTTTTTACGATGATTGTTTCCTCTGGTATCGGATGCTGTGCAGCTGGAAGGATTTTAACTGAAACCTTTTTACTTTTGGACATTTGTTATGATGCGTAACCATGGCAACAATGTCTTTTTTTTGTTTGTTTTTTTACAACAAGGAGCAGCTGATTAACATCTCAAAAGCTCAAATATCTCATCTACAGCCCCAAATCCCAAACAAGTTGAAAAGGAGGCGCCGTGGACAAATTCCCGTCAACCTGGCGGCGGTGTTCGAATACCTGACCACCGAGATCCTAGAGCTGGTGAGAAACTCGGCTCGTGAGGAACTTTGCAGACTGCTGGGAGTAGTGACCATCACTCAGGGAGGAATTCTGTCCAGCATTCGGGCAATCCTGCTGCCCAGGAGGACCGGGAGGACCGAGAGGCCCGCCGGATCTGACAGCAAGCTGGATCTGGGTGGACGGATCGGTATCTGTGGCCAGATTCTTCGGCTTCACTGCAGGAGATCCTTCCTGCCCACAGCCATCAGCATCTATAACAACTCTTGAATGAAACCAGGATGATGAGCTACGACAACACTTAATTTCCCTCTGGGATTAATAAAGTATTTTTGAATTGAATTTGAATCTCAGGGCACTGAACAAAAACATTCATATATAAAAATTATAATTTAACATTATTTATCTGAGGAGCAGACTGCTTTGAATTTAACGCCATCGCAGAACTCTCATCTTGAGCAAGCATGAAGGCGACAGTGGAAAGGAAAAACTCCCTCATGAGGAAGAAACCTTTAGCAGAACCAGGCTCAGGACAAGCGGCCTTCTGCTTCGACCAGCTGGGTTTGAGAGGAACAGATACACAATGGCAGGTTAAGAATCACATGTTAAGATAGAAATAGTATCAAATGAAAATTATTAAATTTTAACAATTTGTTTAAGTAAATGAGGTCAATTTGTCCTCTAGTAGTCTAAGCTTAAAACAGCAGAACAATTCAACCCTAACTATAGGATTTATCAAAAAGGAAAGTCTTAATCCCAGTCTTAAAACTGGACAATGTGTCAGCCTCACGGACAGAAACTGGAAGTTGGTTCCACAAGAGAGGAGCCTGAAAACTGAAAGATCTGCCTCCCATTCTGCTTTTGAAAACTCTAGGGACCACGAGTAAACCTGCAGTCTGAGAGCAAAGTGCTCTGTTAGGAAAATATGGAACAATAAGATCTGTAATATAAGATGGAGCTAGGTTGTTGAGGGCTTTGTAGGTTAGAAGTAAGATTTTGAATTCAATGCAGGACTTGACGGGGAGCCAGTGGAGAGAAGCTAAAACTGATATTCACGTCATATTAGAGCTGGAGTTGGTGAATGTGGCACTGACACTGGTGACCAAAGGTTTCAGTTTGGTGAAGATGAAGCGTGCAGGATTCAGGACAAAGGATCTGAAGGCCGAGGCCAGAGGGGAGCTCTAACCCGTCTCTGTGACGTGTTCCTTCCTGATGGAAAAACCTTCTGTAATGAGCCAAACTAAAGGTGATCAGGGTGCCACTCTGACTTATTTTTTAAACCTTTACAGGTTTAAGATTATTGTGGACACACGTAATATTATAAAATCATCTTCTTTCGGCTTTTCCCTTTTCAGGGGTTTCCACAGCGAGTCATCCTCCTCCATCTCTGTCCTCTTCATCCTCTGTCCTCACTCCATCTACCTCCATGTCCTCTCTAACTGCATCCATATATCTCCTCTTTTTCTTGGCAGCTGCATTTCTATCCTTCCTACATTCTTGACTTTCCTCTTCTTCCTCTGTCTCCTGACACATTTCCCTCCTCATGGTTGTCGACTAACAGTAGCACAAATTCCCTGTTTGTGGCGCACCGGTGGCGGTGGTCGTAAACCCGGGCCTCGACCGATCCGGTATGGTGTCGCTTAGATGAACTCACATTATAGTTTTAACCAAAGTGTTTGGGACCAGAACCAGAGATACACTGGCTTGTGCTCCCTAGAGGCTGGTTTACGTAATACTGTAAAGTTACTGGCGTAAATCTGAAACATCCTGAAGAAAGTTGGATGATAGTATCACCATGACAAACGCTCACGCGTCTCACTCCTTGACAGAAACTAATTGTCTCAAATCAAGTGCTGTAAAATCTAGAAGTTGATTTTATAAAGAAAGTGGCAGAGAAATAAAAAAGACTAGGGCCTGTTCCAGGGTTCTTTTCCACACAAACACTTTCTTGAATCTGAATAAAAGTCTTCTGGCATGTCTTCAGATCAAACCAGTATTTATGTTCTCTTCCCAAAGGATCAAACACTTACTGTACCTTCATTACAAGCTTGATACAATAAAACCCACACCCCGTTACCTTCTCTGTAACCACCTTACACATTCTCTCTCTGCCTCCTCAGTGTCAGGCAGTTCATCTTTAGCTCCTCCCACTAGGCCGAACATTTCTTTCAAGTCAAGTACACTTGGTTTAACCACAAAACAAATTAAAGTTTAACAGTTCACTCTCACAAATCTTAATTAATCCAACAATAATAATGCACAAAATCATTTAAAGTCACACGATCGTGGAAACATCTTTTTAGTGAAAATCAATCGTCCCACCTGCTTTTGCCGTGCAACGAGGGACCCACCCAACACAACAACAGCACCAGGTACAAGTAATGTTTTTAATGTGTGTGTTTCATGGACTGAACCCCCAAGTGTGCACCCTTGGTTCTAAGCTGGTGAGGAGACTTTACTGACAATAAACTAAGATGTGGCTCTAAATGTGTGAAGGAGCAACAGGGATGCTTCTTCACGGCCACAATAGCAATTTCTTACCCTTGGAATTCTAATAAAAGAAGTTGTTTTCTACAGTGGTCCTAATCCTCTTCCATACAGAAGAGTCTGGTTGTCCACAGCCTTTTAGAGGGGAAATTAACTCGTTACAAAGATGTTTCACTTCAGTTTGTTCAAGCTCCATTAGGATGGGAGTCACAGGGGCGGGTTGACAGCACACACAGCGCTCTGGGAGACTTAAAGAGAAAACTAGTTGTGCAGCAGTGAGAGAAAAACTCGATGACTGAAGAAAAATGTGTGAATGTATAAATTGTAGAGGAAACGTCAAATTTGTAGGAATAGAAAGAGCCTGTTTGGAGCTGTTTAAACTCTACAAAACATTTTCAAACTTTGTGACCGAGCTGAACATTTAGTGCCTCATCCTCCAAAATCACAAATCTGTGATTATGTGAAAAAAAACATAATACTATTTAAAAACAAGCCACTTTAGGCATGCAAAGTGCAGCATGTGTTTAAACTTTGACGTTTCTGCTGTGACTATATGTTTTACTAAAATATAATTTCTGTTCATGTAGAGTTTATTTTCTTTTGCAGATTTCATCTACATCAAAGTTGCCCGCTCGGTGGTCCTCTCTCCTGCATGCATGAGAGGTTTTGCCGTTCCAAAACACCTGGTTTGAATTCATGGGTGATTACCGTATTTTTCAGCCTATAAGTCGCAGGTTTTTTTAGGTTTTTTTTTTTTACATAATTTTCGTACCTGCGACTTATACGCCAAAGTGACATATTTATGAATTTTTTTCCCGTATTTATAAAAAAAATTTTGGGCTGAGATATGACCATTTCCATTCATTCTGGCTGAAAATATTGAACACTACCATTTTTAGCTGCTAGATGACGCTTGAGTGTATGGCATGCCGTTGTGTCATGTAATAGGTAAACGTGGCTATTAATGACACAATCAGCTTGCCATAGAGAGCCACCTTCGTCCAGCTCGCCTGGAACAATCGTCAAATCAGCTTCATTTCGCTGCGCTGCCTCGGCAAAAATGCAGCTAATTTGATCATTGAAGTGAATTTATTAAGTAAAAGTTCAACTGAGACAAACCTTTACTATAATGTCAAGCAAACAAATAATTATTTTTAGGAGGTTATCTTGTTAAACTTCAAAGAAATGCATAGTGGGTCCTCTTGTGCACGCACCTACTTCCGCGTATCGGCTTTTGAAATGCAGCTGATTTGATCGTCAAAGTGCATTTATTAAGGAAAAGTTAGACTGAGACACACCTTTACTATAATTTTGAGCAAACAAATAATTGTTTTTTAAGTGTTAATCTTGTTAAGTTCTTGTTAAAGTCCTCTCGTGCACGCTCCTGCAGCCGCCATTTGGCAGCCAGTCGATTTTTGATACAACGCCGGCCCACATTTCCAGGTTGTCATGCGACGTATACAACGAAGTGACACATTTATGTTTCTTTCCACTTTATTAGACATATTTGCATATATTTGGACTTATGCAACTTATACGGCGGTGCAATGCGTACGACGAAAAATACGGTATCATGCTTCTGCAGAAATAATCATTTAACCATCAAATCGGGTGTGTTGAGCAGGTAGTCAAGTAAAAACATGCAGACCGGTGGCTCTTGAGGACCAGGGTTGAACATCCTTACACTATACTGTAAAGAGTGAGATGGAGGAGGATGACTCGCAGTGTAGCCCTGAAGAGGGCAAAGCCGAAAGAAGAAAAATACATTATACTGCTACTAACAGCCGATGCACACTGTTTCTGATTTAGCTTCATGTTCAGATGCACGGGGTTTTTCAAAGCTGCACAAACAATGAATATTGAAATAGAAAGGTAAAATAATGTGTGAGCAGTAACAAGGGTGCTTCAGTGCTCATGCCCTCAATTATATGAAAATGCATGCTTGCATAAATGTGTACACCAGGATGCATGCATCCACGTCAGAATGCACATTTGTGTGCATCAATGCGTTCATCTATATTAACGCTGCATGCACTCATTCATATTTTGACTCAAATATTTGCAGCAGTGACAGGTGACTAATCATCTGCACGCTCATAATTTATCTGCGAGGAATGCTTTACGTGACAAGAAGGAAAAACTTCCAAACGTTAGTGTCTCATCTTCTTCCTCCCCCGTGAACACAAAAGAATGTGTGGCAAGGCGTAAATATGAAACACAAGTGTTTCAGAAGAAAAAAACATCCTGCACCCCCCATGGACTGCTGCGTTCCTGCCAGTGCGTGAAGTTTCTCCCTGCACAGCTGAAATGGTCTGACTGATCGTGTCTGAGCCAGAGTTGGAGCTGGCAGCCCACCAGAGCGTCATTTATACGCATCCTACTCAGCACATGCACAGTGCATGCAGCCGTGCAAAAGGCACAGTTCTGATGGAGCGAGTCAGCAGAGCTCGTCTTTACCAGGTGAAAGGTCAAGTGGTGAATGAAGTGACTAAATCAGTCTGTTTTTAAAGACGTTTCTCTTCTGACACAAAGGTTTGCCATAAAAGTGTGCACATTTTGTTGAAGCAGCTTTTGCTTTAATTGTCTCCATCTGTCGTCTTATGAAGGAGTCCACTGGTTCCATCTTGAGTTGCTAATGTTTACCAACTCTCAAAATGGATCAAATTAGAAATGCATCTTCGGTGCACAGCCATTTTTTTAAATTCACCGCATAGATTGAAAAACAAGCAACCCCCAAAAATCTAATTTTGGTCTAGACTTAGACTGGCTAGAATATTCCAAAACTTATTTATTTCTTTCGGTGAATCCATTTTTGAACATTCATTTGAATGTTTGGGCTCCGTGTCGTTGAAAAATTTAATTTACAGTTTGTTTTCAAGCAAACACCCGAGGGGTTTGGGTCAAAACTAGCAGGTATTTGGATCTGTTTCATCCACTTTGACTAAAACCTGGACTAGCTGAAGAAAAGCAACCCCACAGCATGACGCTGCCACCACCGTGTTTCACTGTGAAGGTGTTCTTTTGATGATCCTGCTCCAGACAGACACTAAGGTTTAAAAGTTCAGTATTGGGTTCATCAGACCAGAACACATTTTCCTTCATACATTTGTGAGACTTTATGCATTGGAACAATTTTAAACTGACTTGTTATTTTTTCCAAGATAGTTTTTTTTTACATGAGTCCAGGAATATGGAGAAGACAGAAGACTGTCAACACAGAACACAACCAGGACTTGACAATGTTGACCGTCAACCCTAACAAGTGTGATTAATGTTAAGTATGGTTAGTTCAGAACTTGTTCACTATTGTATGGGTCACAATATTACAAATATATACGTATATTTGCATTTATGTTCTATCTATATGTATTCCTTCCATCCATTCCTCCCTCTCTCTTATTAGAGATAGAGTCCAGGCAGGACGGAGTGGATGGAGAAAAGTTTCAGGAGTGATTTGTGACAAAAGGGTGTCAGCAAAGGTCAAAGGAAACATTTACAAGACAGTGGTGAGACCAGCTATGTTGTATGCTCTGGAGACGGAGACATGGACAAAAAGACAAGAGACAGAACTGGAAGAAGCAGAAATGAAGATGTTGAGGTTCTCCTTAAGAGTGACAAGGATGGATAATGTTAGGAATGAGATCATCAGAGGTACAGCACAGGTTGAACAACTGGGAGATAAAGTTAGAGAGACCAGACTGAGATGACTTTTGGACATGTCCAGAGGAGGGATAGTGGTTTGGACATGTCCAGATGAGGGACAGTGGGTATATTGGTAGAAAGATGTTAGAAATGCAGCTGCCAGGAAAAGACAAAGAGATATGGATGCAGTTAGAGAGGACATGGAGGTAGTTTAGGGCAGAGTGATGACTGGCGACCCCTGAAGAGGGAAAAGCCGAAAGAAGAAGAAGAAGAAGATGTTTACCTGCCTAAAGCCTGAAGATGGAAATTAGCCGTTGGCAAGCCTGGCATCATGCATCTGCCTCTTCTGGAGTGTATTATTCTTTTGCCTCGTCCTAAATGAATAATTTAAGTTGAACTTCATCCCAGGTCGATCAGAATCATAATAATTAATGAAAGGTGTGTTCCCACAAAGAATAAAACGATTATTAAAATCTGAAAGAGTTTTAATAAAATATTACCTCAAGGGTGTGACCACTTTTGAACTACCGAAGCTGCTTGCATCTTTTTATTCTTCCCTGGTAACTTTTTTTTTTTTCAGTTGTCACAGAAAATGTGTTAAGCTTTGAAATTAGTAAACGTTTTAATTTCAGCCTGGATTTTTACTAACATAGCACTTCGCTCTCAGACTGAAGGTTTACTTGTGGTTCCTAGAGTTTCCAGTCAGGCTCCTCTGTTGTGGAACCAACTTCCAGTTTCTGTCCGTGAGGCTGACACATTGTCCAGTTTTAAGACTGGGATTAAAACTTTGCTTTTTGATAAATCCTATAGTTAGGTCTTGGGTTTCCTGAACTATCCCCTAGTTATGCTGCTATAGGCTTAGACTGTTGGGGGACAAACTGACCACATTTCCTCACTCTGCTGCTATCTTTACTTGCTCAACTCTACATGTTTGAATTTGTAATTATTTATCTTTAACATGCATTTTTTGTTTTGTCTTTCCTCCTATAGAAAGTACACCTGGACCTGTCATTCTGTGTTTGAGTCTCCTTCCTGTCCTCTCAAACCCAAGCCGGTCGAAGCAGATGGCCGCTTGTTCTGATCATGGTTCTGCTGGAGGTTTCTTCCTGTTAAAAGGGAGTTTTTCCTTTCCACTGTCGCCTTTGTGCTCGCTCAGGATGGGAGACTGCGACGAAGTGAAGATTCAACACAACCTGCTGCTTCCTTAGATAGAGAACTTTTACTAATTGTCTTTTGTAATGAATGTGAGAACATGCAAACTCCACCCAGAAAGGTTCCAGACTGAGATCCAGGCGGTCTTACGACCTTTTTGCTGAGAGGCGATAGCTGTGGTTCTGGGGCGACTCGCATGCGCAGAGTATGTGACATCACACATGTGTACAGAATTAAATATAGATGCTTTACATGTTAGCATGTGTGTACAGAATCTAAAGTTGCTGTGCAATCAGAGCCAACTAAATGAATGTACTGTAAACTTTTCCGTGTCGTGGCCCCCCCAAACAGCATTAACTTCTGGTCGAGGCCCCCTTCACAAACCCACAATGTTACAAAATATGTCAAGAAACATCAACTTTAAGAATGTTTTAACTTCTATTCACTATATTCAATTAATTATTACAGTTGCTGAGTTCAAAAATGTTATTAACTAACGTTTTAAATATATTCCCACGGAAAATAAACAACTTTTCAACAAACTGTTGACCAGAAGAACAAAACAAAAGAAATCTAACCTCTCGCTCAAGCGTCTTTATCTGGAAATGACAGATACAGATTGCCTGAGTGGGCAATTTTTATGATTATTATTACTTTTATTTATTTATCTTCTCCCCTCCAGCTCCCTTTGGTCTCAGTGGTGTTGGTGAAGTTGGTGTTCAGTGTTTACATTTTATCTCGTCACTTCTGGGATGGGAGCAACTTACTGAAAGTAGAAACAAACTCCAGTATCAAAACCATCATGTTGTCGTGATCCGAGTCGTTTGGTTGTTGCTTACTGGTAGTTCTTTGAGTTTAATTTTAGATTTCTTCATAGTCGTTATGGTACATTTTCCTTGTGTTTTACCTGTCATCAGGTCAGTTTTCCTCTGAAAACACTTTTCATGTCCTCTTAATCATTTTTATTTAGTTGGGATGGAAAAAAGAAAGTACATCCACCTATTCATTTTCTTCTGCTGATCTGAGGTCAGACTGTGGACAGGTCCAGGGTAGAAACCCTGGCATCTCTCTCCCCTGCTCCTCCTGGGATGTTCCCAGTCCAGAGAGGACATACTGCCTAACCCATCCAGCAATTTCCAAGTCTGCTGTGTGGTCTCCTCCCAGTTAGATGTGCTTGGAAATCCTAGAGTGTGGCATCCTGATCAGATCCCTAAATCCACCAGCAGCTTTATTCTGATCTATCCCAATTGGCTCCATGTCCCTACAGCAGACCTCCACCATCCTACACAAGAAGCTCACTGAAACCACTACGATCCACATCTCATGACCACATGTAGGCTTGGAATGCAGGTAGAACAGTAAAGCTCATTTTCACCTCAACAGACCAGAGCAACATTCTTATTACTGTTGTCGAAACCCCAAGTCCTTTGGCCCATCTTTCTTTTTCTTCTGCCTTCTGCCATATCTCGTAAACTAAAGTCCCAAATAGTTGAACTCCTCCACTTGAAGCAGAGACTCACCCCCCAACTTGGAGGGACATTCCACCAGAAAAAAATACTTTAGGCATGTGGAAAATTGCAACAAAACAATAATAAAATGCTATGTGACTTATGTGAGCTGTGAAAGCAGAGAAAAGAGCCTTAGAAAATATTTGTTATTGTTGAACACTCTGGATGATCATTAACATCAGTGCTGAGTCCTCTGGCTGCAGAGGCTGATAATATCAAGCATGTGGACGTTTCGTGCTGTGATGCCGTTTTAAATAGTTCAACATGACTTTCTTATCCTATGTGAGGTGCAGATAAGATATTTAGGCTTACAGCTCATGCGATTAGTATTATTAGTTTCTGGTTGCCTTTCAGTGTTTGGTTGAAAGTGCAAATGCGTCGGGGATTAGTTTGGAGTTGTGGGATTCCAGAGGGTGGGGTGCAGGACGGAAAATGGATTTTCAACGCCAGAAATTTCAGCACCTGTGACGATGGTTTCGATATTGATCAACAAGGCTGAGAGTCGTGCATTGATGGGTAATTTATCTTTTACACGTTGCCAATAAATGTCTTACTGCTTAGTCTTTGGAATATTTATAGAATTCTTGAACTGCACAATGTTCTCATTGCGGGTGAGTTTCTTAGAATATTTTTTGAAGCATCTCCGTGTCTGACACGCTAACTTGCAACATGCAAAGCTCCTGCTTGCACACCAAACAGGCTTTTAAATTCTAATTATGTGAAAATGATGTGGCTTTTTGAGCAGAAAGTAACTGACAAGGAAATAGATTTGATTTCCATTAAGTATTTACTGGTGAGTGGAGGAAGAAGGGTGACACTTCCTCCTCGTTTTACTACACCTATTTACCATATTTTCTGGTGTATAAGTCGCATCAGTCACAAAAAGCATCATGAAGAGGAAAAAAACATATATAAGTCACTTCGGCGTATAAGTCACCTTAATTATGCATTTATTTAATGGTCAAAACAGCTTCATTTCATCTGGGTGGCGCAGCGCCATCCATCCATCCATCCATCCATCCATCCATCCATCCATTCGTCGTGGCTGAAGCCACTAGCTTGCCAGCGTTCCTCCTGCACCAGCTGAGTGAAGTGTGCAGGCACGAGAGGACTCGCTGTTGCAGTTCTTCGAAATTTAAAGCGTCAGTCAAAAATTGCGTTATGAATATGGAAAAAAAAAAGTATATAAGTCGTTTCGGCGTATGAGTCGCAGGACTGACAAATCTATGAAAAGCTGGCGACTTATACGTTGGAAATATCTGTTTTGCATTCATTAAAGCAGAGCACCATCTGGTCAGTTTACTGACCAGCAACAGCTTCATTAAGTGTATTCACCCTTTAATAATCAGAACTCAGTCACTGAAGTAGAATCAGTTAATTATACGGAATTGTACACCGTAACACATGACCAATCGGAGACCAAATTTGTCTTTTGTCATTGTTTCATTACAAACGTAATTAATGGTACTCAAAACCATCAAAAATAATAAATAAGTTGAAAGACACAAATGATAAAGGATAATAATTTGGATTTGAAAAAGTAGTAAAGTAATTACTAAAGCAATAACGAACCATCTAAACATTATCAGGTCCTCTGGACAGATACTTCTTGT
Source organism: Nematolebias whitei (assembly GCF_014905685.2). Taxonomy (NCBI): domain Eukaryota; kingdom Metazoa; phylum Chordata; class Actinopteri; order Cyprinodontiformes; family Rivulidae; genus Nematolebias; species Nematolebias whitei. The sequence continues at coordinate 6,649,139 of NC_056507.1, forward strand.
TGAAACGTTTCGTCTTTTATCCAGAAGACAGACAGAGGAGCTGCAACAAACTCAGTCCTATAAATAGCATATTCTAATCAACCAGTTTGCTGGTGACAGCCAAAAATAGTTATTCACATAATAAAGGACCATCAGCCAAAAACTAGATTGTTAGGGCCCTGATGGCTGTTTGCTATTCACAGGGGTTTGAGTGATACTAGCAATAACAGCATTGTAAGAGGGGGACAGTTGAACACTGTCCTTCCACCCCTGTTTAATGATGGACGGTTTCTTTACACAAAGATGACTTCCTTTACTTCTACCTCAAACCATCGTTCCTCTCTATCCAGGATGTGAACATCTTCATCCCTGAAAGAGTGACCGCTAGACCGCTCTTAGTTCTTCTCACCTAATATGTATTCCCTATTATCCAGACTCCCAAGATATTCTCCTGCTCTCTCACTAAGTTCAAACACCCACCCCTGCATAGCTCTCTCAGATTACTTCAGGAAGCAGTCACGATCAAGTTGCTCCCATGATCGTAGTATAGACACAGCCACAGGATCATAAACCACCATGATCTTGCTACTGCAGTTTTGTGCTTCATCAAAACTGTCATAGACCTTTGAGTCATAATGTGGAGTCCACTGCATTCTTAAAAACGCACCTGAAGAAATTTCCCCAGACTCTGCAAAGATCGTCCACGTTCTTGATTTCTTTCCTTCAAAGCAGGGATGTCTTTTAGTGCAAAGGAAGTTGGTAGATACCAATTTTGGGTTGAACCACCATGGATCAGATTTATTCTAGGGTATCCTAAATTACGATATTTTTGGATGTAGGTTTCAGAGATTTCGGACTTAATTTTGACAACAATTTATAAATTTTTAAATCAATAATGACTTTATACTTACAAATCATGTGTGAGTTCAGTTCTCTCAGCTTCCTGCAGTCACAAGATGGCGCCAACAAGCCACACCATCTCTCTGCCCCCCCTCCCTGCCTTCACCCCCCTCCTTCCCGAGGACATCTTTGTACTCCTATCAGAGCGATCCGGCTGAATAAACACTGTACCATCTTTATCAGAACTATGGAACTCCTGGTAGTTTTTTTTTTTTTGCCTCATCTCCCCTCGTGTTTACTTTGCTTCACTTTTTTTTGGTCTGTCTAAAACAGGTCTCACTTGTAAATGAGTCCCCGAGGCTCAGTGTGATTACTCTGTATAAATAAAGGTTGAATGAAATCTTGATGAGCTGCAGGAGTACCAAAGGCGGCAGGAGACCTCCCTTCGCTGCTGGAGCATTACATACTTAACGGTAGTTGTGTTTCTGGCCACTTTACATTATCTTGCGATAGATAAACTTACCTTGTGTTCTTATGTGTTTCAGCATTAACTTCTTCTGCCTCCCTGTTCCTGGACTCCCGCTGTATGACCTCGAGCTCCCTTGTGACTTCCTCAACTGTCTCCTCCCCTTCCAGTCACTTGCCTACCTCACCTGGAACTCTCCTTTGACGTCTTCGTTCACTGGAACCATTGGATCCTTGTTCCTTCGACAGTCCACAACTCCTCCTGTAAGAAAGAAAGCATCATTACTCACCATACCTCAAGTTACCCATACCGAACCTTCTCCTTGCTCTCCAGGGTTCCAGCCCCACTCTGTGCACATTGCTGAATATATCACTGTAAATAAACACTGTTAACTTTCACCCAGTGGTGTAATCTACATTTTTGCTGTGGGTATACTGTGCTTAGAAACCAAAGTACACTGGTTAGTACAATGTAATCGTCAATTTATTTAGATTTTTAAGCGTATCGAACATTTCCACATTTCTCTGATGCTTATATTTGAATAAATGAACAACAAACTTTGTACAACAGTTGGCTTTGCATTAAAAACATATTATAGAATTTATGAAACAGCACCAAAGCAAAGCGCTGCATACCGATAGATTGTTACGGAAGTGTTTAACTGCTGTTTAACGTATCAATGACACACGTCTAATGATATTTCATGTACCATTGGGCACTTTTAGGTTGGTGTACTGAAATTCTTAATCCTTTCTACTGGGTATACTGCGTATACCCGCATATCACGAAAACTATACCACTGCTTTCACCTGGTCTTGAAGTCTGGTCACTTCAGTCCATTTTCTGCCGCACTCACTATACTAAATAAAACAGTAAGTACATTTGTCAGTATTGGTGTATTTTGGGAGTCCTTTGTGGTCATTGTTCAGTATTGTTATGTGTTATTTTCTGTGAATCTTTTGCTTAGTGTTACATGTGTTTTAATTTGATATTTTGTTTTCCTCAGCCCCATAAGCCACTTCTCCCCAGTTTAACAAAGTTCATGCTCAATCCAGTTGGTTTCTGCTCTCTAAGTCAGCCGTCCATTCCCGTCCACACCTTCACCTTTCACAGCTGCTGTCACTTTCCTCCTCTGTCTCAGTCCATTTAGGCTGGAGGATCACACATTTCAAATGCCGGTTTCCTCAGTTTCTTTTGTGGTTCTCCGTGCCTCCCTGTACCTACCCTGAACTCTGTATATTTGCTGCACCACCAGTCCACGTGTTACAACAGTAATAACTTAATCAGCCTGTAGTCATGTGTTTAATCCATCTGATTGGTCAGATCTTTACAGTCATGTTTTATCATTTTTCGTTTGAAGCTAAAAGCAGAGCAAATGCAGATCACGTTTCCAAGACGTTTCATCCCATTCTGTGGTCTCTTCTCCTATTAACAGAGATTTATGTCCCTCAAGAGGCCTGTAAGTGGGTTTCGAAAATAGATTATTTACTATTGTTAGTTCCCTGACATTAACAGTGTAATTACAAATTATATTCCCTGTTCAATCACATTCTGTTGTCATGAGTCATCAGCAGCATTGCGTGCTGGAGGGCCAGTCAACCCAAAGCTGCAGTCATAACGGATCATATCAATAAATCTGCTTCAGATGGCTGGCCATCACTCACCCTGGTTCCTTTAGAATGATTCAGACCCTCTGAAATGTGACCCTGGTCCTCCACTGAGCGAAAGGGTTGTCTGACACTTTATTTGAATTGGTTTTCTCACTTTGGAACCAAAGAATTTACTCTCACATTGTCTTCATTAGGACTTCATGGTTTACGGCACGCTTCAACTCTTTAGGGAATGATTGTGCAACCTGTGGATCGAATTTAACCTTATTTTAAATACAACAGGTTTTTTTTTCTTCCAAAGGGTTCATTAATAAGTCTTGTACTGTAATTACATAAAATACGCAACATTGACAGATTGACACATTGAGTCAGACCGGTTCATCAATTCATCACAGTCTCGTCCCAAAGATTCTCATTGGGCTTTAGATCTGGACTCTTCTGCGCAATTCATATGCAAACATTTTTTTCCTGCTCCTGGAACCACCTTTTCACTGTTTAACTTTAGTGAATCTAGGTATTGGGTGGCATGGTGGAACAGTTAGTAGAGCTATCGCCTCTCGGTCAGAAGGTCGCAGGTTCAAATCCTGACTGGGGGCCTTGCTGGGTGGAGTTTGCATGTTGTCTCCATGCATGCATGGATTTTCTCCTCTTAGAAATGGATTGGATTGGATTGGATTGGATGGATGGATGGATGGGTGGATGGATAGATGGATGGATGGATGG
>NC_056507.1:6652766-6658906 GCF_014905685.2 Nematolebias whitei
ATGTGGATGGATGGATGGAAGGATGTGGATGGAAGGATGGATGGATGAATGGATGGATGGAAGGAAGTGGATGGATGGATGGATGTGGATAGAAGGATACTGCGATGGTGGGATGCATCACAAACAACGATGGCTGCAGCTCAGGCAGGTGGAACACCTGGAGAGCTGGTGCAAGGAAAACAACCTTCACATCAATGTGAAGAAGACAAAGGAGATGGTTGTGGACTTCAGAAGCAACAAACACACCTACACCCCCCTGAACATAAGAGGATCTACGGTGGAAGTGGTCTCCAGCTACAAGTACTTGGGTGTACGCCTGAATGACAACCTCAGCCAGGGCAACAACTCCACCAGCCTGATCAAGAAAGCTCATCAGAGACTCTACTTCCTCAGGCGGCTGAGACGAGCTGGTCTGGGAAGTTCAGTCCTCACCTCCTTCTACAGGTGTGCAGTGGAGAGCATCCTGTGCTCCAGCATCAACGTGTGGCATGGAGGCTGCACAGCTGCAAAATTAAAAGCTTTGCAGAGAGTGGTGAAGGCTGCACAGAAGTCTGTTGGAGTCAGCCTCCCCACCATCACAGACATCTACACCTCCAGATGCAGGAAGAGGGACACCTGCACCATGAAGGACCTCACTCACCCAGCACACACACTTTTTTGTAGAACCACTAGACTGAGGAACAGCTTTTACCCTGAGGCTGTTGGACTCTTGAATCTTTAACCAGGATCATCACTGTGAAAAATCACATCATGTTGCTGCTGATCTGTTTCATGTTGCTGTGTTCATGCGTGCTCATCTGCTCACACAGACTCATGTTCGTGCTGCTGTTTGGCGTATTGTTTTTATGCTACTAGTGCTTGGTGTATTTTTAGTTAACGTTTTCTTTGTCCATATCTTGGATTTTATTACTTTTTCTTTTACACACATTTTAATGGGCTTGTTAGATGTAACTGGGACCCTGTGTACACAATTTCGCTCCACCACATGTACCACATGCGGTCTGAACGACAAATAAAGAACCTTGAATCCTTGAATGTACGGATGGATTTGATGGATGGATGATGGATGCATGGATTGGATGGATGGATGGATGCATGGATTGAATAGATGGATGGATGGATGGATGGATGGATGAAGGACACATGGATTGGATGGATGATGGATGGCTGGATGGACTGGATGGATGGATGGGTGTGAAATGATAGCAGTTTTGTACCTAATAAGCACAACATGACAAACACTGGTCCAGTCTATGACTTGGTGGGGTTCAGTTTGACTCAAACCTATTGAGACCTCCAAATTTAGAAATGAAGTAAGAAGTTTTCAGTCATCACTTCCAGCAACTCCTCACACATTTCACTGTAAGAATACTGTCAACTCCATCATCCTCCACATTGCTTTAATAAAGTTTCAGACATGAGGCTTTTCATTCAGCTATTGTTTATCATTCAAGTAAAATATCGGAGGATAAGTAAAGGCAGCTGATATACATTCTTGCCATAGCTGAACAGATACTGTGAAGTTATTGTTTCTCTTTCAGAAAATGGTTTAGAAAAAATATTTTCCACTTGCGTTTTCCTCTGACCTTGTATTTTTCCACCCCTCCCACCCACCCCCAAACTAACAGAAAAAACCAAACAAGCAAACACAAAAATAAATAATAAGACCTTGAGAATTGTTTGGAAAAATGTTTTCGAAGGGCGCCACAGTGCCACAGTTGGTAGAGCTGTTGGGTCCGTGTACATTCACCGGTTGCATCTCGTTGAGAAGGTTGTCGGTTCAAATCCCGGCCCGGGACATTTCTAGGTGGAGGTTGCATGCTCTCTCCGTGCATTCGTGGGTTTTCTCCAGGTACTCCGGTTTCCTCCCACAGACCAAAAACATGCATGCTAGGCTGGTTGGTGGCTCTAGGTGTGAGTGAGAGAGTGAATGGTTGTTTGTCTCTGTCTCTATGTGTCCCTGTCATTGACTAGAGACCTGTCCAGGGTGTCCCCCGCCTCTCGCAGATTGATAGCTGGACATGGGCACCAGTGACCCTCGCGACCTGAAAAAGGAAGAAGTGGGTAAAGATAATGGATGGATGGAAATGTTTTCCAATCAGCTGTTTTGCAGCAGCTTGTGTCTGTTTCGTATTAAAGGAAATAGTTTTTAATTTTAGACCTTCTAATTCTCCTCTAGATAGCCTCCCCTCTCGTCTTTTAAAGGAAACCCTTCATGTCACTGGCTCTTGTATTTTACGCATATTGAACTCTTTGTCTTCAGGCTGTGTTCCAGCTGCTTTCAAACATGCTGTAGTACAGCTGACTATGAAAAAGGAAAACCTTGATCCCAATGTTCTTTCTAACTACAGGCCAATATCTAAATTACCCTTCATGTCCAAAGTCTTAGAGAAGCCTGCTTTTAATCAACTTCAGACTTTTCTAGACTCTCATGAAGTTTGTGAAAAATTCCAGTCTGGATTTAGATCCTGGTATAGCACTGAGACAGCACTTTTAAGAGTTTGTAATGGTCTTCTCTTAAAGGTTAATTCAGGTTGCTTCATTGTTTTAGTTCTTTTTGTTTTAACCGCTGCCTTTGATACGGTCCATCACAGCATCTTTTATCAAGACTTGATTATGTTGTTGGTCTTAAAGGCTCAGTTTTAGCATGGTTCATGTCTTATTTAGCATGTTTCCAAGGGGGAATACTCTTCTTCTTCTTTGGCACCTATTTATTGTGGTGTGCCTCAAGGGTCTGTTTTGGGTCCCATTTTGTTCTGTTCATACTTGCTGCCTTTGTGATCAATTTTTAGAAAGTACAACTTTCATACAACTTGTGTTTTAGAAAAGACAATTTTCATTGCTATGCTGACAAGATCCACATATTTTTTTCCTTTTAAATTAGATGTCTCTGCTCCACCGCAGCCTCTGTTCAATTGTCTAAAACATGTTAAGGTCTGGCTATATCAGAACTGTCTGACCTTGAATGAAAACAAAAGTGAAGTTGTTTTATTTGGAAATCAGAGTCCTTCTTCTTCATTGTTCCTCCATGGTCAAGAATCTTGGAGTGTTTTTTGACACTTCTTTTAAACTTGAAAAGCAAATAACCTCAGTTGTCAAAAAACAGTTTTTATCAGTCACAACCAATAGCCAAAGTAAAATCTTATATTTGTGGGAGTTTCAGTTTTCTCCTGCAGCAAGAGGTCACAAGATGGATCCAACAAGCCACACCTGTGGACCATTCCCTTGATGAGCAGAAGGAATATAAAAGGCAGATGATGACTTCTCTTCGACGCTGGAGCATTACATGTCAATCGGTAATAGCGCTCTAAGCCACTTTATCCTCCTTGAGATGAGTAAAGCCTAAATATTGTTCTCGCATACTTCAGCACTGACTCCTACGCTCCTGCTGTGCCTGGACTCCTCCTCAGGTTTGGTCTTGGACTCTTTGTGAGCTCTTGAGCCATTCCTCGCCTTCCACCACTTGGCCACCGGTATCAGAGACTTTCCTTGGACCTTCTCTTCCGTGATTACTGGAACCATTGGATCACTGTTCCCACGACGATCCTTTACTCCACCTATAAGAGAGAAAACATATCTTTAATCAGTCCTAAAGATCTGAATCCACCAAACTGACTCTTCTCCTTACTCTCCAGGTTCCAGTCCCTTCTAGCTCGAGTTGCAGATTATTATCACTGTAAATAAAGCATTAGTTCTTTATGGTCTTGGCGTCTGTTCTTTTCAGTCACTACTCTCTAGGCACCTGTTAAACGTCACAATATTCCTCCTAAAGACCTCAAAACTTGTATCATGCCTTCATCACCACCAGACTGGACTACTGCAACTCTATATATGTTGGTTTGGGACAATTGTCTCTCCATCATCTGCAGTCAGTCCAAAACGCTGCTGCGCTTCTTTTACCAGGAACCAGAAGCCACGACCACATCAGTCCTGTTTCAGCTGATTTTAGCTGCCAGTTCATTTTCGTACTGGTTTTATGATTATTTTACTTACCTGGTACTTTGAAAGCTTTAAATGGCTTGGCACCCAGTTATTTAACGGATCTTTTGCACTTTTACAACCCAAACAGAGCACTGAGGTCCTCCATTCGGAAGCTTTTAGTGCTGCTGAGGGCAAAACTAAAGTGTAGAGCGGACAGGGCTTTTGCAGTGGCAGCGTCAGACTCTGGAACTCTCTGCCCGTTGATATTCATTCGGCAGACAGTCCTTTAAATCCTGCTTTAAAACTCACTTCTTTACACTGGCTTTTAATTCAAGTTTGATTTGAGTTCCATCAGAACCTCTTAGGTTTGCTTTTTTCTTGTTTTAGTTTGAGCTCAACGGGTGGAGCGGTGGCGCAGTTGGTAGAGCTGCTGCCTCTCAGCAAGAAGGTTGCCGGGTCGGATCCTGGCCGGGGACCTTTCTGGGTGGAGTTTGCATGTTCTCTCCATGCATGAGTGGGTTTTCTCCACGTACTCCAGTTTCCTCCCACAGACCAAAAACATGCATGTTAGGCTGATTGGTAACTCTAAATTGTCTCTAGGTGTGAGTGAGAGAGTGAATGGTTGTTTGTCTCGTTTATCTCTATGAAGGACTGGAGACATGTCCAGGGTGTCCCCCGCCTCTCGCACAGTGACTGCTGGATATGGACACCAGTGACCCCCATGACCTGCAAAGTGGCTTAAGATGATGGATGGATAGTTTGTGCTTAGCCATTTTTATTAGACTTGTGTTTGTAATGTTTGATTTTTTTTATTAAATCATTTTATTGCTACATTTCCTGTTTGTGAAGCAAATTGGTCAACATTGTTGTTTTTAAATGTGCTATATAAATAAAATTGATATTGACATTGATATTGTATTTTTCCACACACACAACCCAAACTGAAACAAAAAACAAAAAACAAGCAAACAAACAAAAAATAAAAATAGATTTTGAAGATTGTTTGAAAAATAAGAGGAACATTTTGGGCTGATTCAGGAAAATTACCAGGGCGTACTCGCTTTCAGAGCTGTGAAGAAAACATGTTGCTATCACATACCAGAACAGCTGAGTTAATAATACCCCTTCATTTCCTTTGCATCTTTCTCAAGAGTTATAAAAAATGTAGTGTGGAGCTAAAATAGACACAGAGTAACTATAAATATCTGTTCTTGGGTGTTTGCCAACGCTGAGCTCACTTTCTGCTCTACTGCCCCTTTAGTGTGGAAATCCAAATATTCAGCCAAACAAAACACTACGCTGTCTTGTTGTTTTAGCATATTCTCTGTAAAACTAATTACGTAGCAACAATTCAAGAAAAAAGTCTAATTGGCATATTGAAGCCATTTAATGAATCAGCTATGTTCTTGAGTGTTGCAGGGTTTAGAAAAGTAAAAGTCTGCAGCGCATCGTGATGCAAAACAAATGAAAAACAACTTGGTTGTTATCTACATGGGATCATCAGACATTAAGATGGCTGAGTCGTGTAGTTTGAGTGTTTGCTGTTGCTATGACATGACTAACACATGTTACATGGACCATGTTGTAAACTGTCTCTTTAATTTTAATCAATTCAGTTTATTGTCCCTCACTGCGGAGCTAAAAGGGGGAACTGGAAATACCCGTTGTGCATCTGTGCATGTTGTGAGCGTGATAACTTGAAAAATAAGTGAGGGAGAAACTTCTATTTTGGTGTGTGGCTGCATGCAGCTGTCATAAAAATTACTGTATTTTCAAAAATTTGGTTACCATTTGAAAATCAAAGATGGCTGCCGCCCCAAATGTCTGCCCATGTTTGGAGCATGATAACTGAAACATAACCAACAGGACAACTTCCTTTTTGGTGTGTGGCTGCATCTAGGCGTAGGAAAAGTTCCTTTCAAAAATCAGGTTTCCAGGTGAAAATACAAGATGGCAACCAACCATATGTAAATCTGCCACTCCTATCGCTTGAGGAAACTACCATATTTTACGGCGTATACGTCGCACATTTTTGCATAAATTTGCAAGTCCTGCGACTTAAACACCAAAGTGATCAATATACTTTTTTTTCCCATATTCATAACTCATTTATTGACTGACATCTGACACTTTCATTCATTCTGACATGCACCAGATTAAACATTACCATCTACAGCTGCTAGAGGGGCGAGAGGGCCCTCTAGGCTTTTGACAACTAC
>NC_056507.1:6663906-6708253 GCF_014905685.2 Nematolebias whitei
AATCTAATAAAGTTAAGTCTGGTCCTCTGGACATTCAAAAAACAAAAACAAACAAACAAAAAAGAATGTCCAGAGGACCAGACTTAACATTTTTAGATTTTTCTACCTGGATTATTGAGCATGCATCAGGAAAGATTTGTGACTATTTACAAATTTGCACTGTTCGACTGTTGTCATTGTGTTAGAGAGAGTAAATGTCATGAATTAATTTGACATTAAACATAATCCAAGTTGAAGTGTTACATCATTTTCAGCCCCCTTTTTGGTATCTGCATTTGGTAGCAGGACAAACTGACAAAGACCATGAAGAATAATCTAGTATTTTAATTCCACGGCAGAGAAAGCTATGTAATCTCTGTAAGTACGTCTAAGAAAAAAATATCAGTATTAGTATGGGTTATCGGCCAAATAAGTTTTAACATATCGAAATATCGGCCAAAAATCCAATATTGTGCATCCCTAATGATAAGGAATCCTGAGGCACTACTTACATGGAAAACTTTAAAACAGGACTATTCAACGGGTGGTCCGGGGGCCAAATCAGGCTCAGTTCGGCCCACCATGGGTTCCTTTCTAAATAAAACTAGATTTAAAATTGTAAAATAAACTTAATGAGAATAAGTGCTGGATGTCCGACACCTGAGCTCTTAGCTTTCAGTAACTGTGCCCCCCCAGAGCAATTTAGTTGAATAGTCCTGCTTTAAAGCTTAAATAGCTTTTAAGGAGGAAGGTACTGAAAACCATGCATGACCAATCCCCGTTACTGTAATAAATAACTTAAATATAGATAATTATTATTCATACTATGTTTTAATGTAAGTGACAGCCTTGAGAAACATTAACCCGTGTGTCTCTTTTCCCAGATGTAGAGTAAATATAAGATACAAGAGATCGTCATCCAAACCATCTGGTTGTTTCCTCATCACGTGCCTTTATCATGACCTGATTGACAAACTGAGCAGGATCAGCACCAAGACCAAAATGGTCTGCGCTCCTCAGAGCAAGATTGGCTCAAATGGTTATGGTCGTCGCCGCCGCTCGCTCGTGGACATCGCTCAGCTCGCTCGCCAGACTGAGATCGAAGACAAAATCAAACACGCAGGGGCCATGAAAGGCAGAGGAGAATCCCTGTTGAGCTAATCTGCTCACGTCTAACCAAGATTCAAGTTTTACTCCAGTTTGTACAAGTCAGTGCAGGGAAAGAGAAGCTGGTGCACCTGTGCAGTCTATCAGAGGGAGCTCAAGTTTCCCTGAACAAAAGCAACAAATAATACAAACTGCGTACGCACGATTAGCATTATGCATGCCTGAACTGTGTGACTTATAGGTGAGTTAACGTCAGATCTGCGGGACTTGACAAGAACGTTTGTCTCCTTCAGCCTTCAAAGTGAACTCAGCAGCCGAGGCAGGAAACATTTTCTGAGACACATGACATGAGCAGGAATCAAGACTAAATCTGGGAGCCGGTTTCCCCCAAACACGCACATTGAAGGACCCTGAACTGCACATTAGCCGAGTAAACATGGAGGGCTGCTCATTATGTGCAATTTACACAACAAGTGTATACAAAGCCAATATATATACTGTATACTGTAGTTAAAAGTATAACAGTGAACATGTATAGACATATATACATGGGATGCTGTTTGTAAAGTTACACAGTCAAAAATTAACAGCAATAATTTAGTTTATTTAGCCTTTCATAAGAAAAAAGTTTTACTTCAAGGTCATATTTAAACCATGTTATTAATACATTTATAAATGTCATAGTTCCAAATTAAATATCTAATTTACAAGCTAAATATTTAGTTTGCAATCTAAATATTTAACTTGCAAGCTAAATATTTAGTTAGTAAACTAAATATTTAGGTGTAAATTAAATATTTAATTTCCAAGCTAAATATTTAATTTCTAAGCTAAACGTTTAATTCATAAACTGAATATTTAATTTGCTAACTAAATATTTAACTCGGACCTAAATATTTATTTTCCAAGCTAAACATTTAATTTCCAAAATAAATATTTAATTTGCTAACTAATTATTGAGCTCAGACCCAAATATTTAACTTGTCAATTAAATAATTAGTTAAATATTCAGCTAGCAAATGTAATATTTAGATCCGAGCTAAATATTTAGTTAGCAGGTTAAATGTTCAGTTTAGGAATTAAATGTTTAGCTTGGAAAATAAATGTTTAGGTTTGAGCTAAATATTTAGTTAGCAAATTAAATATTTAGTTTGGGAATTAAATGTTTAGCTTAGAAATTAAATATTTAGCTTGTAATTTAAATATTTAGTTTGGAACTATGGCATTTATAAATGTATGAATGACATGGTGAAAATATGACTTGGAAAAAAAAAACTTTTGTTTTTCTAATGAAAGTAAACAAAAGTATTGCTGTTAATTTTTGACTGTGTAACTTTACAAACGGCACCCAATAAATATGTTTTTTTATTTAAACTTGTATTATATTTATATAGAAAAGAATATAAACATTTTTATTCCAATGTATGTTAAGTATTTGATGTATCAGCTGTGAAAAATACTGATCGTTAACTTTTAACCATAGTGTTACTCTGTTTAAATATGACTGTGCTGATTCAGTTCTTTGGCCTTCAGCTCAGAGTTATTGTGAATTCTCTAAGTGAACTAAGCTCCATTAAAGAGCTGTGCTGCCATCTAGCTTCACAGTCTTCCACCCGTTTAAAGTCGTCTTTTTAAAGAAGTCAAAGATTTATTTTTGTTACGTAATATGTTTTTCCTTCTATGTCTTTTTTTTTTATGACTCATCTGTCTTTGATTGTGATGCATCCTGATTTCTTCACAGTTCAGTTGAAGTTACTTGAAAATTTTCCCCAAACGCCAACAAAAGTAATTACTCACAGCAGGAGTGTTTCTATTGAATGAAACACAGAGATTATCTTGAGGTTCAGCAGCGTCATGGTGGGTCTCATCATTTTGTTACAGTATGGCGCATTTCTAGGTTGCGTTATGTCAAAAAACATGCAAACTGCTCCACGCTCCGTTTTAAAAATAACTCTGTTGTTCATCTGCCTGTTTCAGAGAAATGTGCTAAAATAAAAAAAACTGTCCTGAAATGACGTGATAGTGATAGTGGTGTTGTGTAATCTTTGATAAAAAGTTATTCATATTCCACAGGAGACAATATCAGTTTGGGCTCAAAAAGAGCTTCCCTGCATGTTTCTGTTCTCGTAAAGACAAAAGGACATGAACAAAAAAAATCACTTTGTGTGGTTTTATGCTGCCTAGCTGATGGAACCAAACTGCAGCCAATCAAGAGACAGACTTCTTCTTCTTCTTCTTCTTTCGGCTGTTCGAGTCATGCTCCTCCATCTCTGTCCTCACTCCAACTACCTCCACGTCCTCTCTAACTGCATCCATATATTTCCTCTTTGTCTTTTTCCTGCAGCTGCATTTCTAACGTCCTTCTACCAGTATACGCACTGTCCCTCCTCTGGACATGTCCAAACCATCTCAGTGTGTCCTCTCTAACTTTATCTCCCAGTTGTTCAACCTGTGCTGTACCTCTGATGATCTCATTGCTAATCTTCTCCATCCTTGTCTCTCCTAAGGAGAACCTCAGCATCTTTATCTCTGCCACATCCAGTTCCGTCTCCTGTCTTTTTGTCCTTGTCTCCGTCTTCAGACCATAATGGTCTCACAACTGTCTTGTAAACTTTTCCTTTGACTATTGCTGACACTTTTTTTGTTTTTTTGTAGCAAATCTTTAAAAATAAAATTAGGAACTTTGAGTAGAACATGTTTTGCTGTAGTCCACATGGTGGTGCTGCAAACCTAATTCAACTGCCAGACTTTGATCTTTATTCAGTTTTACATGAAGAAAAACGAATGTTAAGTATATTACTGTGCCAATTGCCATATTTTTGCAATCTTACTCAGAGTATAAAAGCTGAGCTAATTTCCAACAGAATAAAGGATAGCTGGGCTTTTTTGATAGAGAGATAATTACTCAGTGGAAATTAGTCAAAGTGTCAAAGGGTGAGTGTGCAGAAAAGAAGTCTTCATTTTCAATCACTCTACAATTTTAACCTGAAACAAGTGACATTCTGAGTAACTTAAGTGAGTCCATCACACCTGAAGACTTTAAATTAGTGGCCATCAGCTGATGTTCTGTGGTCTACTCCCAGCTTAGAACCTTAATCTATTCCAACACATCAGCTTGTTCACTCACAGATTGTGATCCAACTCCATTCAGACAAAGGTGACATGTCTAGTAGCAAGAAAACCGGTCCGGACACCTTGACTTTTCGGCTCAGTTCGATGTCAGATCCAAACTGGAGCCAAGCCTCAGGCATAAGTTGCTTTTACTTGCGGATCTTGGCTTACTCTTTTTTTTTATGATTGCCTGCTGCCATTAAAGAGGTTTTGCAATCGCAGGTGTTTTTACGTCTGTGTGATGATAAATATCCAATAAACCCAGTGGAAAAATTTTATTTAAACTCCCAGAAAGTAATCCCAGGATGTTCTACACCTGACTAACTCTTCGAAACAATCTGATTCAAGATGGCTGCCACAGCTGATCAACATTAGCAAACAAGAATAGATATAACTCTGTCAGTTTTACAGATTCAGAACTAAAGTTTGATGTGGTAGTTGCTGACAGTCACTCCCAATTCATTCTCTGAGCTATAACACAGATAACTTTGATCCTCGTCATAAGATGATCTACGTGTTGGAGCTCTATAACGCACACTGACAAGAGGAGCCTGAATTAAACTACCGTAATTTCCAGATTATAAGATGCTACTTTTTTTCAAATACTTTGAACATCGCAGCTTATACAATGCTGCATCAGATTTATGGATTTTATTATTTTTTTGACGAGGTAACAAGCTTCATGTATTATTATTATTATTTTTAACCAGCCATGTTATAGGCACTGTTCATCAAAGTAGATTTACTGTACGTATTTACGTATGTTACCGGTACGTATTTAATTAAAAGTTTTTAAAAATCTTTCTGTGTAAATATGTCATGTTACAACCTGGACACTCGCGGCTCATAGACAAGCGCGGCCTATATATGTACAGAATTATTATTATTTTAATTTCCTGGGTGCGGATTTTATTCGGGCACGCTCAATAGTCCAGAAATTGTGGCGAACAATTTTTAAGGGATCAAAAATAAAAGAATGACATGGCGGCAACACAAAACTACAAAACAACTCACAGAAGGGCAAAGTTCATGGTCAATAATCCAAGTAAAAAAATCCAACAAAGTTCAGTCAGGTCATCTGGACGGTTTCTTTTTTGTTGTTGAGATGTTTCGTCCTTCATCCAAAGGACTTCATCAGTCAAAAAAGGAACTGTCCAGAGGACCTGACTTAACCTTGTTGGATTTTTTACCTGAATTATTGAACGTGAACTTTGATGTTTTGAACCACTTTGGCTATGGCTGCCTCAGAGGAGTCGACGGGGTGGACTCCAGAAACCATCTTATCACCAGCAAACTGGTTGGCCCATTATGTGAGTAAGCCACTTATGGGATTGAGTTTGTTGTGGCTCCTCGGACTGATGAAGTCCTTTGGATGAAGGACAAAACATTTCAACAACAAAACAAAAGAAACTGTCCAGACTTAACTTTGTTGAACTCACAGAAAGGAGGAGAACCAGACATGGCATGAAACACACACGATGCTCAACTGAGGGAGAAAACTGAGCGATTAAATAGATAGGGGCCAATATAATTTTGGAGTAGAAACACCCGACATGATGACAACTAGAGACAGGTGAGAAAGAGCAGAACTGACTGATGAGAAGTGGCACAGAGGAAATCAAGAAGAAGAAAAAAAGAACAAACAGAAAACAAATCCAAATCCAGCAAACACTAAAATAAACAAAAAAGACACCAAAGTTCATCCTCAATAATCTAATAATCCAACAATGTTCAGTCAGGTCATCTGGACAGTTATATTTTTTGATGAGACGTTTCATCCTTCATCCAAAGGACTTCTTCAAACTCAAGAGCCACTAGCAAACTGAGTCCCACCACAAGCAGCACACTCCCATAGTGGGGGAAAAACCAGTTTGCTGGTGATAAGATGGCCTCCGGGGCCCACCCTCTCCACCGTCAACTCCTCTGAGGCAGCCAACGTGGTTCAAAACACCAAAGTTCATGCTCAGTAAGTTCAGTTTGTTGGTGGCTCCTCAGACTGAAGAAGTCCTTCAGATGAAGGATGAAACGTCTCAGCAAACAAAGAAAATGCCCAGATGACCTGACTGAACATTGCAGAACAAAAAAGACAAATTCAGACACTCTGTTAAAATCTTTTGCATAAAAGGTTGAGAACAATATGCTTTTCCTTTAAGACATGCTACACCTTTATTCATTACAGTTTGAATTCAGCAATAAATATTTTACACAAATGTACATTTAATGTACAGTGATTTAAGGATAAAGTCCAAACCAAAACGTTCCAGTAACAAAATAAATACTGACGCACTAACTAAATACAAAAAATGCAAACTAAAGACTGGTCTTTGTAGGAATCATCAGTGTATGTGCCACTCCTGTCAGCCTCCTGAGTGACAGGATGGCTCACCACCCAGCTGTTACTGATGATATCTGGTGTTTGGGTGGTACCTGGGTGTTGGCTTTTCGCCGCTGGAACATTTCATGACGCTCTGGAACAGTGTGACAGTCTGAGTCATCCTACCTGAGTGAATGTAATTGTGATCTTTCTCCTGTGCATTAAATTCCCACACACACTCAACCGGTATTGCGCAATACCACTTTTCCACCATCTTTGTAGGCAAGCCCTAGACGACCACCATGATGGCTTTCAGACAGCAGACTGGTTTGAAACACGTCAATAAGATCCAAACAGATCTTACCTCACTGACAGATCCTTTTGTGTCTCCATCAAGGATTTTAGTTCCGCAGAGGCAGAGCTTAAATGGGGGGTTCCGCAGGGGTCCATCCTGGGTCCCCTCCTATTCTCTTTATACCTGCTGCCGCTTGGTGTTATTTTCCGGAAACGCAACATGCCCTTCCACTTCTATGCCGATGACTGTCAAATTTACTTCCCCCTAAGACACAATGGTACATGCTCTATTCAACCGCTGCTCAACTGCCTGGCTGACATCAGGGACTGGATGGCTTTAAATTTCTTAAGTTTCAATGAAAAGAAGTCTGAAGTCACGTTGTTCCCTCCCAACGACACGATCACAAACCACTGCATCGACCTCTCCGCTCTAACCCTGTCAGAAAAACAAAGAGTCACTAATCTTGGCGTGATAATGGACCCTTCCCTGAAACTTAACAATCATGTAAACATGATTGCTAAATCATGTTTCTTCCAACTGAGGCGGCTGTCTAAACTGAAGCCCATATTGTCCAAAAAGAACCTGGAGACAGTAATACATGCATTCATTACATCTAGGCTTGATTATTGCAATTCGCTCCTGTTTGGTATCAGTCAGACCTCCATTGCACGACTACAACTGGTCCAGAATGCAGTAGCCCGATTTTTAACCAGTACAGGCAAAAGAGAGCACATTACACCAGTTTTGGCCTCACTGCACTGGTTACCGGTTCACTTTCGAATCCAGTTCAAAATACTCATGTATGTCTACAAATCACTGAACAGTGTCCCCCCCCATCTCTCTGATTTGCTACAACCGTATGTCCCACCACGCTCCCTGACGTCAGCGGACCAGTTGCTCCTCACAGTTCCAGGAACTCGTCTTAAGCGCAGAGGTGACAGGGCCTTCTCTGTAGCAGGACCAAGACTCTGGAATGAGTTGCCTCTGCTTGTCAGACAGGCCCCCTCCCTCTCGGTTTTCAAGTCCCGTTTAAAAACTCACTACTATTCAATAGCTTTCAACACAAGATGATCTGTGTTTGATCCTGTATGCTCCACACTGGTTTGTCATCATTATTTGCATCGTTTTTTGTCTATATTCTGATTTACCTCATTTTGTATTTTGCTTTGTGTGTTACCTGTTGTTTTGTCTGTACAGCACTTTGGTTGGCTTTGTAGCTGTTTTAAGTGCTTTATAAATAAAGTGGTATGGTATGGTAATAAGGCGCTATTTAATACGACAAATCCTGTTGGCAGGCCTCAGACTGATGAAAAACCTAACATTTCTTCCAAAAAGAAACTGTCCAGATGACATAATTTAACTTTTCTGTCTTTTATTTTTTACTTTTAGTAGTTCGGTTGTTCAGAAAAAAGTATGATTGAATTTAAAAAAATGAAGAAAAAACAAATTAATTAAAGATAAATGCTTGGACACTGCAAGCGTAACAGGTTAATAATATTATTCCAAGTAATGCTTGGAATTCCACCAAATCAGTCATGATTTGTTTAAAAAAATTAGTATTTTTCTACTGTCTGAGCAGAGCTGGAATATGTCCTACTGCACTTGAACGCAGCAGGTCACGTAGGTCAGAGGCGCTGTTTTGGGCTGTCGGAGGTAAAATGTTCAGAGTCCTGCTGTAATCCAGTTCTCTTTCTTGATTCACATTAAGTTGTATATGTACTTGTGTGGGAATAGGAATGTTGTTTATTTGACCACAGAACGTTGTTTGGCCTGTGTGAGTTGAAATATACTATTTGAATGTAGTAAGCTAATGCTAGCTTGTGTCACAGTTATGCTATCGCTAGCTTAATTTCACGCCAAGTGTTGGGCCTTTTTTTAGTTTTACGATTTTTTTTTTAATTTATTTTGTGTCTTAACAAAATAAAGACAAATCAAAACAGATAACAGATTTGTAACAGGTGACAGCTGGACATTAAAAAAATAAATTCAGTATCACAACTGCAACCCAGGATCAGATCTGTTCAGTGGGTTATGACATTTAGCTAAGAGTCCGAGTCAATTAAACACGCATAAGTGTTTCAAATAGGTGAAATGTTTTGGCAAACTTTCTAATAAATGTTGCAATATAAGACACAATCAAAGTCACTTTTGTAGCTTCTGTCATATTGTTCTTGTCAAAGTGACCCAGCATTGGAAGTCAAACCAAACTGAACGGAAACAGTCTTTTCTTCTTCTTCTTCTTATTTTGCTAACATTGTTGACATGCCATGTCTTTTGTTCAGTCCTAGTGCCAGCCTGATACAAAACGAACCACACACCCATGCTGAACAAACAAACAAAAAAAGGGGTGTGGTCTAAAAACAGCTATGCTCTTAAAAGGGTAACAAAAAACTGTTCAAACTTTAGCACTTCCTCTACTGCACCCATAGGCTCACGACTTCCTGAAACGAGAGTGTTTAAAAAAAAGTTTGTGGTTCATCTGTATGTACTTTAAAAATTTTTTTTTTTACTTCAGACCGGCAGTGAGCGAACCAGCTGTGTTCCTGCATGCGACTGCACTGACGGACCTTCATCTGATAAGGGTCTCTACAATCTCAAGAGGTTTTATTTGTGCACAACTCTGCAGTAAAGTTCATACGACAGTAAGTGAACTGCTGGCACAACGATGCTTCGTGTCTAAAATTTCAACTGTATTGTCACACTATAACCGTTCTCCCTTTTCATCACTTGATGTTCCTTCAGTCACTTGTCTGAGTTTGCCTGGAATGTGCTACTAGAGATAACGTAGGTTTAAATAGCCTTGTGAGTCATAATGCACTGTGCTGTTTAAAATGCTGCTTAGTTTGTCAGATTAGAAATAACCTAAAGGTTTTAAAATTGCACAATTTAATGCTTTAGCTTGCACTTTTGTGACATAACGACACTGTTTTCACAGTTTGAAATGTTACGTAAAGCTAAGTGTTCACAGCTGCCACAAAACAAATAGTTGAAGGACTTCTTTCTGGGTGTGTTCCTGCCTGTCTGTCTTTGGGCCACCCGGCACAAAGACAAGTCCAGTCAAATCCAAAGCACGGCAGTCTTCCTTCCTTCCTTCCTTCCTTTAGACATTTTTTTAAATTGCTCCTTGAATTAAACAGCTGGCACGCTTGCATGAGTGTTGATGGTTTGGCAGATGTAACAGTCGAGGAGGAGTGTTTAACAGAGCTCTTTGCATGTGGCAGGTATACAAATAAAAACTGATGCACCACAACTCCTCCTCCATGCCTGAACAGTCTGCATGCTCGGATGCAACAAGTGACACAACACCTGCAGGATATTTTAATACTAAAGCCGCCTGGGTTTAAAACGTGTCGGTGAAAATCAAAAACACAGGCCTGATAACAGAAGGCAGCAGCTAGATTTGAGAGATTTCACATATTTGGCAAATGTATTTAGAAAAGCAGCCAATTAATTTTGTTCCACATCCAATGTTGTCTTTAACCTAATAATTTTCAAAAGCACTGAAACGCAGACATGGACGGATCTGAATCCATTTTTCATCGTTAAGAAATTATTGACTTAATGTTGGTTGATAAAGTAAAGTCGAGGGACACAAAAGGTGAGACTCAAATATCTGGAAGTATAGAGCCAGTCGTGCACATAATGCACACACGCACAAGATGGTTGATCTAGAGAGAACACTGTAATTAAATTAATTGGAAGTACCTGGCGGTTTAGGGCGGTGGTGCAGTTGGTAGAGCTGTTGCCTCTCAGCGAGAAGGTCACCGGTTCAAATCCCTGCCAGGGGCCTTTCTAGGTGGAGTTTGCATGTTCTCTCCGTGCATGTGTGAGTTTTCTCCTGCTACTCCGGTTTCCTCCCACAGGCCAAAAACATGCATGTTAGACTGATCGGTAATGATAAATTGTCCCTAGGTGTGCATGAGAGAGTGAATGGTTGTTTGTGTCTATGTGTCCCTGTGATGGACTGGAGACCTGTGTCCCCCGCCTCTTGCACAGGGACTGCTGGATATGAACACCAGTGACCCCTGCAACCCGAAAAGAAACAAGTGGGTAAAGCTGATGGATGGAGTGAGTGAGTTAGTGAGTGAGTTAGCTAGCTAGTTAGTTAGTTAGCTAGCTAGCTAGCTTAAAGTCTACCAAGGGGACGGGATTAGCATTTGGATGCATCACTAATCAATTAGTCATTCTAAAAAGTAATCCCATCAGATGGGAAGATGCTCAAGGATTTCCACTCCTAAGTGTTTAAAGCAATACTTTTATTATCCTATAAACAGCTAAACTCTGAATTCACTGATGAGCTAAAGGCTAGTCTGAACACAGCTAATGCAAAAGTGGCATGCAGCAGTCCTAAAACGGCTTCAATGAAAGTAAAATAAAATTGTTTCATCCATAAATCTAACAGCGTTGGATCAGGTGGTTCCAACCATCAGAACCAAAGAGAGCAGAACTCGCTCCGCCTCTGGGTCTGATCGACCAGATTAATTCCTGAAAGCTCACCTCTGAACGGGACATGGACGCTTTACCTGCGATTTATGAACCGTTTTACGTTGTGTTCATTTACAACGTTGTCACGTTACAGTCTTGCAGTGTCAGAGACAGCAGTGTATGATTACAGCTAGCCCTTTACCGTTAGCTTCCGCTATTTTGTATCTGTTTAGCATAGCGAAGCTAATTCTTTAGTAAGCGAATTATCAGTTGGTGAAGTAAACCTTTTGGTTAGCTGTGCCCAACACTGAATTTTAGAAACGATTTTTGAGCCCCAAGTATAAAGTCGGGACTGAAATGAACACGTGACTTTAGATGTTCACAAAGTGAGGGGGAAGAATGGAGCACGTTTACACGTCATTTCTGCAACATCACTTTTATAGACCTTTTTCAAAACGACTGCAAATGAAACTGCACCTCCTCTACCCCCCATCCCCCCATTAATGATAACATACCATCATAAAGATGACCATAAATGCAATTCTCAGCACAAACATACAGCTCACGGTAGATGAATGCAGGCATTAACAAACAGGCATGTATAAACTTCTCTTGTCAGTTTATTAGCACAGTTCAAACTAGTCTGTATTTAAATTAAACGTTTTGGCGTCAGTAGAGACATTCCAGCCTGATCTCATAAGAGTCAGTGTTACTGCAAGTCAAGACGTTTCACGTTATAACCAAGTACATTTTGTAACTTCTCCTTTAACTCTGTATACGGTCTGTTCTTTTACTCTGAGCTTAACCATTTGTGTCATTTTGGACGTAAGGTATACAATGATGTGCAAAGAAATTTAGTTTAAGTAGAATTTGGACTAACGGCAGCCCAAACTTATGTGCGTCTGTTATTTTGTTTGTTTTTGTCCTGAACACCAGGGAGAGTATTTGAATCCTGTATTTGTTGCATTGCCTCTTAGGTCCAATGTTCCTTTAGTAAATGTTAGCTGTTCTTTAACACAATATGGAGAGTAAAGTGGCTTATAAACAAAACCAGAAGATACACATTAAATAACATTTTCCATCCATTACCTTTTACCCGCTTCTTCCTTTTCGGGTCACGGGGGTCACTGGTGCCCATATCCAGCAGTCACTGGGACACCCTGGACAGGTCTCCAGTCCATCGCAGGGCTAAATAACATTTTAAAGCTCTGAATTATACCTTGGTTATCAAGTTTCTCTGAATGAACCAAAGCCAATAGAGTAAAATGTGGGGACGTACTGAATATATGGAGACAATTGATTTTAAATTCAGTTTAGAAACATGTACTTTGCCGGAGTCTGCTGTAATTAATCTGTTTTCTTCCCCCAGGCCAATCAAAATGAGTAAAAGGATCAAGCCTTTTTTTAAGCAGCAGTCCACGCCATGCTTTGGGAAGGGTGAGTCAAAACAAATGCACATTTTTACCCAGCACTTCTATCATAATGCAGGAAAAACTACAGATTTACCAAAACTTATTACACATCCAATGACTTAAATCAGTTCAAACAGTGGGACAAAAACATTTTTGTCCAATTCTGATTCATTTAAAAAAAAATTCTATTTAATATTTTCACAATTTAACAGGAGAAGTTTTGAGTCACAAGTCTTGAGTGCTGCTGCTTTGATCAAATTAATAAAACAAGATGCTTTGCTGTGCATCAGAAGCACAGGGGTGTCCTGGGTTGCTGCCAGGTGCAGCTGCACAAATGCTTTTATATAAATAGTAGTTTTTAAATGTAATTTTCTGTTTATATTCCAAAAAGTTATGCTGAAGGTCAGGAAAGTGCTTGGAAATGAAAACCAAGAAAACAATAGCTAAAACCTAAATTTCAATAAAAATTTGATTCAGTCGCACAAACTAACTGGTTAAGGTATTTTCATCCTTGATGTATTTTTTTTTAATCAAAGAATAATATCTAATACATGCAGTGTATTCATTTCCTCATGCTTTCAGTGACAAACAAACTAATGAAGAAGCTGGTTTGGATCTTCGAAATCTGAAAATACCTTTTTTAATTTAAGCCCAAAATGTTTAAGTAAACTGAGTCATTTATAAACTCAAACAAACTTTGGATTTAGTTGTGTGTATCGAAGACAAAGGAGTTATGAGTACTGCTGTTTCTTTTATTGCTCACAGAAGATGCTCTCTGTACATCTGTCTATGCCCTTACACAGTGATGTCATAAGAACTGGGTATACTTTGTCTCAATGTTTTAAACAAAGAATAAAACCCGACATGTCGCACTGCTCTGACATATTTACTTCATCCCAGAATGGGCCTGTGTGTCAGAAGTGGGTGGTTGAAATGGAAAAACAAAGTGCAGATGTGTTAAGGAGGCAGGCGTAAGAAATACACGTTATATAAACAGGACAAACAAAAGCAGGATGAACAAACTTAGCTACAAAAACTAGATAAAATGAAAACAGGACTAAATAAACTAGCATTCCTTGAACGAACGTATCTCCTGCTGCCTTAAATGGATAAACTTCAAACAAAATCACGTGATCGGTTAGAAGTTCACTCTCTTCACGGTTTCAGGTCCACTAATAATACTATTACTAATATCAGAATTTGTAAAGAAAACCTATTTTTAAGTTTAAATTATTTTTGCTGAATTTTTTTAATTAAATAAAAAAAAAAAAGTCTTACTTTTGGGTGAGGTTCAGTGGTTTCTCTGGGCTCAAACAGATATATTTTCTGTAACCGGAGCACATTATGATTATAGCATAATTCATCAGGAATTCTTAATTTTAAATTCTTAATAAGAAAAGAAAAGATTAAAAAAAAACTCCGTCTTGTCGAAGCTCCAAAATTCACGGTTGAAACCCGTGACTTCATGTAAAAATGTGCAGCAGGTGCTAAAGAATTTAAAATAAAAATAATAATAAAAAAAGAAAATTCCATCTCCATTATGTGTCATGTCCAATCTTATTTTGAAAAACCGCGATGGAGCGAGTCCGCGATAAACAAACCACGAAGTAGCGAGGGACTACTGTGTGTGTGTGTATATATATTTGTATACGATTGAAAACGGAAGCATAAATATGAAAATATGTCATATTTGCATGTAATGAAACTATGATCTTTTCTAAATGGTAATATTACCAGGTATTTACTTGTCCATAAGACAACTTCCTTCTGTCACAGTTGCCCCAGATGGCAGACAGCCTCTCATATGTTACCATTCAGGTTTGACTGCCAGCTTGGATTAGAGGCCCTGTTGCTATGATGCTCTTCATATCCTAAAATAGAGACAGAAAGGGACATTTAAGACAGCAGCAGCCAGCAGGTGCATTATAGATGCAGCCAGAGGACCATGTAAACAGCAGAGCAAAGCTGAACAGAGGCAGTCACAGCCAGCAGCCCGAAGAGCAGCATCACAGACATGTAGACAAACATCAGTCTTGAAGACACTCCTAAAAAAAAAAAAAACAGTTCTGCTTGAATAAAACTGTGATACTGAAGATGAGCGTTTAGCATCCCAAGCAGTCAAAGTGAGATTTGTGCAAGCTGAAACACTTTGAATCAACAGGAGAATATCGAGAGCCTAACATGGCTCAAATCACAGCAGAAGGTAAGAAAGTGTGGCGTCTATGGATTATAAACATGAAATGTGATTATAGTTTTATGGAGGTGATTTTATTAGATGCTGGCTGGAGGACAACAGAAATAAGATGAGATGGAAAGTTAATTTCCTGAGTAATAATTATTTTTAAAACCTTAATAATACTCATTATAAAGGCCGGTCAAAATAAATTTAATAAAGCAATAAAATCTACACAATTGTTTTTCTCATAATGATGGTTGGTGTCTTCAAAGGAAAAACAGCAAACAAAGTTTGTGAACGGCCGCCAACTACCATGTGTGCTTGTTAACTTACGGAAAGAGCCAAAAAGAATGAAACTTGATCAACACTGGTGACGTCCACGTAAGAGCTGTTTTTGAGAAGTCGGACAAATTATAAGTTTATGATTTCAACCTAACTTACCGTTCTAGCAGAAGTTTCGCAAAAGGTTCATGTTTGAATGAAAAGCCCCGTCTTTATGACGCTCCTCCTCTTTATTTGATCCCAGATGTCGTTGACAGTCGTCTTACTTGCTTCTCTTTTCTTTCAAACTTAGCAGCAGATTCATTCCTATATTTCCACCCAAATGTCTCCTTGCCTTTTTGCTAGTCTGATTTCATCATGTTTGTTTACCGGAGACTACGTAGAGCCTAATGTAGGTCAGTCATGTGACTTGAGCTTTCACTTGGCTGTAAGCACATTCAGCCAAGTATTTTGTTTACACTGAGTGTATACCCACAACTGAGAACTGCACCTGGAAAACTACTGGAGCAAACTTTTTTGAGGCTACAGTAGTCTCTCGATACTTTGGGGCTCGACTTTCGTGAACTCACTCTTTTGCGGGTTTTTAACGTAAGATTGTACACATTGTAAGTTGTACACATTGTAAGTTGTACACATTGTAAGTTGTACACATTGTTTCCCGGTGGCCTAGCTGCTCAGTGATTGTCGAGGACTGGCTCAGTAACCATAGCATCAGTCTGTCTGCTCTCTTTCACCATGCTCTTTTAGAGCATTTAGAGAGTTTAGAACATTGCAAGAGTGTGGGAAGGGTTTATAAACCCTTAAAATATTTATAAATACTAAAATAAAACGCCCCTACATTGCTGATTTTCACCTATCGCGGTGGTCTGGAACATAACCCCTGCGATAAGTAAGGGACTACTGTACACCATTTGATGTAGTTCAGAACAACCTATCAATTCATACTTATGAGTAATTAATACGCTGGAACATAAAAATGGTGCACACTAAACAAAAACCCAACTGTTAGCTGATACGAGATAAAAAGGTCATCCACAAAGCTGCTCAGCTGTTCCTGTTCAGGGACAATGTACACGTGTTCAAAGGCTAAGCCTAAATGACGCCTTCCAAAAAGTACCTTTGGTGTCAGTGTGAGGGCAAATGGCACTGGTGTCATTGCTGGAGGTGCCAAGATTATTGAAGGTTTTGGTCGGACAGAGTTGCACGTGGTTTGCAGGCAGCAGTCAATAAGTTAGTTATTTGATACACACACACATGCGCGCCTTGTTTTATGCTTGTTGACACAAATATCTCCAGATAGATTAACACTAGACCTGTCCAAGTGACCCACATTCTAACCGTGACGATATCAGCAGCAGTGATGACTCGATGATCAGACTAATCAAGCATCTCTACCACAAACAGGAAGCTGGACAGTTTCCCAGTTTTTAGATGAGGGGGTGTTGAGGCTTCAGGCCAAGTTATTAAATAACAAAAAGACTGCTGCTGTTCAACTGCTAATACATATTCACAGAGTCTGAGATAAAAATAGCACCAGGCCTCATGTTGTGAGGCCAAATAAACAAGACTGTTTCATTAAGTCCTGGGAACCACTGCAGTCTTAACAACCGGGTCGGGCTTTCTTTCCATGATACAGCCAAAAATAGTTTTATTAAGTCCTGGGAAGTGAATTCTTCTTATGCTGTGGTTTTAAATACTGGGTCAGACTTTTATTACATTCATTTTTTTAAGTAAACTTTGGTTTTTATGTTCATTTAAGGAACTTACTAGAAAACATGAGGCACAAATAACCACAAAAATGACGTTTAAAAAAAACAAGTAATTTTAAAATCAAACAGAGAATCTGTGTTCAATTCAGTTCAGTTTATTTATATAGCACCAAATCACAAGAAAGTTGTATCAGGGCATTTTACAGAAACATTCACATACATAAAAGCCAATTAGTAAAGTTTATCTAAGTTCTCAACATAATATCTTGCTGTTTGGGTAAAGCAGCCAGACTGATGTGACAATGAATCAACATCAAACAGGAAAACATACATAGATAGGCGAGGAATCGAGACCTATTTTCAGAGCTCGTGAAGGGTGAATTACTCTGTACTGAGCCAACAGGTCAATACCAACCTGGCGCACGAAGGATGGGGATTAAATGTGCTGACTGTAACTTGCATGGCACTTTGGCAGATTCAGTATCCAGTATAAAAATACAAGTCAGCCGTTCAGGACATGTTTACACATGAGGATGAGCAGAACACAACAACCTTCAAACTCATTCAGATTAAATTGTTTCAGTTCAACTTAGTGATTCTTGTATTTCTAAGTTTATGTTTAGGTCATGTCATATTTTTTACATTAAACTAATAAAGCATCATGTCACTTTAACTTTGGGGACCGAGATGGTGTAGGGGTAGGGCAGCCGACTCGGGACCCGAAGGTCCAGGGTTCGATCCCTGGTCATTGAACATCTCATGGTGTCTCTGAGCAGGACACCCTATCCCCAGTTGCTCCCTGGGCGCCTCCAAAGTTCACCCACCTCTCCGCCTGGTGGTGGATGGGTTAAATGCATAGAGCCAATTTCACCATTGTATGGGAACATACAATGATGACAACACATACACATTATTATTAATATTAAAATAAAAAATGAATGGGATTTATAAAAACTGCCTACTGTCAACCTCTCTTGCTGCAATTTCGAATGCCAGTTATAGAATTATAACTGCCATTATATTGTAAATAAGTGCTATGTGTTGTCATCATTGTATGTTCCCATACAACGGCGAAACTGGTTCTCTGCATTTAACCTGTCGCACCTGGGATACGCCAGGTGGAGCAGTGGGCAGCTGTGTAAGCGCCCGGGGAGCAATTGGGGATTAAGTGTCTTGCTCAGAGACGCCACGACATGTGGCTGGGGATTGAACCTGGGACTTTCGGGTCCCAAGTCGACTGCCCTACCTCTACTCCATCTCGGCCCCAAATAAAATGCTTTTAATGATAAAAATCCTAATATTTTGCAGAATAAAATGCATCTAATTTGAATAAAACCTTATTTGATCCAGCAATAATAAGTTATTATTGAATATTTCCATGCTAATTATGACATATGGCATGTACCCATCATTACTTTTTTAAACAAAAGATTTTCTTTCCAAAAAAATAAAAGGGACTCACTGAGACTCGAACCTTTTTCCAGAGGCCACACAGCTTTTCCCCAAGATGTTGATGAGCGAGACTGATGAGAAGATACGCCTGATGGCAGAGAAGGTTTACGCCTCTGCCCTGAAACAGGAAACCATGAAGGATGCTCTGGCGTTGTTCACTGTCCCAGAGGACTGTCCGATCGGCCTGCACGAGGACAGGGAGAGGGAGCTGCAGAAGGAGCTGGCTGAGCAGCTGTCTCAGGAGTCTGTTCAGAGGTGGGAAGTTGAAAGATGTTTAAACAACCTCCACATCAGAAAACCTTACTTTTCTAAATAGCTCAACATCAGCAGAGATTTCTAGTTTTAGGAACATAAACAGGCGGTCTTAATTCACCAGTAGAATAATCATTGTGATTGTATTATCAGGAAGAAGAACTTCTTGTTGAAGCGCTCGCAGACGGTATGTTTACAGCTACCTGATGACTGGAATCGGTCCGCTTCATCTCCTCTGCCCACCGCAGGCGTGGCTGAACCTTTTCCACTAGAGAACTTCCCAGACTTCCAGAGAGTAACCATCAGCGGGGATTACTGTGCAGGGGTATGCAACTACTGCACGCATTACGAACAATGGCACCCTTTGTGCATCTGCCTTTAATAAAACAATGCTACCAAGAAACAGGTGCTCGATTAAAAAAACTGGAGATAAAAAGACTTGAAACTTTACTTGCTGAGGAGAGAAGTGAAACAGCAACTTTAATTTAAAATCCAGGAAAATAAAAGACATCTTAATGACCCCAAACAACTGTAAAAAGAAATACTGAAATTCTGGATTTATGTAGTGTATTCTATTTCTTCTTTCAGCTTTTTCCTCTTTAGGGGTTGTCACATTGAGTCATCTTCTTCTGTCGTCACTCTGTCCTCACTCCAGCTACCTCCATGTCCTCTCTCTAACTGCATCCAAATATCTCCTCTTTGTCTTTTTCCTGACAGCTGCATTTCTAACATCCTTCTACCAATTTACCCACTGTCCCCCCTCTGGACATGTCCAAACCATCTCAGTCTGACCTCTCTAACTTTATCTCCCAGTTGTTCAACCCGTGCTGTACCTCTGATGATCTCATTCCTAGTGCTGTGTTCAAGACTACCTAACCCGAGACCAAGACCAGAGAGTACCGAGACAAGACCAAGAATTTTAGGGTGCAAGACCAAGTCGAGACCAAGACCTCAAATAAAATAAATAAAATATTTTTATTATAATTTAAAAAAAAAAATTAAAGTTATATACTGCAACTTTAAGCTTGCTTTTGAATGAATATATCGGCTTTTATAAATTTTCAAAGCTACATAAAGAAATCAGACATTCAGTGGCCTAACTACATGTGATTCAACAATAAAATTACACAACTGTTCAATTGGAAGCAGTTTCATCACGTCAAGCCTTAAAAAACTGCAGTGGCAAAACACTCTTCAGAAGTCCGAACTCAAGACCAAGGATAGTTGCACAGTGGTTTCAATAAAGTAGTAGATGTACACCTAAAAAGTTACATAAATGAATATTCGTTACAAGTATATTCTGTCTGATTTAAATAGCTGAATTTTATAACTGATGATTTGGCAGACATCTTCTCCCGCGCCCAGACAATCGCTTCTCATTTTTTTGGAGTGACCAGTGTTGCCAGATAGAGTCGAGGTTTTCCAGCCCAAAAATCTGTTAAAAACTGCCACGTCACACAAAAGTCCACCCAATCGATATATTGTTAAAGTATATTTACTGTTTGAACATGAACACACATCAGTACAAACCAAGGTCATTTAACAATATGTGGCAAAATGCAACAATCCAACAAAAATCTTCCCAGAGTTCCCAGCAAAATCAGATTGAAAACCGCCCCATTATAAACCACCCAATCTGGCAACACTGGGAGTGATGCGTGCAAGTGAAAGAGGTTGGGCTTGACAGCGGTAACAAAAAACGTATTTAGCAATGAGTCACGTTATCGATTAGATTTGAATCAGTACGTTTTGCAGCCAATAAAAGCAAAGATGTTGACAAATAAACTGGATAGTATTCTGGTCATTTAGTGATATTTCCACCGTTGTGGTCTTGAATTAAAGTCCCGAGTCCTCAATGTTCGAAACCAAGACAAGACTGAGACCAAATGCAATTGAGTCCGAGACGAGACCAAGACCATCAAAAAGTGGTCTTGAGACCGGTCTCAAGACCAAGACTGGTCTTGAGTGCTACAACACTACTCATTCCTAATCTTATCCATCCTTGTCACCCCTAAGGAGAATCTCAACATCTTCATTTCTGCCACTTCCTGTTCTGTCTCCTGTCTTTTTGTCCATGTCTCTGTCTCCAGACCATACTACATAACTGGTCTCACCACTGTCCTGTAAACTTTTCCTTTGACCTTTGCTGACTCACTTGTTACAAGAAGGAATGTGTATTCCAAAGTTTAAAAAAAGGTCTTGCACAATCTAAGAGTGCTTGAAATGTGTTTTTGGAATGACTTTCAATATCTGTAAAATTACAGAGTGACGGTTGTTTTTGTGTTTGCTATGATTGATTAGCTGTGGCAGCCATTTTGAACTGGGTAGACTTCAAGATCAATTGTACATCCAATTATTTTTTTAGGAGTCTCATTAAAATACAATGCTTCATGAGATGTTTTGCTTACAGATAAATTAACATGCGTAAATACACATCCACACAAGTTTGTACTTCTACCCATATTGTACTGACTTCCATTCATTCTTGTAGCCTGAGCTTGGTCCTAATCCAACCTACCATCGCCACTACCTGCCTAAACCTAACCCCTAACTCTAAAATAAACTCAGTTTACACTTCAGCCTTAATCCCAATCCCTATATGGTTTAGTGGTCCTGAGAAGGTAGGTGAAAATACCTGAAAAGGTTCTTAGAAGGTAACACAAACCAAGAATGCACACACACAAAATTACAATATTGCCCACACTTCACAGCAGCAAGGAATAATGAATCGTTTAACTTATTAACTAAATTTTCAGCTCTTTAACACGTGAAAATCTCTGATTTTAGATCACTGTTGAGGATTATGAACAAGCATCTGAGAGTCTCTTTAAAGCACTTTTTATCCGAGAGAAGTACTCCAGGCTGGCATTCCACCGCTTCCCAAGAACCACTACCCGATTCCTTTGGGATGCCCAAAATGTGAAGTGGAGCGAGGAGGATGAGGTTTTACCCGGTACGAACATTTCCATGCTCATTTTAAAATGAATTTATTCAACTATAGAAATGTGCCAGCCAATATTGTATCCAATCATATTGATGTAAATTATTCACTACAGTTTTAGTTTTGTATTTTTTGGTGCAGAACTGTGTTTGAACTCTTTAAAGCTATTTTAAGCTCTCTTTGCATTTGTATCAGAGTAAGAGTGATGTGTGTTAGGCCGTTAGTTAGACCATTCCAGACTCCAGATACACATCACACATCCCAAAACTTGTCAAATATACTCCTCTAAACAGCTCAATGTATACATTTTATTAAAAGATGGATGGATGGATTTTGCAAGGCCACATTATCTCCAAGCTTTACTAATTACAGAGTTTAAATGTATTTTTGCAATCATCAACTTGTTTTGCAGTTATCACTATTAGCATTTTTAGTCTGAGTGTGTGAGCAATAGAGCTTTTTCAGTGTAAGTTAACTTGATGAAGTATGGTGCAAGCAAACCACAAGGATCTTACGTTGGAGACAAAAAAGGAAAACTAGGATCTTAGATATTTTGCTGATTAGGAGCTCAGACAGGAACAGCAGCGCACTGTTACACCATACTGTGGGTGCAACATGTTGCATGTTTGAATTGTGTCAGCGTATTGATAAACGGATGGTTGTGTTCTTTTTTCTGTGTTGTATCGTGACAACAAAGAAGCACACTCACATTCCTGTACGATGAACTTGTTTATTTATTAAGAACACTAACTTACAGACAAGGCCCAAACATCAGCCGTCTTACAACCGTCATGAGCTTTGACTCAGTCACTTCACAAGTTACTGACCAGGAGAAACATTTACAATAAAACAATATTGCCACCCAGTGGTGTAATTATCAGCAGACATATCATGTATCCCAGGTTATCATTAACACATTTTAACAACATTATGCCAAGATACATCACAGTGAATGGCCTCGCACAAAAGATTTGACAGTTGTTTGTGTGCCGGATCCTATTCCTGATACAATCTGGCTCAAACCTGCAGCCTGAAGATTACAAGACCATGGCACTGACCACCATCCTTCCACAGCCCCTTATAACTGGATGGTATATTTTCTCTATAATATCCATCCATCCATTTTTTTTACCCACTTCTTCCTTTTCGGGTCACAGGGGTCACTGGTGCCCATGTCCAACCATTACTGTGCAAAAGGTGGGGTACACCCTAGACTGATCGCAATTCCATCACAGGGTCACATGGAGACAAATGAGACAAACAACCATTCACTCTATCAATCACAACTAGGGACAATTTAGAATCTGCCTAACATGCATGTTTTTTGGTCTGTGGGAGAAAACCGGAGTACCTGGAGAAAACCCACGCATGTACGAAGAGAGCATACAAACTCCACTCAGAATGCCCCCCCCCCCCCCCGGCTGGGATTTGAACTAGCGACCTTCTTGCTGAGAGGCGGCAGCTCTACCAACTGCCCCACTGTGCCGCCCCTAAAGTATAATAAATGAATAAACACACAAACAAATAAATCTGTAGCAAATGTTGCATTGTTGAGTCTACCTAATTTAATACATACATTTTCTGGTTATCATCCAGAATTGGTAGTTTCAAAACAAGGTTCTTTGTCATATGCATCACATGTGGTACATGAGGTGGAATGAAGTTGTGTACCCAAGGTCCCAGTTGTAGTTGAAACAAATATTCAACAAGGCATTTATCCAGTGGCGTTATGCCTGGAAGTCTGGAAGTGGCAGTTTATCTCTCACTGTTAAACCAAAGTCGGTCGTGATCTTTTGCCAGTGCAAGTTGGACTCCGCCAAGGCTGCCCCTTGTTTACAGTCCTGCTTGTGTTGTTCATGGAATTGATCTCAAGGCTTAGTCATGGAGAAGAGGGGGTCAAATTTGGAGACCTAGGGGTCTCATTTATGCTTTTGACATGGTTCTGTTGGTGACTTCAAGCCAATACCCTCAGTGTACACTCTGTTTGCAGCTATGATGAGTCCGCTTCTCCAAGTCTGAGGCCATGGTTCTCAACAAGCACAAGATAGAATGATGAGTCTTTGCCTCAAGCAAAGGGGTTCAACTTCAAGTATCTAGCTGTCTTAGTGGCAGAATGATGCAGGAGATGGATGTACAGATCAAGGCCTTGTCCACAGGGATGAAGAGTTGCTCTGGTCTGAGTTGAAAGACAAATGTCTTGAGGTTCAGGCATCTGATTTGTTTGATTCCTGGTCACCTGCCTCTGGAGATTTCCTGGGCACATCACACTGTAAGGAAACCTTGACACAGATACAAAACTTGCTGGAGGGATTTTAAATCCTCTCTGGCCTTGGAACATCTTCAAATCCCCAGAACAAAGCTGGAAAGTGTCACTGGGGAAAGGGATGTTTGGGTTTTTCTCTTGGATTTGTTGCCTGCACAATCTGACCACAGATAAGCAAAATAAAATTAATGGATGGATGTCAAAGCCAATTATATTGATTTTGTACTCTACCTTACTCATTTGAACTCTTGATCATTCTCATAGTTTATTTATCTCCTCCAATCATTTGCAGTCATCTGGCCTTTCCCTCCTGAAGGAGAGGATCCATATTCCATGGAAGGTATTCCTGAGAACCTGAAGTATGAGCTAAAGATGAAAGATGGAATATTTCATGTGTATGCTGATGCAGAAGCCCTAAAACAAGAACAACCTCTCAGCCTCCCCTATCCTGATCTTGAGACATTTGCTATAGATCTGAGCCATGTACTTGCGATGATAGCTGATGGCCCTACGTAAGTACACAAACACAAACACAAACATTTTCTTTGAGTGATTGACATATTGCTGC
Organism: Nematolebias whitei; assembly: GCF_014905685.2. Classification (NCBI taxonomy): domain Eukaryota; kingdom Metazoa; phylum Chordata; class Actinopteri; order Cyprinodontiformes; family Rivulidae; genus Nematolebias; species Nematolebias whitei. Next base: position 6,688,193 of record NC_056507.1, read on the forward strand.
AATATCTCAGTACATAGGGTTAATAATGTCAAAACATGAACTATTCACTTTATTTATATAGTGCCAAGTCACAACAGAGGTTGTCTCAGGGCACTGTACAAAAACACTGACGTACAGTAAAACACCAATTAGTAAAAGTTATCTATCTACAGAAGATTGTGTTGAATTTTCACTTTATAACAGTCTCCCATCCTGAGCAAGTACAAAGGAGACCGTGGAAAGGAAAAACTCCCTTTTTAAAAGGAAGAAACCTCCAGCAGAACCAGGCTCAGGACGAGTGGCCATCTGCTTGGACTGGCTGGCGTTTGAGAGAACACGAAGTAGAAACAGACAAACGCAGAATGGCAGATCCAGGTGTATTTTCTATTGGAAGAAAGACAAAACAAAAAAAGTTAAGATAGAAATAATTACAAATACAAGCAGGTATCGTAGAAGAAGTAAAGGCAGCAGCAAAGTGAGGAAATGTGGTCAGTTTGTCCTCCAGCAGTCTAAGCCTATAGCAGCATAACTAAGGGACAGCTCAAGAAACCCAAGCTGACCCTAATTATAGGATTGATCAATAAGCTTAGTCTTAAAACTGGACAATGTGTCAGCCTCACTGACAGAAACTGGAAGTTGGTTCCACAAGAGAGGAGCCTGATAACCAAAAGCTCTCTTTCCCATTCTACTTTTGGAAACTCTAGGATCTACAAGTAAACCTGCAGCTGAGTGTGAAGTGCTCCGTTAGGAAAGTATGGAACAATAAGATCTGTAATATAAGATGGAGCTAGGTTGTTGAGAGCTTTGTAGGTTAGAAGTAAGATTTTGAATTAAATTCTGAATTTGACAGGGAGCCAATGGAGAGAAGCTAAAACTGGAGAGATATGATCTCTCTTACCAACTCTCATTAAAACTCTGGCAACAGCATTTTGGATTAACTGAGACACCCAGATAATAAGCAGTTGCAATAGTTCAGCCTATAAGTGTTAAATGCATGGACTACCATAGTTTTTCTGCATCGTTTTTGGACAAGACGTTTCTAATCTTAATGATATTACGGAGGCGGAGGAAAGCAGTCCTGGTAACATTTTTAATGTGGGGGTTAAAAGACATATCCTGATCAAAAATTACACCAAGGTTTTAAACATTAGAACTGGAGGCCATATTAATGCCATTGAGAGGAAGTGAAAGGCTGCAACGTTTATTCCCAAGATGCTCAGGTCTAAAAACCACAACCACTGAATTTAAAAGCAGAAAATTAAGGGTCATCCAGGTTTTATATCTTTAAGACATGCTTGTAATTTAAGTAACTGATTGGATTCTCTGGGTTTTATAAATAAATGTAACTGTGTATCATCAGCATAACAATAAAAATTTATCCCATGCTGTTTAATAACTTTACCTAGTGGAAGCATATACAAGGTAAAGAGTATTGGTCCAAGCACTAAACCCTGAGGAACTCCATGACAAACTTTGGTGTCTGAAGAAATTCATTATTTACATTTACAAACAAATCTGTCAGATAGATATGATTTAAACAACTTTAGAGCCGTTCCTTTAATCACAATATCATATTCAAGTCTCTGTAGTAGAATATTGTGACCAGCTGTATCAAATGCAGCACTGAGGTCTAACAGGACGACACCTGTCCATTGTCAGAGGCCATGAGAATATCATTAGTGACATTCACCAGTGCAGTTTCAGTGCTGTGGTGATCTCTAAACCCTGACTGAAACTCTTCAGATTATATCTGTTCAAATGTTCACACAACTGATTTTTATCTATTTTCCTCAAGAATATTTGAGACAAATGTTAGATTATATATAGGTCTATCATTGGCTAGGATTTCTGAATCAAGATAAAGTTTTTTAAGTAAAGGTTTAATTATAGTAACCTTAAAAGTGCTGTGGTACATACCTTAACCATTCATTAGAGACAAATTAAGCAAATCTAAAAGGTGGATATTAATTAGAGGAAATATGTCTTTTAAAATTCTGTTGGGATGGGATCTAGCAGACATGTGGATGGTTTGGATGAAGCGATTTCTTTTGACAATTCAGAGCTCAACAGGACGAAAACAGTCCAAACATAAATCAGGTTCTGGTGACATTTCTAAAGCTGCAGAGAGGTACAGAGAGAAAATTCAACAGGGCAGGACTGAGAAGCCTTTCTCAGTATATTTTACAGGATAATAAATCTTGTGCTGCCTTGCAGGAAAACCTACTGCCACAGACGACTTAATTTCTTGTCTTCTAAATTCTACATCCATGAAATGCTGAATGAAATGGCGGAGCTGAGAGAGCTGAAAAGCGTTCCACACAGAGACTTCTACAATGTTAGAAAGGTTAGTTGATGTTTTTTTCAGTTAGTCCTTCAGTATGTGAACTTAGGTTTTAGTGACATTCCGCCTAAAATAACAACAGATCATGGATGTAGTATATTTGCCCAATAACATCATTTTCTTTGTGTCAAATGCAGGTAGACACACACATACATGCTGCAGCTTGCATGAACCAGAAGCATCTGCTGAAATTTATCCAAACAACATACCATACAGAGGCAGATCGAGTGGTTTTGGAGAAAGGAGGCCAGAAGATCACACTCAAAGAAGTCTTCAACAACCTCAAAATGGACCCATATGACCTGACTGTAGATTCACTGGATGTGCACGCTGTAAGAGAACATTTACAGTTCAAACTATAGCATCGTCACCAAAGCGTTGGGGAATACATTCACCTAGTATAATCTAACACAAACTGCTTTTAATGCAAAATGACAACGACAAAATGAACGTTATGTTAACTTTTTTTATGATTTGAAAATATTTTTATCCAGTTTTTGTTTGTTACAAATGTATGTACCGTATATGGTATTTTTGCTGTTAATCCTGCAACCTTACAGTTTTTTATAGAAAAAGAACCGATGCAGTCATTATCAGTATGTTAAATTGACCCTCTCCCTCTCCCGTCACTCACAGGGAAGACAGACCTTTCACAGGTTTGACAAGTTCAACTCCAAGTATAATCCTGTGGGAGCCAGTGAACTACGAGAGATTTATTTGAAAACGGACAACTATATTAACGGAGAGTACTTTGCACGTCTCATCAAGGTGAAGTACAAATGAAAAACAGTTTAAATATTTGCATAAAAGGTTAAACAGCTGTGTGATGAATTAATATATTGTGGTCTTATTAGAGTTCCTAACGATTGCAATTTTACAAACCTACCCTGGTTTCAATAAAGATACAGTAGTCTCTCGTTTATTGCCAGGGATCCGTACCCTGAAGACCCGCGATAAGTGAAAAAACGCAAAGTAGGAATAGTAGTACAAGTAGTAGTTTATTTTAGTATATATATATATATATATATATATATATATATATATATATATACACACACACACGTTAAGATGTTTTAAACCCTTCCTACACTCTTGCAATATTCTAAATAATGTTTCTAAACGCTCTAAAAGAGCACAGCATTTCATGGTTTCAGCTTCCTGCTTCCTCTGCTTTGCCACCTGCAAGTGCTCTTGGCCACGCCCACTTCTCTGCTCTGCACGCAGAACAGCTGATCAGCTGCAGCAGGAAGTTTATCCTGCAGCATGGGCTGCTCAAAGGTGCAGCAGGTGCCAAATATTTTAAAATAATTTATTTTAAATAAAAATTCCATGCCAATCATGGAGCTCATCCATCAGTCAGCCAGTTGTGTGTCATGTCTAATCGTATTTTGAAAAACCGCGATAAACGAACCGCGAAGTAGCGAGGGACTGCTGTATTTTAATTTTAGAGGTGTAAACTACAACAAGGGTTCAACTCTGCGTGTCACATCGAAAACAAAAGACCCGACATCCGTCTCATTAAAGGTTATTAAGGGACGCAAGCACAGGTCTTGAACAATACAGATTAAATTTGTGTTTTTGTGAGGAACAAAATCTTTGATGGGATATAGAAATGGCATTTTTTGTCCACTGCATTACCAGCTCACTTGTTTTCTCAAGAAAAGTCAAGAACTTTGTGTCGTTGCACATTTCAGGAAGTTGCTGCGGAGCTGGAGGAAAGCGTGTATCAGCACGCTGAGCCACGTTTGTCTATTTACGGCAGATCTGCCAGCGAGTGGGAGAGCCTGGCAACATGGTTCATCCAGCACAAAGTCCACTCACCCAACATGAGATGGATGATCCAAGTTCCGAGGATCTAGTAAGCTTTCAGTACAAGGAAATGGCCGTTAACAAGACAAATTAGGGCCTGTTCACACAGGAACACTGCTATACGACAACGGGGGAGTCACTAGCTTATTTACACGTACCACAATTACCTAAAACTACAGGGTTTGATGAATATTGGAGCTCTATTTTGAGAACAAAATGCTTTACGCAATATGGCTAAAAACTAATTGTGTGTATTGTGTAAGGGTTCACTTAATTTATTTGTCTTGCAGTGACATCTTCAGGTCAAAGAAACTGGTTCCAAACTTCGCTAAGATGCTGGAGAACATTTTCCTCCCACTTTTTGAAGCTACAGTCAACCCTCAAAAGCACAAAAAAATCCACGTTTTTCTAAAATATGTACGTATATTTATGAACATGTTTTTATCTAAAACTTTCTGTACTGCTGAGCTGAGGAGACGAACTGTAAAGAGCGTTATGTCGAACCGATACGAGCTGTGTACTAAACGGTACGTGGTATTGTCTGTGGCCCTGCAGGTGACGGGATTCGACAGTGTGGATGATGAGTCTAAACACAGCGACCACATGTTCTCTTACAAAAGCCCGAAACCCGAGGAATGGACCACAAACGAAAATCCTCCCTACACCTATTACCTCTTCTACATGTATGCCAACATCATGGTGCTGAACAATCTGCGCAAGTAAGTTCTTGAAGGTCGTTCAACAAAACGTCTGTTAAACTCAAGAATGCTGAACGTCGTCTTAAGATGAACGGCGTCGTATGATTAACACGTTTAATAAATATGCACAAACCGTTAATAGCTCACGATTTCCGAGAAATGCCAAGAGATAAAACTTTAGTCAACCGAGGCACAAAAACAACTTTTGCTAACCGTATGAAAATGACAAAAACAAAACGATAATAATTCAACTGTCTTTCACCAGTGAGATGCTAAAGCACTGAAACTAAACTTTTCTTCCTGCAGGGACCGAGGACTGAACACCTTCCAGTTCCGTCCCCACTGCGGTGAGGCGGGCTCCATCACCCACCTGGTCTCTGCCTTCCTGATAGCTGACAATATCTCCCACGGACTCAACCTGAAGAAGGTGCGGCCCTAAAGTCACACTAAAGTTTGATCAAGGTCTTTAATGAGATAAAAGTCAAACTATCGCATCCATCGTCTCAACGTCTTGACCACCGTCAGACAATAAACTGAGAGGTTTTTTTTTTCTTACAATCTAATGACCACGCTGCTTTTGACATTACACAGATCTTCTTTAATGTCTGTTGCCAGCATCACATAATCCAAGAATGTGCAGACAGTTAAATCATGCACGTTGTAGCACCACAGATGGTACGATACAAACTCTTTTTGCAAATATATGTGCAGCTGTGGCTCAAAATAAAGTGTTTCTTCACCTGTAAAGGGTTGCTGGTTCAATCCCTGCCTTTACTAAGTATACCTTGGAAGCTGCTTTCCATCCTCCAGTAAGATGCTCGGATCATTTTGTTTTAAACTAATTGTGAATTTTCATCGATAATCCCTCAAAACAAAACATTAAAAGTGATGTTACTGTGGTGTGTCTGCGTTACGTCCCCCTGTCCAGAGTCCAGTGCTGCAGTACCTGTTCTACCTGGCCCAGATCCCGATCGCCATGTCCCCACTGAGCAACAACAGCCTGTTCCTGCAGTACTCAAAGAACCCAATGCAAGAGTTTCTTCACAAAGGCCTGTGTGTGTCATTGTCCACTGATGACCCCATGCAGTTCCACTACACGAAGGTCAGGACACTAAAAGAAAATAGCTCAATTAAAGCACATGTTAGAAATAGTTTTTGTGGTTCTAGTCTGGAAACATCCGGGTACTTTTTAAAGTAATAATTTCTCTTCATGCTATTGAAAAATCTTTAGGAAGCTTTAATGGAGGAGTACGCCATCGCAGCTCAGCTGTGGAAGCTGAGCACGTGTGATTTGTGTGAGATTGCCAGGAACAGCGTTCTGCAGAGCGGTCTCTCCCATGAGGTAAACCTAAACAGAACTTTGCTTAAGAAACGGTCACACAGTGAAGTAAAGTGGTGCATCGCATTGGTTTTACATTAACTCATAATATAATACTGCACCATACTTTTAAGAATGTTGTCGAGGTTTATTCAAATCACAACACCAAAATAAATGAAGATGTTCACATTCCATTTCTAGAAACATTTACAGTAGTCCCTGGATTATCACGGGGTTTACGTTCCACACATCCCCGCAACAAGTGAAAAACTGCAAAGTAGGAACGCTGTATATATTTTAGTATTTAAATATATTTTAAGGCTTTATAAACCCTTCCCACACACTTGCAATGTTCTAAACTCTTAAACCTGCTTAATTTTAACAACCTACAGTACAGCAAATTTTTATATGGGTACTCACCAGCTCTGCAGACCTACCCTGCAGCACCGCCCTGTGCAGGTTGATGTGCACGTGGATGTGCACGTGGATTATTGAGCTTCAGGATTATTTACGGCTTTCCTGCCAGTTCTGTGAGCTTCATAGATAGATCGTTACTTCTGACTGCGTTGCTAAACTTTCCCTCTATTTCGACAGAAAGCAGCAGCTGGAAGCACTGTTGGCTTCTGGGTAGTGTAGTTCTTTTGACCTGTGTTACAGTATAGGCTTATTGAAAGAAAACTACAAAATGGTGGCGCCTAGCCAAAGTATTTTTTTGGTAACTTTTTGTCCCGTACCGTCCCAATCACGTGAGTAATATTAAAGTTGACAATCGTGTACAATCTTGCGTTGGAAAAACCGCAAAAGAGCGTGTTCATTACATGGAACTCCATTAATAGACATTGCCATCTAGTGTCAAAAATCAGAACTGCACTGAAGACCGCTGTAAGTAATAACATTTTAAAAATAAATGCAGTCGCTGTTAGTATCTTTGTACTGTTTGTCTGAAACTATTAAGGTTATTAAACTTGTCACTGGGAAATAAATATTTAGAAACCTGCTGCATGCAGTGTAAAATATTCTGGCTACATCATTGTTAAACCTTAATCTCCGCAGGAAAAGAAACGCTTCATTGGTTCCAACTACCTACAGGATGGACCGCAGGGCAATGACATCCGTAAGACAAACGTGGCTCAGATCCGCATGGCCTTCCGCCACGAGACTCTGTGCAACGAGCTCAGTTTTCTGGTGGATGCGGTGAAAACGGAGGATGCTCCACCTCCAGCCGAGTGATTAACTTCACAGTCACACATCTGGATACGTCTTCAGAGGTTAGAGGGCAAAGACTAGACGGCGTATGTGTTTTTATAACGGCTTTGGAAATGTTCTCCCCCGAGACTTTTAGGGAGGAAAATTGAAGCATCAGTTGTGCTGATGGATAATGATGCTAATATTTTGGGCCGACCTAATGTAGTGTAATATGGATCGACTTGTTTGGGTTTGGATACTCTAAAAATGTATTTGTCACAGTTTTACTGATATAGACGTGTTCACATGTAGAGTGTTTTGAATGAAAAGGTTTGTCTATATTGGATATTACAGTTTATTTCCCACAAAATTTAAGAGAAACGTTTTTTTTTTCCCCCCGAGTAGCCTTTTTGTAAGATTGTGATTACACGGATAATTCAGACCTTTTGAACTGGCACGAACAATTAACATGTCACCTGCAGTAGGCAGCTCTTTGAACGTGGAGCAGTTGAGTTGAATACCAATTAAGCTAACGGTTCAAATCAAAACCAAAGTGGTTTGTTGCCATCTTAAAACAACTTCAATCAAACTTGTCTTGGCGGTTAATGCAAATGGTTTCTTTTTAACACTGCCATCAGTTTAGCATCACAGTTAGGGTGATTACAAGTGCAAATGGCTGTAGCAGCAGCTAGCTGTAGCACTTCCAGCAGGAATGGTAAATTATTTCTGTTGGAATAACGACATAATGTGAACCTGACAGCAGTGTGAATAGTGTTTGCATGAACCTCAGTGACAATTTGGACACATTTTAAGGCAACAATTCATTTTGGAAATGGGTCTGCTCGGATTAGCCTTTATTAGCTTGTTTATACAAACGGACTATGCTTCCAAAAATAAATTTAGCCTTCTTAAAGCAAATTAAATCAACAAAATGTCATGGCAGTAGCTATATTAATTGTTCGTAACTCCTCGTCAAAATCTCTGAACCATCACGTGAAGGTGGATGAGAGGCAAGTCTCATATTTACACGTGAAACTGTGATCGTCACAAAATATTAGACTTGCAATAATTTTGAGCTTTGTTGGATATGAAACAGTTTTTTGTCACTTCTCATCATTTTTCACATTTGAATAAAAGTTGCACAACAGCTAATAATGTGTCTTCTATGTTTTAAAACCGTTTGTCGGGTTTAATTTAAATGTGGCTATGAAGTGCTAACTGTTAAACGGAAGATTGTTGTATTTTTTTTTTTTTTTGAAAAGGGGAGTTAACTGTGAGCACAAAAATAAATGTTTAAACTTTAAAGTCCATCAGTGTTCTGTCTGCTTCTCTGGGTCACGGGAAACCGGTGCCCGTCTCCAGCAGTCACTGTGAGAGAGGCAGAGTGCACCCTGACGGGTCCACGTCCATCACCGAGACACACGAGACAACTAGTCGTGCTCTCGGGGACAATCTGGAGTTAGACACTCACCTAACCTGCATATTGTTGAGTCTGTGGGAGGAAACCAGTACATAGAACTCAGAGAAAGATAAAAATCCATCAGCTACAAGTTTCTTATGTGGCGTGTGTAGAAACAAGAAGCTTGACAAGTTTATCTGTTTTAACCCTCATCGTATTGTCCTTTAACTGTATTCATGTTCCTTAAGGGAAAACTTTATTTAACTGCTTCAAATACAATTTATTTATATTTTATTCCACAAAAAACTACTAATTTTTACAGAAATGTGTTGCTGTCGAGGAAAAAAAATTAAATTTTGACTTTCGTACATTTTTTTTTAGAGCTATACCAGTCCAAAATAAAAATATAATTTTTTAAAATATATATTTTAACTTTTTAAGAGCCTTAAAAATACCACATTTAAGTTTTTATTTTATATTTGATGGCAGTGTTTATATATATATATATATATATTTAAAAAAAAAAAAAGCATTTTTCCCCCATTATTTCACCTAAAATGATTTTTGATTATATATAATTATAATTGTGGACTTTGCATTATTTTATTTTTTAACAATATTTCCGCACACATGTCTGACTCACCATAGCAGGAAATACACGTGTTATTGTTGATTACACTTTACTTGGAGAATAGTTCATAATTATATGTTGACGTCGTTACACGGCTGATTTTCTTGCTGTAACTAAATCTCTAACTTGATCGATCCCTTCTTCCAGTTTCATGTGGCCAGAGAGATGTTTTCGACCTGGACAGCTTGTTGAGACATCAGGTCTGTGTAATGAAGGATTCCAGCTCTTTGTGCAGGTTCCAGGGTGGCGTCAACAAGCAGCAGCTGTTCATCGTCCCACTAACGAGCTCCAGGACTACAAGAGTTGCAGAAGAGCTCCTTCCCTGCTGGAGCATTACTTACCTACTGGTATTTGTGCTATCGGCCTCCTAGTGCTAATCTAGTACTAGTACTAGTAGTTTTAAGTACTGTAATACCTCGTGTTTTTCCATCACCTGTTTCCTGAGCCTCCAGTCCTGGATCTCTTGTCGCCATCTTGGACTCCTGTACCCACCTATGGGTTCCTGTATTTGTGGATCTCCTTCAGCTGCTCCACCTGCGCTCTCCAGTCCTGGACCTGACCTACCTGGATTCCTGTGCCAGTCCCACCTTCCTGTAAGACGGGGGGTGTCCAAAGTGCGGCCCGGGGACCATTTGTGGCCCTTGGAGTGATTTTGTGCGGCCCACGTTTGCAGTTTAACAACGGTGTATACTTTTGGCCCGTTGGCTTCAGAGATTGATGCAGATGTTGATGCAGATGTAGACCTCTTGTAAATTTAATGGTGATAACTTTTTATACAATTTTTAGGTTTAACAGCAAAAAAAAAAAAAAAAATCTCAAAACGAGCCATATCAAAATGTAATACAATCTTTTGGTAATAAATCATTACATACATTAAATTATAATAAATAAAGGTTAATGTTTATGAAGTTTGTAAAAGTTTTGGATTACAACAACTTAGAACACCATCTCAACTAGAACTACTCTGTTTTGTCCATTCTCCAAAATATTAACGTTTTTACGTTGTGTTAAAATAAATCACTAAAAATAAGTACACTTTTTATTTTTCACAGAAACATGACACCTGATACTTTAATCAGCAAATGTTACTTGTTATCAATTATGATTTATTTTCTCCTTGAATGAGTTTTGTGCTGTTGAAACTGTCTTCACTGTTCTTAATCATTCAACAGCTGAAGAGCAAGTTGTACAGTTTTTATTCATTTAACACGGACCAGCACAGTTCAGTTTTGCCCAGCTCCTCCAGTAAAGCTGCTTTTGATGCTCCTGGTTTACAATAAACATTTTAAATTAAAAACATCTATACACACGAGCAGTGAAATTTTTTATGTCAAAAAGCCAAGAGTTCATAATTCTGATATAACAGACACACGACAGCTTACATTTTTATTGCATACATTTTCAGATGATGCAGGATAAAAATAAAAAAAACAGCCTTTAAATTGTGAATATATTAAATAGTCTTAACACCGTATAAAGGAAGCAGTTGTGTAAATCTTTCCACCCAACATTACGTAGTAATAAAAGTGTAAATCTATTAAGGACGAAGCTTTCTTTTATTATTCCCACTTCAATTTAGCCTCTAATTAAATGTCTCCAGTAAAGAAGGGACTTCAGTCAGCAGAATAATGCGAGCGCATTCATCGGATAATACAGTACACGTGTTCAGTACATGTGAAAAACTACATGCAGCTGCGAGATCAGGTGCTTCACACATTTCTGTTCATGGTTTTCACCAACACTTGTGAACAAGTCATGCATCAGATCCCAGTTCCTGAGCAACGGTCCGTTTCACTGCTTCAGAACGAGGAAGTTCTGTGAAGGATTACAGTTGGTGCCGTGCACGTTTCAACACGGGCAACCAAAACGTGCAGGTTATCGCAGAACGTTGTTTATTAGCAGGATCTACTGGGACTACCGTTAAAGATCACTGTGTAAAATCCAAAAAGTTAACTTTAGATCATTAAACAACAAATAAACTGCTGATAAATGTCACTAATGTACAATAATATGTTTTCAAATAAAACGCTCGACTCAAGGGAAATGGAAATATATGACTAAATATTAAAGTTGAGCTCATCTCATATTCACAACGTCTGAAATACTTGAGTTTGACAAGTTTCTCCTAAATCATCACCAACAAGGTAAAAACAGGAACCTGAACCTAAACGATAAGAAAAATCCAAAGTTTGGTTTAATAACCGTGTACCACCAAAAGTCAGGTTAAAGTGCTGCCTCATATTTATTACACAAACAGTCGAGATAAAAATATCTGCTCTGCAAGTGCAAACTACAGTATTTTCACAGCAATCGGATTGAACGTCTGTAAAAAGAATAAAGTAAAAATAAGCTAGTGGTGTAAAGGAGAACGCTGGATAAATAACGATGATTACAGACACCACAGCAAAGCCAAGTCGTTAAAACGAAGCGGGACCAATTCGTCCCGAACCCTCGAAAAGGAAAATCTGTCACCGAGTTCCTGCGCTGCGTTAAACACCGCTCCACATAAAGCACTTCTGTGGCACGTCACGTGGAGTCTATAAATATGCAGAGGCATTGTGCAAAAAACTACCGAACAGCTTTAAACGAGGAAACTTTTAACAGCTTGAAACATTTGCCCAAAACGGGAATCTGGTGCGTAAACTTGGATAAATGTGCGTATTCGCTTCTTACGTTTCCTCTTTAACCCTTGTGTACTGTTTGAGTCAGCGGAATGAAAAGGTCACAGAACGGTTCCGTATCGGTGGCGGAGCGACCGCAGACCCCGCCCCTTTCGTTTTGATCTGGGTCGTTTTGACCCGAAGGAGAAGACAGAAGCACCAGATCGTCCGGGGTCTTTCGAACCGAACGGACACCGAGTCGGCCAGATCAGGTCATTTCAACCTGCAATAATGAATTACAACCCAGGGTTCTGACCTTAACCATGAGGGTTAAGGTCAGAACTTCCATTGGGATAAAGAATCATCTGTTGTTCCTCAAAACGCTGCAATGAAACCAGCATGTCTGGCATCTAGTCCCAGTACAGTGTGTGTGTGTGTGGGGGGGGGGGATTTAGATTAAAACAAAACGGCGACTGAATAGTTCTTATAAGGAGGCGTCGGTGAGCTACAGTAAAAAAGTATTTCTCGTCATTAAAAGTTTGAGGTTGGCCGACTCAGACATAAAAATCTGGAACTCCCAAAGAAAACAAGCATTTTCCAAAATGCCAAATAATTTGTGATATTTATTAATTAAATATAACCTCTCTCTCATCCTGTTCTCATCAGTGAAAAGCAAAGTGAGTTTGGAATAGGGTTTGTTTGATAAAGTGCTAAAATAACCCAGGTCTCCTCATATATCTAATATATCTATATGTTAATGTCTGTTTATTTATGTTGTCTAGTGTAAATTAAACGTACAGTCTTATTAAAGCAAACACATTGAACACCTAAAAGACGCCACGTTTATAACACTTGAGCTGCAAACAGGATCCTGTGACTTTTAGGAGCTAAAAGCCCACGAAGTCTTAACTCCAGGGCGTCACTAAAACTTACAATGAAGATCAAAAGTGAAGTTTCCTCGGTGAAATAAACGTTTTGTGTGTCAGCAGGTTAAGTGTGGGTCATCTCCCTTACGATGCTCGTGCTCGGTGTGTCAAGGCCTGTGCGGGCAGCCCGCCTCGTCAGCCAGGTTGAGGATGTAACTGGCCATGTCGTTCTCTGTGGGGAAGTCGGACATCACCCACGATTCGTTGGCAGCCGTCACTTGCAGGCGGCAGATTGGACAGTTTCGGCTCTGTCCGCTCCTGAACAAACGGGGAGAGCGTTTGGAATAATTACGTTAGTATGAATGAAATGACTAAAATGTGTAGGTTCCAGCTTATTGTAGCACTTCACCATTTATCGATGCATTTCTGACAGAAGCTGTGCGCACAGGGCAGGATGAGGTCGGCCTTTCCATCCATACAGATGCAGCACTCCTCCTCGTCAGTCAGCTGCTTCACTCTGCAACAGAACACACACACCCGGGAAAACGGTTTCACTTATTTCAAAGCAAAACATCGAATTATTATTAACGTTTCAAACTTAACACTGATACTAAAATAAATACTCAGTGTGTGGTATGAATTTCAATAACGCAAAAAAAAGAGTAGTAGTGAACGACAAAACAATCAAAATGAATCAATGAGGTCATTGAAGTAGTGTAAAACTAAAATCATTTTATGCTGAGATCTCTATTAGTGCTCAGAGTATGTTGTAAGAGTGACTTTCAGCTACTACCACTCCCAACTTTAGCTCAATATTGGTAATTTAGACAAAGTTAAAGCCATTTTTGTGTGGACTAATGTTGATTAGCTGAAGTAGCCATCTTAAATTAGACAGACACAAAGGTTTGTTAGTTGTAAATGTACATCCAAAGTACTTTCATTAAAAGCTGTCCAGTGGTTCATGAAATATTTTGCTAACAAACAGCGTTGACTCTAAAAGTTAATGTCAAAAGTTTTAAACAACGATATCATGTGATGTGCTGTGTTTGGACAATGTGAATTGTTCTCAGCTAATTTGAGCTAAAATTAGCCCCCAGTGTTGACAACGGCTCTTGGCTTGAACAATGCAGTGTCCACTGGCATCAGAAGCAATTGTAATGTGTGTGTGTGTGTGTGTGTAAGTGTGTGCGTGTGTGTGTGGGGGGGGGTCCTCACCCAGAAAATTTTGAACAAGGTAGCTGCTACTTCCTACATTCTGGTGTATTTCCTACATTCTGTGTATTTTAACACAAATTTTAAACATCTAGTTTTACCTACACAAGTAAACACTTGATTCAATAACCATTTTAGAGTTAATGGCACAACAAGAAGTAACCTGACCAACAGCTCTCCTTGTGTGACTAGAGCACGCGCTGCTTCTCTCACGTATCCTAACAGCCCCCACCCCCACGCACACACACACACACACAGCTCCTACAGGTAAGGGGCGTTTGCGTTTCATTTCATGGCATCGAGGATCCGACTCATGCAAAAATAAAAATCAGATTTTACTGGCCTGTTTAAGTGTTATCCTATTTATTCCAAATTTATTCTATATTTTGGTGAATCTAAGGTTTGAGAACTGAACTTCTTTACAAAATCCCAATGATGGTTTCTTTATTTTTCAGGGGTGCTGAGTTAAAATTCATGGGTGCTTCAGCACCCCCAAAAAAGGCTAAAATCACCACTGTCAATTAGGATCGCTTTTTTTTTTTTTTTTTTTTAATTAATTAAATCATCTGTGTCCTGACCTCCCCATCCACATGCTGGCCTGGCAGGAGTCTGTGGAGGGCAGCTGGGCTGCCGGGTCCTTGATGGTACCTTCTGCTGTCAGCACCTCAGCAGCCTGACTGGTTATGTCACGGTATAACTGGATGAACTGGTACAGGTTCATGATTCGCGTCGCTTCCACCGTACCACTTTCTTTGTTGATCTACGAGGAGAGAAAAGCAAGAACATTTCTCAGTTTCAGTCCCGCCTACGTGGATTTTCCCAACCATCAGCTGTGTTTGCTTCAAGTGAATTGTCTGAGTGTAGGAAACTTCTTCTTTCCTTAATGATGAAAGTAAATGAGGTCAAATCCTGTGATGACTACAGTCTGACAAAATGTTCCAAATCACATAAAAAGCTTCTCTTGTTTGAAAGAACCTCTCTTTGACAGAGGAAGAAAAGAACATTCATTTGTCTTAAATCATTTATAAAAGTGATCATATAAAACAGACTGTAAACAAAAACTCAAAATAACTCTTTCTGCCACACACTAACATGTAGTTTGACTTTCATCTGTCCCCGTCTCACATAAATGAGGCGTGTTGGCGTCACCTCCTCTTGGCAGTGTGTCTCACCTTGGTGCAGACGATCCTGACAGCTACCTTCCACAAGGCCGAGGCGTCGGAGCCGGGCTGCACTTCGAACAGCAGGTGTTTCTGCTGTCCAGCAGCTAACTTGGCCGTTCTGAGAGGACAGACATCGATGTTCAAGTCTGCAGTGTTTTTACTGCAGTTTCCAGCAGCAGTGAGCGCTGCAGGCGTACAAGCGCTTGTGCACAAACAATTCAAAAGGACGTTGAATCAATAAATTTGGTGAAATATAGTAAATTAAAACACTCATAATAAAACGGTCTTTATATTATCATGACGCATCCGCTAATCTGTCATCAACTACACTTTGTTCAGTTTGTGTTTCCGTGTTTTGGTCAGAATGCAACAAAAAAACAAAATGTTTATACTGGTTCATTTAATAGAAGTGTGAAAATCCACAATTCTCTCTTTATTTATTTTTTTTTAATCTGAGAAATAATATGCTGAAATTAATTTAGCAGAAATAACATCTATTGCCTGTGGAATAAATGATTGACCAGTGTGAAAGCTCACTCTCGACAGTTCACCCTTTTAAACTGGTCCCCTACATTTAATTATAGGTTTTATTCGATAAAAGTGAAACAACCTTAAACGTTGAACAGGCTGCGACTTACACGTCGTTAAGCTCAGCCACTCTGGCCAGAAACTCCTCGTAGGTGACATAACCACTGTCACGCACCAGCCCAGCATGTTTCACCAGCTTCTCAGGCAGATGGCTCATGACCGCCTGACCTGAGATCTGCTGGCCCATCCTGAAAGCAGCAGCACTTACAGAGAACAGAACCTCATTCACTTCTGAGGATCCTGTTGAAAAACACAAAACATCTACTAGTTAGTCAGGACTGTCTGTTACCAGCTAACGTACCCAGTGTTGTTTTAACTGCAGAAAACTGAGCTGTCGTAGAATTTATATTTTCTGTTTTAAAATAGAGTATGGAACAATTAACACAAGTTCTCCTGATGCATGCTCAATAATCCAGGTAGGAAAATCTAATTAAGTCTGGTCCTCTGGACATTCAAAAAACAAAACAAAGCAAAACAACAACAAAAATCTAGAAACGTTTCGTCTTTCGAGGAAAGACTTCCTCAGTCTGAGGCGCTGTATTCAGCTCAGTCTTATAAATAGCACCTTCTCAGAGTGGATCAACCCGTGTGCTGCCCTACATTTGCCAAGTTCTGTGATGAGTTTATATTAATGTGATAACAGATTCAAACATCAAGCAAACAGTAAGATGAGTAAACACTACTGATCAATTACAAAATTACACTGCCTGACCAAAAAAAAAAAAAAAAAAAGTCACCACCTGGATTTAACTAAGCAAATATGTACGAGCCTCCTATTGGATAATTACTGTGTGGTCGGTTATCTTTCAGCTGCAACAAGTTATTTAACTCCAACTGGTGCAATGAGTTGCTTCTCATTTCTTAAAGAATCACACATGGCGTGGTCGTGGTAAAGATGTCAGTCTGTTTGAGAAGGGTTAAGTCATTGGCATCAAGCAGAGAAAACATCTAAGGAGATTGTAGAAACTACTAAAATTGGGTTAAGAACTGTCCAACACATTATTAAAAACTGGAAGGATAGTGGGGACCCATCGTCTTCGAGAAAGAAATGTGGTTGCAAATGGGCGCATCAGGGTAAGAAGAGAGGCGGGTGAAGTGATGCACCCATCTTGCCTACTGTCTAGTCATCAGTGCAAGATCTTGATGAAAAATTAATGCAACACTGGATGGAAATAGATCTTGTGAGTTGCAGAAGCTTATCGAAACAATGCCACAGAGAATGCATGATGTAATCAAAGCTAAAGGTGGTCGTCCAATGAAATATTAGTGTGACCTTTTTTTTATTTTTGACCATGCAGTGTAAAACTAAAGCCAAACCAATATATCGATAGGGCCAATATTTTAAGTCAATATAGGCGTTTGGGGACCTATATAATTATCTGTGATAATCGTCCCATCATGTGCCGATACACACACTGGGAAAAAGCGTAACTGTACAATGTATCCAGCAGAGGGTGCATGCACACTACTTTCAAGTCATGGCCGTTCACTTTAACATTCACTTTCAGCTCAGCTGAAGCAGGGAGCAATACTACTGTGTAGTGTATTTTGCTGAACAGAGCATGGTAAGTTTATTGTAACTGATCTGTAAAATAAAATAAAAAATCAGCAATAATTAATTCTCTTCAATCCTCCAACCCACTTGTCATTAGCTACGTGCCTCTCAAGTTAGTAAGCTAATGTTTAGATAACCTAGCATAGGCTATTGCCTTGAAAAACTTTATTCAGAAGAATAAATCTCAAGATAATATGTATATATATATATCAGTGTTAGTAACATTATTTTTTCATCCTCAATGAAATGCATTGTTTGAAGTCTTTACTTCTCTGCAAATCACAGAAATGCTGCTGCAATCAACACTAATTAGACCTTCACCATAAGTGACTGTGTAAACAATGAACAGGGAAGGGCACTTCTTTGTTTATTTATAATTTTCTAACACGACTGATCATTTTATGGTGAATATTGGAGGACAAGAATGTGAACGCATGTTAGGAAGACTGTTTTTATGACCAGTGCACCACTTGTAAACCTAGTGCAACCTTCATGGTTGCTGCGCTAAATTCAATTCAATTCAGTTTATTTATACAAAGCCAAGTCACAACACAAGTTATCTCAGGACACTGAACAAAAACATTCACAAACATTACAAATGCCAATTAATAAAGTTATCTATCTTATGAAGAAAGGAAGGAAGTCAGCAGATTGCATAAATAAACAAGGCCTGCTCCACTCGCCGGTTACTTACATTCTTGGGGATGGAGAAAGCTAAAAAACATTTCAGCTACTACCGGTATTGGTTATCAGTGGGTGCACTGCCTTCCCCTTCCAATACTGGTATCAGCAGCAATAAACAAAATTTCCATATCGTCGGCTCTACTTGAAACATTTAACAAGTTTGCTGCCTTGCAGCCATCAGCCTTGCTGAACTTTCATCACAATGTGGTTAATCCAGCCATGCTGTGCTTCCATACATGCACTATTCACATCACACAGAAAGATTAATATTGTTTTTATTCTTTGGCTAATTTAGTTTGGTTTTCATCACACAAGAATGTGATCATTTGAGTTTAACATTGAAGTAAAATATGGTCATTCAAATTGTCATTCTGCTTATTTCTATTGCACCAACTCAAAACAAAGGTCAGTGCATATAAACACACTAAATGTATCTCGAGGATTCAAGGATTCAAGGTTCTTTATTTGTCATTCGCACCCCATATGGTACATGTGGTGGAACGAAATTATGTACACAGGGTCCCAGTTACATCCAACAATAAAATGTAAAAGGAAAACAGTAATAAGCTCTAAGATATGAAACAAGAAAAACATCAATTAAATATACACTAAGCACTAGTAGCATAAAAACATCATGCCGAACAGCAGCACGAACATGAGTCTGTGTGAGCAGATGAACAAAACACATCAACATGAAACAGATCAGCAGCAACATTTAAACAGATCAGCAGCAACATGAAACAGATCAGCAGCAACATGATGTGATTTTTCACAGTGATTATCCTGGTTAGATATTCATGAGTCTAACAGCCTCAGGGTAGAAGCTGTAACTACAATAAAGAAAGATTTTAGTACTATGACATCATTTTATGAGTATAGTTGTAAACTTAAGAATATGATAACCCGGCATGCTGTATCTGAACTTTAAACTGTAAAGTTGAAATAGGTTTGATCCAGAAGAATGCAATAAAATACCATCTCAGCCGGGTCTGATTATATCATGTGTCAGATTTATTTTTTATTTCAAAACGCGCGCGCGCTAACACACACACACAAAGACTCATTCTATGGTTAAAAAAAATACACAAAAATTTGTGAATTTAATATCAAATATGTACTTGCCATAATTTGACTACGATAACGGTGATGCTAAATCAAAATTGTTCAGCTGTTACAGATTTTGAAATTTAATGTTTGGATTACAGTATATTCACCAACGCTTTCATAAAACATTTCCTGTCCAAGAATAATTTCCTCAATTTTTGCTAACCTTTATTTCTTTGGAAAAAAACAACACCTACAATATCTGAAGGACTGTATGCTGCCCATCCATCCATTCTCTTTTAACTGCTTCTTCCTTTTTGAGTCGCTGTTTATAGCAATTTTTTAACTAAAAAAATTAAAATGATTAAAAATAGATAAATAAAAAAACAGAAATTTCGATTAAAAGTGATACGATTGACCTGAATCTGTTGTACTAACAAAAAGAAAGAATACTTCCTTGTTGTTGGGCTTGGAACTCACTAAATTATCAACATGGCTAACTTTTCAGTGTGAATTTTTCCGACATGACTACTGAATAGCTGAGGTAATGCTGTCTGACCAGATATACGCCTTTAAAACATTTTAATACTTCATAAGAGAAAATCCCGGCAGGTCAGTAGCGCTGAGCCAACGAGAAGCTTTGCTCGGAACTTCATCATAAAACAGGTTGTTTTGTTGAAAATGCTAAACTTTCTCATTTGAAAAAAAAGGCATTGTGATTTGTTAAAACGTTGTTTAAAAATAACTCACCAGATTTTTAACCCTACAGGTTTAAGGGTTTAAACTCTGCTGATAGCTCTTCGTTAGTTGTTGTTGTTGTTAGCTGTACCAAAAAGCGGCGCAGAGTCATGACATCACGGCTCGTCGTTTATTATTGACGTCATACATTTGTTTTTGTTTTTTTTAACATGCTTTTTAATACAAAGCTGTATTTTTGCATACTGTTGTGGAATAATATTTGTTCCTTTTAGAATCTGACTCCTAATTCT
>NC_056507.1:6728253-6736947 GCF_014905685.2 Nematolebias whitei
GTTGCGGGGGTCACTGGTGTCCATGTCCAGCAGTCACTGTGTGAGAGGTGGGGGACACCCTGGACAGGTCTCCAGTCCATCTCAGGGACACATAGAGACAGACGCGACAAACAACCTTTCCCTCTGTCAGTCTTTCTGGTCATACAACCCTGAACTCACATGACCTCATCTGATCTCAGAAGTTAAACAGGGTCGGGTCTGGTTAGTACTTGGATGGGAGACCGCCTGGAAATACCAGGTGCCGTAAACTTAGGGGCCGAGATGGTGTAGAGGTAGGGTAGCCGACCTGGGACCAGAAAGTCGCAGGTTCAACTCCCCACCATGCCCACATGTCGTGGTGTCCTTGAGCAAGACACCTAATCTATAATTGCTCCCCAGGCGCCATACTGCTCCACCTGGGTTTGTCTCACGTGTGATGGGTTCAATGCAGAGAACTAATTTCATAATTTTATATAAACATATAAGGATTACAACACATAGCACCTACTGGTATATTTCATTAAAGTTTTGGTCATTAAAAACAAAAAAGCCTCTAACACACATTTTTGAAAGAGCTCTTTTTAGGGTCTTAAAGTTCAACTCCAAACAAAACCATTTTATTTTGGGTAGTTTATTTCACAAAGTAACATTTGGGGAATCCAATAACGCCAATGTAAGCACACGTTTTAACAAAGGGGTTATATGCGCCGAGTCAGAAATATGTCAGTTACACTAACCACTGCACCACCGTACCACCTACGGAGCACTGCTGCAAATATTAATAAATTGGGAAACACTCGTTTCCAAAATTCATTATGAAATCACACTTTTTCTGCTCGAAACCCATAAAATTATCGCACAAATTTAAAAAAGATTTTAAAAAATCATGTATTTTCTATGCACTTGATTCTATTGAAAGTCTCAAGTTGCTGGTTTCTGTTTGGTGTTTCGTCTTTTTGAAGTTTTAAAACCAACTGTTTGATTTGCACTGTTTTATTTAAATTCACCTTAAGTTCACTCTTAGCATGAATAAATAAATAGTAAGAAAAAAAAAAGTTTGGTAAAGAGGTGCCAAAGATAAATCCAGTTCTCCTATAGCCTGAGGACGGATGCTCTGAAGGACAGCGGAGGAGCGTTTGTTCTTCAGATAACACAGCAGAGGGTGGACTTCTGATTTATTTTATAGCTTTTATATAGATTTATTTTCTCACTACAGGAAATTCTGCTTGGGGGAGAAAACGTCTGAGTCCAAAAATTTAAAACTGGATCAAACTTTCAGCTTATCTTGTCCACATAAAAAAAAAAAAAAACCCAGCTCAACTTTTTGTTATTTTATTCTCAAGCTGTCCTTTAGTTGATAGCAGGGGTTCTCAAACGTTTTGGGTGCAGGGACACCTTACAAGGGAGAAAAAGTTTCAGGGACCCCCTCATAACCCTCATGTTTTTAAATAATTTTCTTCAGTTTGACTCTTTAATGCAATGGAAGTATCCGTGTAACATAAATCCTTAAAACCTGTCCTTTAATAGTGTTAATACAACTTTTATACTTTTAAACATGAGGTATTTTTCATTCAAAACACACTAACTAAAAACATTTTTCATTTCAACTTACAAAAATTACAATTTTGAGAAAATTAACAGCATCAAAAAAACCTCTTTAAAACTTTACACATAATGAACATAATAAATGTATCGTCACTTCTTCACATTTTCACAGAAAACTCTTTTCATGAAACTGAACAGAATCATAACAACAGTCAGAGCAAGTAACAGAGCTTCATTTGTAAACTGATCCAGGGTGGAACACAAATAGTGGGTGGGGCAGTGTGTGTGTGTGTGTGTGTGTGTGTGGGGGGGGGGGGGTCCTCCTTCAGAAAATTTTGAATAAAGTAAATGTGATTTCCTGCATGTTGGTGTATTTTAACGGGTTGTTAAACATCTGCCTGCTTGTAAAATAATAATAAATATTATTTTAATGTATTTATTATTATTTATATTTTTATTTATGTATTTCTATTTATTTATTGTTTTATAATTTTTATTTTAAGAAGAAAAAAATTGTTTTTTTTTTTTTTTTGGTAGACCCCACAGGGGTCTGGGGACCCCCCAGTTTGAGAACCACCCTTAGAAGTAAAAACGCAGAAATCGGCGCAGTAATGTGGAGGGCTGCGGTCTAGATTAAAGTCGGCAGAGACGAGCTTTTAGCTGCACGGGTGAAGATTTACAAAAAGGAATGCCAAAAAAGAAGCGCAATAATAAAAATTAAAGAGTAATAGTTCTCATGTAATAACACCCATCAACATGCTCCTTCAGAGAGGCGTTTTATTCTGATCTGCATCAGTGGCATAAGTCATCCCTACCAGTATGAGTGTAACTGGGACTAAGTGTGTGAGTGGGGATGTTGCTCTCAAGTGTAACTGTGTGAAGCAGAATCTGCCTTTTCAGCAAAACTTCCCTGAGTGGATTTCAGAACAAAGATGGATGGGATACTTGTTGCAGCAGAGGGACTCCAGGGATTAATCTTGTATGTGACAGCTGGCTTTTATCAATGACTCACTAAATGTAGAAAATTAGACATGGTTAATGACAAACGTGAGTAATGACTGTGATGCATTTACTTTAAAACAAAACACGTTATTTAAAACTTCAACAAGGCAGCAGTTACTCATTCTCCAACTGAAGATAAATAATAATATCACACAAGGAAGTGGGTATAAACTCACATTTCCACATTTGTGGTGTAATCACGTGCACTAATAGGCTTATATCATGTCATGTGGTATCTATCTATACATATATTGAAATTAAATTTAAAAATACTTTATTAACCCCAAAGGGAAATTAATTGTTGTTGTAGCTCATCCTGGTTTCACTAGAGTTGTTATAGATGCTGATGGCTGTGAGCAGGAAGGATTTCTTGTAGCAGTCTGTCCCACAGCGGATCAGAATAAATTGGTTGCCCATGCCGATCCCTCTACCCAGACCCAGCAGATCTCTCGGTCCACTTGGGCAGCAGAACCACCTGAATGCCGGGCAGAACTCCTCGGTCCTCCCACTGTCACGAACCACATTTCCCACCACCTCCAATATCTCGGTGGTCAGGCACTTGAGTATCGCCTCTAGGTAGATGGTAATGCATCCACGGCACCTCGTTTTCAATTCATTTGGGATTTGGGGCTAAATCCCAGCTCTGTCCCCTAACCTGATTGAACTGAAGTGTTGTTGTTTTTTTAGATTTCTCAGTTATATTTATAATATACATTCTTTATCACTTTTCTCTCATGGCCTTTTATGTGACAAAGACCGAAAAGATGCATGTAAACATCTGTGAGGCTCCTGGGAGAGGGGCATTATGGATAACTGCAGGTTACTGAGAAGCACACGCACATATTCCTCTCGTGCCTCGGCTCGTATGAGAGCGTGAGTCAGATGCTGGTGGGAGGCAGGCTCCGAACAGACTCAGACAATCAGAAACAACCTGAACAGAAGGATAAAAGAAGGATCCACACGTCCTCCTGAGTGCTCCAGACAGATCATCTCTTCTATGTCTGAATGCAAAGGGGCATGCTTTATAAAAAATAATTTACATAAAAACTAAATCCTGAAAAATGTGTGACAAATCAAAAAGTTTCTTTAACAAAAATGTTTTTAAAATCCAGATAGTTGGCATTAAAAAGTGTTTTTTTTTTCAATTAACCCATTTATTTTCTACAAAAGAATGAAACATTACTATCAGTAAGATTATTATTTATTATTTTATATAAGTACTCCGGTTTCCTCCCATAGTCTAAAAACATCCATGTTTAGGCTGCCTTCAGGTTCGGGCCTCCATTGGAAAAGAGATCTTTGATCTTAATTGGATTTGCCCAATTAAATAAAGGTTAATAAATAAATAATTAAAATGACTAACTTTAATCTCAGTGATCGTGATATATCTAACAAAGTTAAGTCAGTTAATTAATTATTTATGTATGATTATTATTTAATCCATCCAGAGGACCTGATTTAACTTTGTTAAATTTTTCTACCTGGATTATTGAGCATGCATCAGGATGTGATCGTGATATACTTATAGATTTTTCTAATCACCACAAGAGCAATCTGGCACTTATTATCATTAATGCTCAGCTCATCACTGGCTGTACAACAAACTCACTTTTGGAGCTGACCCTTTTCTAGATGGCTGCCACAACTAATCAACATTAGCCAACATAATACTGGATAAAATACAGTCAGTTTTACAAAGAGCATGGCACAACAAGGAGTAGCCTGACCAACAGGTCTCCTTGTGTGAATAGAGCACCCTCCACTTCTCTCACGTATCCTAACACCCTCGCCCCCAGCTGGTCAACAACTACCAGCACTAACGTAGAGCTATAGGTTAGTGAGGTGCAATACAGATGCGCTAGCTAAGCTGCTACAGAAGTAGCGCTCCGCTTCTCTCATGCATCCTACTCCGCACCCGTCAGCGACTACTAGCACTAACGTAGAGCTAAGCTAGCGCGCAACACAAAGATGTCTCCCCTTCCTTCCCTCACCCCGTCCACAAAAAAAAACCCAGAAGAGATGAGCGCCATGCCAAGTGACCAAGAGCAAGCACTGCATGCAGTGAGTTGTTGTAGGTAACCAGGAAAACCCGGAGCAGATTTTTTAGTGATTTGAGTATTTTTCTATTAATCAAATGGAATGGATTCATTCATGAAGAAATAAAAACAGTGCTGGGTGAACTAATATTTCATGATAACTGGGGAGTGGGGGGGGTCCAAACAAATATTTTTTTCAAACGTAAGGGGGACACGTCCTCTTCACCCATAATTGATGCAACACCTTTGACAGTTGTAGACACAAAACTGCATGAAAAGCACGCATTTTTATTCACTTGGGATCCCAATGTTTTCATACTTGTGACATGTTTGTGTATGGAATATCACAATAATTGTGACATTTCCACGACAATCCTGTGAATGATGTGCTTTTTTTTTTTTACATGGGATAAAAAAATGAGGCCCTGCACGTCACACAAGGAAACTGAAAATTCTTGTGATTGTTTTGAGATATTATGGAACTTCTTTTGTGATTGCCAAGCTTAATTTGTTAGCACGTGCCTCATCTCAGTGAGATACAGACTTTGTGGTTAAGGTGTTTCCCTCAATACTGGATCAGAGCAGGTCATCCGGTAAATTCTCCGGCTGATGTGCAGCTTGGTGTGAAAAATCCTCTTTTAGCTCGGTGAACTGTTTGGTACATCAGCATGTAAATGATGTGGAGCCACTTTCAATGTGTTGTTGTGAGTTTTAGGAAATGTAAATGTCATATCATAAACACACATTGTTTTAAATCTTGCAACAACTGGTTAGCATTACTGTAGATGCTATCAAATGGCACAGCCTAATCTGAAGTGTTAAAAAAGTTTTTTTTTACATGCACAGTGGCCCATACTTTATATCCACCTGCTTCCCTTTTACAGCTTTTTGTACTTTCACTTGCTTCATGCAGCAGGTATTTTCACTCCACCAATACAGCCTATAAAAAACAAAGGTTTGCTCTTTATGTGTCACCTTGAATAAATCAAGGCAGACTGACTCATTGCAGTTTTCTCACACTCGAAGTGTTCAAAGCCTGAACAATACTGGCCTCGGTCTCTGCAGTTAGGTTGCTTCTCTTCCGTTTCCCAGAAGCAGATCATAATAACACCGAGATGTTCCTCAGGGATCTGTGCCAAGGACTCTTAAAGGCTTTTTAAAACCCCTTTCAGTTGATGAACTTCAGAGACTGTAGAGCTCTGTAAATATAATGGTGCGTCTCTGGCTCCATATCCTGCTATTATTCTCCATCTCCCTCCTGCCTTGGCAGGCCCCGAGCAGAGAGCTAATGTGGGTCAGAGCACTGACTGCAGAGGGGAGCCTATCCCCATTACAGTCGATACCACCGGGACCACAAAAGCCTTTCATGTTCGTCTTTGACCTGAAAGGTAAATACACTCCAGATGCAATTTGCATGGATGTCAGGCAGAAAAAGATCAGCGTTACACCTCCTCGAGGCTAAAACAGGATTAAATCCTGAATAATGAGCGGCTCATTACAGCAACTGAAATGACTGATTCTGAAGGTCTGATTATTTATAAGTAGTAATAAGATTCACAAACTACTGTTCCACCTTTATCTTACACAACTGAGCAGGAACATTTTTATGACCAAACACAAACCCAAAAAGCAGGTTTTTAAGACGTTGAGTATTTGAAATGATCACAGCCACATATGTTTTCAGCCGTCGGTGTATTTGTTTGTATGTCTGTCAATTAGCAAAATATCTCATAAACCACTGCACAGATATTAATGAAACTCTCAGAATGTAATAACTGGATGTGCATCTACAAGTAATTAACCTTTGGGGTCAACTCTGTTCAAGATGGCCACCACAGCCTTATCAAACCTCAACAAACATAAAAGTGTCTTTGGTGTGAGCTAAAGTTTGATGCGGTCATAGCTGAGACCGACTCCCAACAGAAACCCTTAGCGCTCACAGATCACGCTTTTAAAACTTTACCATTAGCTATTGGCATCTACTGTGTCTGTCTGTTAGCAAAATATCTCATTAAACATTGAATACATACTCTCTGAGAATTGGTTAGGTGTTTATAACTGAATAACTTTTGGAGTCAGCCTAAATCAAGATGGCTGCCACAGCCAACGACTGTTAGCAAACAGAAAAATGGATATACAGAAGTCCCTCATTTATGGCGGGAGTTCCTTCCCCTGAAGACCCACGAGAAGTGAAAAACTGCGAAATATGAATATTAGTGCAAGTAGTAGTTTATTTTATAGGTGCTTTAAACCCTTCCCACACTATTGCAATATTCTAAACAATGTTTCTAAACTCTAAACGCCCTAAAAGAGCACAGCATGTCATGATCTCATCTCTCTGTCTGCTCTCAGCCACCTGCAAGCGCTCTTGGCCACGCCCACTTCTCTGCTCTCCACGGTGAACAGCTGATCAGCTGCAGCAGGAAGTTTACCCTGCAGTAGGTGCAGCAGGTGCTAAATAATTAAAAATAATTTATTTAAAATAAAAATTCCATGCCGATCGTGCGGCTCATCCATCAATCAGCCACTTGTGTGTCATGTCCAATCTTATTTTGAAAAACCGCAATAGAGCGTGTCCGCGAAAGACGAACTGCGAAGTAGCGAGGGACTACTGTAACTCATTCTTTACAGATAAATAGTGTGGCAGTAGCTGAGAGTCATTCTCCTCACATTCTCTAAGAACTAACACATCTAGCAAGATCTCAAAAGATCACATTAGACTGCATGTAATTTATACAGTTTGGGCCAAACAACTGTAAACTTGTCCCTTCTGGATGATCTTAGATTAAAACTTGGGCTTGAAAAGCCATGCATTCTTTCAAGGAATGCTAGGCCTTTAATTAAATAAACATTCTTCATCTAATTGGCATTGAATTCTTTCAAGAAATATAATAAAATAAAAATGGATTCTGCACAATGAGATTTATCATCATCTCTGCTCCTCTCATTTTTCTTCTTACAACCTGAGGCAAAGATTTGATGCACCCTCCAGAGATCTCATAAACTCACTTCCGTCTAACCATACAACTCTCAACCCACAGGTTTTATCTTCCATTTTCACTTTTCACCTCCTGCAAATAAACTTTGATGAGCAATATCATATGCATTTATATCTATGGTGATTTCTTGCTGTGGTATAGTTTGTTAAACCAACAGCAGTCATAAAATGCCACATTTAGCACATTTGTTCATGTTAATCCCCTCAAAATTGTTGGTTTAGATCAATATTAACAACAAATAAAAGCCTTTTACTGTTGAGGGCTGTTCCATGGATGTCTGTTTTATGGAGTGGGATCCTACAACCTTGATTTGTGTTATAGCTCTTCTAACGCCAAAAAGGACCAAACCATTGCGCAAATACGAGCTCACCGCTCACAAACAGACTGTTTTAGACACTTCACTTGACCTTAAAGTTAAATAGTTTGCTTTCAGCCTCCCTAATCAGCGCTAATTGAAGAAATAAATTAGACACATGCTGAAAACTGTGGCAGACTGAACTCACTTGGGTTTGTTTTAGTTCTGAAGTGAAACTATTTTATAACTAGTAAACCATTTTTCTGTTATTGTTGCGTCAGATCCAGCTTCATACCACCTACAATGTATTTGAAGATATTCAACCACTGACCGCTTTCTGAGAGTTTCATTAAAGTCCATGCTGTGGTTCATGAAATATTTTGCTCACAGACAGACAGGGTTGACTCCAACAGTTAACGTCAATGTTTTAGGCAAAGGTCATGTGCAAGAAGTAGCATTATGGTAATTTTTCTAGTTTCTGAGCAGCTATCTTGAATCCAATTGATTGGTAATTACTTTTTACTTTTTGTGTTTTTTCCAATAAAATTAATCTAATAGTTTGATATTTGGTCAAGTGGCAGCAAAGACAGGAGTGGGAGACCTTAAAAACACCACTTTAAAAATATTTGTTTGCTATTTTTCAACTTGACGTTAACATTTTGTTTATTTTAACTAATAACTCTTTTTTGACGTTTTAAACTGTCCCTCATTTATCGTAGGGTTTAGTGAAAAAACGCAAAGTAGAGATGGTAGTACAAATAGTAGTAGTAACAGGTAGTAGTTTATTTTAGTATATATATATATATATATATATATATATATATATATATATATATAT
>NC_056507.1:6736957-6744855 GCF_014905685.2 Nematolebias whitei
TATATATATATATATATATATATATATATATATATATATATATATATGAAGTTTTATAAACCCTTCCCACACTCTTGCAATATTCTAAACAATGTTTCTAAATTCTAAACACTCTAAAAAAGCACGTCATGATTTCAGCTCCCTGCCGCTCCCACTTCTCCGCTGCAATCACACTCATCACCTCCCAACCTCCCTCCTTCTGTGTAAATAAACAATTAAATAAATACATTTGAAATAAACAATTGTTTATTTAAAATATTACAGTATTTAAATTTCAATTGTAAAGAAGAGAAGCGCAGCAGGACAGCAAAGGGTTAACCCTTCACATAGCTGATGCAGTACAGAGTAGAAATGTACTTCTTGATCAATTACACTGAAACAACTGAACATAGAAGTTCTAAAATATTATATTAATATAATTATATTGATATATATATATATATATATATGAATTTTCTTTAAACTGTAACATGTTTTATGAATCGAATCAAAGAACCCACATATTTCTCTGGGTTACAATTAAAATAACTTATAACACTTTTAAATTTTGTGATTATGATAATTTTACCATGTGGTATACTTTGAATTTTAAGTTGGAAGACAAAAGTCGATCGGTGCAGCTGGACAGCAAAGGGTTAACCGTTCACGAAGCTGCTGCAGGAGGAGAAATGTGGGCGTGGCAGAGAGCTGCAGGTGGCAGAGAGCAGAGATCATGACAGGCTGCAGGAGGGAGCTTCTCCCTGCACCTAATGATTTAGCAGGTGCTAAATCATTTAAAATAATTTAGTTTAAATAAGCAATCCATGCCTCTTGTACGGCTCATCCATCAATCAACCAATTGTGTGTCATGCCCATATTTATTTTAAAAAATCACGAAACAGCGAGTTTGTAAAAGTTGAACAGCGAAGTATTGAGGGACATTTAGCTACTTTTAGCTAGCATTTGACTGTTTACTGCTAGCGTTCTACTACTTTTATTTTCTAGTTGGCATTTAAATGGTAAATGCTTTTTAGCTTTTAAGCTTCTAGCTAACACGTTTCTTCATTTAGCTTTAACAACTTGGTTTCAGCTTGTTCAGCTAAATGTAGCAATCTATCGACATTCAGCATTCACTGAAGTTTCATCAAAATCAAATTTCTCTAGTTCATTTGAACATTTGATCCCATAATCTAATTAAGCCCTTAAATTGAGCAAAAACAACCGGAAGATCTAAAAACTGTGTGACAGCTGGCCCATTTTCTGCAGCCGAATCACATAAGAGTTACATTTTGAATGAATTGAACAAACTGCTGAACATTTCATCCATTTGGCAAGAAACAGGAAACACCAGAAGCCGGCTTTGATCTGTTCAGCCTCCAACACAGGCACACCTCCGCTTGTTTCCTAAGCCCATCTGAGCTTCCTGCGGTGTAAATTTGTTGGGATGTTGTGGTCACAGCTAATCTGTATGCGATGCAGAGTGATAATGAGGAGAAGGTGCTTCAACAAAATGCAATTAATCTGCTAGAAAAGCTTCTCAGTCACTGTAATAAGACAATTAATAAAGGTTTGTGTCGAACAACAAAGCCATTTGTTAAACGGTGCTGTTCATTTGTCTATAAGCTGATAGATGTGTGTGAAGCAGGACGCCTATAAGAAAGACATGGAGGTGATTTGCAATCAAAAGATTTTACACAGTTATGTTAGAATTAAGTGCTTTATTCAAGTTTGATCAGTCATTAGAAGGTGATGAACTGAAATATGCAGGTTTAGATTTTGTATTCAGGATTGCCTCCCAGCCTGGGATCTTTCTGGGTGGAGTTTACATGTTCTCCCTGTGCACACGTGGGTTCTCCCTGGGTACTCCGGTTTCCTCTCACAGAATAAAAATATGCATGTTAGCTTAATTGGTAACTCAATATTAGCTCTTGGTGTGAGTGAGAGTGTGAATGGTCTCTGTGCAGAGCTGTGATGGACCTGTCCAGGGTGTACCCCGCCTCTCACACGCAGGCTGCTAGAGATGGGCTCCCCAAGACCCGGAAAAAGAAGAGTGGATTAAGAAAATGGAAGGTATGTTTCATCCACTTTGAAGGGAAGTTCTGTGAAAAAAGTTATGAATGACCGAAGTCTTACCTGCTTTAGATATCTCCTTCAACAACCTCAGTTTGTTTAATTCCGATAAGACTCATGAGCTATGGGCTAGTTTGAACTCAGCTAAAAGCAACGTGGATTAAAAGAAGCAAAGCAGTGGCTGAAATGAGCAGGAAACAAGCTGAAAAATGAAATCAGCAAAATACAGAAAAACAGATGCTAAAACAAAAGTCTGCAAAACAGTAGCTAAAGTTAGCTCAACGGTAGCTAAAAGCCACAAACCAGAGAATGGTATCTAAAAGAAGCATAGCAGTACCTAAAAGAAATTAAATAAAAGCTAAAAGTAGCCAAGTAGTATCTAAAAGTTAAAATAAAACAGAATATTTGCTAATGTGATAACAGATAGTTCAACGTGAAAAGTAGCTAAACAGTAGCTAAAAACTACAAGAAACTGACGATAGATTAAAGCAGGGGTGCCCAAACTTTTTCTCTGAAAGGGCCAAATTAAAAATCTATCAGAGGTCTGCGGGTCAAATGCAATAATATAATACATGAAATGCAAATACTTCTTTAAGTAAAGTTCATTTATTTATTATACAGTTATTTATCCTTCCATTCTGTATAAAGAACATTACAGAACAGGCTGCATTGGTGGTGGTGGTGGTGGGGGTCCTCCCCCAGAGAATTTTGAATATCATTTCCTGCATTTTGGTGTATTTTACAAAGGTTTATTACAGTAGATTAACATGAAACAACGTGTAAACTCTGTTATTATTGAAATCTCTGACTGCAAAGCCTTAATGCAACACCGCTGCAGCTCTGCAGGTAAAGGACGTTCACGTCAGGACATCTTGAGGTCTCTGACTGGTCAGTCGCTGACTGGTCAGTCGCTGACTGGTCAGTCGTTGACATGCCAACTGGATTGATTGACAGGTGACGTGACTCGTGCAAAAAAAAGATAGATTTTACTGGCCCGTTTGAGACTGTTGTGATTTATTCCATATTTATTCAACATTTATTCAATATTTTGGTGAATCTAAGGTTTGAGAACTGTTTCCTTACAAAATCCTAACGATGCTTTCTTAATTTTTCAGAGATGCTGAGTTAAAATTTAGGGGTGCTCAAGAAGGGTGTGCGATGGGCACCTACATGATGACTCAACTTTGTCAAAGGAAATGTTATTCAGCAACAAGAAACTGCCAACAGACAGTATGAAGTCTGTCAAAATAAAATAAAAATTAGTAAAATTTAAAAAAAATAATGCACAAATTAGTCACTCCAGCTGTGTAGCGTCATTACAGTAGTCATTGGGCCAACTTTCCATCTAACATTACACTTGGAATGACTGAGTGTAAACACTGATTCTTCAAAAGAAATTTTAATATATTAATGAGGACATCTTGGAGGGCCAACTTGGACCCACGGGCCCTACTTTGGGCACCCCTGGTTTAAAGTAACAGAAAAATAGGTAAAAATTGAAAAGTTCAGAACCAAAGCTAAAAGAACCAGAACAAAAAAAAACTAACTAAAAGCTAAACAGTAGGTTAAAGCTAAAAGTAGTAAATGGATAGCTAGAAGTTAAAAGTAGAATAGAAAGACAAAAACAGAGCAGGTGGGCTGAAGCAGATTTGAACAAGAACAAAGGTTTTAAAATAAAGAGATCTCAATGTATCTCTGTGGAATTTTATTTAAATAATTTGAAACAAATAAAAATTACAACTACTTTAAGTCATAGCTTGCTATTCCCTATCAAGCCAAAGATTTTGTTGTATAAACGATTCAACCAACACTTAGTATGCAGAAGTGGTTTGAGAAACTATTAACAAAAAAAAAAGATTGTGGTAAAATGCTGACTCAGCAGTTGCACAGTAGCCGTGGCATCTCCCAGCTTGTTTGAATAATTCGGCTGCTGGGTAATTCAACAAGGCGAAATGGTCGAGCTTAAAAAAAAAAAAAATTGTACTAATGAATGAAACGGCCACAAGTCAAGGTCGAAGCAGAGTTTTCTGCATGTTCCAACACGTGTGATTGAGGCCGTGAAATTCAATCTCCTGACTAGAATTAAAGCTGGAGACTCCAGACGGTAAAGAAAACGTTAATAGAGTTCACAGGAAGAGAGCTGCAGAATCATCAGCAAGTAAACAGCATTTCTACCAGAAGAAAGCAAATCCTCTCACCTCCAGCTGGGAATTTTACCGACTGCATCTCTGCCTGGTTCGATGTGTTTACTTATTCATCAAGGTGGGGTGCTGGGAGGATGGTGGGGGGCGGCAGCTAGTTTCTCAGGAGTTACCCCCCCCCCCCTTGTTCTGCTGGATGAGAGAAGGGCAGGCGATATTAAAAATGCATGAGAACATTTACAGCTGCACAACCTCCAGCAAGCAATCGCGCACTGTGATCCATGTTTGGTTGTCGGCGTGCAGAGATAATCTCATAAAAGAACCGACTGAATCTGATGGATCACTTTTACTGCCAGCGCTTCTCTCAAATGCTTTTGCTAAGTGCTACACTGGTTTTGTGTATTTTTTGTGTAAATCTACTAGGATTTGTGTATTCTTCCATTTCTCTCTTCCCACATATCATAGATTTAGATGTGGGAGAACTTGGGGGAATCAAAAGCAGAAAAAAGAACCATTACACTATTTTATACAATCGTTAGAATCACGTGTCTCTCAGGTCTCTCTTGTAAATGAGTCCTCGAGGCTCAATGGGATTTACCTGTCTAAATAAAGGTTGAATGAACATGTGCAAATGATCGCGCCATTGTCAAAACATCAAAGTTCATGCTCAATAATCCAGATTAAAAGTCCAACAAAGTTAAGTCAGATCATCTGGACGGTTACTTGTTCTGTTGAGACGTTTGGTATGGTATGGTATGGTATATAGTTTATTCATTTTAAAAAAGTACAAAAC
The DNA here is from genome assembly GCF_014905685.2 of Nematolebias whitei. Classification (NCBI taxonomy): domain Eukaryota; kingdom Metazoa; phylum Chordata; class Actinopteri; order Cyprinodontiformes; family Rivulidae; genus Nematolebias; species Nematolebias whitei. The sequence goes on from NC_056507.1 coordinate 6,741,941, forward strand.
AATTCCATAACAATATAAAAAAAGATACAAAAGATTTAAAATGAAAGGCAGCAGAAAGAAGAAAAAATCTTATTATATCTGCCCCTTTTTTCAAACAATTATTTCAGACATAATAGTTTTCAAGTAACAGAACAAAATGAATAACTTTCTATTTTTTCTAATTCTAATACAAAACACACACTAAGCTACTTCATATATACTTTTTTAACAATTCAGTTTTGATTTTTTTCTTAAATGTGCACATTGACTTGGCATTTTTCACATCACTCTCTAGACCATTCCACAGTCCAACTCCTTGGATTGAGGTAGACCTTCCCTTCAGACTAGTTCTGAATTTTGGTTTGACAAATATCTCTATCCCTTTAAGATTATAACAACTTTGTCTTTTAACAAAATTCCTTTGGATATTTAACGGTAATGTGTTATTTTGAGCCCTATACATAACTGATAAAATACTGTAATCTACTAAATCATGGAACTTCAATAACTTCAGTTGATGAAATAATGTGCTTGATGGGTGACTGTAATGCTTTCTGGTGATAATTCTTACAGCTCTTTTCTGTAAAATAAAAATAGGCTTTGTAAATGTTTTACACGCTTTCCCCCAAACATCAATGCAATAGATTAAGTGTGGAACAATGATTGTGTTATACAACATGTACAGAGCTTTATCATTTAATAATTCCCTGACTTTGTATAGTACTGCAATAGATTTAGATATTTTTGTTCTTACAGAATTTATGTGATTTTTCCATGTTAGCTGTTCATCAAAGATTACACCCAAAAATTTCATCTCATTAACTCTACAAATCTCAACACCCTCAATTTTAAATGGATCATCAACAGTTCTCTTTTTGTTGCTAAATATCATGTATTTAGTTTTTTCTAAATTTAATGATAATTTATTAATTTTAAACCAAGTTTGTATTTTATCAAATTCTGTCTTCATCAATTCCAACATCCGTTTTACATCTTTACCCAAACAAAAAAATGTGGTGTCATCTGCAAAAAGGACACATTTGAGGAGTCCTGATACATTCACTAAGTCATTCACATATAAAATAAATAACTTTGGTCCAAGTACAGAGCCTTGAGGAACTCCACAAGTGATATTGCACAGGTCAGATCTTACACCATTTATTTGTACAAACTGCTTCCTATCTTTCAAATAGCTAGATACCCAGTGTAATGCTTGTCCTCTTATACCATATTTATTTAATTTTTCAAGGAGAATATTGTGGTCAATAGTATCGAATGCTTTTTTTAAATCAACAAAAATACTAACACAATACTGTTTTTGGTCGACAGCAGTAGTTATTTGTTCTATTATTTCCATGAGAGCCAGTGATGTAGAGTGTTTTGCTCTAAACCCATACTGACTGCTACTTAGAATGTTTTGTTTAGTAATAAATTTATCTAATCTGGTCACAAACAGTTTTTCTAGAATTTTTGAGAATTGTGGTAATAAGGATATTGGTCTATAATTATTGAACACACATTTATCACCATTTTTAAAGAGAGGAACTACCTTTGCTACTTTCATATTGTCTGGAAATATTCCTTTTGAAAATGATAAATTACAAATATATGTAAACGGCTCGATAACATAACTCATTATGTCCTTTACAAACATCATATCCATGTCCACCCAGTCTTTTGATCTCTTATCTGTAAGATTTTTTACAACATTCATTATTTCTTCTTTGTCAGTTCCATTAAGAAAAATACTGTTGTCACAACCTATAACTGAATGTTTCACATTATTGTCTACTTTTGGTATTTTAGCTGCAAGGCTTGATCCAACGTTCACAAAATGATGATTAAATCCATTTACAATTTCATTTTCATCATGGATTTCATCGTCATCCTTCAAAAAATATTGTGAAATACCTGTTTTTGCTTTATGACTTTTCAGAACACTATTTATTACTCGCCATGTAGCTTTCATATCACCATTGCTTTTATTTAATAAATCACTATAATATTCCTTCTTGTGTTTCCTTATAATCGCTACTAATTTATTTTTATACTTCTTATATTTCTCTTCAGCCTCTTGTGTTCTCAATTTCAAGAAACATGTATACAAATAATTCTTTTTTTTTACAAGCATTTCTCAACCCTTTCGTCATCCATGGTTGATCAACAACATTTCTCTTTGTACAATTATTTTGCACACAATTCTTTTCATACAGAGCTCCCAAAATATTCATAAACTCATCATATGATCTGTTCACATCATCAACATACACGTCTTTCCAGCTTTGTTTATGTAAATCATCTTTTAATTTGTCCATTGCTTTTGTTGATGTTGACGTTTCATCCTTCATCCAAAGGACTTCGTCAGTCCAAGGAGCCACAAACAAACAGTCTCCCAAGCAGCACGCTCTTATAATGGATGAACCAGTTTGCTGGTGATAAGATGGTTTCTGGGGCCCACCCTCTCCCCCGTCGACTCCTCCGAGGCAGCCAGAGCCAAAGTGGTTCAAATTGAATTTTTATGACCTTTGATGTCTTGAACCATTTTGGCTCTGGCTGCCTCGGAGGAGTCGACGGGGGAGAGGGTGGGCCCCAGAAACCATCTTATCACCAGCAAACTGGTTCATCCATTATAAGAGCGTGCTGCTTGGGAGACTGTTTGTTTGTGGCTCCTCGGACTGACAAAGTCCTTTGGATGAAGGATGAAATGTCTCAAAAAAAAAAAAAAAAAGGAACCGTCCAGATGATCTGACTGAACTTTGTTGGATTGCGTCATTTGTTTTCAGATTTTCAGATTTTACTCTTTGACTTGTTCCACTGCTTTTCTCATGCGTCTCTGATGTATGTGACGTTTTATCAGAAACATCCCAGGATGGCTCAGAGTACAGTCAGAGTACAGTCATAATACAGTCAGAGTACAGTCAGAGTACAGTCAGAGT
>NC_056507.1:6744865-6761057 GCF_014905685.2 Nematolebias whitei
AGTACAGTCATAATACAGTCAGAGTACAGTCAGAGTACAGTCAGAGTCGTCAGAGTACAGCCAGAATACAGTCAGAGTACAGCCAGAATACAGTCAGAGTACAGTCAGAGTACAGTCAGAGTAGTCAGAGTACAGTCAGAGTACAGTCAGAGTACAGTCAGAGTACAGTCAGAGTAGTCAGAGTACAGTCATAATACAGTCAGAGTACAGCCAGAATACAGTCAGAGTACAGTCAGAGTAGTCAGAGTACAGTCAGAATACAGTCAGAGTAGTCAGAGTACAGTCAGAGTACAGTCAGAGTAGTCAGAGTACAGTCATAATACAGTCAGAGTACAGTCAGAGTACAGTCAGAGTACAGTCAGAGTAGTCAAGAGTACAGTCAGAGTACAGTCAGAGTAGTCAGAGTACAGTCAGAATACAGCCAGAGTACAGTCAGAGTACAGTCAGAGTACAGTCAGAGTAGTCAGAGTACAGTCAGAGTACAGTCAGAGTACAGTCAGAGTACAGTCAGAGTACAGTCAGAGTACAGTGCTACAAGAAGCGAGGGGTTTCCTTTGTCTGTCGAGTTCATTCAGTTCCACGTCATTAACTCTGTCACGATTCATTCACCGGGACGATAAATTATTTATGGTTTGTTTATTTGCTGTAGTGATTGGAAGCTGAGGTTTATATGCACAGCCCAACAGAACTTGATGATTAATACAGTATGTTACACAGCTGAGCAATTAATATTTTCTTTTTTTAAAGAAACCCTCTCTGGCAACCTTGACTGAACTGCCATCTGCAGAATTGTCCAAAGTTCTGCACGTGACTTTAAAGTGCTGGTGATATGAAATTGTTCTAGTAAGTTTGAATGGAGTCAGAGATCAAATAATATTCTTTCAATAAACAAAAACCAGGAGTTTCCCTGTGATGTCACTTCCTGTTTCATTTTCTGCACCATGTTAAAAAAATATGCCAGTTTTGTGACACGATGGGTAAAATCACGTGTATTATGTCAATTTTCTTAAATATTACGATGTTTTCTTCTACTTTTTGTATTTATAGGATATGCATGTCACAGGGACTTCAAGGTCAATTAGTGACAATAAGGTTCAGTGTCGGGGTCTTGTTCTCCTGAGACTGCAGGTTTGATCCCAGGTTGTGTCAGAAAGGGCATTTACCAAATCTTTCATGTAAGATTTCTTGCTGTGGTGAGCCCTGAAAAATGGAGCAGCTGAAGGGAGTTCAGACGAGAGTGGATTTTTAAATAAAATTGACTCTTGAGGAAAAGAAAGTTAAAATTAAGGTTCTAGCATTCGTTTAAAACAGGGGTGTTCAAACGTTTTCCCAGGTGGGCCAGAACAGTCTAGATGAAAGGACTCATAGGCCAGAAAATTTTGAATTTAATAAAATAAAATAATTTAAAAAGCGTGATTTTATTTTCCCCCTCATTTTTAAACTTGCAACAACTTGACAACATTTTGGAGAAAGCCTAAAAGTTTAGTTTAAATTATTGTAGATTTAGAACATTAGGAACCTCATTAACCTTTTATTTATTTATTTAAATAATTTAATTATTAGATTTTTTTGGGGGGGTCCGTTATTTGTTTTCTTGTGCTTGGAAAATTCATTTTCGTTTATTTTCACAGACAAAAGCCTAAAGTGAGTAACTGTGCTTTAAATATGGGGGCGGAACTTCAAACACCCGTTTGGACCATGGATGGTTTGAAGGGACACTGATAAAGTTGATCTTGTATGTCGAAGATACTTTATATTTTAAAACAAAAATAATTTCTCCCCATCGATCATTTAATCAACTGAAATTATTTTCTTTGAAATCACTTGTTATATTTAGCCAAGTGTTATGAATTATCATCCAAAATTCTACTTGTTGGTAGGTCAGTGATGGTTTGTTGTAGGATACAGTGATTAATTAGAACTAAATATTTAATATCGCTCATTTTGAGAAGATTATTTTAATCTGTTAAACCTAAAAATGTAAGAAGTATCACCATTAAGTCTATAGAAGGTCTACATCGGCATCAACCTCTTAAGCCTGTGGGTCAAAATGATACCACTCTTTAACACACAAAATCACTCCAACGGCCACAAATGGCCCCCGGGCCACACTTTGGACATCCCTGATTTAAGGAATGCATATCGCCCACCACCTTTCAAAGCAGTTTTAGACTAAGGTCATCCTGTCAATAAAAGGACAGTTGTAATTATTTTGGTCAAACCTTTATAAGTGATGTCCACCGACATGTTGCCGCTCCAAATGTTTGCTGGGGACGACTCTCAGCTACTACCACAGCAAACTATAGCTCAGAGTTGGACAAATTTTTGTGTCATCTAAATTTGAATATCTGTGACAACCATTTTCAATTGGACTGACATTAAACTTTCATACATGTACTTTGTACATGTACACAAAATGAGTATTTTCTGAGAGTTTAAATAAAATCTGTTCGATAGTTCGTGCAATATTTTGCTACAAGACGAACCAGGTTATGTCAAAAATGTTGACGAATATTGTACAATACGCAGTAAACGGTACGTGTTTGGGGTGACTCAGCTACTATCACACTAAATTTAAGCTTAATGGAAAATTGCCAGGGTTAAACTTATGTTGTTTTTGTCAAGTTTGATAAGCTGTGGCGGCCATCTTTAATCGTGTTGACTCCAAAAGCTAATGGGTTGTTGACGTGCATCTATTTGTTACTTTTTGAACGTTTCATTAAAGTCTTGCCAGTGATTTAAAAGACGTTTTGCTAAAGACTAAATAGGGCTGACTACAATAATGATTGTCTTTGTCTCAAACAAAAGTTTAAAATGATGGTTGAGCTCAGATTATACATTGAGGGGTGAGTCTCAGCTACTTTCGCTAACAGACACACACAAGAAAGCCCTTTTTCTCCTGCCTCTTAAGCACGTGATGAAAATCTTTTCCCTCATTAAGTTTTTCTTTTGCAAGGAAGGGAGAAAACAGCTGTTCTGATTAGTAGGAGGTGGGTCATGATTACTAACGCTGTCTTTTCTGCTGTGGTTCCAACGGCTTTGGTGCTAAATGTCAGAATGGCTGATGCAGCGGACAAGAGGTGGGTGGTTTAATGTTGAACAGGGGGTCCATTAGAAGAACATGGTCACCTTGGAAACACTAAGAGCATCTTTGATGGCGTTTTCTTCTCAAGTTGATTTATTTAAAGTAAATTACTGTAATCGCTTCAAAATTACAGACGTAGAACAGAACAATGGGTTAGGTGCCTTGCTCAAAGGTACATAAGTTTAACCTTTGATGACGACTTCGAAAAGACGGCAAGAAATAGTTGTTTTATGTTTTACCTGTTTTATGTTATAACTGTTGTAAGACAGAAAAACACAGGTTTAATTGACGACTCAAAACATTTGCAGCATCCACTGATGTTATGGAGCCACGGTCACAAATTCACATCCGCTCAGTGCTGTTTAATAAAACAGTTTGTTGCACTTAAACGGGAGATTCTTTAAACATTTAGAGGAACATCTGGCCAAACGGAAAAAGTGGCAAATAATTTTTTATCCCTGAACATTATAAGTTGATCTTTCTTTGGTGCATGTAGTTGAGTGTGCAGCGAGAATCACAAGAGCATTTAATATTATAAACGGGAAAAAAAACATGTATGGCAGGTTGTTTTACACTTAACCAAATCTTCTATGAATCTTTGCTTGATAATCTCTGGTCCAATATGTAGCAGTTGTTTTCTTTGGAACAACCAACAGCACGTTTAGGGGAGAGGGTAGTTTTTTTGTTCTTCGCTGCAAAATATTTCTGTCCTAGAGATGTGTATCAACTTTTAAACTAAAATCATCAAATGTTGAAATACGGTATAACAAGATGTCAGTCAGTGTATTTTGCATATCTCAGCTTCAATCACACCAAATTTCATTATCTGTAAAATTGACTGCATTGTGGCTATTTTTGGGTTTTGTAAGGTCATTTGTCTGAGGTGGCCATCTTGAGTTGGTTTAATTACAAAAAGTTAATCAGTTGTTGATGCACCTCCACTAATTACTTTCTGAAAGTTTAATTGAAATCTGTCCAATGGTTAACTAAAGACTTTGCTAATAGATTAAGCTGATTTCAATGGTTAATGACAAAGTGTGGGATCTGGTATCAGTCAGAGTGTGTATTGGGGTGCAGTCTCAGCTACTACCACAATAAATTTACGTCAGTATTTGTTAAATTGATTAATGTCACAGTGATTCCTGTGTTTTCTGTTGTTATTTTTTACCTGTGGCAGCCATTTTGAACTTGATTGGATTGACTCAAAAAAAACATTATTGTTGCACAGGTGCATTCCATGATTACTCTGACTGTTTCTTTAAAATCTGTCCAGAGCTTCACAAGATATTTAGCTAACAAACTGACACACAGAAACAAAAACATCACCCTGCTTTTGCCTTTCGGTAACAGTCAATAAATATGTGAAAGAAGAATTTGACAGAGGTATTCTTGCTAAAGTTTTAGAAAAACTGATCAACTCAAGTCAAGAATTATTTGGATCCTTTTAACATCTTACCTCCCCATCAATCTGGTTTCAGGAAACAACACAGCACAATGACTACTTCGTTGAAGGTTTCTAATGAAGTTGGTGAGGCATTGGATGCTAAGGACTACTGTGCTGCACTTGTCTTAGACCTGTCTAAAGCTTTTGACACTGTGGACCATGACATCTTGTGTCATGAGCTCTCAGAAATTGGTTTCTCAGATCACATCATTGGCTGGTTCTCAATATCTCTCAGATCAGAGGCAATGTGTTCAACATAACAGTACTTCTTCCAGTTATCTAACTGTTAACAATGGTGTACCACTAGGTTCAGTCTTAGACCCCACCCTCTTCACAATATACTTAAGTAATGTAGGTCAGAGCATCCGTGATGCATCCTTACATTCTATGCTGATGATACAGTTGTTTATTGTCGAGCTAAAACAGTTGCTAAGGCTTTCCAGCTTTTACCGTCTGCATTCGACATCATCCAGTCTGATTTGTTCCGTCTCAAACTTGTGCTAAATGCTGACAAAACCAAAGGGATGTTGTTTTCAAACAGGAAGTTGGTACCAGTGGTTCTTCCTTCTATCTTATCTACAAATGGTGTCCCTATTGAGTTTGTTGATTCTTATAAATACTTGGGTATCTTGGTCGATTCACGTCTCTATTTTAAACACCATGTCGACAACTTGGTAAAGAAACTGAAAGTTAAACTGTGTTTCTTTTTCAAAAATGTATCCTGTCTAACTCTGAATGCTAGGAAACGCCTTGTAACTGCAACTTTCCTTCCCTCCACTGACTATGGTGACATTATTTACATGCAAGCACCCTGCAGATGTTGGATGCTGTCTATCCCGGTGCGCTAAGATTCATAACTGACTGTAACTACCGTACACATCACTGCGCCCTGTATTCACTGGTTAACTGAACATCATTGACTTCACATTGACTCCCTCACTGGTACATTTTCATTTTTAAATCCCTTCTTGGTCTGTTGCCTTCATATATCTCCTCCCTTATTTTACTTCGTTAGTTTTATTTTAGTTTATTTTTTTCTAGTTACAACGTGCACTCTCAGGACATAATTACTTTGTACTTGCAGTGTACCCTCAGTGTGGACCAAACATGGCAAAAGGGCCTTCTCCTACTCCACTACTGTTGCCTGAAATATCTTGCAAAAAGATCTAAGGGATTTTTAAACAACTGTTAAGTTCATGCCAAAAACAAATGCAACATGTTCCTGTTTTTCATTGCTTTATAATGTAGCTGTTTTTGTTCCATTTTAATAACATTGATTCTATTTACTTTCCATTTTATATAATTTTTACATGATTGTATGTACCTCATCTGTGTTCTTTGTTTAAAACAGGTCTCTCTTATAAATAAGTCCTCGAGGCTCATTGAGACTAACCTGTATAAATAAATGTTGAATGAATGTGATTTAAGTGCGCCTCATAGTTTGTTTTTATATCACAGAATCATCCACCAGAAATTTCAGACCCAACCCCTGTGTGACACACGGCTCACCTAACTCGTTGGATTCTTGTTTGTGTGTCCGGTCATGAGGCACTCCGACTCATTAATCATTCATAGGGCAGAGGGGCGTCTGCAGAGAGCTGATTCTTGGCATTTAGGTGAGAAAGGAGATTACAGTAAACAAATTTCTGACTGCTGCTCTGTGGTCCACATAGAATCAATTCTCCTATTATTGTGTTTCACTTGCCATGGGGCAGTAGGCCAAGGGGATATAATATCACCCAGGACTCGCCAATAATAAATTCCTATCAGCGAGGAAGCACCGTTGGCACTGGGAGGTGTCAAGTTTGTCTAAAGCACATTTTTAATAACAAACAGCCCTCCTGTGAGAAGTCAACAATGCCCTGAGGTGAGAGACGTGCGGTTTGTCAATCTTGACACATGACAATGTGTGTAGCATCGCTGCACAATACTGTATGTGCCATTCGCCTGCAGGGGTTACCGAGATTTCACATCTGAAATGAAACTGTCTGAGAGGGACATACTGAAGTCATTACGTATTCTCAAAGCCCATCACCTCCTCTCAGCTCTGGAGGAACAAGGGAAATATGTGGGACACACACACAGCAGTAAAATATAAATAAATAAATAATAAAAGTGTAGCATCTTTGCTTTGAGTTTTGGGGATAGGGGAAACAGAGAGATTCAGAGATGCAAGAGACCATGGGGGGATGAAATGTTGGTTTCCATGGTGACAGGCGCAATAGACACATCGGTGAGAGCTCGGTGACAGAATGGCATCAAGACGCCCAGAATCTGTGAGGCTCTTCAGTGATGCCTGATGTAAAATCATCCCACATTTCCAGTCTTTTTTTTTTTTTTCCAACCAAGTCAGTGATTCAGAGATACGATCACGGTTTCCTCTCTTTTCAGCAGTTGCTGCCCCAGTTCACATTTTGTGCCAGAATATTATTAGAAGTGTTATGGAGTGAGTGATAATTTAAAAGAGTGTGAGTAGCATGACGTTAGAGAGGGATAGAATCATGGCTACGACACTTGACATGTAATGTTCCAATGAAAGACTGAAGAAAATCTACTGGGATCGTTACTAAACAGTGGAAAAACTGAAAATAAAGCTTAAAGATGAAAAAAAAAAATCAGTTTCACTCGTGGCACTAAAATGTAAGAACCAAGTAGATTATACGCTGAAAACCAAGAGGAGTCCTGAGTGGAGTGTGGTGGTAGCGTTTCCATGGGGTGAGACCATCATGCACCAGCATGATTATAGAGAATTCAAACAAGACTGGCCACACTGGACTCGTGACTATGGCTATGACCATATAAAAGTCATGGTTTAAATGTGATCAGGGGTGCTACAAACATTACAGCTCCTAAATTTCCGTGTTTTGTTTTGATATACCACCCCAAGATGATCAGTGGCCCTCATCAAACAGTTCATAGCCCCCGTTAAACATTTCTGGGAGGTGCTCCTGGACTTGCAAAGCTTCATCTTGACATTCTGTGAGAGTTGTGTGGGTGTAGTGAGAGTGCAGAAGAAGGACTTGGTGACGAGGGGAAAAAAAAATCAGGAAAACATTTGGTAAGTACTAAGAAGACTGCAATGATGATTGCTTTCACGATGAAAGAGTTTCCATATTTGCTGCAATCCATTCTCATTTCATTCAGATTGTTTTAGTAACTTTAGGGATGAACGTTGATCAGAGCTAAAAATGAAGAATTGTTGTTTTTCTTTCGGCTGCTCCCTTCTTTTTGCCACAACGAGCAAACTTGCATGAAAGATTTGGCAGTTGTTTTGCATCAGATGGCCTTCTTGATTCAACCTGGGCTTGAACCTGCAACCTCAGGATTGCAGGACCACAGCACTGACCACCAAGCCACCACAGCCACCAGAGGTAAAAATGAAGAGCGCCATTGTCCAAAGTTAAAAACAACCAATATACCGTACCTTCAAACCGGAACACACATTCAGTTCTTGTGAACCATTTAGTATCTTATAAGTTTCTGAAGAAAAATTACAGAAAATCAAGTTACATTTTAAAAATAATTTATTTTATTTAATTTATTTGACCTATATTTAACCAGGTTAGTCAGTTAAGAACAAATTATCATTTACAATGATGACCAGGCCAAGAGGCAACAAATACAGACGTGAGAGAACACCAGACGGACAACATATGAACAACTGACAGTCAAACATGAAGTTGAACAGAACATGTGAAATGATAAACAAAGAGCTAGGACAGGTTTCATGGTGCAAGAGAGTAACAACAGAGATTGAGGAGGAAATTGCCAAAAGCATGCAGCAGTCACGATGCTTTCACAGAGATTTTAAACAATGCAAATGGGACAAAAGAAGCAAATTTTAGAGTTGTTGTAGATGGTTCCAATTGTTAGCAGCAGAAGACTGAAATGATAAATGACCAAATGAAGTGCATGCTTTAGGGATAAATAGGGTAATGTAGCTGCTGGAGCAGAGGGTACGCATGTTGCTGAGGATTTTGAGTAACGAACAGAGGTAGAACGGGGTTTTACCAGATAGGATTTTATAGATCAGCAGAAACCAGTTTGTTTGTGTGGGAGTGAAGAGAGGGCCATTGCACCAGGGATTAGAGTGCAGTGATGAGTGTTGAAGGGGGCTCCGGTGACAAATCTAATGGCTGTTTGGTAAAGTGTCCAGTTTGTGGAGGAGAGTTTTGGAAACGTTTCTGTAGATGACATCATCATATGTAAACATCAGAAGAATTGTCATTTTTACCAGAAGAAGTTTAGCAGGATTTGTTTCAGAAGAGGAATTCTTCTGGATTTGACTTTGGAGAGCAGAGTGTTGATGTGAGTTTCATATGAGAGTGAGGAACTGAGACAAAATCCCAAGAGATTTGTAGCTGCTGGCAAACTGGATCCTGGACCCTTCCAAACAGAGGATTTTCTAAGGTCAGAGTTTGAGGGAAGGTTTCGATAAAGATCATGCATTTTGTTGAAGGTTTCGATAAAGATCATGCATTTTGTTTTCAATGTTCAATTTTAAATGAAGATTAGAAAAATCATAGTCTATGTTATTAAAACTAATTTGTAGTGCGTAGAGGGCAGAGTTAAGTGAGTTAATGGTGGTATACATAATAGTGTCATTGGCAGACAGATGTTTGTGAACAAGACAGTTGTTCACAGAATATCTTACATTGTTGATGTATATGATGAAAAGAATTGGACCAAGTATCGAGCCTTGGAGAACGCCTTTGCCAATGGTTAGCGGGTCTGACCCTCCGCCCTCACTCGTGTTTGCCCAGAACCGTAGGCTTTGAACCAAGCTAAGCAACTCTCTGACAGACTGATGTCTCTTAGCCTTCCCAGCAAGATGGAGTGGTCTACAGAGTCGAAGGCCTTAGCTGGGGCGATGAAGACGTCAACACAGTATTCCTTCTTATCAGTCACACAGACAATGTCATTCACAACCTTAAGCGTAGTAGAGGTACAACTGTGCCCTGATCTAAATTCCAACTGTAGAAGGTTGAGAGCATTGTGTGTTTCCAGATGGTTAATAAACTCTTTGTTGATTATATTTTCAAGGATTTTTGAGACACATGCCAGGATGGAGATGGGTCTTTGTAGCTTAAGTCAGCATTGTCGACTCCTTTGAACATTGAGGTGACTGCAGTGGATTTCTATTTCTGGGGAACACTCCGGTTTGCAGTGATAGATTTAACAAGTGACAGGGGTTGTGATGATCGGTTGGTGCTTAGATACGTAAAGCAAAAGAAAGTAAAAGATAAGCAAAGTAGGTAAACACACTAAACAACAGCCTAACAGTTAACAGTTAAGCGGGCCATGCTGGCATCTTGGATGCCATCTTCTCCTCACTGTAGTAGATAATAAATATCAAGACAATGTGAAAAAAAAAATCCATTACATGTCTATGAAAATGCTCATCCCTGGTCAGGGCTGATTATTTACCTCAAGCAATAGAGTTGAAGTTTCTGGGAATCTTGTTCACCAGTGATGGTAAGATGGTGCCCAGCAGTGATCAATAGTATGGAGCTTACGTTAAAGAAGGTGTTGCTCCAGTTTGCTGTCTGGTCAGTCTATATAGAGTCATAAGTTATGGATCATGATTAAAAAAAAGGATCCCAGACACAAGTGGCTGAAATGAGCTTTTTCTATAGATGGCTAAGCTCGGCCTTAGAGAAAAGATGAGAGGAGCGGCTGCTCCTCCACATTTAAAGGAGCCAGCTGAGGTGGGTTTTGTGTATCTGCTAAAGATTCTTCCTAGGTGTCCCTTTCTGGAGGTTTTCAGGCAAATGCCACTTGATGGAGACCCTGGAGATGACAAACTCGGTGGAGGGATTACATATCCTCTCTGGTTTGGTAATGCCTTGTCATCCCCCAGGAAGTGTTGCTGAGGAGAGGAATGTCTGGGGTTCCCTCCAAAATTCTGTTACCTCCATGAACAAACTGCGACGTAAGTGGCAGAAGCGGTTTAATCGTGCAAATAATTTCCCCGTAATTTACAATGATTATAGTTTGTTGAGGATGTAGTTTAAATCCACTGTAAATTCACAGCAAATCTCTACAATGTCAAAGCTGACAACAAAATGAGAGGATAAAAAAACAAAGAAGCAGCTTTATTATTCATCCTCTGCTGCTTGACATGTTGCTCTCAAAATCAATCTTGGATATGGCAACACTAAATGCATGGAGACTTTATCTAGACCCTTCATACAGTTCCTAAGTTTAATGTCAGATCACACTGGTATCAGATATTTGCAACAGAGATGTGAAGAGTGAACCAAAATGATCAAGAGTAGCATCAATTTGGATCAGAGTCCAAAAGCTCACATTGGGAATGTTCCAGAGCATCATCCAACCATCATCACTCAGCTGCCTGCCTCAAGTCTACAAAAAGGCTGCTATTATAAGAGGAACGATCATAATGGGATGCTAATAAATCCTCTGGAGAGCACTGGGACTTCAGAATAATGTTTCCCAGAATGCTCATCAATCAGACGAGTGAGAGTTGCTCTCAGACAGCGTCTGTGTAAGCATCGCTTCACTACGTCTAATGAACAACCCACACTCATGTTTTTCTTCAGTGTCTCGGGTTGACGTAAAGAAATGTTATTTAATGACTGAAGCTACATCCTTTTTTTTTCCACTCCAGTGTTACTTAGACTGGCAGAACTTCTCTCCCAGTGATATCACTGTCACTGATTTCTCACATTTTCTGTTTCCTCCATCTAGAGTTTGTAAATCATCCTGTTTGACAGATTAATTTATTGTGTCGCAAAAACTGTTGAACTTGGATTTAGTTTGGTGCCTTTCTCCTTGTGTGTTGTTTATTTTTAAATTTGTGCTTTAACTTTTAAGATATTTTCAATTCAATTCAAAAATACTTTATTAATCCCAAAGGGAAATTATTTGTTGTTGTAACTCGTTATCCTCATTTAATAGAGAGATGTTATAGATACTGATGGCTGTAGACAGGAAGGATCTCTTGTAAAGGTCCATCCCACAGTGGATCCTAAGAAACTGGCTGCAGATGCCGTCCGATCCGTCCACCCAGACTCGGCTGACCTCTCAGTTCCCCCGGGCTGTAGGACCGCCCGAATGCCAGGCAGAACTCCTCCCAGAACAATGGCCACTCCTCCCAGCAGTCTGCTGAGCTCCTCGGCGCTGCGGACAGCCAACTGTAGGTGCTGAGGGACGATCCTGTCCTTCCGCTGTCATGAGCCGTGTTTCCTGCTAGTTCCAGAATCTCAGTGGTCAGGCACTCAAACACAGCCGGCAGGTAGATGAGAATGCATCCACAGAACATCCTTTCAACTCATTTGAGATTTGGGGCTGTAGTTGAGATATTATTTGAGCTTTTGAGACGTTAATCAGCTTCTGTTGGTTGTGGAAAACTGCCTTGTTGCCATGGTTACGCATCATAACAAATGTCCAAAGCTAAAAAAGTTTCAGTAAAAATCCTTCCAGCTGCACAGCATCCGATACCAGAGGAAACATTCATCCAAAAAAATGTGATTTACATCCAGAAAAAAAAGAATTAAAGTTTCCAAAAGCAAAATCTCAGAATGAAAGTAACAGAGCTGCTCCAACATGCAGCCACCTTGAGCGGCGCAATTCTAGATTCTAGAATTCTATTCTAGATTTTGCCGATTTAAGTGGAATTTATGAGATGTTTGATCTCGAACTTACTATATTTTGTGTTATACATGGGTTAGGTCACACTACAAATACATAAAACATAGATATGATTAGATTTCTTTGTACTAAAGCTTCCATGCCTTGGCTCTGGAAGCTTTAGTAGGTAAAGCTTTTATATGTCATTATATTTGACATTTTCCTATCTTCATGTCTCCTATAATTAAACAACAGAAAAAGTCAAACTTGCAAGCGTTCCAACAACAATAACCCTGTTATCATGATGCTTTTCCATCGCAAATACTTTTTTCGGCACTGTAATTCTGACCTGATTGACAAGTTAACGACTAATCTGTTGGGAGTGAAACAAAGTGAATTGTTGCCATCTTCACATTTTTGGTTTGAAATATTTTATAGCAATAAATGGGAACACTATATCTAAACCTTTTACACTGATGTCAGTTTTACATTATATGGTTATTAACATTAAAATATCTGGGTAGTTACAAGCACATATAGCATTAATAATAATAATAATAATAATACATTTTATTTGAAGGCGCCTTTCAAATCACTCAAGGTCACCGAACAAGAAATACAAAGATAAAAAACAACAACACAGATGTCAATAAAATCAAATGCAAATAATGATAAAATACATAATGCCATTAAACATTAGACATTAGCAGCAGCTTGCTGTAGCACTTCTTTCAGAATAACCGTGTGAAACTGGCAGTGTAAAGGTCTTTACATTTGGGTTCGTATATTGCGAAATTTCTAAGACTGGAGCTGTTTTAGAATGAAAGTTCACTTCTATCTTAACCCCGCTCACACCATTAACTTGTCAATTTGGTCAGAACTAAAATGTTTTTAATTCTGACCATGGGATTGGGGGCCCGTTGCTGCGGGCTGTTCGGTCCCTATACAAGCGATGTGTGAGTTTGGTTCACATCGCCGGTAGTAAGTGGGATCATTTCAGGGTGGGAGTTGGACTCTGCCAGGGCTGCCCATTGTCACAGATTCTGTTTATAACTTTTATAGACAGAATTTCTCGATGCAGCCAGGGGGGCAGAGGGAGTCCGGTTTGGTGACCTCAGGATTCCATCTCTGCTCTTTGCAGATGATGTGGTCCTGTTGAATAGGAAGAATGGAGTGTGAGATTGGCAGACGGATTGGTGCAGCATCTGCAGTATTGCGGACTCTGTGCCGGTCCGTTGTGATGAAAATGGAGCAGAGCTGTAAGGCAAAGCTCTCAATCGTTTACTGGTCTGTCTACGTTATTACCCTCATCTATGGTTACGAACTCTGAGTAGTGACTGAAAGAATGAAAATGCAGATACAGGTGGTTGAAATGTTTTCTCCACAGGGTAGCTGGACTCTCCCTTAGAGATAGGGTGAGAAGTTTAGTTATCTGGGAGAGACTCAGAGTAGAAACACTGCTCCTCCACATTGAAAGGATCAAGTTGAGGTGGTTCAGGCATTTGGTAAGGATGCTCACTGGGCACATTAGGGAGGTGCTTCGGGCATGTCCAACTGGGAGGGGATCTCGCGGAAGACCCAAGACACACTGGAGAGACTATATCTCTCGGTTGGCCTGGGAATACCTTGAGGTCCTCCCAGAAGAGCTGGAAGAGGTGGTTGTGGAGAGAGATGTCTGGGCCTCCCTGCTCAAAGTGCTGCCCCCGAGACCCAACTTCAGAATAAGCAAATGATCCATCCATTGTATCCATCCATTGATGGCTGGATACCATCCATTGATGGATGGATACATTTTATATGTCAAAACTGTAGTTGTTTAAAGAGCTTTCTACCGCCGGCAAGTTTTTAGAGGGCTGTTTGTTACGTTTTAAAGTTGGGGAAATATTTGTTTCATCGTTCATGTTTCAGCTTTTTGAGTGGACAAAAGTGGATCTACAGGAGGGAAGTATTTTGATTTGTTTTCTGACTTAAAGCTGAGGCAGTTTCACTCCATGATTCTTCCTCACAGAGAAGATTTTTGGATGAGAGGAGAAGGTGACAGGGAAGTACTGGGTACACCCTCGGCTTCATCAATTTAAATTTCTGAACCATCCGAAGTCACCCTGGTTTCCAGCCTGAGGGCTCTGCATCTGCCTGGAAGAGTAACGAGAGGCAAACGGTGCCTGAGGTTGACTTTGAGTACCAGCATAACAATCCACTGCAGGAAGTGTAAACCATCTACGCTCTGTGCACCAGATCAATTCTAATTTTGTTCCTGAAGTCAGTACTCTTCTCATATCATGCTTTCTCCTCAGCTACATTATTTATTGGGTTCTTACATGTGTGTAGAGGGTTAAATCAAATCTTGTATTCTGGCTGAGATCATAATCCATAATGTACATTACTTCCTAAGACTGGCATTCTTTTTTCTTTTGAGCTGCAACATTTCTATTGTATGTACCTTTATGTGATTCAATACTGGGACGCTACCGAGCACAGAAAGCTGCTGTTACAGCATTATCACAACTTCTTATAGCAGAGAAACCAACTTTGACTCCAACAGGAAATCGTTCTTATTGCTGCCGTTGTCCTTCCTTTTTGCTATATTTTACTTTATTTTGTCACGCCTGCCTGTTTACCAAAACAAACGGATTAATGTCAGGACCAAAATACAGGTTTTAATAGGAGAAAATGCATTTTCTGCAAACATGCACTTTTTTGCAAAAATGCAGTGCTGAGTGTTTAACTACTTTGCTGAATAATGTAAGATAAGAAAAAATTGATTGTCTACCACAACTGTGCCAGAAAATCAAATATTTTTATCATCGTTTCATATTGGCTAGTTATTTTTTACACTAAAAGTTTACTTAGGCTACACTATGTTTCTTACACTGTGACTAGGATGAGTGAGAGAAGTGGAGCGTGCTCTACTCACACAAGGAGAGCTGTTGGACAGGTTACTTCTTGATGTGCCATTAACTCTAAAATAGCTATTGAATCAAGAGTTTACTTAAGTAGGTAAAACTCCATGCTAAACAACCGTTAAAATACACACAGAATGTACAGTAGCCCTGAGGTGTATATGAACAACATTTGAAAAGAACAGAATTACATTAAGCTAAAGCAGAAGTTGGCCAAAGCGGAAGTGGCCGGAATCACATTTGAACAAACGGAATTACATTAAGCCAAACTGGAAGTGGTGTTTTTTTTTTTAAACTTTATTAACAACATAAAACAGAGCAACAGAACAATGTACAGTACACATACAACGGAGTTACAGTTAGCAGGCTAGGTATTACTAATGCTGTGCTAGTAAAACTAAAATGTAAAACTAAAATGTAAAACTAAAATGTATGTCAGCAAAACTTAATTATCTTCAAGAACCTGCCAAGTTTTTCCAGTGTCATATCTTCTTCTTCAAGCTTGAACAAAACATAGCTCTCCATACAGGCTAATAGCTAGCCTGCTAACTGTACCTCCGCTTTGTGTGTACTGTACATTGGTCTGTTGTTCTCTATAATGTTGTTAATAAAGTAAAAACACACACATGGACACAAAAACAAAACAAACACCACTTCCAGTTTGGCCTAATGCAATTCCGTTTTTCCAAATGTGATTCCGACCACTTCCGCTTCGGCCACTTCTGCTTTGGCTTATTTTAATTCAGGTTTTTTTTTTTTTATGTAATTCTAGTTTTTCTAATGTTGTTATGTTTTTATTGTGTTTTTTGAAATGTAATTAATTTTTTCAAATGTGATTTCAGCCACTTCCGCATCGGCCACTTCTGCTTTGGCTTAATTTAATTCAGTTTTTTAAAATGTAATTCCAGTTTTTCTAATGTTGTTATGTTTTTATTGTGTTTTTTTTAAATGTAATTCAATTTTTTCAAACGTTATTTCGGCCACTTCTGCATCGGCCACTTCCACTTTGGATTAATGCAATTCCATTTTTCTAATGTTGTTGTGTTTTTGTTGCATTTTTTTTTAATGGAATTCTGTTTTTTCAAATGTTCTTCACTTACACCTCAGGGCCACCGCAGGAAATGGCATCTACTTTATTCAAAAATTATAGACCGCAGGCCCCCCCCCCCC
>NC_056507.1:6761157-6775686 GCF_014905685.2 Nematolebias whitei
CCCCCCCCCACACACACACACACACATTACAAATGCTTCTGACGCCAATGGCCACCGTGTTGTTCAAGCCGTGAATCATTGTCAGCAATGTGGGCTAAGCACCCCTAAAGGGCATATTCTAGAATTGCTACTGATGTAAGTTTATAATTACATGATTTTAATAATAATAATAGGTCGTGATCTTAAGTGGACCAGTCTGAGGTGTGAAACTCCAGGGCTGAAAATGAGTCCCACTCCGATCCTGGCTAAATGTCTCCAACGTGCAACGTTACCAGGTGTCAGAATAAGTGCAGCGCAGCTGAAACAGGTAGATATGAACACTGTCTGTTTCAACAAACCGGAAGTAAGCTTGACTATCTGGACCACAATGCATTGCAACATATTGACACTGAGCGTGCGCATCAGTAACTGTAGGAAGGCCCATGACTGCCCAATATGAGCCAAAGGACTAAAAGCCAAAGGTAGTGTAAGAAGAGGAATAAATTCAGTATGACGACGCAGATATTTTTCAAAGAGAACGTTTTAAAATGAAATGAAGCGATCTCATTTTATTTTCATGGAGAAAATATTTGTAAACAACTTTAAATATTTCTTTGACTTGGTCCTAACAGACATTCGTGCAACGCCACCAAAATGTTTGAACATTTAATAAAGTCTCTCAAATATTGAGATGAGGAAGAGACACAGGGCTGGCAAAAAAAATACATTTCTCATGTTTAATTGTTTAGTTGGTTTTTTTCTTGTTGATGCCATCCACAAAAATAAAAAGTTCTGCCAATGTTCACACCTTCGAGACCTAGAAAAGTGGAGACATCTGTCAAATCTCTTTTAGAAAAAAGGCTCTGCTCATTAAAGAGCTGGGTGAGTCAAATTTGCATTATCGCATGCAAAAGTTTCAGAATGACAGACTCGTTAACTACAATCCCTGTTGTGTGAAGTAGTTACTGTACGTCTGCTGAGTCTCGTATCGGTTTGTAGCTGAGGCAGGAACGCCATCAGTTGTTTGAGCTGTAGATAAGGGATGCTAAAGCTGAATTAGAGGACTAAAGTTATCCTCGAAGGAATGCATATTGTTCATCATTTTCAGGCCAGAGCTTTAAACTTGGATATATTCTATAAATAAATGGTGAAAATATGTGGTGTTTTAGCATTTTTGGTTAAATTTTAAAACATTATGTATGATCAGTAAGCACTATGTGTCAGGAATGAGTCTCAGCTACTACCACATGAAATTTTAGCTCAGTGTCTGTGAGATTAAACGTTTTATAGCCATTTATGTGTTTGATAAAGATAAGTAACTGGCAGCCATCTTGGAATGAGTTGACTTTAAATACAAGCTGTATACCTACATCTACCTATTGTTTAAGTTTCAGTAAATTCAATCTTGAGGTTCAGGAGATATTTTCTAACAGACAATAAATACACACACATAAAGGAGGCAATAACACGATTGTTGCCCACGTTTTATGGCAGCTGACAATAAAAAAAAATAAAATGCAAGCTGTAACAGCAAGCCTGCGTGATGCTGTGTGTAGTTTGTTGTCCCTGTGTGTTTCGAACCCTCCCAAGAATCCTAAATGAAACCTAAATGGCAGATGAAAGCCTCTCAGGAGGCAATAAAACGAGTCTTACACTCAGGTGCGTCTTGTAAACATGTAAACCCCCTGATTTACAGATTTATCACCAGGAGCAGACCCTGCAGCAGTTTCCTGATGTGTTCCCTGCGCTGCTGTGAACCATCTCTGCCCCGTCATGATTCACTGCCGACACTGTTAATGAGCGTTCCAGCTGAAAGGTAAACGGTGCGTATTCGTTCACTCTGAAACAACGGAGAACTGAACGCACCGATGAAGCAAGAAGCAAAATGGGTTCCCTCTATTAAACAAAGTATCAAAGAAAATGCAAGATAAACTATAAATAAATGATAATATCTAGCCTGTCAGACTGACTAGTCTATGACAAAGATGACACGTGACCACTAAGAGGTGCAGCAATGACCAAAATTCATGGAGATAAGACAACTATGGTGCAATGGTCATGTGACGCTGTGACTTACTGGAAGGACGGGAGTCATAACCACAGAAGGCAAGCGTCCGGAGTTAGCATTGTTGTAGATATGTAATGATCAGCGGCCGCCGCTGACTCCCCCATTGGCCCCTGTCTCACACTCACTCCCTCCTGCTGTTGTTTCAGCCCCTCATGCCATAGTTCCTCTTCCCCTGCTTTGTAATGCCTATCACCCATCTCCAGCTCAAGCCTACTCCTTCCAAGCCACGTCTCCCTTGTTTCTCACAGCAATCAGCCCCGATTCCTCTCACATGCTTCAACTCATCGAGTTCACCTGCTCTGCACCCTTTATAAGCTCCATTCTCTCTCCAGCAGTGCCGAATTCTTAAACCTCTCATGGTCCCTGCTTCTCAAACCGTTCGTAGTTTCATGCGTGAACCTCAAGCCTTGTGTTTTGGACTACGAGAGCGGCTTTGGATGTTATCAGTCCATTAAATGGCCGTTATTAGTTGTTATCATCCCTATATGTGGCGGTCAAACTGTCCCACCTACCTCCTAGTAGGTTTAAAGGTACGTTATTATTGCTGATAATAGGCAGCGTCACACGGGGGTCAACCAGGAAGTGTGTTTTTAGTTGTTTTCAGCTTATGTAACCCTTTTCCTAAACGTAAGCTTACACTTGACCCTGAGGACCCACCCTAAACTTAACCCCCTTACCCTTGTGCCTAAACCTAACCAAGACCGTAAACCTCACCGCCAGACCCTTTACTCTAAACCTAACCACGTGAAGCTATTATGAACGGTAACAAAGGTAAAAACGGAACCTATTATCATCGCTAAAAACGCTAACAAGGTACCTTTAAACCCACTGGGAGGTACAGGAGCGTCAGCCTGACCGCTAGATATGGAGATGATAACAACTAATAACTGCCCTTTAATGGCTGATAACATTCAAAGCGTGTGACTACGACCTCACGCCTGCCTCTTGGATTTATCGCCTTGCCCCTATCTGGATTTGTCTGCGTATCCGACCACGGTAATGACTCTTGCTCTCCCTTGACTACTCTTTTGGATCACGACTCGGCCCTGTTCGCTTCTCTGCTTCCACGTGCTTGACCCCCGCTACGACCATCAGACCACGTCTCTGGATTTCACCTGCCACGTACAGACTGAGAAGGTTAGTGACTTTTACTATAATCAGTATCCCCTCGTCCTCACCAAAGTCACTAACCTCTCTGTCAATTAAGATTGGACTCCTGTCTTGGACCCTGACTCCAGCTACCAGCAGTCTAATTAATAAAAACTGTTCTTGTGTTTGCACTCCTGTGCTTAAGAATCCAAAAACCTGTTCCTGACAAGACATTGGCAAAATAGCCAAGAGTAAGAGTCGATTAAGTAGAAATTGTAAAAATTATTAATATAATAGAACGTGTGTATACCTGTAAGCCAGATGTTGCTAATAGGCGGACCTCAGTCCAGATCCGGACCGAGTGATGGTGTCCGGACCCGTGCCCAATAAATCCAGGAACATAGGTGATTTTCATGGAGCATTTTTCCAGTGACAGACAGTTTTAGGTGCAGAGCTGCAGGAGGTGTGTTGTGGAGGTTCTCTCTACTTCAGGTGTTACGGTAATAGCATCACTCAGTTAATGAGCCAATCAAATCTTCTGCCGTTTTAAAGATGAATGGACAGAGAAATTTATGTTTGTTCTTCCGGCAGGCAGTTCAAAACCTGTTTGCCTCATATGCTCTGAAACGGTCGCGTTAATTAAAAGTGGCAACTTGAAGCGCTCTTCATCTCTTTTGAGCAACGTTATCCGCTGAAGTCCGAGCAGAGAGCAGTAAATTAACCGAACTGGAAGTCCAGTTTGACAGATCCACCCTACATCTTAAATACTTACAGCCCAGCAGCGTTCTGAATGTTCACTCAACGTATCGTGGATTTTGGAGCAACATTAAAAACATTTGACGGGACAGTCGTGAAGGAGTGCTTAAATGCTGTCGCTGAGACATACGATGGAAAACAAAGACGAGATGCGTGAAAAAAAATCAAACAAATCTCGATGTCAGCTTCAACAGCAAGCAGAAAATCAGAAATATTAGCAGATGCTGTCCTGGCACAGCTGGATGCAGCTGTTCAGATGTTACTGATGAAGCTCAGCTTCTTGCATGAGAACAATCTGACTCCAACCAAGATTTAATTTACTGGCAGGACAGGCCCATGTCCATTTCTCTCATTAAGAAAAATAAAATATTAATCAAAAGAAAAAAGGTGTTAAAAGCTCTGTTCTCAGCTTTTTCCTAAAATAACCTTTTTTATTTTCTCAAGTGTTTAACTTAAATTTTTATAGGATGGTGCCTCTTAAAGCAAAGACAAAGAGAAAAATGTTTACGTGCTTTGTTGACACATTTTTATACTAAAAAGCCACTTGTTTATGTTTTGTAATGATGTTAACTTTTTACTTTAAGTGTAAGCCTTCAATTTTTTTAGGCTTGGACCTCTTCAGTTTAAGAGAAAAAGGCTTATTAGGTTCTGTTTGCACATTTAAGATGTTTTTTATTTTTTATTCTGAGCTTTCTGTTTTAATCTGGAATAAAGGCCCTACATTTATTTGTCTGGGACTATTTTTAAATATGGTAAAAGAGCTAGTTACTTAAAGTGCAGTTTGTTAACGGTGAATATGAGTGGGCAAGACCATAAAAGACAAACGTTGGACTTTCGTTCGGACCTTTTATTAGGAGGAAATTTTAACTGAACCTGAGAATTTTAATAGAATACTCCTGCTGTAAGCTATTGAATAAAAGTAAAAATGCCACAAAGCTGTGTCTATGCTTGTACCAACCAAAGACAAAAAGCAATATGTACCTCATTTAATAAGTCTGCAGCTTTGATCTTATTCATGATCCGACCATAATTAAAGCTAATGTAAATGCTTAAAATTAACGTTAGTCTATGAGATTATGTAATTGTGGTTAACTATTGAATTGGCTAGTAGAAATTAGATATTGGGGGGTGAGGGATGGCGGTAGCCAGTGCCGGCTGTGTGTGTTGAGGGCAAGTAGGTATCTCTGCAGACAAATATGGAAGGCGTATCTGGAGGACCACATCTGATTGGACGATAAAACAATGAGAGTATCCAGGGGGTCACATCTGATTGGACGATAGAAAAAAGGGCGTGTCTGGAGGACCACATCTGATTGGACGATAAAACAATAAGCGTATCCAGGGGGTCACATTTGATTGGACGTTTTTAAAATGGGCGTGTCTGGAGAACCACATCTGATTGGACAATAGAAAAATGGGCGTATCCGGGGGGTCACATCTGATTGGACGGGGAAAAAAAAGGCTGGATGATAAAAAAAAAAAATGGCGTTTGTATTAACCACAGACATAGTATGTCTAAAAACAAGGCGTTTTTGGTAGTGTTGTTTGATACCAGGATTTTCTGGTCCGATACGATACCGGGTAAAATTCATGTTAGTATCGCCGATATCGATACTTTGTGTAAATTTGCCTAATGTGTCTGGTAAACCTAAAAAATGCAGTATATTCAAATCAAAGCCGCATAAAGAATGCAAGACAAAGTAATTTATTTTAAACTCAGGAGTATGTTGAGGTAGTGGCCTCATTTAGTCTGAGTTTATAAAACAAAAGCAGATAACATTCATCATACAAAATATGTGAAAATGTTTTTTCAAACAATAAAAATAAGAAAATAAGGAAAATCATAAAACTATTAAAATAAATTATTAAATATCTATTAAATAATAAGAGATGTGTTTAAGATAATATTATATTTTATCCATATTTTGTAGTATATATTTTTCAGAGTTCACCAAGGCTGTTTTATCACTGTCATATAATTTGATGACACCTGGTCCATGTAATCCACTTTAAATGATCTATTCTTTATGAAACCTTACCTGAATAAATCTAGGCTTGTTTGCCCAAGTGAGATTATCTCAGTGATACACGTACAGTAGGCCTATTATTACTCCAAACTGAACTTATGCAACTATTTGTTGAAGCATGAATTTATTTTGTTAATTATTTCATAACCATATGTATTAATCTGAACAACTCCAACTGCAGCAGTTCTTAGCACAGCTGAAAGCTCCACATTTCCTCCCTCTGTACCTGGATAGTCCTGCAGCCCTGAGGGACTCCTCCAGAGCAGCAGCACTTGACTCTTTGCTCTCTGTCCACCCCGTCAATGCCTCGTATTCTGTGTTGTGATTTAACAGGAAGTGTTTTACAAGGTTTGTTGTGTTGCTGCAGCTCTTTACAGATTATCCACAAACCTCACAAACTGCTTCTTGGCTGTTTTTGGAGATGAAATAACTCCACACAGGCCTGTTAAACTCTGCCGTTGTTTCAGACTGAGACTGACGAGCAGCGTGCCGCTCCGCTTAAATGTGTTACGCACTTATTCAGGTGGAAGAAAAAGTAGTTCCCTCCAACCGCGTATAATTTAGACAAGATCTCAATAGTTTAGGTACTTTACACCATCTTCCTGTTAATGATATGCATTACCTGAAATGACTGAAGTATCGATAGTTTGATTTAAACATCGATTCTAGAGCAAAACGTTCTGGTATTGACAGTATTGATATTTTGGTATTGATATACACATCACTAGTTAGTGGCAGATTGTGTTAACCACATATATATTATGTCTATGGTGTTAACCGGTTCGACATTAGCGGCGTCTCCATAATTTCTCTTTCTGCCTCGCTTAACACAGAACTTCCGGTTACATTTCAAAATAAGAGCAGCATAAATGGGTAGTGGGGAGTGCTAAATGTTTGTTTTTTAATACCTAGCCATTACATTAAAAAACAAAATCCATTTTGGTTGTTGAATAATGTGAAAATAGTTACAATCAATTCATAAAAAAAAGAAAAATAAAGTAACCAAAATATTAATGATACTTAAACCGGCTTTGGGACAAAGGATGTTTCCTTTAACTTCACTTTTTCTTGTTCAACGTTTTAAATCAGTCACTGCAGACGAGTGATTGTCAGTTTCTGTAAGATTTCTGCAACTGGAGCAGGTATTCTGTTTACTGGTTAACTTCCTCAGCTGTCTCACATTTTAAGGGTCACTCCATGTTTCAGCTCCTTTCATAGATCAGATCTCATAGAAGAACTTCTAAAGAGCACATTTTATTTTTAGCTTTGGTTTTGGGTCATTATCTCGTCAAAGGACTCACGATCTTTAATTGAGACCAGACTTTTTGACAAATGGGAGCAGGTTTCGCTTCAGATACTTCATATTTCATTGTACCTAGACCACACTTAAACCAACCTGTGTCAGGTGCAGCCTACAACCAAGAACACAAGAGAACCTTCTTGTGTTTGACAGTAGATATAACGCTGTTTCTTAGAAACCATCAGTTTAAAAAAGAGCTGACGCAACTTACCTAAAGCGTCGGCAAATACAGCTGCCAATCAGTGTTTGCCCTCTACAAACGCCTATTCTCCAGAAACGCCCACTTTGGGTCTCAGAGAACCCCTTCTCGTTGAGGGGGGTGCTCGGTTCTGTTGTCAGGGCGGGGCACCCTCCTTGAATAATGGTAGGGGAAACACTTCACAGCTAAATCATGCTACAATTTATCACAAATTATTAAATAGTACAATTTGATTTATGTAATATTCACACAGGGTAAAATATGTTTATTTTTAGGTTTCCATTACACAAACCTGGCTTATTAAGAAGATGTTTAGCCGATAGTCTCACTGAGTCACGAGGACCCACCGCCCAAGAGAGACGTGTATTGGGCAGCTTTGTGAGTGTCCGGGTGTGACGAAGCTAAATGTTTTTAGCGGCAGGAAGCTCGTTAGCTCGTCAAAAAATAATTACCCAAAAAAATCCATAAATTAGCCGCAGCATTGTATAAACCACGGGGTTCAAAGCCAGTGAAGAAGTAATGGCTTATAGAGTGGAAATTACGGTAATTCTGCCATTAGCGGATTAGCAGCTGTGCCCACCATTATTGACAGTTATAGCAATTTTTGTCTTTGCTAAGGTTAATTAGCTACGGCAGTTATCTTGATACCGAAAGTAATCGGTTAAGGTGTACATTTATATATTTTTCTGAGGTTCATTAAAATTAATCATGAGACACTTTACTCACAGATATACACACATGCACCAGCTACATCACCTGCCTCTCACCTTTTAGTGGCAGACCATAATTAATTCAGAACATGACAAGGAGATTGATCCACGTGAAAACCACACACTATAGACCGTATTAAAAATGAAGACCATCACCCTCTATAACAAACAATATGCTAGACCGACTGCAGACCAGAGCTGGAAGAGAAAAAAAAAAAAATCAGGCGTGGAGATTGTCAGCAGCAGGAAACAAGACTTTTGATGAAATCCTCTCTGGGATTTGCAGAGTGAGAGGTAGGAGCTGGCTATGAATGACAAATGCTTTTTCTCATCCAATCACTGACGAGTTTCACATTCTGTTAAAGAAAAGCACATCTGAGTCCAAATTATTATAAAAATCCCTGATCTGAATCAGAATCACGAGCACGGAACATAGTCGATTTGGAGAATTTGACAGGGTCTGATTGACGACATGAAGGATTGATAAAGTCTTGAATTTTTTGTTCCCTCTGGCTTTGACTCAGTGCGTGCTTTAATGTGTGACTGATTTATTTATGTTCATTCTATAACTCTTTTAGGCAGTTTATTATTGATTTACATCTTTGTAGACATATCTGACATTAAAATTAGGACCATGTTTTTGTACTGCCTATAAATGTACATGTCCATAATGTGAAAACATTAAAACTGTCACTCTAACCACCGTCTGAAGCAGCAGCTCAACACACAGACAATTTAAAATAATGTAAAAATAATTCCTACACGTGAAGTAAAGGATGTTTGCATTCAGCCAGTATTATTATCGTACTTTCCGCCATATAAATTGGACCAATACAAAATAGTGGAAAAAAACATAAATATGTCGCTTCGCCTTTTTAGTTGCATCTATTATGCATCACCGCTGACCACCCGGAAATGTGGGCCGGTGTGCCAAAAATCAATTGGCTTTCAAATGATGGCTGTGGGAACGTGCACGGGAGGACTTTAGCAAGAATTTAACAAGATTAACACTTAAAAACAATTATTTGTTTGCTCGAAATTATAGTAAATGTGTGTCTCAGTTGAACTTTTCCTTAATAAATGCACTTTAATGGTCAAATCAGCTGCATTTCGCCTGGGCGGTGCGGAGAAATGCAGCTGATTTGATGTTTGCTCCAGGAGTTCTGGAGTGAGACGAAGGTGTCTTGTATGGCAAGCCAAGTGTCTCATTAATAGCCACTTTTATCTTTTAATGAGACGCTTGGCTTGCCATTTACGTCGAGGGCCCTCTAGTGGCTGAAAATGGTAGTGTTCAATATTTTCCATGTCAGAATGAATGAAATCGTCAGATCTCAGCCAAATATTGGGTTATAAATATGGGATAAAAAACCTAAATAAGTCGCTTCACTGTATAAGTCGTAGGGCATGGTAATTTATGCAAAAAGGTGCGACTTGCACAGTTAAAAAAATTGTATGTTTGGATGTTCGGAAATGGTTTGTGGTGAAATGGGAATAATTCATGCACACACTTTCAGCATTAAAACAAACTTTGTAGAACCAAAATGCCATATTTTTGTAAGGTTTAGGTTTTGAGGCAAAAGGACCCACAATGAACACAAATTAGTTAAGGAATCATTTTATTTTGCAATAAAACCAAAAATGGTCTATGCTTGCTGAGGGGAAAGGAGTAGGAGCTAGAGGTCCTAAAGTAGCCAGTAGATTGCTTGAATGAAAAAGTTGATTACAGGTAGTTCTGAATGTTGTTGGTTTTTGAAGGGGGAGAGGAGGATTTCATCATCCAGAAGAGGTGAGGGTAACCAGCCCAACAAGTCCATTCAAAAATCACACCAAGGCAGGGCTATTCAATTGATGGCCTGGGGGCCAAATCAGGCTCTCGGCTTCATGGCTTCATTTTTAAATAAAACTAGATTTTAAACCATAAAACAAACTTATCTAATGACAAGAAGTGCTGGATGTCCAGCCCCGGAGCTCTTGGCTTTCAGTAACTGTGGCCCCCTGAGCAATTTAATGGGATAGCCCTACACTAAGACAACCGGAAAATGTTTAAGTTAGGATTGAAGTGTTTTGTGAAAGTGCCTTTTACCCCTTTCTCACTGACATGACTCAAAAATGAGCCAGAATGTGGCTGCTCTTTGCAAGGTCTTGGTGAAGTCTTCAGGGGTGTATGAAGAGCACAGTGGGCTTGATGGTTTCTAAAGTGAGGTCATGCTGGTTTATCATTGCGGTGGCGGACATGTGTCAGACTTTGCCATTGAGAATTTAAAGCAGGACCGGCCACACTGGCCTCCTGTCTAGACTATGATTGAACAAGGTCTTGGGAACAAATTAAAGCAAATGTAACACCTTCGGCTGCATCCTGATGCAGTTCCAAAGAGACAGCATAGAGAGAGCATGGTGAGGGCGCAGGAGAGCAGAAAATAACAAGAAAAATACTGATAAGTACAAAGTGTGTAGCAGCGTAACGATTGTCTTCACACTGAAGAAGATTTTCTAAATTTGCAGTGATCCAAAACGGATCTGACAGGTGGAGTAGGTCTAAAAATCAGGCTTGTTATCAGGGCGCCTCAGTGTTTGTTTCCTCACAAAAAAAAGTTTCACCGCTGCAGTCTCTTTTATTTTAGAGACAAATTTTCTAATAAATTCATACATGTACTGAACTGTATAGAACAATGGAAGTTTTTTTTTTTTAAAAACAGTTTTTGTGTGAATTTGGTCTTACGATCATAAATATGCAGATGATCTACTGATGTACATTTTCTTATAGAACCTCCTTACACAATGTCTAAATATGATTAAAATGAATGTTACACAACTTCCGACAGATAAACATATAAAACAGAAATTTAAATTCTCAGTGAAAGACTCAGAAAACCAAGATTTTCTCAGTTCTCCGTTTCCGGTGTCAAAAGTGAAGCATGAAATCTTAATAATAATAATGTAATTACAGACAGTACTCTGAATTTTAAAAGTCACATGGTGCTAAACTGTCCTATTATTTGTGAAACATTTCAAAACGAAAACTGTTTACATCACAATTCAATTTATAAAAAATAATTTATTGTAATGGCTTTTTTTTACACACGTCCTAAAATGAGCTGTTCACAGAGCACAGCTGGATCCAAATGCAGCTGCTCATATTCTCACAGGTGCTAAGAAAATCTAACAAACTACACCTGTGCTAAGGTCTGTGTGCTAGAGCTGCGATTTCTGGCCCGAGGCCAAATTCGGGCCAAGTCGGCTTGGACCTCTGGGTCATTTAAGAAGAATTAGTAAAAATAAATTAAATTAAATTAAAAACCTTCCCTATTCGTGAAAGAATATGAATGTTTATTTATTTTTGGGGAAATTGTGGTGCATTGTGTCTAATTGGAAAGCACAATTGATCCTTTTAAGGATAAGTGATCGATTTTATTTAATTTTATTTAAGATTTTAACGAAATTACAGTAGTTTGCAACATTATAGGTGTTTACTTTGTTTTTTTTAATTGATGAGTGCGGTGATGTTAACGTTATAGTCAACAAAGCTGTCGTGTGTCTGCTCTGATAACTTGTTTAATTTGAAATCCTTAAAACAGTTATTATGTTCTCCACAAACTAAACTCCATATCTTGTTAAGAACTACATTCTGTATCAGTGTTTCCTTTTTATTGTGTGATCACATGACAGCAACTCCTTAAATTCTCACAAACTGCTTCCCAGCCAGTGCACACGTAGAAGTTGCTGACGTTAACGTCTACTCACCTTCAAAATAAAAGCACAGCAAACCCCATTTCAAAATGCAAGCAAAAGTTCTTGATTTGTATGCAGAATTATTAGTATTTGATTTCTATTTTTTTATTGACCAGGTGGAAACAGCTAACAAGTTGGTTATGACCCATGTGTGAGCTAACAGCAATTTAAAAATCAAAGCTGTTCATGCAAAACTTTTTTTATTTTTTTACCTTTTCACGCCTGTCAGTTTCTCATTACACAGTTATTTACCTAATATTTCTGTGGTGGTTTTCCATCTCTAACAGCAGCAGCAGCATTTCCACCTGATTTTTAATGAAAAATACAGCAAAATAATTGTGTAATGCATAAATGCATCATGTTGAAGTTAACTGAAACTAGAGCAAAGATGAGATAAGAGTAGAACGACTCAAAACGTAATGGCGTGAAATAAGTATGGACTTCCTGTTTTTAAGGTACAGGAACTGAGAACGTCAGGAATTGAAGTAAAAGCTGGAGGAGATAAAGATAAAGGGGCTAGATTTCTACTTGTCTGAGCTGCAGCGTGACTTTTCCCCCTTTAGGTCTGAACTTCTCATTTAATGAGGTTTTCGAATCTACACTCAGCTCACTCTGCAAAAAAGTGACAGGATGTATTATTATTATTATATTATTACTATTATTATTAGGGCTGGGCGATATGGACCAAAATGAATATCTTGATATTTTTAAGATAAAACGCGATATACAATATCTATATATTTTTTCTTTCCATAAAGTAATAACAAAAATATATTTCTGAGTCAAAGCTTTGTCCCAGTTTTCACACAGGCACATATAGTAAACAGCTGTAACTGTACAAAATAAATGTCTAAAATATAAACTATTTACATATACTAAATAGTTAATTTTTAGACGTTTATTTACATATATTAAATATTAATCCTCTTCAGCTGGAAGCAGCTGTGGCTGAAAGGCTAGAGCAGTCGTCCTCCAGTGGGAGAGTTGGGGGTACGATTCCAGCAGCAGTCACATGCTGAAGTGTTCCTGGGCAAGACACTGAACCCCTCATTGCCTCCCATGTGTGTCCCATCGGTGTATGAATGTGAGCTAAAGTTCTGATTATTCTTCGTAGAGATCTAGTAGAGTGTATGAGTGGGTAAATGAGGGCACAGATTGTGATGTCAAGAGCTTTGAGTATCTTGATAAGAAGGTGCTGTATATCCTGATGCATGCTCAAAGGTTCTGTATAATTACAGTCCATTCAGCTGCGCCGCCTTCATGTTAGCTGGAGGTCCAACAGACCTCAGCTTCCTTCCCTGAAACAAACCACGGTATAAAACTAATTGAGCCGTGCTGTGCCTTATGAGAGGAACAGGGAGAGGTAGCACAACATTAATAAATCAGCAGCTTATCATATCGCTAAGACATGGTCCCAGTCTCAGCTGTGGAACAAGATGCTAAAGCATTAGCTGTCTCATTAGCCGCTAAGGACCGTGTCTTAGCGATATGATAAGCAGCTGATTTATTAATGTTGTGCTACCGCTCCCTGTTCCTCTCATAAGGCACAGCACGGCTAAACGAGTTCTGACCCGTGGTTTGTTTCAGGGAAGGAGGCTGAAGTCTGTTGGACCTGCAGCTGCAGCTTCACACACGCTCGTAAGCCACTAATAGCGCTGTTTTTAAATGGCGAAAAAGATTTGTGGTTTGAACTAGTTTATACCTACAAACCGGATTCCAAAAAAGTTGGGACACTAAACAAATTGTGAATAAAAACTGAATGCAATGATGTGGACGTGCCAACATCTAATATTTTATTCAGAATAGAACACAAATCACAGATCAAAAGTTTAAACTGAGAGAATGTTTCATTTTAAGGGAAAAATCTGTTGTTTCCAAATTTCATGGCGTCAACAAATCCCAAAAAAGTTGGGACAAGTCCATTTTTACCACAGTGTGGCATCCCCCCTTCTTCTTACAACACTCAACAGACGTCTGGGGACAGAGGAGACCAGTGTCTCAAGTTTAGAAATAGTAATGCTCTCCCATTCATGTCTAATACAGGCCTGAAACTGTTCAATCGTCTTGGGCCTTATTTGTCGCACCTTCCTCTTTATGATGCGCCAAATGTTCTCTATAGGTGAAAGATCTGGACTGCAGGCTGGCCATTTCAGTACCCGGATCCTTCTCCTACATAGCCATGATGTTGTGATTACTGCAGAATGTGGTCTGGCATTATCGTGTTGAAAAATGCAGGGTCTTCCCTGAAAGAGATGACGTCTAGATGGGAGCATATGTTGTTCTAGAACCTGAACATAGTTCTCTGCATTAATGGTGCCTTTCCAGACATGCAAGCTGCCCATGCCACAAGCGCTCATGCAACCGCATACCATCAGTGATGCAGGCTTCTGAACGGAGCGTTGATAACAACTTGGGCTATCCTTGTCCTCTCTGGTCCGGATGACATGGTGTCCCAGTGTTCCATAAAGAACTTCAAATCGTGACTCATCTGACCACAGAACAGTCTTCCATTTTGCCACACTCCATTTTAAATGACCCCTGGCCCAGTGCAAACGTCTGAGCTTGTGGAGCTTGCTTAGAAATGGCTTCCTCTTTGCACTGTAGAGTTTCAGCTGGCAACGGCGGATGGCACGGTGGATTGTGTTCACTGACAATGCTTTCTGGAAGTATTC
>NC_056507.1:6788186-6796655 GCF_014905685.2 Nematolebias whitei
TGAGAACAAGTTTTATTGTTAATTTTCTTATTTTCTGAGTTGCACAAGATGCATTTTTTTGCTCTTTTTAATTTGACTTAACTGTAAATCTCTTCTGTCAGCTTTTGTTTTTTGATGTGCTAAAGAAATAAATTGACATTTAGACATCTCACTTTACTAAAAGTTTTTAAATGTGTTATTATGTCATCCATTAATTTTCTTTACCCACTTTTCTGTTTAGGGTTGTGAGGCAGCTGGGGTCTATTCCAGCAGCCTTTGAGCGAAAGGTGAGGAGCACCTTATGTGACGGTCGTGAACGGCTTTTTAAAAACTAACAGTGGGACACACAAAACTGAAAACTTTTTTTTTTTACTTCTCTTGATTTCCCTCTCAGATGCAGACACGTGCATCTACTTTGCTTTTTCACTGAGACAAAGAACAATAGGCAAAGAGGAGGCGCACAATCGGCCATGGCCTATAAAACATTAGATTGTTGTACATGATGATTGTTTGTTTTGGATGGATGAGTCCTTTTGCATGTGTAAAAAGCTGCTTCTGAGATTCCAACAGGAGTTTGGCTTGAAACAACAATGAAGGCTAACTATGAGACAGATCTGGTTGGCAGGTCGCAGACCGATGAAGTCCTCTGGATGGGGGACGAAACGGTTCTTCACTTTAAGAAACTGGTCCAGATGACACAATTTAAACTTGTAGTAGTAGTAATAGTAGTAGTAAGTGTGGAACATGCGTTCAGGAGGAGAGGTGGGTGGTGCTTGACAAGTCGTGATACGTCAGAACGGTTCAGAATTGAATTGTTCTTAAAAACAAATGGATCTTCAAGATCTGGCTCCCCTCAAAGAGCCATCCCATCTGTACAGTGATGCCAGATGTACAATAATAATTGTATTTATATCTACAACAAGCAATATATTAACTTTTAAAGTTGGTCTGGTGTCACTTACAGAAAATGTATACAAGCACATTTAAAAAAAAAAAAAAATTAATTAATGTGACATGAGAAATGAGATTCGAGAACTGAGGGCACGATGCTTAACTTGACAAGTGGTTAGAAGATTGAGCCCTGGCATGGATCAGGCCATCCTCACATTCTGAGATTAGAAGACTAGCCTCAGAGACGTCTTGGATAAAAAACGAAGCGTTTCAGGTTATTATAGCCTCTTTCGTGTAGGCTGTAATCCCTCCTGAAGCAGCAGGCAAGACAGATTCAAACGTCTGAAGCGTGTCCCTCACACATATTGTGAAGCAAATATGTGAAATGGGAAACATGGCTTTAGAAATAATAATCACAAAACTTCACAAACCAAAAAAAAAATAAAGAGCATTTTCAACTCTCAACCGAACATATGAAATACTTGTGAAACATATATTTGAGATTATTTCCCTCAACCTAATGTGATTTCATGAAACGCATAAAAAAAATTGTTTCAATTCCTGTAAGGGGTGTCTTTTCTTTAACTTACAATGAAAGCAACAAAAATTATTTTTGTATATTGATCATTTCAAGAGCAGTTTCCTCTAAATGTGTAAGTATTTTGTAACATTTTGTAAACTTGCTGACACAACGCCAACATGCCAAACAAATCATTAGAGCAAATATAGAAAACAGCAAACTTTTGTCTTTTGCACACATTTTGCAAACGCATGAGATTTAGCACCAGCAGATTTCAGCTCGTTAACATCGTCAGAGTGAAATCTGCAAACGTGTGTTCTACTGACAGAAACACTGAGGAGCTTTCAACTCTTCCAGCTCCAAACTTGAGAAACTGTCATGGCGTGATCTGAAAACCTGAATTGGCCGAGTCAGTTTGTTTCCTGCGCCCGTCAGTCGTACAAACCTCAGCTTGTTTTTAATGCTGCCCACCAGCTGACGTTGCTCCTGTTCATTGATCGCGAGCTGTTTCACCGGCTGCCAAACTAAACTTTTTCCATGAGGTCTTGAATTTAAAATGAGGCGGATGAGGTTTTTAAAAGAGCAGCTCGTGGACCAACCATCCATTATCTTTATCCGCTTCTTCCTTTTTGGGGGTCACGGTGGTCATTGATGCCCAGGGCTTAATTTGAACCGGACCCTGCCAGAACAGGATCCGGGAATCCCATTATTTTGACAGGGTGTGTTACGGTAACTGGTTGCTTGGATCCGGTAACTCTCAGGCTTACTAATAATAAAGTTATGAACAAATATGACTGCCTTGAACAAATAAAACTTATATTGGATATGTAAACTGAAAATAATTACATAAACACTAATTTTAAACACAACAGCCACTTACGACTTCTTAATATCAGATACAAGTTGCACCTTCAAGTAGCATTTCAGCCTC
Organism: Nematolebias whitei; assembly: GCF_014905685.2. Classification (NCBI taxonomy): domain Eukaryota; kingdom Metazoa; phylum Chordata; class Actinopteri; order Cyprinodontiformes; family Rivulidae; genus Nematolebias; species Nematolebias whitei. The sequence goes on from NC_056507.1 coordinate 6,790,508, forward strand.
TACCCTTAAAAAAAATCTCCGCCGCTAAAAGAGTGGTGGGGTTAGTGCCTGTAGTGAACTAAGCCTCAGGTCAAAACCTGACCCTGAAGACCTTCATGGGACAGAAACTGTTATTTCATTGATTTGAATCCAGAAATACAAATTAAGCTCATCCAGAGACTTTCTAATTGTATCCTGCACTAATCAATTGAAAGAACACTCTCTTTTTATATTATCATTACTATTTTTACAAATGTCTTGATAATCAAAAGTGTGTTAGTTCAAAACGAAGTTCGAACGAGCTAACGAGGCAGTCATATGGACTGGAGCCCACAGGCAGCGGCCATGAACAGATGGAGGAGGTGCCTGGAGGAACATGTGGAGTCGGACAGTGAAGAAGATCTCCTGATGCATGCTCCATAATCCAGGTAGAAAAATCTAAAAAAAGACAGTTGTGCTGTGATCAGTCTGACATCAGGGAAACTAAACAGCCACTGGCCAAAAGGATGGACCAGCACAGAAGAGCAACATCATCAGGCCAGGATTCTCCGGTCTACACTCATCTCCAGGCCAGCGGTCACTCATTCAGGGATGAAGATGTTCACATCCTGGACAGAGAGGAACGATGGTTTGAGAGAGGAGTAAAGGAGGCCATCTTTGTGAAAAGAAATCGTCCATTATTAAACAGGGGTGGAGCCTCCGGGTTCAACTGTCCCCCTCTTATAATGCTGTGATTGCTAGTATCACTCAGCCCCCTGTGAATAGTAAACAGCCATCAGTGTGCTAATGATCCATTGTTAGGCTGATGGTCCTTCTTGAGCATGTGATCAGCTGGTTTTGGTTGTCAGCAGCAAAACTGGTTGATCCACTCTGAGAAGGTGCTATTTAAGAGACTGAGCTGAAAACAGCTCCTCAGACTGAAGAAGTCTCTCGGATGAGAGACGAAACTTTTCTACTTTTTTGTTGTTGTTTTGCTTTGTTTTGTTTTTTGAATGTCCAGAGGACCAGATTTAACTTTTTTAGACAGTGAAGAAGAGTTGGCTCGGAACAGAAGTGGAGTGTTTACAAACAACCCGTTAAAATCACCAACATTTTCTGGGAGAGGACCCTCCGACCCCCCAGACAGCCCACCTCCCCGCCCACTATTTGTGTTCCGGTATCAACCGGTTTACAAATTAAGCCCTGCTGATGCTCATAGTTGCTGTGCAAAGAGGAAGGGGACACCCTGGACAGGTCTCCAGTTCATCAGAGGGACACATATTCACTCTCTCACTCACACCTAGAGACAATTTACCAATCAGCCTAACATGCACGTTTTTGGTCTGTTGGGAGAAAACCCACGCATGCACGGAGAGAACATGCAAACTCCACTCAGAATGGCCCCCGGCTGGGATTCGATCCAGCAACCTCCTCACTGAGAAGCGACAGCTCTACCAGCTGTTCCACTGTGCTGTTCACGGACCACTACACTAAATCCAAGAAAGAGAGACTTTCTTGCTCCACTGAACACATCGATGAGGTCAATCCAGGTAAAAGCCATCTTCCATTATTGATCCCCCCCCCCCCCCCCCCGCGCCCCATTAAATCTGGACCAATCAAACGAGAAGGGATGCAGGTACACAGAAGGAGACAAAACAATGATTTTATAGAAGCAGGGATGGAGAAAGGGGTTGAAGATCAATGTGAGGGTGATGGCCTTAATATTTTTACTTAGCTAGGTCTGTGTTGGGAACTATAGTGAGCCAGCCAGCAAAGATTAAAATATCCTTCTGAGTTGTCCTTTACAGACAGAGAGAATGATGGTACACTCAGCCTGCAATAAATGTAATTTCTAAATGTAACGGCTCCAATAATTCTTGCCCAGCACCTCTGCCAGGAGTGGTTTGGATGAGGGTCACAAGGGGAGCCAACATTCATAACAACTGCCATTTTAGCGCTGGACGTGGCTGGTGACAGCATCCCATTTGACAGTGTCCTCTTGGAAATAACATATGATGCCATTAGGTGCCATTATAGGTCAAACCCCACACAAACATGGGCGGGCTGATGAGGAGCAACAGTAAATCACCCTAATCCAGCTGTGAGATGAAAGGAGTTTATTCCCATGCTGCTGAGCTGCGGTTTACAAGCTCAAGTCCTGATGAAAAGCTCTGATGGAGCTCAGCTGTCACTCAGGAGGGCTGAGCCACAAATCTGATTGCCTGTAGGGTCAGGAAAGTACCCCCCACCCCACCCCAACAACAACAACAAAAAAGCTGTGTGGACATAAAGAAATGCCTTGAGAACAAATCCAGATCATCAACAAGTGTGTGTTTCTCATCGTGATCAGAAAACCCTCAGCAGAGTGAACATCCAGGGTTTATATGAGCAGGATGACACAGATTTACATCATCATCCCAGATTATCATCCACGTCCCTCCAAGCAGAGATTTGACTCATCTCCCTCATTTCCTTCCAACCCTCAGCCCCGCTGAGTCCGCTTGTCAATACAGAGGCACCAACGCTCGTCAGACTGTCAGAGAGAATCTGCAGCATGTCTTTCACACTTCACACACTGTCCAGTCCAGCTGAGCACAAACTACGCTTGGACTTAGAGGAATTTGGAGACTCAAGGGGAGCTAAAGGAGATGTGAAACTCTGTAGAAGTTGGGAGGCTGAGGGGAGACTGATGAGAGGGATGCAGATGGAGCTTACCTGCCCATGCTGCAGACACTCCAGCAGGTCGGTGTGGCTCCTTTTTGCTGCTCCACTCCTCTCAGCTACACAAAATCACTTCCATGACTCACTCAGGAGGTAGACGAGGGGCTCGGAGGGTGAGGAAGATAACCGGCTCTCAGGAAAAGTGGAGTAAACACTCGCTGCAGCAGCAGGCAGGAAGCTGCTCTCACTGCAGTGCTGCTGTCTCTCATCCACGCCTCTCCTCCTCTGCTGCCTCCTTTGCTTTGATCCCCCCACCACCACCTCTCATCCAGCGCTACCCTCCCCACACCGTCCCACCTCCTCACTCTCCACCACTACTTTCTTCATCCTCTGCCTCTTACTGCACACACACACACACACACACACACACACACACACACACACACACACACACACACACACACACACACACACACACACACACCACCTCTCTGTCTGTCTCTGGACTGTCAGCCTTAAAGAGGAGATGCACCACAGCCATCCTTGCAGCTCCACAGTCAAAACAATGAGCCAAAAGTCAACTGCATTTTAAGACTTTTTTTTTTTAATTTTAGTGAATCTCCTGCAAACTTGAAATGAAATGGAAAGTTCTGTAGAATTTTAACAATCAGGATAAAACTGGTTGATTCTCGTTTAGTCCTTGGTTGACATAATTTGATGCCTACTCATTGCAATGTCATGAAGACCAGCCAATAAATACAGTAAATAAAATTTGTAAGCTCAATTTGTTGATAGTCAACCACCAAATGCATTTGTCACCTATTACAGTGGTTTTCAAATTTTTTTTATTGTGACTCCCCCTTCGAGGAAGAAAATTCTCTGTGTCCCTCAGACCCAAGTCGTAAAATGCAAATATTAACAATGCATGGAATACTCGTATACAGTATTCACTATGTGAACCGAACTTTATTTTTATTCTAATCTCTTTGAGTGTATTGAAGTCATTTTAAGAAAGGGAGACTGTCAGTCTGGCCAAAAGAACAAAAATGATATTTCAAGTTGTTTTGTACTGTAAAGGAATTTATTCATTCAACTTTTATTTATACAGTTCAGTCTCATTGAGTCACGAGGACTCATTTTAAAGAGAGACCTGTTAAAAAAAAACACAGATGAGGTACACACAACATTAAACAGTTATAAAAAGCATATAAGATGAAAAAGTAAACAAAATAAAAACAAGCTACTTTATGAAACGGGGTAAAATACTAAAAACAGCATTGTCTGCATTGGTTCTTGCAAAACTGTTTAAAATCCCTTAGAGGTCAAAGTTGAGAGCTTCAGATCTTTTTGTAAGGTGTTCCAGGAGCAGAGTAAGAAAAGGCCCTCTTGCCGAATACAGTCCGCTCTGATGGGACGCTGCAGGTAATGATGTCTTGAGAGCGCACGCTGTAACTGCACTGACGACGTGACATGTAGGAGCTGTATGAAGGCAACAAATCAAGAAGAGATTTAAAGATGAAAATGTACCAGTGAGAGAGCTTGTGTGACGTTACTGATAACCAGTTAACCAGTGAATACAGGGTGCAACGATGGGTACGGTAGGTACAGCCAGTTATGAATCTTGGTGCACCGTGATGGAGAAAGTCCAACATCTAACATCTGCAAGGTGCTTGTAGGGGCGTTCATGAAAATCAATGTCACCGTAGTCCATGGACGGAAGGAAAGTAGCAGTTACAAGGTGTTTTCATAAAACTCAGAGTTAGAAAAGATCTACTTCTGAAAAAGAAACCCAATTTTAATTTCTATTTCTTTGTCAAGTTTTCTACATGAGGCTTTAAAGAAAGATTTGCGTCGACCAAGATTCCCAAGTATTTGTAGGAATCGACGAACTCAATAGGAACACCATTCAAAGACAAGATAGGAGGAAGGACTGCTGGTACTAACTTTCTGTTTGAAAACATCCCTTTGGTTTTATCAGCATTTGACACCAGTTTGAGACGGAACTAATCGGACTGGATGATGTCGAATGCAGACTGTAAAAGCTGGAAAATCTTAGCAACTGTTTTATCTCAACAACTGAGTCATTAACATAGAAATGTAAAGATGCATCAGGGATGCTCTGACCTACATTACCTATGTAGACTATAAAGAGAGTGGGTCCTAAGACTGAGCCTTGTGGTACACCATTGTTGACAGTTAAATAACTGGAAGAAGTACCATTATGTTGAACACATTTCCTGAGCCACATTATCTGAGAGATAATTAGAGAACCAACCAATGGTGTGATCTGAGAGCTTACGACACAAGATGTCGTGGTCCACAGTGTCAAAAGCTTTAGACAGGTCTAAGAAAAGTGCAGCACAATACCTGTGCTATATATATTTTTTAATCTCACCCTAATGAAAATAAGTTTTATATAACGATACGTGACATGGGCTCGTGTCACTGTCAGCACATCTGGAACGTTTTATAGACACGTTGAGTTGGTTCAACCTGCTTTTTTGTATAAATAATACTTCTGTACTTACTACTTGATACTTGAACATGTTTTGCTTTGATACTGTTTTATAAATTCTGTAACATGTTTTTACTACAAAGCCAACTGTTGTACAAAGTTTGTTTTACTATAAGCATCAGAGAAATTTGGAAATATTCGATAAGTTTAAAAATCAAAATAAATTGACGATTACAAACTGGTGTACTTTGGTTTCTAAGCACAGTAAATACAGAAATACAGACTGCACCACTGACCGTTACAAACGGAAAAGTGCCATTAGCTTGCGTGTCTGTACTGCAGGCTGCGCTACGTATTTAAGACACAAGTTTTCGCTGTTAGTAAAATGCTCTGCTATATTTCTTGGTTTCTGTCTGTTTGGCTTGCTGCCGTTGTTGCATTTGTAGTTTTTGGTTGACGCCATCTTTCCTATGTATGTCCTATAAATTAGGATATGTCAGTAAATGTTTTTTTTACCCTTTAGATTGTCTTTTCCCCTATTTTTTTTTCCTTGGAGTGTACCAGAATGACTAATTTATATGTTAAAAATCACAGAACCTTCTTGACCCCTCCACCTCCCAACACACACACACACACACACACACACACTACAGGCGCTAGGTATGTCACCTTTTTCAGCCCTTGTGAGTTTTCAGGTATGTGTGATGAAGCAGATCTAAAATGAGAAACACTGCAACATCTGGAGTGAACTTACTGTGCCTGATGTGAGATTTTTATTATTAATGTTCAATAATCTGTTTATTATAGCCAAGACGAAAGGAAATCATATTTCCTGTGGCAAGATCCAGAACTAGATATTGGCTTGGTTGTGTCACACCTGATCTGTCGCCCTTTGTATTCTGAGATGCATCCATCCATCCATCCATCCATCCATCCATCCATCCATCCATCCATAACAAACTGTGTTTGTTACAGAATAAAGACGGTGTTTAAAGTGAGGCAGCTTTAAAAAGAGACGACTGAGTGAAAACTAAGTGTAACAGAGTTTAAATATATATATATATATATATATAT
>NC_056507.1:6796755-6808756 GCF_014905685.2 Nematolebias whitei
ATGGATGGATGGATGGATGGATGGCTGGACATGGGCACCAGTGACCCACGTGACCCAAAAAGGAAGAAGCAGGTAAAAGATGATGGATGGATAAAAATGATGAAACGCTTCAAGTGTAACGGATAAATAAATAACGCGCCATAAAATTTGCAATTAGTTGCCAAACAGCACCACCTGGTGGAGACTTTTGTAAACTCTCATCACCTGCAGTTCTTTGAGCTTTTTAAATTATCCAGCAGCTCCTGGGAATGACTGAAACTAATCCAAAAAAGTTCAATCTGGTCCTCTGGACATTCAAAAAAAAACAAAAAACAAAACAAAGCAAAAAATATAGAAACGTTTCGTCTCTCATCCGAGAGACTTCCTCAGTCTGAGGAGCTGTTTTCAGCTCAGTCTCTTAAATAGCACCTTCTCAGAGTGGATCAACCAGTTTGATGGAGACCATCTGTTCACATGCTCAAGAAGGACCATCAGCCTAACAATGGATCATTAGCACACTGATGGCTGTTTACTGTTCACAGAGGGCTGAGTGATACTAGCAATAACAGCATTGTAAGAGGGGGACAGTTGAACCCGGAGGCTCCACCCCTGTTTAACGATGGTTTCTTTTCACAAAGATGGCCTCCTTTATTCCTCTCTCAAACCATCGTTCCTCTCTGTCCAGGATGTGAACATCTTCATCCCTGAAAGAGTGACCGCTGGCCTGGAGATGAGTGTAGACCGCAGAGTCCTGGCCTGATGATGTTGATCTTCTGTGCTGGTCCATCCTTTTGGCCAGTGGCTGTTTAGTTTCCCCGATGTAAGACTGATCACCCTCCTGACACTGAACAGCATACACAACATTACTCTGTTTGTGCCGGGGGACTGGATCTTTGGGATGAACCAGTCTTTGCCGTAATGTATTTTGGGGTTTAAAAGCCACTGGGACGTTATGTTTAGAAAATAAACGTCTCAGTTTCTCTGATACCCCCTCAACATATGGAATGACCACTGGTCTGGGTCTGGGTTCCTCCTTTTCACCTGATGGCTGACTGGAGTCCTGTTTGGGTTTCTTCTCTGCTTTCAGGAAGGCCCAGTTAGGATATCCACATTGCTCTAGAGCCTGTCTTGTGTGGGATTTCTCCTTCTGCCTGGCTCCCGAGCTAGTGGGGACGCTGTCTGCTCTGTGGTACAGAGTCCTGATGACTCCTAACTTGTGCTCCAAAGGGTGATGGGAGTCAAACTGCAAATACTGGTCTGTGTGGGTGGGTTTACAGTACACCTCAGTTTGCAAATGTCCTCTATCAGAGACTGAGACCTCACAGTCCAAGAAAGCCAACTTGCCATTTTTTTCATCTTCTACATCTTTTTTGGATTTTTCTACCTGGATTATTGAGCATGCATCAGGACTGAAACTAATGTTAAGCTTTACTAACATGGTCTTTTTTTTTTTTTACTCTGGAAGGTTGCAAAAACTCTCCTGTAAAAAAAAATGTTTGTTCTTTTTTTTTTTTTACTGCTATTAGGAGAATGTGAAGTTGTTTTCTGGGGCCCGCCCTCTCCCTCGTTGACTCTTCTGAGGCAGCCAAAGTGGTTCAAAAACATCAAAGTTCATGCTCAACAATCCAGGTTAAAAAAAACAACAAACTTCAGTGAGATCATCTGGAGGGTTTCTTTTTGTTGTTGAGACGTTTCATCAATCAGTCTGAGGATAAGTTTGTTGTGGCTCCTCAGACTGATGAAGTCCTTTGGGTCAAGGACGAAACGTCTCAACACCAAAAAAGGAACTGTCCAGATGACCTGACTGAACTTTGTTGGCGATTGAGAAGTTGCTTCAGACTCGAGGGAAGAAGGTTTGCATGACCACAAGCAGGAAAAGACGCGTCACACATGATCAACGGCTGCACTGCATAAGTTCACTTTATCTTGAGCTTATCAATATTCTTTAGCATGCAATAGAAGGAGCCGTTTCAAGAATGTTTCCATTTGAGCAAGTTTATCTAAAAATGTAAGAGAGAGCAACTTTTCAATTGACTTTTCAGGTTGAAAGATCCGTCATTAGCTTTATCTGCTTCTTCCATCCTGTGTTGCTGGCGTCCACATCCAGCTGTCACTGCAAATGGTAAATGGACTGTACTTACACAGCGCCTTTCTATCTTATCAAGATAAAGCGCTTTACAACACAATCTGTGCCCTCATTACCCATTCATACATACTATCTGTACATCTGTACAAAGACCAATCAGAGCTTTATCACATTCATGCAGCGATGGGACACACATCGGAGGCAGTGAGGGGTTCAGTGTGTTGCCCAGGGACACTTCAACATGTGACTAATGGTGGAATCGAACCCCCAACTCTCCCACTGGAGGACAACCACTCTAACCACTCAGCCACATCTGCCCATGAAGTCTGTCCGAGGAGCTGCAACAAACTAGCACCTTCTCATAGTGGGTCAACCAGTTTGATGGTGCTCAGATGGTTTCTGGAGAAGGTGGACTCCAGAAACCATGAGCACCATCAAACTGGTTGACCAGTTTGTAATAATCAAGTTATCTTGATTAATAAACTCTTACTGAACAAACTTTAGCTTTAGTTGATTTCAATTTATTAGTTGACTGAACTGTTTTGGTATGTTGTTTCAACTCAGAAATCTGTCGATTTAACTCGTTAAATAAAATATAAAAACTAAAATAAATATAGTGTTTCTAATTCACAGCTTTTCACTTATTGCGGGGGTGTCCGGAACATAACCCCCGCCGTAATCGTAAGACTACTGTACAAGGATTGCTGAGCTGCTCGGTGGGGTTTCTCCTGTCGGCCATCTTGGATTTGAGGGGGGAAAAAAAGCACTTGCAGTGATAGAAGTGTATTTTATGATGCACTAGCGTCCACTTCAGTGGTCTATGCACAGTTGTCACATTAAAAACCTATACGTATACACAAGAAAATGGGTTTTAAATAGCGGTCTACTGCTGTGACCTATAATCTCCTGAGGGTAAACCATAGCCTTGAGAGGTTGGATCATTTCCTAGCCAGGGTCAGCAATAGCCTTCCAAGGTTGAACCATAACCTCGTGACCTGGACATCGCGTCCCAAGGATAACCAGTGTCCTGATGGTAACTGGTGTGTTTAGGGTCAACCACAGCATCTTGAGGATGAACCATAGCATTGCAGGGGTGGACGTCGTCGTGAGAGTTTAACTATAGTGCCCTAGGGGCTACCATATTAATAGTAATTCAATAGTTTTCAGGCAGTCTTGACAGTTTAGTGGTTATCAAGCTGGAAATCCATACAGGTCTGCGTAGTTTGCACGTTCTCGTATTTGTGTTTACTCCGTTCCCTTCCCAAAACGTGTTTGGATTGCTCATGGACCTTCTAACACAGATTTGTGATCTCAATGGGCTTTACCTGGTTAAATAAACTACCATACTTGTATTTCCAAAACGTATACTTAAGAATTTATTTTACCTTCTGACCTAATAAAACACTGAAAGTCTGATTTTAAGCTTCATTTTATTTACACACAAACTTGTACAAATGTTTGTTTTGATAAAAAAAAAAAAAAATCTCCAATACAACAAAAAAGTAACATCGATCAGTTTTTTAATTTCTATCTCTAATCAGAACGAACGATGAAGTCTATTCCAAACTAAAACTAAATGTTTTCATTGAAAAATTATTTCTGCTTTTATTCCTGCAGAAATCTGAAGCATCAACATATTTACACTTTACCTAAAAATAAAAAGGACAAAGTTTAAGGGAATCCTCATTAAAAAATAAAAAATAAAAAAAACTAACAGAATTACAATTTTTAAAGAATTTTTTTTTATCACAGAACAATTCTGCCTCAGCTGAATGTTGATATAAAAACAAATTGTTTATATTTTATGAGGAAAAATAAAAACCCTACAGAAAACATTTACAGAAAACAGTAGAAATGTGTTTAATTACATTAAGTTTATTAAAATGACATTTCTATCCACTGAAATTTTCTTTGTAAGTAACTCTGAAGCAAATTCACCAGTTTTCTTTCCCAGCTTGTTCCTGTTCAAAGTGACAGGAAGCGGTCACTGGGCGAGAGGCGGAGCTACACTTGCACGGGTATCTGAAGTTTGACGCACCAACTTAAAAGTTATTACAAAAAAATCTGAACGGTTTGTTGTCAAGGAGCAAACTGGAAGTTCAGGACCTAAAGACGCAAATGATGCCTGAGAGATCCTCCAAGAGACGTTTAAATGGTCCTTCATAAACAGGTCCACCATACACGAGTCTATTTACGATAACATTTAAACTTTAATACAGCTCAGTGTGGTTTGCTACATGACGTGAAGGACAAATGAAAATGTGAGTAGACGACGTTCAACTCAAAACACTCGACGTTTGATTCATTTAGTGACGAGGTCCAATCAGCCGGAGATGAGGGATGCCTGCAAAAAGGTAAACATAAAGGAAGATTACATTATTTAAATCTATTCATAACAAGTGTTTTTATGTTGAAAATAAATGCGTTATACGCCCTAACATTTTGCACAAAGTACTGCTGACACCAGCGCTTGAAGGAGGCTGGTACACACCAGTACACAGTTTCCAAACTGCTAAATATTTGTATTTAGGCTGAAAACAGTGGGGAAGCTGTGGCACATTATTTATTGCACTAGATGTATGGAACACATCAGGCTGTAGTACGCCATAACAAATTAAAAGATTAGATACATTTTTATTTTAGGCAGAAAAGACAATTTTAAGAGCACTGGGTTTCCAGAAAATACCTTTTAAGACATTTATCTCTGAATAATTAAAGACTAATTTAATCTTTCGTTGTATGTTCAAAAACTTTTAAATTGAAATTATGCCACAGCTAAACAAGAGCAAAAAATCTAAAGGAGCTGCTAAGCGAACCCGAATGTCCAATGGAGGACTAGTGCACAGAAAGTTTTGGTCCAGACGAGCTGTAAAATATTTATCACCCATCGGCATCCAGCCGTGGCAAAGAGAACAAACAAAGACCTAAAAACAAAAAAGTTGGGACTTTTATTCTGAAAGTCAAAGACATTCTGCTTCCCACCAGGGGAGATTTCGCAATTTTTTTAAAAATGGCGCGTGTACAGATTTAAACTGCTGCTTTCACCAGCTGTGAGCTACAGACAAATTGTATAAATTACATTCCACACAGGACATCAGTGGAAAACAGGAAGTTATGGACAGAAAACAGGAAGTTATGGACAGAAAACAGGAAGTTATGGACAGAAAACAGGAAGTCGTGACTCACACTTTGCTTCTGACTGGGTCAAATTTAGGGGATTGGGTGACGTGCGTATAACCAAGACACTGCTGGGCATGTGGCGGGACTATTATTAAACCAATAAAATCATTTTAAATGGCAAGAACTAACACCAGAAACTGCTAAAAAGTAAAAAAAATATTTCACCTTTGTGAAAAATAAATGATTTATTGATTGATTGGTCAATTGATTAATGGATTGGGGGAGATTTCACGCACTGGTTGACACGGAAAGAAAACTTTAAAACAAAAAAACCTATCTGATCACCTGGGGCAGAAAGAAGTGGAGGGCGAGAATTCTTTAAGGAAGGAGGAGGCAGCCTGTCCCTGTGGAGGCCTCGGTGGAGGAGAGGACCGTGGTGGAGGAGAGGCCCTCGAAACAAACTGGGACGAGGACCACGAGAGATCGGGGTCGGTAATGGAAGAACAGGAAGCTGCTGCAGGGACAGCAGCGGAGGCGGCTTGGATTTGAGAAAAGTACCTGTAGAAAAAGATGAAATGTGCATGAATACCAGAACCAATCAGCCAGAACATTAAAACCACCGAGACTTAAACCCAACTTGGATAAGAGAGTCCCATGAAGTGACCCACAGAAGAACCACTTCATGTCCCTGAATGATCCCAGTCCACCAAGGTCTACAAGTCGACCCGAGCAGGTGGTTTTAATGTTGTGGCTGATTTTGGTACAACAATCCAAAAACTTGTAATGAGCTAAAATGAATGAAAGAATTCTGTATTAAATTAAAGCTTTTAAAGTATCTTTACAAACATATATTCAAACCTATGTTTTTTTTTTAATTTTTAAAAGCTAATTTTCTTAATTTTGGATTGAAATTAAGGATGCACGATATTATCTGCACGGTATCGGTCGATATTGGCAATAAAGTTCAATATCGGCCATTCCATCAAAAGAACTCACAGATATAAAAGACGCTCTTTTTGTAAGTTTAAACATATCGGTCAAAAATCCAATATCGTGCATCCCTAGTTGAAACCATTTCAAAACAATCCCTCGAATGACTGAAATGCTGAAAACTTTAACTTTGCATGCATATTTCACAGACATAATTAGAAATGGTTAAATCTTTGACACAGAAGCAGGATGGACTTCTTTAAAGTACTCTGTGTGACAGAAAGGTTTTTAAAGCAGGAGTGACTGACGCTGTTTGCAGTCCCAACCTGGTGTAGGCAGGAGTGGTGCAGGTGAGGAGAGGTCAATCAACGACCCCCCGGCTAAAGATGCAGACTGAGGCTGTGGAGGTCCAGGCGGAGTAGGGAGCAGAGGTGGTGGTTTTCCCAGTCCTGGGGGAACCATGTCCCCCTTGCTCTCCACAGTGTCTAAAGCTACAGCTTCAAACAAACAAACACAAAAACACAAAAACAAAACGGGCATGAAAGAAATGTGTAAGAAATTAAAGCTGGGGCCAGTCATTCCAAGTGTTTCACCTCGTAGGTGGTCCTGCCGGGAACGGAGATACTCTGAGACGGTTTCCAACTCCTCGGGGTACAGATGCACCCCCTCGGCTAACAGCACGAGGAGGTGTCGTGTTTCCGAGGGAACAGAGTGCTTCGCAATTTTTTCACGCTCTAGGAAGTCATCCAGCAGCTGGGACGCCTCTGCTGCGATGTCTGCAGGGTCTTTGGAAGGAGACTCTTTGAGGAGCCCACGAGTGTACTCAGCGTGGACAAAGTCCAGGGCCTGGTCTTTAGGCATGTTGCGATGGACTGGCGGTGGGAGGCAAAGGGGGGGCATTAGTGGTGAAATGGGAGGAGGCTGAACAGAAAGTGTACGAGGTGCAAAACGAAATGGAAAAAAAAACAAACTGGAAATGTTCTAAAACCGTAGCTGTTTTTCCTGTGATCCGACAGGATATACAAAACTTAAATCAGAGTTTATCTTCGTTACAAACAGGACAGACATGGAGCTTTATGCAGAATATTATATGTAAATAATGTTCTTTATGTTGAAGAGAATCCATAAAATGCATAAAGATATGCATCCAAAACATGTTTTATAAAAATAACCAGTGTGTGATGAATGAACGTTTCATGAGTTTTGGTTAAAAACAATATTTTGTGGTTTTGAAATTCTTAAATGTAAAATGCATTTTTTTTTCTCCCTGTTTTGTTTACATTTTGTATTTTTTAGTGTATTGTGCAGATTTATGTACTTGTGGAGCTTTACATGAAGCTAATGTGATTGTTTCAATAATTAGATTAGATGTAATTTACAAAAACAGCTAAGAGAAATTCTCTTAATTGTCATCCGAGTCACATTTCAGTAACTTGGGTCATTTGTTCTGTTGGGAGAACCAAACTTCTTCCATCAGGCAAGAGTGTCCAGAGTTTTAGATATTGTTTAATCATGAACTTGAACGTGGGCCAAATCCTGATTTATTTATTTCACCATCCTCTTAGCCCTACACCTTTACTTTTATCAGGGTTAGCCTTAGCCTCATGTCTGTAGCCTGTTAAAGAGAGAATCTTAATATCTTCTTCATGTCAGGGAAAGGTGACGTGGTAGAATATCGCACTTATCCGTCTAAATGAAGATGAAAAATTGTTCTTTAAAAGGAAGGTGCAGGAGCTGTGCTAGCAAAGAACATCACAAATGTAATTTTTTAAGTACAAAGTACCTAATTACAAGACAAATGATGGTCGTCATTGAAACGTGCATTAAATGCTCTAAATATTATAAACCACCAAGTTTCATTTGAGCAGAACGACATCTGCAGCTACGTATTTTGAAAATTATAAAATGAAACTGGGTTTAGGTTTCCGAGTGAAAACTTTGCTTCTTGTGCAGAAGTCTTGTGCCATTCCTGCTGCAGAGCCTTATTTACGCAGCGGCTGCTGTTTCCAGAGAACTGCTGTGAGTGCAGCACATCTGAAGCACCTGGATAAGAGACCTCCGCTCTCTTCTTCTGTTGGCTGGTCCATCTTCAGGGGACACCACAGCCAGTCCACCTCCGTCTCACTCTGTCTTCTGTCCTCACTCCAACTGCTCCATGTCCTCTCCAACTACACATCTCCTTTTTGTCTTTTTCCTGGCAGCTGAATTTCTAACATCCTTCTACAAGTATAATCACTGTCCCTCCTCTGGACATGTCCAAACCACTGTCCCTCCTCTGGACATGTCCAAACCATCTCAGTCTGGTCTCTCTAACTTTATCTCCCAGTTGTCCAACCTGTGCCGTACCTCTGATGATCTCATTCCTAATCTGATCCATCCTTGTCACTCCTAAGAAGAACCTCAACATTTTCATTTCTGCTGCTTCCAGTTCTGTCTCCTGTCTTTTTGTCCGTGTCTCTGTCTCCAGACCATACAACATGGCTGGTCTCACCATTGTCTTGTAAACTTTTCTTTTGACCTTTGCTGTCAGCCTTTTGTCGCAAATCACTCCTGAAACTTTTCTCCATCCAGCCTGGACGCTCTTCTTCATTTCTTTACCACACCCCCCATTTTCCTGGACAGTGGACCCCAAGTCCTTGAAGTCCTGCACCTCGGTGACCTCTGCTCCTTGTTGCCTCACTGTTCCACCGGCCTCCCCGTCACTCATTCACACATGTTCTCTGTCTTACTACGACTGACTTTCATTCCTCTTCTTTCAAGTGCATACCTCCACCTCTCCAAGTTCTCTTCCACCTGTTCCCTGTTCTCACCACAGATCACATCATCTGCAAACATCATAGTCCACGAGAATTCCAGCCTGACCTCATCTGTTGGTCGGTCCATCACCAGAGCAAACAAGAAGGGGCTCAGAGCTGATACTTGATGAACTCCCACCTCCACCTTGATGCCATCCGTCACTCCCACAGCACATCTCACCACTGTCCTGCTGTCCTCATACATGTCCTGCTGTCCTCATACATGTCCTGCTGTCCTCATACATGTCCTGCTGTCCTCATACATGTCCTGCTGTCCTCATACATGTCCTGTACCAGTCTAACGTACTTCTTTGCCAGTCCAGATTTCCTGGTGTTAATCAAACTGGATCTTACAACAGAGTGGGTGCCAATAAAAGAGTTAGCACCGAAAAATGTTTTACATTTGATGTTCTTTGTTAGCAAAGCTTCTAATGATCAATAACTGTGACCCTGAAAATAAAGCTTAATGGCTCATTTTAGTTTTTCCCCATTAATTATGTGGTATGGTCCAGAGGTCAAATTAAATTTACGGTCATTATATAAAATATAATACTTTTCCTTTCAATTTATTTAAAACCTACTAATTCTGTCACTAGTTCATCAGATGCCAATGATGACAGACATTTACCAGAGAAGGGGGAAACTGGGGAAAGTTGGCCGTCTTAGATTAGGTTTGATGAAAAGACCGTTACAGAACAAAATTACCCATAATCAAAAATATGTAGCACATGTTCATTGTGAATGTAATAACTGGAATAACTTATTTATTTTACTTTATGTTAGGTAAGTGTAAGATGTGCAATGAGTGCCCAAGAAGAAGCCAGTGGATATTTTACCAGAAGTCTGATAATGTACACTTTAAACAACAACATTTAATGCATTTAGGGAGATTTTTTATTATTTTTGTTATTTAGTTTAATTTTTTTTAAATAACCTTTTGTAGAGAAATCCAGCTTTATGTCAGTATTTCATTTGGCATGTTTGTGTTTAGTTTTACTGAAAGTATGCGAGATAGTGTGTTTGGGGAAACTAAAGAAAACTCCAACTGCATCACACCTTTGAATGAAGTTCAGGGTCGTTTGGGCAAGCTAGAAAATATGAGGGGTTCAAACTTACTTTTTAGGGATTCTGAGAAAATGATAACAGTGCAGGAGGACAGAGCTATGTTTTTCTGCTCCACCAGTATACATAATGGGGAGCCATCTGCTCGAACATCCTGCAGGGCCCGGGTCAGGCCCGATTCCACTTGAAGGTAGAGCATTTCCACTGACAGGCCTCGCTCCTGCAAGCACTGTCTTAGCGATTTGGGGTAATCCCTTTGAGAGGAAGAGAAACATTTTGTTAAACTGCTGCGCCATAAAGAGGAACCAGTTCTGCGGGGAGCAGAGTTCTTGTAATGAAAATGGTTTAATTGAGTTTAAAGTAGTGATAAAGACCTTTTCAGATGTGAAACATGAAACCTTACTGGCTTGGACAATTTGTTAAGAGCGATTCAGACGTTGATCCCTTTTATTCATTTATTTTTCTTCACACTGTAAATTAATAATTTCTATAGCTGAGATTTACTTGCACAGTTTTAGTGAGAACAATACTACTAGTCCTCTACAGCAGGGGTCCCCAAACTTTTTTGAACATTTTATGCAAAATAATTTTCCACAGACCAGCGACGGTGAAGTGTGAGGGGAGCTCACACACGTAAAACAATTAAGATAGAACTTTATATGACGTAACATTTCCTGCGGGATCAATACAAATTACATCTATAATTTATTTTTATTGTAATTTTATGATCATTTAATATAACAGTATACAACTCCTTAGCAACGTGATTAGCCACGATGCTTTCAGTGCACACATCTAATGATGTGGTGGCTTCAATAATAGTTTCTACTTTGCGTTCATGTGTTTTTATTCTTTCAACAAACGCCAGTCTCGTCTTTCGATGCAGGCTGCTCAGTCTCCGTGCGGTGAAGCCGTTCTGAAGGTTTCAGGGTCACCACATGTCCTACAGAGTGCGCTCAGAGCGAGTGAGTCACCTGATTGTGGATGATGCAGCTTTCCTTGTGGCGGAAGTCGTTTCGCCTTCTGCTGTCTCATCATTAGACCTTTTCCCTTTTTCAAAAGGAACTCTCCCGCGACATTTCTTTTTTACTCATTTTTGCTAAATTTAGTTTGAGAGCTCATTGAAGCATGAGTCCAACGCTAAAATGGCACGGACAGAAGTGACCGATAATCAAAATACAATACCACGCAGACTAAAGCAAACAGAAAAAAAATTTCAGAATAAAGCGGAGCCGAGTCGCACTTGTCAAGTGGCTTTTGTGTCCCTGTGCTGAACTTGTGACCTGTCCAGGGTCTACATCACATCTTGCACAGTGACTGCTGGATGTGGGCACCAGTGTCTCCCGCAACCCAGAAAGGAAGAAGAGGATAAAGATAATGGATGGATATTCTGATGCACGCTCAATAATCCAGGTAGAAAATCTAAAAAAAGGTTAAGTCAGGTCCTCTGGATGGATTCAAAAGATACAACTTGTTGAAACATTTTGTCTTTTGTCCAAAAGACTGTCGGTCTGAGGAGCTGCAACTAGCTCAGTCTTATAAAATGAACCTTCTTATAGTGGATCAACCAGTTTGTTGCTGACAGCCAAAACAAGATGTTAACACGATAAAGGAGGACCATCAGTCTAACGACCAATCGCTAGCACTCTAATGGCTTCCTGCTACTCAGAAAGGGCGGAGTGATACTAATAACAGCATTGTAAGAGGGGGACACTTGAACATGGAGGCCTCCACCCGTTTAATGATGGTTTCTCTTCACAAAGATGGCCTCCTTCAATCCTCTATCAAACCATCGTTCCTCTCTGTCCAGGATGTGAACATCTTCATCCTTGAAAGAGTGACCGCTGGCCTGGAGATGAGTGTAGACCGCAGAGTCCTGACCTGATGATGTTGATCTTCTGTGCTGGGCCATCCTTTTGGCCAGTGGCTGTTTAGTTTCCCCAGGTAAGACTGATCACAGCCCTCCTGACACTGAACTAAACCAGCCACTGGCCAAAAGGATGGCCCAGCACAGAAGATCATCATCATC
>NC_056507.1:6808856-6820250 GCF_014905685.2 Nematolebias whitei
CAGCCACTGGCCAAAAGGATGGCCCAGCACAGAAGATCATCATCATCAGGCCAGGACTCTGCGGTCTACACTCATCTCCAGGCCAGCAGTCACTCTTTCAAGGATGAAGATGTTCACATCCTTGATAGAGAGGAGTAAAGGAGGCCATCTTTGTGAAAAGAAACCGTCCATCATTAAACAGGGGTGGAGGCCTCCGGGTTCAACTGTCCCTCTTACAATGCTGTTATTGCTAGTATCACTCAGCCTCCTGTGAATAGCAAGAAGCCATCAGAGCGTGAATGATCAGTTGTTAGGCTGATGGTCCTCCTTTATCATGTGAACAGCTGGTTTGGCTGTCAACAAACTGGTTGATCCACTCTGAGAAGGTTCCGTTTATAAGACTGAGTTTATTGCAGCTCCTCAGACCGACGGTCTTTTGGATTAAAGACGAAATGTTTCAACAAGGTTTTTTCATTTTTTGAATCCGTCCAGAGGGCCTGACTTAACTTTTTTAGATAATGGATGGATGTTTCTGTGGCCTGGTACCAAATGATTCAAAGCTCGGTACTGGTGGGTGGGGACCCTTGCCTTACAGCGTTTTGAGATCAAAGTCTTAAAACTACTATTCCATGGAAACATGTGCAGAGTTACAGTGTGAAAGAACGGCAAAGAAAGGGAACATTGATTTAAAGTTAGTGTCAATATGATGAAGGAGAATTACTGGCTTCTTCTCCATGTGAGTTTGACTCATTTAATCTGAGTTTATCGTGTCCACAGGAGGCGCTGTGGGTTCAGGGTCAGGGCTGAGAGGGGGGAAGTGGTGTCAGTGTGTTTGGTCTGCGCACCAGTACCAAGACCATTCAAGTTTTTAATCTACGATGAAACTCCACACGTTTGCATTGAAGAACAAAAGAAAAAGAAAATTTAAACTAAATACAGAAAGCAAAAGTTACACTTATTGCAACAGGAAGTTTTTATGCTGTTAACGGGAAAATAAAAATATATTTTTGTTGATTCTGATGTTAGGAAGGTGGATCGCAACCAAACTGACATCTTGCACCCTGGCGTGTGTGGCTCCATCCTTGAATGCAACTATACACAATTTAAACTGGTGCCAACTTGAAAGTTATGCAACAAAGACATTTTCATACCTGTTCTTTACACCTACAATGTAATAAAAATATTCTGAAGGGATGGCCAAGTCAGAAAACAGCAACATTTCAACAAAAACGTGTTGCAGAAAATCTGTAAACCGACTCAAAAGTTACCATTGCTACTTTTTTGTTGAACTGTAAGCACAAATACATCATAATATTAAAACAAGACCGAAGCTTTTCGACTGTTCTTGAACATCATCATCATCATCAGGTTCATCGTGATGTCACCTTGTTCACATGCAACAACAAAAAATTATTAAAAAGATTTCCTGAAAATAGAGTGAAAGTACTTAAATTGGTTGAGTTTAGTGTATGTGTGGATTTGAGAAGTGGAAAAAAAATGTTCAGCTTATTTTGTATTTTTGATTTTGCTGTAAGACGTTTAGATTTAAGCATTTAACGTAATTTCAGAATAAACTGTAATTGTGAAGCGAGTCAGTTCAGGTTGTGTGTTTTAGATTAATAGTCTGAATCTAAAGTAAATGTTGGGACATTCTTGACAGAACGAAAGTGCAAAGCAACAATCTGGACGTGAGCTGTGAAGAACATTTAACACATAAAAACATACGAGAGGTTTTAAAAGTTTTGTTGCTCAGTAATTAAACCGTTTATAACGGATAACCCAACAAATCTAACGGTTACAGTTTCATTGTTTCAAAACAGATTTGTTGTTCTTAGAACTGATCAAATCTGAAATGTGGTTTTAGTATAAGAACGTCACACAAACGTGTGTTTATTTTGAAAAGTGTTACATGTCACTCATTTTCAACAGAAAAACATTTTTTAGAAGATTTGATGAAACTGATTTGTAAAGGCCTCCGTCTCTCCAGCTCCACCTGTAGGACCCTGACGTGAGCCCAGTCCAGAGGGGATATGTAATCCTTCCAACAGGTTCTGGGCCTGTCCTGGGGTCTCCCCACTAACTCTACTTTGGACCAAAGCCGACCAATGAATCAAACTAGTTTCAAGTAGTTAAAAGATATGAAAATTGATTAATATTTTTAAAACTTTTGGGGGATTTTTATTTGTTTAGGACATTTTTTTTTTTTACTGAATCCATGAGTTCTTAAAAAAGGCCTCATGGTCTGGGCGTGCACGTTAATTTACATTGTTTAACTAGAAAGTAGAATTCTAGCATCGTGGGAAAGACCCACACTACATCTTGTTTGTTTGAACAGATGTGGAAATTGTTATCAGATCTGAAGAATCTGAAGTGAGCATGATGCTGAAAGATAAATCTGATTTGTCATGAAGTGTAGCAGGAAATTAAATGTTATTTTAAGACGTTTTCAGTGTAAAATACTCTCGTGTGTGAAAATAGTTTCACTTGTGATCAATTAATTTCTGTGTGGGAGAATTAAACAAGAGTTTGATCCTAATTTTACTAAGTATAACTGGCTTGTCAACCATTTGCAAAAAAATAAAAAATAATGTAAATGCTGATGTGTGTGATACAACCATACAACAGATTGTTGTGCGTTTCTTTTGCTCCAGTGTTTTATGCGACATGTTGTGCTGTTTGTTTGTTGTACTGGGTCCAAAAGCTCAGAGCTTCTCTTTGGGAACAGACTAAATTTAGCTCGAGTGGCTCTTCACAGGACTCAATGAAGAGCCATAAGTCATCACAACGTCTAAGGTTTGCTCCTGTGTTTATGCTTCTCACGTCTTTCTTTCTATACCTGCAAGTTGTGATTTTTGGTGCAAAGTCCATTAAAAAAAATTGTCAAGCTGTTCTTCATGTTGACTAGGAAGTCCTGTTGGATTTTTATCGAGTTGACAAGTTGAAGAGCTAAAAATACCAGAAACATCCCAAAGCTCGCCCTGTCCACAGGATGGGTGAACAACATTTAGGTTCATTCAGATCTTACAGTAAGGTTCAAGAAAATTCTCTAGTTTTAACACAGAAAATGAAGTTATTAGCAACAAGCAGCATCACTACAGCTGGGTCTAAACTAAATGAGCTCATGCTTGATATAAAAGGTCAAAGAAAGCTGGTGGTGGTTTTGAAGAACTCACAGGCACTTATTGGTGACAGAAAGGACCACGCAGTCGGCCGACTTCTTCTCCTCCTGAACTTGTTTGTAGAACTTCTGGTACAGAGCTTTACGTCTGTCTGCTGGAGTGAGCGCCTCTGGCTTTACTGAAGGGTTGACTTCAGGAAGAAATGTCGGAGAAAATGAGGAGAAACAGAGAAATCAGGGAAAAGTCAAGAAGAAAGAATTTAAATTAAATGTTTCTGGAAACTTGACGTGTCAAAGATTTGTCATAAAGATACAAGCACATTGTGCTTTTTAAAAGAATGAGTGCTTTAGGGTTTTAAAAATTATAAATACAAAAAACAGACAATCGCTTTATGTATCATTAAATAAAACAAATGAATCTCACCATTTGATTGATGCTTGAATGCCTCAAACTTTATGCCTGCAGAATAATTTTGGAGCTGTTCCAGTTCTTCATAACTAAAAGAGACAAAAAGGAGAGCAGTCAAAGCTTCGTGTCTTCAGAAGTTTGTAATTTTAGATCCATGTGTCCAGACAACAGACAGACACCACCTGAAGTGTTTGTGACTCACACTAAGAAACGAATGTTGATTTAAAACAAGACGGCTTACAAAATTATTTTATTTCTCTGTTTATTTCTTACACCGGCAGCACGGCGGCGCAACTGGTAGAGCTGCTGCCTCTCAGAGAGAAGGTTGCCGGTTCAAATCCCGGTCTGGGGGGCCTTTCGGGGTAGAGTTTGCACGATCTCTCCGTGCATGTGTGGCTTTTCTCCGGGTACTCCGGTTTCCTCCCACAGACCAAAAACATGCATGTTGGCCTGATTGGTGACTCTAAATTGTCCCTAGGTGTGAGTGAGAGCGTGAATGGTTGTTTCTCATTTGTATGCGTCTCTGTGATGGACTGGAGACCCGTCCAGGATGTCCCCCGCCCCTCCCACAGTGATTGCTGGACATGTGCACCGGCGACCCCCGTGACCCAAAATGGAAGAAGCGGGTAAAAGATAATGGATGTATGTTTATTTCTTTACGACTTTGCAGAACTCACAGGTGAATTCCTGAATTTATCACAAGTGACCTAAAAGAAACTTGTTGCTTATCGCTGCAGAACTGCTGCCGTAAACCATGCAGACTAACGCAAAATTTAAAAAAAAAAAAAATCTGAATAATTTAAAAAAAAGTTAGGTCCTCTGGACGTTCAAAAAATAAAAAAAAGTAGAAACGTTTCTAGTAGTTGGGAACCCCCTGAATAACTCACGTCTAAAAAAGCAGAATGACGTGTGTGTTTTGACCCGGTTCAGTAAGAAATAAACCTAATGTGGGGCTCCATCCATCTCTGGATGAACTGGTACCTTTCCAAAGGATCGCTAAGCTCCTCGGTTTTCTCCACTCTGCTTGGATAAGGACTCGCTCTTCGAAACACGCGGAGCTGCTGAGCACTAAAACAACAACAACAAAAACTGAGTGGTATTATTCATAACTAGCATTGATTTTTGTTAATTCATACGGTAAAAATGTTTACAATTTGATAGAAAGCGCTTGATTGCTTCCCCTAGCCGGTTAGCTGCGAATGCTAACGCTAGTGAGACTCACCCTCCGTTGGAGTTGCCTGAAGGCCTCCGTCCGCCTGCGTTGGGCTTTACCCAGGACGACATTTTTAGACTGAACTGTTGCTTCAACTTGGAAAACTAACGACTTTTATCACACTGAGTGAAGAAATTTTCCTCTGACGTTCCTCACACGTTATATCTATTTTACTCACACATAAAACTAGGCTGCAGAAGGAAGAGGATCATCCTCTAAAGAGCAGGTTTAAAATCCGCTGCCGCCCCCTGTCGGCAGAGACCGGAACTGCCGGAAATTAAAAATCCGCTGCCGCCCCCTGTCGGCAGAGACCGGAACTGCCGGAAATTAAAAATCCGCTGCCGTCCCCTATCGGCAGAGACCGGAACTGCCGGAAATTAAAAATCCGCTGCCGTCCCCTGTCGGCAGAGACCGGAACTGCCTGAAGTTATGACACGAAAAGTAAAAAAAAACAAAAAAAAAACCGACATACTGTTTTATGGATAGTTTATCTAAAAACTACTTAACGTCCAGAAATATATAGATAGTTTATATAAAAATAACTTAACGCCCAGAAATATAAGGATGATTTATTTAAAAAAAAAATCACTTAACATCCAGAAATATACAGTTTATTTAAAAATGACTTAAAGTCCAGAAATATACAGATAGTTTATATAAAAACAACCCAAAGTCCAGAAATATACGGACGGTTTATATAAAAAGTATATGATGTCCATAAATATACAGATAGTTGATCTAAAATGGAATTCATGTGCAGAACTATATAATTTAAAATATCTTAATGTCCAGAAATATACAGTTTATATAAAATTTACTTAACATCCAGAAATATATAGTTTATCCAAAAATGACTTAACATCCAGAAATATAGATAGTTTGTATACAAATGATATAATGTCCATAAATATACAGATAGTTTATATAAAAATTACTTAATGTCCAGAAATAAAGAGAGTTTATTTAAAAATGATACAATGCAAGAGTTCATGTCCAGAAATATACAGTGATTATCTGTGGATCACTGGTGCAGCTCACCATGGACAGAATCCCAGACTTGCTTTCTTTAGTATCTTTAAGTTTATTTATCTCCAACATTATTGAGCATGTGCGTGCAGTCAAAAAAAACAAAAAAAAAAAACTATATGTCTTCTGATGGGCTACACAATGGCCCTAAAACACAACTCACAATATACATGTGCTGGTCATACAATTGGAATATCATGAATAAATTGATTTATTTCAGTAATTCCATTCAACAAGTGAAACTTGTATATTATATTCATTCATTACACACAGACTTATGTTTATTCTTTTAATGTTGATGATATAACTGACAACTAAAGAAAACCCTTTTTACATTGGTTGAATGTAACTGGGACCCAGTGTAAACAATTTGGTACCACATGTGTGAATGACAAAGAACCTTGACTCCTTGAAAAGGAGCCCCAACTATTGAGTGCTGTACATGTTCATACATTTCAGTTGGCCGACCTTAAAAATCCTTTTTTTATTATTGGGCTTAAGTAATATTCTAAATTTCTATTATACTGAATTTGGGGTTTTCATAGTTATAATCATCAACATTAAAATAATAAACATCAGTCTGTGTGTAATTAATGAATATAATACACAAGTTTCACTTTTTTGAATGGAATTCCTGAAATAAATCAACTTTTTAATGATATTCTAATTTTATGACCAGTATACATCTCAGATAATTATCATGACCAGTCCACAAACAGGTGCATTCAATCACAGCAATGGTCTTGAGGTTATTTAAAAATGCCAATGTCCAAAAATATACAGAAAACCGCCATTAAACATAAAAGAAGAAGAAGAAGAAGAATATACAGAAAGATCATCTAAAAACGACTTACTGTCCAGAAATATACAGATAGTTTGTAACAAAAACTCTTTAACCTTTAGAAATACACAGATACTTTATATAAAAACGACTTTTACTCTCGTACTTTCTCATGTCGTCGTCACACTGCGCTGCAACTCTTTTAAATGTTACAGTTAAAAAAAAAAATCTGTACACTGGCTTCATTTAAAAAAGAAATAAGATTATTTTTCTGTAAAATTTGACCGGCAGTTTGTAAGTTTGTAAGCAGCCTTCGGCGCTCTGTCCGCGCGCATGTGATGTGTCGCGCGGATAAACTCACGCTCTCTTAGGCAAGCGTGAGCGCGCCGCGGCAGGGCCAGACGCCATCTTATTTTGAAACTCTGATGTGAAGGAGCAGCAACTCTTCCATTTCAGTAGATTAGTTGTGTGAGAGTAAAAGGAATGAAGAACTGAAAAATCTTACAGGAGAGATGGTGAGATTATGAATATTTTTAATTATTTTTATTATTTTTTGCGATTAAACACAGGACAGCCGCTGGCCACTGGCGCTATGGAGGAGTCTAATTGCTGAGAAACAGCTGTCATTACTCATCTGAAATGTAACTTATGTCCATTAACAATGGTTTTCATGTATTGTAGGCGGTTTTACAGAAAAGGGTTTACAAACTACAAGCGTAAAATTCACACTCTGCATGTTTGAGTAAAGGTTTTAAGGGTTATGGTTTGTTCCAATGTTAGCAATCCTTAAAGTAGTCGGAGCCCATGGAAGCGAGCTAACAATGTTATAGATATTGTTAGCAAGCCTGATTGGAAAAAGGAAATCACACAGTCTTTTAACTTACTCTGCAGTAGCTAACAGAAATATTTGACACCGGCAGTTTAGTTGAGTCGTCAAAAAGTGAAACGTACAGTTTTGATCGTTGCCGTCTCGTGCTTGAAGCTAACTCACACTGCTAACAAATGCTAACTTATTAGCGTTAGCATGTAGCATTAAGTTTAAAATCTTCAACATAAACTGATTACGGCTCGGTTGTGCTTGTCGGTAAGATACAAACCTAAATTATAAGCTTTCGCTCCTTTAGTTAGACACGTTGTGAAGCTTCTTTTTTTTTTAACAGAATAATCCCATGACCGAATTTGTTAGCTCTGTTTCTCATCGTCATGGTGTGTTGTGTCTGGTTGGTCGGGCTGCTCGGCCGCAGCGGAAACTTCTCTAAGCTAACATTCAGCCTAAAG
Organism: Nematolebias whitei; assembly: GCF_014905685.2. Classification (NCBI taxonomy): domain Eukaryota; kingdom Metazoa; phylum Chordata; class Actinopteri; order Cyprinodontiformes; family Rivulidae; genus Nematolebias; species Nematolebias whitei. The sequence goes on from NC_056507.1 coordinate 6,816,661, forward strand.
TCTGGTTTCAATGCTAACATTCAGCCTAAAGTCTGGTTTCAATGCTAACATTCAGCCTAAAGTCTGGTTTCAATGCTAACATTCAGCATTATGTAAAGGCTGGTTTAAATGCTAACATTAAGCCTTCTGTAAAGGCTGGTTTAAATGCTAACATTCAGCCTAAAGGCTGGTTTAAATTTTAACATTCAGCCTAAAGTCTGGTTTAAATGCTAACATTCAGCCTAAAGTCTTGTTTAAATGCTAACATTCAGCATTCTGTAAAGGCTGGTTTAAATGCTAACATGCTAACTTAAAGACTGGTTTAAATTTAAAACTGGTAAATGGCAAATAATGGTAAATAGACTGTACTTATATATATATATATATATATATAGCCTTTCTATCTTACTCAAAAGCGCTTTACACTACAATCTCCCCTCATTTACCCATTCACACAGCACTCTACTACATCGCTATAAAGCTAATCTGAATATGTAGAGACTAATCAGTGCTTTAGATCACATTCATACACTGATGGGACGCACATCAGAGACAATGAGGGGTTCAGCGTCTTGCCCAGGGACACTTCAGCATGTGACTGCTGGTGGAATCGAACCGTCAACTCTTCCATTGGAGGATGACTGCTCTAGCCACTCAGCCACCTCTGCCCCAACTGGGTCACGTTATGAAATTTAGGACTACTTTTGGACACACTTGTTGTAAATCTTAGCAGGATGAGCTAATTTTCTAACTTTTATATTGGCTTCACTAACTGATTATTGTTGTTTTTTTTTTGTCTGTTCTTTGGTTATATTCGATAAAAGGAGATATTAGACCTGTTTGTTGTTTTTGATAATCAACAATGTCTTTGACTTTCACTCAGTTACCAATCAGCCTAACATGCATGTTTTTGGGTTGTGGGAGGAAACTAGAGTACCTGGCGAAAACCCACGCAGCATGGAGAGATCATGCAAACTGCCCAGAAAGACCCCTGGGATTTGTAGTGGTGACTTTCTCGCTGAGAGGTGGCAGTTGTACCAATTAAGCCACCGTGCTGTCCTATGTTAACTTATGAGACCTTTAAACTAGGAGTGACCGATTTCTAAAAAGTCTGACCTGCCGATACCGATTTTGTTTTATAAGCGACACTGTTATAAGGTCACAATGCACCTTCAATTTTCAATTTTATTTTGTTGAAAAACATACCCTTGAACAATATCCTAGAAACAGTACAAACTTGTTTTAACTGGCCATGTAGTGCTCTGAAATATAAATTAAATTCAGACAATTGTTGTTAAAACAACAACAACAAACAAAAAAACAAAACGGTAAAATCCCATGCAAGTACTGGCCAATTTCCCAAAATTAAGGAAATCGGGGCCGATAAATCGGCCGGTCAATTTATCGGTGCACCCCTACTTTAAACCAGTCAGTGGTTCCCAACCCTGGTTCTCGAAGAACACTATCCTGCATATTTTAGTTGTTTCCTTACTTTGACACACCTGATTTGAATGAATGGGTGACTAACCGGCTTCTGCAGCGTTTGATGAAGTAATTAAATCACTGAATCAGGTGTGTAAAAGCAGGGAAATAACTAAAACATGCAGGATAGTGTTCGTCAAGGACCAGGGTTGGAAACCACTGCTTTAAATAAAAACAATAGAGCTGTTATGTAAGACTGTAAGACTTAACCTTATATTCATCGTTGTCTAAAGAGATATATTTATTTCTGAGCCATTGGTGGGAAGAAGTTGTACTTAACCCTGTAAATGCCCCTTTGGGTGTGTGGTCCTGAAAGTTTGTTTCAAGTTTGTGTTGTCTGTGACTAGTAAATATTGGCTAGCCTAAATTTTAGTTGAACCACCAAGAAATGATGTCTTCGTCCTTTGTCTTTTTTTTATTTTTACATTTTATTCTTTTATTTCAGATACTCCACTTGATTTTAATCTGAAGGACTCTACCAGCACTTGGACCCACAGATCAGAGCACACATTTGGAAACTAATAATTGTAACACCCTTTGGGGGGTGGGGGGGGGGGAGCAGAAGTAGCTTATCACCGAAGTGACTAAAGGGGAATAATGGTGATTTTGCGCCGTGCTCGGCCGCCTGCTTCCGCCCCAACCAGCAATGAATCTTGATTCGCTCTCGCTGGCTTTGTCTCAAATCAGCTATCTGGTGGACAATTTAACAAAGAAAAACTACCGAGCCAGCCAGCAAGAAATACAACATGTAAGTAGCAGCAACATCAATCGCACAGTTTCAAATGTATATTCTTGTTTTCACTTAACATTTATCCAAAAAAAGTTAAAGGCAAAAGCGACTGGACTTCTGTTGTGTAGCTGAAGACGTTCCACTTCTCATCCAAGGAGCTTTCTCAATTCAAAGAACAGAGTGTGGAGTTCAAGTTTTAGGCCCCGTTTACACAGACACAGCCGCTAGAAATGTAGTGTTTTTCAGATGTTAATTTGGGGGGGACAATCCTCGTTTACACGGACCGCATTCAGTGTTAACATGGAACTGCAGAAATGCTCCGGTGCCGCTGTAGTTGCCATGCCAGGTAGCTGGCATTCTGAATTTTGTACCTCCACCTGTGTGACGAATGTAAATATTTATTTGGAGAGTGAAAATCATGGCTAGTGGAAACAACTTCATGTGTCAGTTTATTACTTAATGTAACTTTAAGAAAAGCAGTACGTCATACTCCAGCGCCATTGATGTTGATAGAAGTATGCTGTTTGGCTGCGCGTGCCTGACATATACGCCTGTAATGCACATGTGCAACTTCACACTTACAGAGCATGTCACGCTTCTGCAGCGGTTCCCCCGAAAATCTCCACTCTGAGACCTGGATTCAGAAAGAGACCTAAGTTTCTCAGATACTCCAGCAACATAAGGGATGAACATTGTCATGAAGATGATGGCAACATGGCTACACATGGACTTATAAGCATTGCCTAGTGGAGTGGAGTCGTACTTATTAATGGCAAAGAGGCATTTGGAGTCCGTAGTGGTTTTTTTTTTAGATGGTGCTTTAGCTATGGGGCTTCAATGCCCATGTGGTGGTGACTCTCACAGAAATTGACATTTTGGCTTTAAAATTGGACAGGAGGAGGTGGAAACCTTCATCCCATTTTTTTCCATTGATAGTTGAACTATACAAGAGAAATATGAAATGTGGTCCTGAGATAACCAACTCAAACTTTTACGTCCTTAAATTCACTGTTTTCTTAACGTGTCGTTTTATTTTAAAGTTTTACAAGATATTAAACACTGTTAATGTTAATGTAATTGTTAATATCTTAATAATTTATTGTAAATTTATTTCAATCGACTTTAGTGTTAACATTGTCAATAAGCAGCCAGTCCATCAAAGTATATTAGGCCTTTATTGTCAACCATCAAGTATTGGAAAACTGATATAGTTTACCCTAAAATGGTCCAGTAGAGTTTTGTAAATTATAAATCCTACCAGATAATTAGTTCATTATCATAAAGGTATTGGTCCAACATACTGTTACAAGTTAAAATAAATTAATAACTGTTTTTTGTCTGTAAGGAAGTGGTTACTGAAGGATAGGTTATTACATATAAAAATATCAAACTGGCCTAT
>NC_056507.1:6820650-6856620 GCF_014905685.2 Nematolebias whitei
ATATTCCCTTGTTCATTACGTGGGTTCCGTACTCTGCCCTCCTGCGATAAGTGAAAAACCGTGAAGTAGGGATACAGTGGTACAAGTACTTTTTGCGTGGACTCGCTCTATCTCGGTTTTTCAAAGTAAGATTGGACATGACACACAATTGGCTGATTGATGGATGAGCCACATGATCGGCAGAGAATTTTTATTTAAACTAAATTATTTAAAATTATTTAGCATCAGCTGTGCAGGTGCACAGGTCTGTGTGCAGCCCACAGCTGCAGAAAAAGCTTCCTCCTCATAGCTAAGCTCCGCAGCAGAGAAGTGGGCGTGGCCAAAAGCACAAACAGATGGCAGAGAGTTGAAATCATGACATTCTGTGCTCTTTTAGAGTGTTTAGAAACATTAAGAATATTTCAAGAGTGTGGGAAGTAACCCCAGATTCTATGAGTATAGGCTTCACTCTTTAAGGCTAGGCTTCAAACCTAAATGTATAAAATTTTAATTTTTTGTGAAGAATCATCAACAAGTGGGACACACTCGTGAAGTGGAATGAAATTTATTGAATGTGTCAAACTTTTAACAAATAAAAAACTGAAAAGTGGGGCGTGCAATATTATTGGGCCCCTTTACTTTCAGAGCAGCAAACTCACTCCAGAAGTTCAGTGAGGATCTATGAATGATCCAATGTTGTCCCAAATGACTGATGATGATAAATAGAATCCACCTGTGTGTAATCAAGTCTCTGTATAAATGCACCTGCTCTGTGATGGTCTCAGGGTTCTGTTCAAAGCGCAGAGAGCATCATGAAGACCAAGGAACACACCAGGCAGGTCCGAGATGCTGTTGTGGAGAAGTTTAAAGCCGGATTTGGATACAAAAAGATTTCCCAAGCTTTAAACATCCCAAGGAGCACTGTGCAAGCAATCATATTGAAATGGAAGGAGTATCAGACCACTGCAAATCTACCAAGACCCGGCCGTCCCTCTAAACTTTCATCTGGAACAAGGAGAAGACTGATCAGAGATGCAGCCAAGAGGTCCATGATCACTCTGGATGAACTGCAGAGATCTACAGCTGAGGTGGGAGAGTCTGTCCATAGGACAACAATCAGTCGTACACTGCACAAATCTGGCCTTTATGGAAGAGTGGCAAGAAGAAAGACATTTCTCAAAGATATCCATAAAAAGTGTTTTTTAAAGTTTGTCACAAGCACCTGGGAGACACCAAACATGTGGAAGAAGGTGCTCTGGTCAAATGAAACCAAAATCCAACTGTTTGGCCACAATGCAAAACGATATGTTTGGCGTAAAAGCAACACAGCTCATCACCCTGAACACACCATCCCCACTGTCAAACATGGTGGTGGCAGCATCATGGTTTGGGCCTGCTTTTCGTCAGCAGGGACAGGGAAGATGGTCAGAATTGATGGGAAGATGGATGGGGCCAAATACAGGACCATTCTGGAAGAAAACCTGTTTGAGTCTGCAAGAGACCTGAGACTGGGACAGAGATTTATCTTCCAACAAGACAATGATCCAAAACATAAAGCCAAATCTACAATGGAATGGTTCACAAATAAACGTATCCAGGTTTTGGAATGGCCAAGTCAAAGTCCAGACCTGAATCCAATCGAGAATCTGTGGAAAGAGCTGAAGACTGCTGTTCACAAACGCTCTCCATCCAACCTCACTGAGCTCGAGCTGTTTTACAAAGAAGAATGGGCAAGAATTTCAGTGTCTCCATGTGCAAAACTGATAAAGACAAACCCCAAGAGACTTGCAGCTGGAACTGCAGCAAAAGGTGGCGCTACAAAGTATTAACGCTAGGGGGCCGAATAATATTGCACGCCCCACTTTTCAGTTTTTTATTTGTTAAAACAGTTTGACACATCCAATAAATTTCATTCCACTTCACAATTGTGTCCCACTTGTTGATTCTTCACAAAAAATAACAATTTATATCTTTATGTTTGAAGCCTGAAATGTGGCAAAAGGTTGAAAAGTTCAAGGGGACCAAACACTTTTGCAAGGCACTGTATATTTCCCCCAACCATTTTCCAAGAAGCATTCCAATAACTCCTCCCTCCTTCACCGTTCTCCAGTTGTGCACACCCAGTTTTGTTTATGTCTTAACACACCAACCACACTTTACCAGAAATTAACTGCAGTTGTTTTGATCTGTGCCGAAGGGTAATTGAGGCGTCAGAATATGTAATGTTTTACTTGAGAAGGTTATCTGAATGTATTGACTTCAGAAAACGCAGCTGGGGGTACTGTTTTGATCAGGATTCAAATTTTTAGTTGTCTTAACGAAGAGGTCATGTCAGGGTTTCTTTGTGGATGTTTGAGAATACCTGGTTGTGCACATTTTCTCCAGATTGTGAACCGTCACGGTCCTGAGGCAGACAGGCATCTACTACGCTGTCTCTTTTCCCATGTGGATTTCAGTGGCGATGGTAAAAGCAGTGGCAAAGACTTTCACCAGGTAATTTTCCAGTAAACACACACATTATGTTGTTTGTTGTTTTAAACAGAAAAAATAAATCTCGTCATATTTACAATGTTGTGCACTCATTTCGTTAAAGCTAAATAAATGTTTAGGTTTATTTATTTATTTTGCTGTATGAAAGGAATCTTAAATCAGAAACTGCTTATAAGCTTTTCTTCGCTCTCAAAAGAATGACCTGTATAATCATAATCGGTAGTTATGGGTTTATTTCTTCTTGTATTTTCCTATATTTGACTTGTTTACATATGCTTCTTGTTTTCTCCTTGACTTTGTTTGACTCTTCTCAGACACAGTTTCTGATCCAAGAGTGTGTGTCTCTGATATCAAAGCCAAACTTTATATCTACTCTGTGTTACGCCATCGACAACCCCCTGCACTACCAGAAGGTAAGCCCAGCTCAGTTATCGGATATGTTCAAACCACGGGTCTAAATGTTATCTGGACTGTACTTGTATAGCTTCTTTCTATCTTATCAAGATACTCAAAATTTCAAGATGGCCGCGCTCAGAGCAGTTGCAGCTTCACAGGCTCCCGGTACCATCCCAGTTTTTAGAAGTTTTGATATTGACTCTGTGCCTGACTCCGTGCGATTTATGCGTGTGAACTATAGCCGAACAGAACTGATGAGAATAGGAGCGGATTTGCCACGAAATATAGCAGAAATCAGCAACAAACTCAAAGCTACGCTCGGCAGAATGCAGATCTTAAAGTCATCTACCTGGAAGCTGCAGCAGAGGCGTTCCAGCGGGCAGAAGAGGAAGCGCTGCTCCCGGCTTAAGAGGAGAGGATGCCGGGCAGGGGTTATGGTGAGGCTACGAGCTAACGCTAAAGCCGGTAAACTCCCCATGCCGTCTCTTTTTCTGTCGAATGTCCGCTCGTTGGACAACAAGATGGATTTACTTCGTCTGAGAGCGGGCGCCTCAGAAGAGATGAAGAAGTGTGCAGTGCTTTGCCTCATGGAAACGTGGATTACAAGTGAAACGCCGGACTCAGTCTTCCAGCTGGATGACAGACTTTTTTTTTGAGCGGACCGCTGCAGCGAGCTAACGGGGAAATCACGGGGGGGCGGAGTATGCATTTACGTGAGTAAAAGTTGGTCCACGAACTGTACTGTTGTAAATAGCTCATGCTCGAAGGCTTTGGAGCAAATAACAGTGAAATGTCGGCCACATTATCTACCCCGAGAGTTCACAGTGACTTTTATCACAGTTGTTTACATTCCTCCGGACGCTAATGCTAATGAAACACTACAGGAGCTTCATGATATCATCAGCTCGCTGCAGAACAAACACCCCGAGGCTCTTTACGTTGTAGCCGGAGACTTTAACCACGTGAATCTAAAGGAGTGTCTCCCAAGCTTTAATCAGCATGTGACGATTCCAACACGTGGAGACCGCACGCTGGACCGTGTTTACACGAACGTAAAAGATGCATACAAAGCCGAACCCCGCCTCCACCTAGGACTGTCAGACCACATCTCAATCTTCCTGGCTCCTGCTTACATGCCCCCGCTGAGACGCTCCAGACCGGTACAAAAGAAAGTTAAATGTTGGAGCCAGGACAGTGGCCCCATACTGAGAGATTGTTTTGACCGAACAGACTGGCAGGTTTTCAGAGAAGCTGCTGAAAATGGAGGTTCGCTTGATCTTGACCAATACACATCCTCAGTACTGGGTTACATTAGTACATGTACTGACACAGTCTCCACTATCAGAAATGTTAAAAGCTACCCAAACAGAAAACCTTGGCTGAATGCAGAGGTGCGTACCCTGCTGGAAGCCAGGAACACTGCCTTCAGGTCTGGAAACTCAGAGGAGCTGAGTAGGACAAGAAAAGAGCTGGTTGCTGGTATTAAGAGGGCCAAGGCCACATATGCAAAGAGGATCGAGGGTCAATTCATCTCACAAGACCCTCGGAGCATGTGGAGGGGCATTAAGTGCATAACAGATTATAAAGGAAGGAGTGAACAATGCCCCAAAGACCCATCTCTGCCTGATGCCCTCAACAAGTTCTATGCACGCTTTGAAGACCCGAACAGACCACCCAGCACCAGACTCACCTCGCCACCGGATGAAGAGCATCTCAGCGTGACCTCAGCAGAAGTAAGGAGTACCTTCAGGAGGATTAATCCGCACAAAGCAACTGGCCCAGACAACATCCCCGGAAAAGTGTTGAAGGAATGTGCTGATCAGCTCTGTGAGGTGCTGGCAGACATCTTTAACACCTCACTTACCCTGGAGACAGTTCCCACCTGCCTGAAGACTGCCACCATCATCCCAGTCCCAAAAAGCTCTACAGTGACTGGTCTGAATGACTATCGGCCAGTGGCCCTCACCCCGATAGTTGCTAAATGCTTCGAAAAACTGGTCATGACTCACATCAAAACAACCATCAACATCAACGAGGACCCTCATCAGTACGCATACCGTGAGAACCGATCAACAGAGGTTGCAATCTCCTCTGTGGTCCACACTGCACTCAACCACCTGGAGCAGAAAAACTCTTACGTCCGTATGCTCTTTGTGGACTTCACATCCGCCTTCAACTCCATGATCCCCCAAACCCTGATGGACAAACTATCCACACTAGGACTAAGCCCCTCCATCTGCAACTGGGTACTAGACTTTTTAACAAACAGACCACAGTTAGTGAGGATCCACAACCTCTCCTCCTCCACCATAACCCTCAGCACTGGCTCTCCTCAGGGATGTGTGTTGAGCCCCCTTCTGTTTACTCTGCTCACATATGATTGTGCAGCTACCCATCCAGGCTGTCACATTGTAAAGTTTGCAGATGATACAGCGGTGGTGGGATGCATCACAAACAATGATGAGTCCAGCTACAGGCAGGAGGTGGAACACCTGGAGAGCTGGTGCAGAGAGAATAACCTTCACATCAATGTGAAGAAGACAAAGGAGATGATTGTGGACTTCAGAAGGAACAAAAACACCTACACCCCCCTGAACATAAGAGGATCTGCGGTGGAAGTGGTCTCCAGCTACAAGTACTTGGGTGTACACATGAATGACAACCTCAGCTGGAGCAACAACACCACCAGCCTGATCAAGAAAGCTCATCAGAGACTACTTCCTCAGACGGCTGAGGCGAGCTGGTCTGGGAAGCTCAGTCCTCACCTCCTTCTACAGGTGTGCAGTGGAGAGCATCCTGTGCTCCAGCATCAACGTGTGGCATGGAGGCTGCACAGCTGCAGAAAGAAAAGCTTTGCAGAGAGTGGTGAAGGCTGCACAGAAATCTGTTGGAATCGGTCTCCCCACCATCACAGACATCTACACCTCCAGATGCAGGAAGAGGGCCACCTGCATCATGAAGGACCCCACTCACCCAGCACACACACTTTTTGCCCCACTCCCCTCAGGAAGGAGGTTAAGGAGCATTAAGTGTAGAACCACTAGACTGAGGAACAGCTTCTACCCTGAGGCTGTTAGACTCATGAATCTCTAACTAGAATAATCACTGTGAAAAACCATATCATGTTGCTGCTGATCTGTTTCATGTTGCTGCTGATCTGTTTCAATGTTGATGTGTTCATGCGTGCACATCTGCTCACAGACTCATGTTCATGTTTGTGCTGATGTTCAATGTTTTATGTTATGAGTGCTTAGTGTATATTTAGTTGATGTTTTTCTTAGTTCATATCTTAGATGTTATTACTGTTTTTCTTAGACATTTTATTGTTGGATGTAACTGGGACCCTGTGTACATAATTTCGCTCCACCACATGTACCACATGAGGTGCGAATGACAATAACGAAACTCTGACTCTGACTCTAAGTTCTTTACAACACAATCTGTTCCCTCATTCACCCATCCACACAGCACTCTACTAGATCTCCACAAAGATAATTTGAATCTGTAGAAACTAATCAGTGCTTTATCACTGATGGGACACACATCGAGGGGTTCACTATCTTGTCCAGGGACACTTCGACATGTGGCTGCTGGTAGAATCAAACCCCCAACTAATTGGAGTACGACTGCATTAACCACTCAGCCACAGCCCCCACAGGAAGAGCATGAGAATGCCTCAGTATGTTAGAAAAGCTTGTGACAGTGACGCCTGGTGTATTGAGGGAAAATGTTTCCCACTTATTCATCATGTCTCGGCTTTACAGGTTCGCACACTTTTGTTTTTCAGTGTAAGACAGTTTTGATTGAAACTGAGTGGGAGCCATTTTAATTTATAGACTTTTGAAGCTTTATTTTTACTATAAATTCTAGCTTCTTTTTTTTAACTTATTTTATTTTATTTTTTTTAGCAAATGTGACATTAAACTATTTTTGTTATACATAATTGCAAAAAGGTCCCTTTTTAATTTTTAAATGAAAATGGTTATTTTGCCCAAGTCACTGTGCAGGGTTGTAAAAAAAAAAAGAAAAAAGATTATATATATAAAAAAAATTAAATAAAAATAATTTTAATACTAAGCAAAATATAAACAAATTATTAAAATGTTTATCATTATTCAAGTACAGAATATTTTTGTTCTTTTCACTTGTAATTCAAAGATTAACCAGTGGGACATAAATTAACCAGTGGGACATAAATGTTTTTATTTCCATGTTCTGCATCTGATCCACCGTACAGTCAGACTGATGGAGTCTCAGGAAGACTCGAGGGCTCGGCATACTCTATCCTAAGGAGAACAGTCGACTCACGGTCGTTTTCATACATCGTTCATCGTCCACGGGACACGATGCAGAGCTCCAGGGAAGCCCCGCCCCCTGCAGTATACGTTGCTTCCTCTGTGTCTCCACACCGTCCCTGCAGCTGCTGTTTGGTCACAAATCTATCGTGAAGAAAGCTCCAAACTTTCCAACACACAGACTCCTCAGTGCACAATGTGTGCACAATGTGTGCACAGTCTCCTTCCAGGAGTTTTTGGCCATTTTGACTAATTTAGTGTGTTTGAAGAGTCGTACAGCTGAATGTCAGAAACGCGCACGCCAATTTCTGACCAATCACAGAATACTTGGCACAGATGCCTGTGAGGAAAAAGTTTGGCTCGGGCCTTGTATCAAGAAGGGGCGGAGCTACTGTAAGAACAAAATAATGCAATTTTTGTGAAGCAACTACGTCGATGAGCCGATTTCGCCGCTTGAGATGAAACTATTAAGTCTCAAGTGGACTCGGTCTCAGGAGTGTAATTCTCACAAAATAAAATAAAATAAACATCACAAAATTCAGTAAATTAAACCAATTTATTCTTTCCAGAGTTTGCTATAAATAAGCAATTCATACAGATACCATAGCATTTTCATTCACTGAGAACCAGCTGACGTACTGCATCACAATATGGTACGGCAGCTGCACAGTGACAGACGGGGAGAGGCTCCAGAGGGTAGTAAATGCAGCACAGAAGATCATTGGATGCCTTCTCCCCTCCCTGATGGATATTTACGTCTCCCGCTGCCTCAACAGCAGCACACATCATCAAGGTCCGCTCTCGTCCTGGTTTTGAACTGTTAGATCTGCTGCCCTCAGGGAGGCGCTACAGGTGTAGCAGAAAAAAAAAAAAGACTCGGAACAGTTTTTTTTTTTTCTCAAAAGCCATAACCATTCTGAACTCTCACATGCTCTGACTTCAGTCTGTCCTTCCATACCCCCGGACTTCCATTTACTCACATACTGTGCATTGTTTAATATGTTTAAACATCTTTTACTTCATTTATTGACAGTATTGCACAATGCCATAACTGAGCGATATCGGAAGTGTGAAATACCACTACTGTTTTCAGTGCAGCACTAGTTTTTTTTTATTTTTTATTCTGTACCACTAAAGCCACTACTACTGTTTTTAGCATAACTTTGTATTTATTTTTACTTTTTGCTTGTGTATATGTTTGCACTGTGATAGTTACTTTTAGTCTCATTGTACGTGGGTAAAGTGACAAAGTAAAAGGCATTAATTCTGTTTTATTTTTAATATGTTTTAATATCAGTGAATTTTAACTGGGTGGGGGCCACCTCTCTACCCCAATCCCCACCTTTATCGTCACCCCATCCTCAGCCTGCCACACATGGCTTGGGCAGCCATTTTGGGGGCCTTGCTATAGACTAACACTTGTTAGATTTACCTGAACCTTTGTGGGTTACTAAATAACTTAACCCTCACACTTTGTTTGTTCTGACAATTAATTTTACTCATCTTTATTTATAAAGCACCTTAAAACGTAAAAACAAAGACGCACAGAGATTAAATAAAGGCAATTTTAAATTGCACCAAAATCAGTTGTAGCTTTTTGGTTCAGTTCTATGTAAAGGAGAGAAATAATAAAAAAGTACTGGTAAATGACAAATTAATTTGATTTTATTTTGGTAAATTTAGCAAATACTGTCAGCCCTCTAACTGAAAATGGTAGACACTGCAGGTGACACTGCAGAAGGATGCTTTGAATTGGAAAAAAAAAAATCTACAAAATATTTTTCTGTTTCTTGCAGAGTTTGAAACCATCCACTCATCTTTTCGCTCAACTGAGTAAAGTCCTGAAACTCAACAAAGTCCAAGAGGTAAGACAACTCTGCACTGCATCATCACCCACTGCTGAAAGTGGAAATCTGTGATGTCTTTGCGTCTCATGTTAGCAAAATATCTCATTAATCATTAGATGGATTTCAGTGAATGTCTTCAACTGATTGTTTGCAGTCAGCCCAATTGAAAATGCCTGCCACAGCTAATTGACCCCAGCAAACATAAAAATGGCTCCGAGTCGTCTTCCTTTTAGCCGTTCCCTTTTCATGGGTCCCCACAGCGAGACATCCTCCTCCAGCTCACTTTGTCCTCACTCCAACTGCTGCATCCATATTTCTTCTGTCTTTGTCCCGGCAGCCTCGTTCAGATATTAAGCTGAAGTTTGATGTGGTAGTATCTAGGAATGTGCGATATATACGGTACACGGTAGAAACTATAGAAATTTAGCCTACGATAGAGATCTGTCTTCGTAATGCTGTGTCTGAAGTAAAATCAGAGTTGTCAGTTTAATCGTTATTTTATTTTTTTTAAGTTGAAAACTGTGCAAGTGGTGTTAGTCATTTCTTCGAGAGCTAATTGGCGAAGCTACAAGCTAACTACGGCCGGCTTGCCGTAGTGTTGCCGTATTCGGATGCATGCGCAAAACGCTGCGTTCCGTTGAAAGTTTTGTTTTTTTCCCGTCGAAAGTTAAAGTAAGCGTTGGTCAGCTTTAGAGAAACCTGCTCTCTGATCTGTGAAAAGAACGCTGTGTTGTGTGATTTTACTGCGAGACCCTCTGGTCAAAGCCACAGACTCATTTTGTGTCAGCTCTCCATTAAAGGGGAAGGAGACGCCCACTCGAGGTTTGGAGGGTGAAGTGTTTCAGCCTGTACTTGCTGCTCGGTTGCTGTTCATTTCTTAAGTGAGAAGACTGGAAACTGTTAACATATTCTTTAGTTTAAAACATATGGCTAAAACTACATTTGATATCTTTTGCACTGTTTTGCACTACAAGCAAGAAGCCTAATACTTGATTTGTTTATTATTTAAAAACTCTCTGGACCTAGTAGTGGAATTTTCTCAATTCAAAATATATGATGGTAAAAGGACACCCTATGCTTTTTTTTTTTAATTCCTATTTCAAGTTTTATACCAAAAACATATTGCGATATATATATAGTTATCGCCACCCTTCACAATACATATCGTGATATGAATTTTATGCCATATCGCACATTCCTAGTAGTATCCGAGTCATTCACAACACACATGCACTTTGTATTTCTGTGTGAGGCATTACTTCCAAGGAGTAAATCAAAAACTAGTCTGTCCCTTCTCATCATAAATAGTGTTAGTATAAAAAGGCCGTGGGCGTTAAGACAAATTTTATGGACCAAAGTGAGATGTAACAAAATATGAAGTGGATGTTGTTTTTGATTTTAGCTGAGAATAAACATCTGAACCACAGATTTAAACATTTTTTATTCTATTTTAACAATTCTACTTTATTTTCCAGGTGATATTTGGCCTTGCTTTGCTTAACTCCAGCAACACCGACCTTAGGGTTTTCGGTAAGTGTTTGAGTAGATCCTGGCGTAGGAAACTTGCCTTTTTAATATGTGAATTCAGGAAACGGATTTATTATTATTATTTTAATCTCTTGGATTTCTTTATAAAACATTGAGTTCAGTCCTGAAATATGTAAAATATATATATATATATTTTCCTTCTCAGCCGCACAGTTCATTAAGCAGAAACTTCCAGACCTCCTACGTTCATACGTTGACGCGGATCTCAGTGGAACCCAAGAAGGTGGCTTCCAGGACATCGCAATAGAGGTGTTGCACCTGCTGCTCTCCCATCTCCTGTTTGGACAGAAGGGAGCCAGTGGGGTGGGGCAGGACCAGATCGACGCCTTCCTTAAGACACTTTGCCGAGGTAAAGCAGATCAAACGGAACCGTCTGGCTGATGACTAGTCAGTGTCTCAAACTGACATGGCATTTATTTGGAAATGGAAGCAGAAATAAAACTTTTTCTGGGTGGATAATTTGTGTGCATGTACTGGGTTTTAGATTTCCCCCAGGAACGCTGCCCTGTGGTGCTCGCACCACTGCTGTACCCTGAAAAACGGGACATTCTCATGGACAGGATCCTGCCAGACTCAGGGGAGTTAGCTAAGACCATCATGGAGAGCTCTCTTGCCGACTTCATTCAAGAAGTTGGATATGGCTTCTGTGCTAGGTGAGTTCTCTGACCTTTCGGTCTACCTACTTTTGGTTGTTCCAAAAACACGACTGAAGCTCCGAGGAGATCGGGCGTTTTCAGTCATGGGTCCCAAACTGTGGAACAACCTACCTCCCAACATTAGGCATGCCACCTCCCTTCCTGTGTTCAAATCCCTGCTAAAAACATATCTGTTCTCTCTGGCGTTTCATACGAAAATTAACATCCTTTTTTAAGATGACTGTGAACTATTCCAACTTTCTATTATTTTGAAAACCCAGCTGGGCCCAACCGTGTGATGATCACTCTGTTGTGATCTAAATTTTGTAACAAAAGCACAGGATGTGCTTTTTACAGGTTTCTTCAAGGTACCTGTGCAAACTATATCTCAACCCTTTGTGAACAAAAGGCACAAAGGAAGTTTCTGGTAAAAGCCAATTATTAATCAGCATAATTTTAAAGTACGACTTTGAAAAACATTTGTTAGCAAGGAGTATTTAATACCAGTCTCACCTGAATATTCAATGTTAGAAACCAATAAAAACAGTTCTTTCCATCCTTGCAAACTCTGTTAAGTTGATCTTCATACTAATACTGAATCTGATGGATCCCAGTAAACGATGGGTGGTGTGTTCTTTTCTCCAGTCTGGACGAATGCCGAAACATAATCCTCCAGTATGGGGTGAGAGAGGTGACGGCCAGTCAGGTAGCCAGGGTCCTGGGAATGATGGCTCGAACCCACTCTGGTCCATCTGATGACATCACAATTCAGGTATGACACAATCTGATGGAACAGCAGCTAGACATAAGGTTCAGCTGCTTTAGCTTCTTGTATTTGGTTAAAATAATTTTAGAACATGTCAAGAGTTTTACCAAACACCAAAAGATCCAGAAATAACAGGTCTTAGATTTTCTGAAATTTACTTCTTGGTCTTTAGTCTTTATTAATTGTTTCAAGATTTTTAAAGTGGTCTTGTTCTGAAGGTCTTTCAGAAATATGTAATTTTTTCTGCTCTGTTCTTGTACTTGACCATGGTTTATTTTTCTAGAGCTGATTTTTGTTTTAATTTTGGCCATGGGTGAGCTGGCACTGTTTCAGTGGGGGTTTGGGTGGGTAACAGGAGAAGCAGGCATATAGCAAAGTTTTAAGTTCAAGTATCTTTATTATCTCCAAGGGGCAATTTGTTTCACAGTCAGTAGGCCCACAGAACATCCATAATAGACAAGACATTGAGACGTTAATATAAAAGTACAGAAATCATCACTGTTTGTTGAGAAGCCTGATCTCTACAGGGACAAATGCGTTTTTCAGTTTGTGTGTCCTACATCTGGGCTGCAGATACCTGCGTCCAGATGGAAGCAACCTGAACTCATCATGGCGTGGGTGATCAGGATCTGCCAGAATCCTGGCCTTGCTCACTGAACTCGCCTTGTGTATGTCAGTGAGGTTCTGTAGGGCTTTACGTTTATATTTTGCGCGATTTAGAGTCTGAGCTGAGCTGCTAATGTCATTTCCCCGTCCAGAAGTGGCGGAGCTGAGTGGGGGTGAGGGATTTGCTGGTGGGGCACTTGGTTCTACTGACAGGGCGGAGTGCCCTCCTTGGATTATGGTAGGGGAAACACTGGACTAAACATGTCATCACTGGTCAGGTTGGGGAGGGGACCAGAGAAAACTACGGAGTCTGACGTGGTTTTAGCAAAGTCACACACCGAAGCAACATTAATTTTAGTGACCTCCGATTGTTATAACCGAGCGTCATTACTGCCGACTTGAATAACAGTTGTACTGTATTTAGCCTTAGTCTTAGCCAGCAGTTTCAGGTAGGATTCAGTGTCGCCCATTCTGGCCCCCAGAATGCATATAGCTATGGTCGCTGGAGTCCCTAAAGCCACGTTTTGGTCTATGAAGCTGCCAATGACCAGGGTCTGCTGCTCAGCAGGTGTGTCACTGAGTGAGGACAACCGATACCGACTGGAGATGTGATTGTGTCTGTGGTGAACTGGAGGCTTAGTCTTAGCACTACGCTTACTCCAGACCATGTGAAATTACTCCAGCCTCCTACTATGAGTCATCAGCCTCCTAAAAAAATTTAGAGAAGGTTGGCTGTGTCCTAAATCAAAATGTTTTCAGGCATTCTGTCTGTTTAGAAGCATGACGAAAAGTAACGAGGGATGACTAAAACACTGTGTGTTGCCTTTATGTCACATGATGTAGAACAAATGGGCAGGGGCAATTTTAACTTGCTGTATGCACTTCTGGGGGGAGTGGTGGCACAGAGGTTAGAGAAGACGAGCCTGTGACTGGGAGGTCGCAGGCTCAAATCCCCAGACCCTTGTATTAACATTTGAGTGGGTCAGGTGAAGCACTTACGGCTGCCTCCACCCTCATTTACTCCACTGTTATGGGCCTCTCTTATGAAAGGTCTTTACCCCCCAGCTGCTCCCCCGGGCACCCACACGCATCACATGTTGGCTGATCTTGGTTATTTCAAGAAAGACATCAAGTGTAAAAACAGTTTCCAGATCTTCATGCGAGTTTGTTCGCTGTGGTGACCTCTTTGGAAGGAAGCAGGCAAAAGGAAGAGGGAGGAAAAAAAAACTTGCTGTATGCACTTGTGCAACCCACTGACTCATGGACCCAGCTCATGAGTGTATAACTTATTTTTGGTTTTCTTCCACAGTCCATCTCTGCTCCAGGAAGTGGTATCTGGAGTGATGGCAAAGATAAGAACGATGGTTCTCAGGCCCATACCTGGAACGTTGAGGTTCTTATTGACGTTGTCAAAGAAGTGGTACGTTAAGTATTTGTTGCTCAAGATTAACTTCATTAACCTATTAGCAATTCCGCCTGGAATCAAGCTTTGAGTCACTTCATTAAAACCGTTGAATTGAATTGTAAATTTTTTTAACTTACATTTTCTTGAAACAAGTGCCTTCCCTCTGCATGGTAGTAATGAAGTGACGTTTTGTTAGTCTGTTTGACTTTGATCAGGTATATGCTAAGATAAACACCTGTGTTCTTACTAATGTTCGTGATGTTAGCTAGAGCACATGTTGAAGTGCCAACATGTTTAACTTGAATTTACAGACTTTTTCTTCTATCAGGATAGTATGTGCTATAAACCAAAGTTTGCATACGTTAGCTGCTTTAAAACATTTTCCTAGTAGAAATGTAACGTGATTAATATCGTCTGTCTGTTTTGATGGATAATTTCATAGAATCCCAACCTGAACTTCAAAGAGGTGACTTATGAACTGGACCACCCGGGCTTCATAATCCGGGACAGTAAAGGCCTGCATATAGTGGTGCACAGTATCCAGAGAGGGCTGGGCCTGGAGGTCTTCCCTGTCGACCTCATCTACCGACCTTGGAAACATGCTGAGGGACAGGTAACTCAACGTTTGCCACAGCAGGATGGTGGTATTTCATTTACATTTTAAAATAACAGTGATATCAACTAATGTCTGAAACTTAGACATTAAAGGTGGTTTCAAAAGTCTGAACTCTGCGTTGTTTTTCCAGTTATCATTCATTCAGCACTCCCTGATGAACCCAGATGTGTTCTGCTTTGCTGACTATCCTTGTCACACTGTGGCCATCGACATCCTCAAAGCCCCACCAGAGGACGACAACAGAGAAATTGCCACATGGTAAGAAGTCTGGAGCTCACCTGCTCTGTAAACTACAGGCTCTTTTTTTTTTAAATGGGCTTTATGTTTGAGAAATTGTGCCTGAGAATGAAGATAAGATTCAACTTGCTGCATATATCAGATGGTTGATTAAGAAATAAAAAGTCTTAATGTTTAAAGAAACTGTGGAGACTAAGATATAAGTTTTTGACTTTTCATGAAGAAATTCTCGACCTAGTGGAGAGTGGCTATATATGGCAGGTCTTATGGTTCAATGATGTTTTTGTTTTGTTCTTTTGTACCATTTTTTTGTCCGGTTAAGAACGATCGGGGACTAAGGTTGGGCAGTGAGTAAACAAGTTTCTCTCAACTTTTAACAGGAAGAGTCTGGACCTGGTGGAAAGCCTTCTCAGACTCTCTGAGGTTGGGCAGTACGAGCAGGTGAAGCAACTTTTCAGCTTCCCAATCAAGCACTGCCCAGACATGTTGGTTCTGGCACTGCTGCAGATCTCCACCTCCTGGCACACACTGCGCCATGAGCTCATCTCTACCCTAATGCCCATCTTTCTGGGCAACCACCCCAACTCTGCCATTATTCTGCACTATGCCTGGCATGGGCAGGTGGGTGTTGCTTTCCTTGTTTCTGTCTGAATTTTTCCATGGTTTGTTGTTTTTTTCACCATAAAGCACCTGTTCTCTCTAAAAACTCATTACTTTTCCCTTCCTCCATTCAACAGGGCCAGTCTCCTTCCATTCGTCAGCTTATTATGCATTCTATGGCAGAGTGGTACATGAGAGGAGAGCAGTATGATCAGGCTAAGCTGTCTCGCATCCTGGATGTGGCCCAGGACTTGAAGGTTTGTGTGTTTTTGTTCAAACCGATTAACAGATTAATTTTAGTGGTTAAAAACAACTTTATCGGTAATGAATGAAGCCAGAGTAACACTAAAAAGACCCGCACAGCTGCTAAGAATGGCTAAATGACAAAGCTGCTGTAGTTTCCAGGATTTGTTCAGTCTGGTTTTCTTTTGATAAATAAGTGAATATTTGCGGTGTGTGTTTATTTTTCCCCAGTCTCTTTCTATGCTGCTGAATGGTACTCCGTTTGCCTTTGTTATTGACCTTGCTGCACTCGCCTCTCGCCGTGAATACCTCAAACTTGATAAATGGCTGACGGATAAAATCAGAGAGCATGGGGTACGTCTCTAAATTAATCTGTCATCACCAGACGTCTTCTGATTATGACAAGTAGGCTTTGTTCTTATTATTTTAAGAATGCTCATGAAGTTTCTTTGTAACTGTTCTAGGAGCCTTTTATCCAGGCCTGCGTGACATTCCTGAAGAGGCGCTGCCCGTCTATAATGGGGGGTCTGGCCCCTGACAAGGACCAGCCCAAAAGTGCCCAGTTGCCCCCAGAGACTTTAACCACCATGCTGACTTGTTTGAAGTCCTGTGCTGGGTGAGAAAATGGAACTATAATTTTCACATAATGGACTGTACAGTTATCTTACTAATTGATTAATGTTCAGTTCGTATTAAATCCTAACATCTGGTAATAAAAAACAATATTTTATGAAGAATTTAAACTGCAGCTCTTGTTACTGTCTGGTGTTCCACTGAGGCCTTGACGGGTTGAATTATTTGATATTTTAGGAGTGTGTCTCAGGAGTTGTCGGAGACCATCCTCACCATGGCTGCCAACTGTAATAATGTCATGAATAAAGCTCGGCAGCCGCCGCCAGGAGTAATGCCCAAAGGACGAGCCCCGAGTACTAGCAGCTTGGACGCCATCTCACCTGTGCAGGTAGGATGCTGCAGCGGTTCAACTTCATGTTTTTGTGAGGTGTAAAAAAAAAAAAAAATTACTCACTGCAAAGTCATGAAGACTGATTAAAAAAAGAATTAAGAATCATAAAATATGAAACAAAGTTCGCACTATATTTTTATTTTTATTGAAAAATTTGTGAGCGGGTGCCAACCACTCATTTACCTACGGAAACATCTAAAGTGACTGACAACCAGTTAGTGATGGCGCCATCCATGATGGAGATGTCCGACCGTTTGGGTTCATATTCACGCTTAACGTATGCAGAGAAAAAGATGGGTAGAAACTAAACCAACGGGCTAGACGTTTTCTCAAAGCTACGTGTGTTTGAATGATGAGCTCCGTGTTCCTGCTCCACCGTTTTACACGTTCTGTCTTTTCTTTGGTGAGCCTGATGCACTTGATATTTCCATCTAAACGTCTTCTACCGTATTCTATGGTTGTTCAGTTCCTCCATGTTTGGTCACCTTCAAACTACAGGCAACCTGATGTAGCTGTATCACGTGACTCAAGCTCGCACATGGAGCAGACTCAGCTGACTGCTTTGTTCACATTGTGTGTGTGGACTCGTATTTCAGAAATGCGTATCGATAAATCTGAAAAACTCCTGGCGTGAACTCTTGTCATACTGTTTCATTTAATATCGTTTAGGATAAATGTTCATTTTCAAGGTTCTTCATTGTCATTCGCGTCACATGTGGTACATGAGGTGGAACGAAATAGTGTACCCAAGAGCCCAGTTACACCCAAAAATGGCAAAAAAAAAAAAAAAAGTGTAAAAAGAAACAAGGATCTAAGATATACGCCAAACACTAATAATGTAAAATAATACGGTATATTAAACTGCAGCTTGAACATGAACATAAGATTTTTCAAATGACAACATTTATACTTTGCAATAAGTACCAGTATGTTCAATGTGCATTTTGGATTTAGAAAATCACAGATGGGCCTTTGGTGTTATGACTGACGTTGCCCAGTTGTGCCATATACTTCAGACTGTGTGCTTTTCTTCAGATGGACCATCTGACTGGTATGAGCAACTTGAGCCTGGGTGGAACGGCTACCTCCCACACTCAGAGCATGCAGAGCTTCCAAACTTCTCTGACTTCAGCTCTCAGTAACCCCCTCTCCCCTGCAAAGGCCTTCCCACCACTCCCTAACCCTAACCCCAGCACGCCGTTTGGGGGCATTAATATCAGCTCGCAGCTCCCTGCTATGGACTCTGGTACGAAGATATTTGATTTTTTTTTTTTACACAAATGTTCATGTTTGGCCAGGAAGCCAAACATCATTATCAGTGTGTTTGTAGCTGTTGTAGGTAAAACTTCAGAGAAATTAGTTTTAATTGCAATAAAGGGATGTAAATAATACACGATGGGGTAAAGTACAGTAAGAATTAAAATTGGTAAAAAATAAACCCATAACTATGAAACGGTTTGTTTCTGGTAACGGAAAGTCTAAAAATAAAAAATGAACAAAGTTTTGTCTTCATTTCAGGTCCACTGGGCTCAGGTATCGGATCCAACAGTGGCTTTAGTCTGGGAATGCCGACAGTAACAGCCGATCCGTTTGGTACCAGGAAGATAAGCACACCGGGCTTGAACCCGCCTACCTTTCAGCAGAGTAAGATGACGACCTGTAAGTGGTGGTGTGACTGAGAGCCCTGCGCTGTATTTCTTCTACGCTAACTGTAAAAAGTTATTTTCTAAATTTACCTAAATCACTTTAAACTGTTTCAATTGGTTCTCTTCAGCTTTTTATCAACTTGTTGGAAGTTTGGACTGTTGTTTCATTTTATTGTACAACTTTTAAAACTAAAGAGGAAATACAGATCAGTCTTCCGTTCTTTGTCTGCTCACACCTCCACTTTGATTTTTTTTTTTTTTTTAGTCAACGTTTTAAGTTATCACAGTTTTTATATTGTGACTACCCCAACACACACACGCACACACTGAACTATTCCAGTTTTCACTGTTGGGGTTTTATACAGGTTCATCTCAAAATTTTAAATATTGTGAGAACATTAAAAGAATTGTCAATCATTTCAGAAAGCGAAACTCAAATGCATTAGATTCATCACACAGAGTGAAATATTTCAGCCTTCATTTCTTGTAATTTTGATGATTTATAATTTCCAGACATTGAAAACCCAAAATTCAGTGTCTCAGAATATTAGAATATTCCACAGCCAGCTTTTGGTACCTTTGTCAGTGGGGGCAGGAGCCGAGTCCTGCTGGAAAATGAAACCAGCATCTCCATAAACCTGATCATCAGAAGGAAGCATGAAGTCTCTGAAATGTTCTGCTAGATGCTGCGTGGACTGTGGGCTTCAGAAAACCTAGTGGACCAACAGAGGACGTGGCACCAAATCTTCACTGACTGGAAACTCCACACTGGACTTCAAGCCACGTGGATTCTGGACCTCTACACCCATCCTTCAGACTCTTGGACCTTGATTTACAAATGACATGGGGGGGCGTTTGATGCAGTGAAGTTGTGAGACTAAAGGATCTTTTCATCCCAGACCTGCAGTCGTATCATCTCCACAATGTTTTAAAGTGTTCTTGCTGTGGAGAGACTAAAGAAAAGCTGTTTTTAGTGGTGAACATTACAAGCTTAGTCTAAACAGAGCACTGAAACCCTTCATTCAATCCCAGTTCACCATTTTGGGACTTAAAACAATTACTAGATGTGACTGATTTCCATGATTAACGGTGCTTATATTCTTCTGGTGTTTATCATCCCGTTTGTTTTATTCCAGCTGATCTTTCTCAGGTGTGGCCTGAGGCAAACCAGCACTTTAGCAAGGAGATTGATGATGAAGCAAACAGCTACTTCCAGCGAATCTACAACCACCCGCCTCACCCAACTATGTCTGTAGATGAAGTAAGTTGTAACAGGCTTTTTATTTTACTAAAGGGATTAGGTCTTCTGTCTGTTGGAAAGTTTTAAACGCTATGGATTCTTGTACATTTCTCATTCAGGTACTGGAAATGCTTCAAAGGTTCAAGGACTCGACCATCAAGCGGGAACGAGAAGTGTTCAATTGCATGCTTCGAAACTTATTTGAGGAGTATAGATTTTTCCCCCAATACCCCGACAAGGAGCTGCACATCACTGCCTGCCTCTTCGGTGGCATTATCGAGAAAGGTCTTGTGACCTACATGGCCCTGGGCCTGGCCCTGCGATATGTTCTGGAAGCCTTACGGAAACCGTACGGATCAAAAATGTATTACTTTGGAATTGCTGCTCTAGATCGATTCAAAAACAGGTATTGAAATAATTTTATACTGTTTCCGAAATAAGAATGATGTGATTTTTGTTTAACTCGTGCGACTTTATTTTTTAGACTTAAGGACTATCCTCAGTATTGTCAACACCTGGCCTCAATTGCCCACTTTTTGCAGTTTCCTCACCATTTACAAGAGGTGAACCAGTTTCTGTTCACGATTTAAGGCCGTTTTTTGTTTTCCTAAACTGCACAGGATGTGGCCCCGTCTCAAAAGTTTTTAAATGTCCTCTGTGTGCAGTATATCGAGTATGGACAACAGTCCCGGGACCCTCCGGTGAAGATGCAGGGCTCCATCACCACACCTGGAAGCCTGGCTCTGGCCCAAGTTCAGGCCCAGTCACAACAACCTGCCAGCCTCAAAGCCCCACAGCCAGGCCAGCCCAGCACCCTGGTCACCACTACCACCACCACAACCACAGCAGCCAAGACCAGCACCATCACCAGACCTACACCCAGCACCTTCAAGAAAGATATGCCTGTAGGTTTAACTTCACTGATGACTTTTTGTGCTCAATGGTTTCTCTACAGTTCATGTACTTTTCCACACTTTCAGCCTTCCATTAACACCACCAACATAGACACCCTACTGGTGGCCACTGATCAGACAGAAAGGATTGTAGAACCTCCAGAGACCGTTCAGGAGAAGATTGCTTTCATCTTCAACAACCTTTCTCAGTCCAACATGACACAGAAGGTAAAGAGGAAGACAAACACAGTATCGGCTAAGTTTATGTATCCAAAATGCATTTTAAGTTAATATTTTGGTTGTTTTGTTTTTTAATCAGGTTGAAGAGTTAAAAGAAACTGTGAAGGACGAGTTCATGCCATGGGTGTCTCAGTACCTGGTGATGAAGCGTGTCAGCATCGAGCCCAACTTCCACAGTCTCTATTCGAACTTCTTGGACACCCTCAAGAACCCAGAGTTAGTCAAGATGGTTCTCAATGAAACTTACAGGAATATTAAGGTAAAGTTTGAAGTGCAATGCTCGTAAATTAACACCTTTTATCACTTTTAAAACATTTTATCCCAAGTCTTGTTAACGTCTCCTGTAATTTTGATATCTGAAGTCATTTTCTCTCCAAACTTGTCAAGTTTAAAGTGTGTTGGTTTGATGAGGGACCTTAACATGTCATGATGATTTGAAAGAAGTTACTTTGAGTTTGTCCAGTTTTTGTCTAAAGTTGCACATTTATTTTTGACAGGTGCTTCTGACCTCGGATAAGGCAGCTGCAAACTTCTCTGATCGCTCCCTGCTGAAGAACCTGGGCCACTGGTTGGGCATGATAACGCTGGCTAAAAATAAGCCCATTCTATACACAGTAAGAATGAGTTCCAAGTTCGTTCTTTGCTGTGAAGTAATTTGCTGCAGAGTTGTCTAATGCATCGTTTCTCCAGGATCTGGAGCTTAAATCTCTGCTGCTGGAAGCTTATGTGAAAGGCCAGCAGGAGCTGCTTTATGTTGTTCCCTTTGTGGCCAAAGTCTTGGAGTCCAGTCTGCGTAGCATGGTGAGCCACACAGAGACATCTCCTTACTGACCCTGTGGGAACCTCTGCACTCTGAAATGTTCCACTATTTTAAGTGGCACTAATGGTTTTGCATTTTCCCATAAACGCAGCTGGAGACACGCAGCCAGAATTTGTCCAGTTAACTTTTTGCACATTGTTAGTTGAATTTCTAATTTGCGGTGGGTTTTTTTTTTGTATACTGCAGGTTTTCAGACCTCAGAATCCTTGGACTATGGCCATCATGAATGTTCTTGCTGAGCTTCATCAAGAACATGACCTGAAGGTAAGTGTTTACTAATTTTTATCTGCTTGCATGTCTCTGTTACTGGAAGGCCAAGTCCCAACAGATACATACACACACTAGTAGATAAAAATGAGCAGAATTGTATATTGTATACTTTGGAATTTTAGCAGCAAATGGATATTGCACTTGAGAATATAAATAAATACACCTCGAAAATATGGATATTGTCCATGGGTGTTCATGTTATTGACACCAAACCGAGTTCAGGTTTGCCGTTAGTCGGACTGTGGCAAGAAAGAATCTGTTTTAACAGGGTCACGGCTTGGAACACTTCAAACTAATAAGGTTGCCTTTTACTGTGATAAAACTTGGAACAAATACAAATACTGAAGATGATTTGGTCCAAATGTTAATGTTTGAGGTGATGCTGAGGATGTTCTGGTCTTGTTCCTGTAGTTGAACCTAAAGTTTGAGATTGAAGTTCTGTGTAAGAACTTGTCTCTGGACATCAACGAGCTGAAGCCTGGAAACCTGCTGAAAGACAAAGAGAAGCTGAAGAGCCTGGAGGAGCAGCTGTCTGCACCAAAGAAAGAAACCAAACCTCCAGAGGAGCTGCTACCAGCTTCTACCACAGGTTGGCGCTTTCTCAAAGATTCAGACAGGATAAGATGTTTTCTTTTTGCACTCCAGTTTAGAATTTGGTTTTGTTGTTCATTTGGAAAGTAAAACTTCTCAATTTTATCAGTGAAGAAGTTAACTTTTTACTTTTATCAGACTGTTTTTGTGGCATCAGATCATTTCTCTTCAGGATCTTGAAACTGTTGTGATAAAAAAATGTAAAATTTAACACCTGTTTTCATTTTAACTTTGTTTTCTTAAAAGTATTTAAACGGAAATCTTTGTCATTTGAGTTCATTGTTATTTTTGTGTGATCCTAAATATTTGGAGTTAAATAAGCATTTTGTGACCAACAGGAGACTTTGTTCCATTTGCAGCTCCTACCGCAACTCCAGCTGCAACCACCACCACGTGCACGACCACCGGGCCCCCCACGCCACAGTTCAGTTACCATGACATCAACGTGTACTCCCTGGCCGGCCTGGCCCCACACATCAATATAAATGTCAATGTAAGTTTAACGTCAGCGGTTATGAAACAAGGTCCTGTTTGAGTACGAAGCACATCGGAGGAAAAAGATCCGTCTTTATTCGAACAATACGTGTCAAAGAATGTGTGACATTCACAGAAAATATGTTTTTTCTCTGAGGCATTTGTCTGATATTCAGATGGCTTTTATTAAAACGTGTTTCTGGTTTTCTGTTAGATCCCGCTGCTGCAGGCTCATCCTCAGCTGAAGCAATGTGTGCGGCAGTCAGTGGAGCGGGCGGTCCAGGAGCTTGTGCACCCTGTGGTGGATCGTTCCATCAAAATTGCAATGACCACCTGTGAACAAATCATCAAGAAGGATTTTGCCCTGGATTCAGAGGAGTCCCGCATGCGTGTAGCTGCACATCACATGATGAGAAACCTGACTGCTGGCATGGCCATGATCACGTGCCGCGAGCCTCTGCTGATGAGCATCGCCACCAATCTGAAGAACAGCTTCGCTGCTGCGCTCAGGGTAAGCACCTGCATTGAGGAGCAGTTGTCCTCCAATGGGAAAGTTGAGGGTTCTATTCCACCAGCTGTAACATGTTGAAGTGTCCCTGAGCAAGACACTGAACCCCTCATTGCCTCTGATGTGCGTCCCATCGGTGTATGAATGTGATGTAGAGCACTGATTAGTCTCTACAGATTCATATTATTGTTGTAGAGATGTAGTAGAGTGCTGTTTGTGTATGTGTGTGTGTGTGTGTGTGTGTGTGTGTGTTGGAGGTAAATGAGGACACAGATTGTGTTGCAACAGCTTTGAGTATCTTGATTAGATAGAAAGGTGCTATATAATCTGTTTGTGTCTCAAATTACTGGGGGTTTGAGTTGGTAAAACAAGTCTTAACGCACATTATAATTATTAGTTTTTTGTCAAACTTTCTGTCTGCATTATTCCTGCTTTGTTTTGCTCAGGCACCGACCCCCCAGCAGAGGGAGATGATGGAAGAGGCTTCTGCCAGAATCGCCCAGGACAACTGTGAGTTAGCTTGCTGCTTCATTCAGAAAACCGCCGTGGAGAAGGCTGGCCCCGAAATGGACAAGAGACTGGCCACGGTGAGGTTTTTACTGGAACCGACGTATATTTTGGCTGTAACTCGTACATTAATTTACTTCAGTTTATTTATAGAGCGCCGAGTCACAACAGAAGTCGTCTCAGGGCACTGAACAGAAACATTCATATACATAAAAAGCCAAGAGAGAAGCTGAGTGCTGCGTCTATAGCTTTTTAGCTAGCGCATCTAGGCGCCGCTACCTTAGCGCTATGTTAGCGCCGGCAGTTATCAACAGGGGGTGGAGGGTGGATTGTGTGTGAAGGACAGGCAGGTGCTCGGTTCTGTTGACAGGGTGCGACACCCTCTAATAACATTAGGGCAGGGGTCTGCAACCTTTACGATCAAGAGAGCCATTAATGCCCCTTTGTTCACTAAATTAAGCGTTCAGAGCTGCTAAACCTACTACAGTTGTCATTATCAACTGGTGGCCCATGGGCCACTTTAAGTTTGTTGGAGGGTGCTTTTCTGGCCAGTAGGGGTGACATTATAAAGCTGAAAATATCTCATGATTTTTAACATTTTATATTTTTACATTTTAAAACTAAATAAACATTATTGTAAAGAAGGAAAAATAATAATGGTTTTGCCCAATTAAAAAAAAAAACTAAACAACTTAAATTTTCCACAATTAATTCTTTGTATTAGTTCTATTTTTCACATATTTGCAAAGGAAATGACAGAAAAACTGCTAAATCGAACCCTTTTTGTTGTGCTAAGAATCAATAAAATTCAGTTTTAAGTTCGTTTTGGTCAAAGCTTGAAAGAGCCGCTGCGGAGGAACCAAAGGACGCGCATGTGGCTCCAGAGCCGCAGGTTGAAGACCCTTGCGTTCGGGGAAACCGTGATGATGGATGGATGATAGAACGGTCGTGCCATGAAAAGACGTCTTGTGAGAAGACGAGCACATGTTTGTCGTCAGCACAAGCTGCCTGGAGTTCTCTCTGTCAGTCTGGTTGCACAGTTCTGGCATATTTCTTGTCAGGTTTTTAGTAACTGGTTTAAAATCCAAGTAGTCTCATATCAGTAGCTCTGTTCCTTTTTGAGAACAGATTGCCAGGTCCTGCCAGTTAAGAAAAACATGCTTAAACACGTCGTGTGACTATATTTCTATATTAACGCACTGTTGCAGACTGGAAACATTTGAACCTTTTGTCCAACTCTTAATATTGACCCATTATGGTCTTAATTTGTTTTCTGCTGCAGGAGTTTGAACTGAGGAAACACGCTCGCCAAGAAGGTCGCCGTTATTGTGATCCAGTAGTTCTGACCTACCAGGCTGAACGTATGCCCGAGCAGATCAGACTCAAGGTAAACTCACTGTGAAACAGTTGTTAAATATCGAAGGAAAAGGAAGAGCGCCTTAAAGTTTACCGTTGGTCTGCAGTTTGTCTTTATCAGCAGTCCAGATGTTCCACACCTGTTGATAAATGTTTCTCCATGTTGCAGGTGGGAGGAGTGGACCCCAAACAGCTGGCTGTTTATGAGGAGTTTGCCAGGAACATCCCAGGTTTCTTACCAAGCAATGATCTCTCACAACCCACCGGCTTTCTAGCTCAGCCCATGAAGGTGAATTTATCTCCTGTGACCATCCCAAAACAAAACGTAAGAACTAAAATGGTGGAAAGGGAAAGTTTCAAGGTTTCTGCATGCTTAATAAACAATAAAGAAAGGCTAGACTTGTCCAGAATGCTAAAAATGCGCTCAGATGATGGTGTTTGTATTTTTTAAGTATATGGAACACGGTTAATCAACGTTTAAAGTTTAGATGATTTTTTTATTTTATTTTAGAACCAGGCATGGGCCACTGATGACGTGGCTCAGATCTATGATAAGTGCATAGCAGACCTGGAGCAGCATCTTCATGCCATTCCTCCAGCACTTGCCATGAACCCTCTGACCCAGGGCCTGCGGAGTTTACTGGAAGCTGTGGCTTTAGCCAGGAACTCCAGGGATGGGATTGCTGCTCTCGGCCTCCTGCAGAAGGTACAACACTTTGACTCAAACGTTAGCAAGATGAGTTTTTCTACTTTCAGGCAGTTTTAGACCAGCTTTAAAACCTGCACAGAAGCACAGCTGCTCTGTTGTGACGCTCATCACTTTGTGTTTAGAAAGTGTGCAACAAATAGGAGCCTTGTACTGATTTGCTCTGTATTTTCCAGGCTGTGGAGGGTCTTCTGGATGCCACAAGTGGAGCTGATGCTGACTTGCTGCTGCGCTACAGAGAGTGCCACCTGCTGGTGCTGAAAGCCCTGCAGGACGGGCGTGCTTATGGACCACAGTGGTGTAATAAGCAGATCACCAGGTGGGAATCTTGAAACATATTCCTAACCCGAGCGTCCTCGTTGTCACTCCTGTGGGCCCTGGGTGGACCATCAGAAATGCAGATGTGTTCAAATGTCAATGAACTCGGACTGAGAGACGGAAAGATGGAGAACAAACTGAGTGAATCTTGATTTCTGCTTCCCCAGGTGTCTGATTGAATGCCGCGACGAATACAAATACAACGTGGAGGCCGTGGAACTTCTGATCAGGAACCATCTAGTAAACATGCAGCAGTACGACGTGCACCTGGCGCAGGTAAGATTTCGTTCATATCTCTGTAGGCCTGCAGCAAACGGCTGATCAACAGTTTGAATGTTTATTCCTGTTTTGGTCCAGTCTATGGAGAACGGGTTGCACTACATGGCCGTAGCGTTTGCCATGCAGTTGGTGAAGCTGCTGCTGGTGGACGAGCGCAGCGTGAGCCACGTCACCGAGGCCGACCTCTTCCAAACGATCGAGACCTTAATGAGAACCTGCGCACACTCCAGAGCCAATGCACCAGAGGGGTAAAGAACCAGAGCAATGCTAACACAAGATTCAAACCTTTACTGGTTCTAAAGCCACTTACTGGATTTTTTGTTCTTTTATAGATGTTTTAAATCTGATTGTCCAGCAGCTTCTAGTTCGATCCACTCGATTGTAGCGAGTAATGTTTGTTGCTGCCTCCAGTCGTGCTTTTTTAAAATTCATTTTGCTTCTCATCCCAGGCTTCCCCAGCTGATGGATGTTGTTCGCTCCAACTATGAGGCAATGATTGACCGAGCTCAAAGTGGACCCAACTTCATGATGCATTCTGGGATTTCTCAGGCTTCGGAATATGATGATCCTCCAGGCCTGAGAGAGAAGGCCGAGTACCTGCTGAGGGAATGGGTCAACCTGTATCACTCAGCTGCAGCTGGAAGGGACAGCACCAAAGCTTTCTCTGCCTTCGTTGGCCAGGTGAGCTCAGACCCTCTGATCCTCGAACCCCAGCTATCCAAACGCTCGAGTGCTAGCACCGCTCATGTCTCCGTTTCTTCCTTTTCAGATGCATCAGCAGGGCATCTTGAAGACGGATGACCTGATTACGCGGTTCTTCCGTCTGTGCACTGAAATGTGTGTGGAGATCAGCTACCGTGCACAGGCTGAACAGCAGCACAACCCCGCAGCCAGCGCAGCCATCATCCGAGCCAAATGTTACCACAACCTGGACGCCTTTGTGAGGCTCATAGCCCTGCTGGTGAAACACTCTGGAGAGGCCACCAACACGGTGACCAAAATCAACCTTCTCAACAAGGTACAGGAGCCTGATCTAATGTCGAGGCCGAGTCAGGTTTTATAATCTTATTTTATATCAGTGGTTGTTATGATGGATGACAGAAGACTAAACTGTACTTTATATTTTAATTTCTTCTTCCAGGTCCTCGGTATTGTAGTCGGTGTCCTGATTCAGGACCATGATGTCCGTCAAACAGATTTCCAGCAGCTGCCGTACCACCGCATATTCATCATGCTGCTGCTGGAGCTCAATGCCCCCGAACACGTCCTGGAGACCATCAACTTCCAGACCCTCACTGCCTTCTGGTAGGACATCCCTAAATATCCCACCCCTCCCCCGTCTGCATTCAGTTCCAGCCAAAGATGGTCCTGAAGAGTTTCAACCAACTGGTCCATTTGCTTGTTTGACTTTTCTTGGTGCTTCTGTTGTGCAGCAATACGTTTCACATCCTGAGGCCCACTAAAGCCCCGGGCTTCGTGTACGCCTGGCTGGAGCTCATCTCTCACCGCATCTTCATTGCCAGGATGTTGGCACACACGCCACAGCAGAAGGTAGCCAAGAACATTCACCCTCTTCACTCTCGACCCGAACAACAAATGTTCTTTTAAGGAGCAGTATTTTTAACGCTTGGATCGATGTCTTCTTCCAGGGTTGGCCCATGTATGCACAGCTGCTGATTGATCTCTTTAAGTACCTCGCCCCTTTCCTGAGGAATGTAGAGCTCATCAAACCTATGCAAATCCTCTACAAGGTTTAAGTCCACATTAAACTTGAACACTTGTAATTAAGCTTTGAAAAGATTGTCCTAGTGTTTGTTTGGATCCTGTGAACCTAAAACTGCTGTTTGGTTGTGTGCTCATTAGGGCACGCTGAGGGTGCTTCTCGTCCTGCTTCACGACTTCCCAGAGTTCCTGTGTGACTATCATTATGGCTTCTGTGACGTTATTCCACCCAACTGCATCCAGCTCCGCAACCTTATCCTCAGTGCCTTCCCACGCAACATGAGGCTTCCTGACCCCTTCACTCCTAATCTGAAGGTCGAGCTCCTCGCGTCCTTTGACCGCGTTAATATCACTTAAAATGTTTGCATTTGATTCGACTCTGAAGCTTCTCTGAACACTCCTGCCGTAGGTGGACATGCTCAGTGAGATCAATATTGCCCCTCGTATCCTGACCAACTTCACCGGCGTGATGCCGTCTCAGTTCAAGAAGGACCTGGACTCGTATCTGAAGACTCGCTCACCTGTCACTTTCTTGTCTGAGCTGCGCAGTAACCTGCAGGTAGGACCGCTGTCTGTCTGCTCACGGTCTCTTCATAACAAACTTCTAATCTTTCTTTTCGTCTCCCAGGTGTCGAATGAACCAGGAAACCGCTACAACATCCAGCTGATCAACGCTCTAGTGTTGTATGTAGGCACACAGGCCATCGCTCACATCCACAATAAGGGCAGCACCCCCTCCATGAGCACCATCACTCACTCTGCACACATGGACATCTTCCAGAACCTGGCTGTGGACCTGGACACTGAGGGTATGACACTACTGTGATGTTAGCAGTCTGTGAAACCTGAGCCTGGTTTTGTATGTTGAACATCAAGTGGATCGTGTTCTCGTCTGTGTGTTGTCAGGACGTTACTTGTTCCTGAATGCGATCGCCAACCAGCTGCGGTACCCGAACAGCCACACCCACTACTTCAGCTGCACCATGCTTTACCTGTTTGCTGAGGCCAACACCGAGGCTATCCAGGAGCAGATCACGAGGTGAGCCCGTCTGATCTGAGCTCTGCGTCGTAAACTTCTGTGGAGTTCTTCAGCCCAACCCCGTTTGCTGGTCTTCCAGGGTTCTGTTGGAGAGGCTGATTGTGAACAGGCCTCACCCGTGGGGGCTTCTCATCACCTTCATCGAGCTGATTAAGAATCCTGCCTTCAAGTTCTGGAGTCACGACTTTGTGCACTGTGCCCCTGAGATTGAAAAGTAGGTTTCCTGTTTGTCGTGTTGGTGTGAAGTGCAGCTACAGGCTTGATGGACATTTTGGATGTGATGTGTCTCCAGGCTGTTCCAGTCCGTAGCCCAGTGCTGCATGGGGCAGAAGCAGGCCCAGCAGGTTATGGAAGGAACTGGTGCCAGTTAACCTGCGAGCCAGCTTGTAGAGAGACGCCGTGGCCTGGACCCAGCCTGCCGCCACCACACACCTCCTATTTTCCCATTGGCACTGGATAAACTGGTTACCACAGAAGGACTACTGCTCAAAGATGGAGCTGATTTTTTTTTTGTTTTGTTTTCCCTGTTGGGTTGAGACGGAGGGTGAATTTGCTGTTTAAAGAACTTTTTTTGAAGCTTTTGTTGTAAATATTGATAACAGGAGAGCAGGGAAGACAGGAAATTGATGCATTTCACATGTCAGCTAAAATGTATCTTGTTTCACTCACTACCAAAGTCCTTAGTTTGCTTCCTTCCTACACAAATCCTGTTTTTTTTGTTTTGTTTTTTCTGAAGCTGAGTGGCAGATAACTTGAGAAAAAAAAAACTGACTGCCACTTTTGAGTTTCTTTTATTTTGATCTGTTTTTGAGTGGGATTGAAAGTGGTGAAGTCTCAGGTGTGGTGGTAGCGACCGTTTTCTGATGGTTTGTCCATTTGAAACTGGTTCTGGAGGTCTCTCCCTGGCACCTGTAAAATTGTGCAAAGTGATGGTAACAACATAACTTGTATAAAGCTCCAAACTGAAGAACAACAATAGAAGGACCAATACAGCCCATTTTGTAACATTTTGAATGTTTTGTAAATGTATTGGTCCATGTGTTGTATTTTGTAGTCCTTTAGTTCTTGCTACTTAACTGCAGTATGCATTCAGAAAGAAAATAAAAGTATTCAACTGCATTCCTGTGTGGTTTCTTCAGAACTACAGATTTGACATGTTCGTTTAATAAAGCTGTTCAAAGCGTGAACCTTAAACGTAGAGTATAAAGTTAAATACATGAGATGTTCCTCAGAGCCATGACGTAAACATCTGCAGAGCTCCTGGACTGCAGACGAAACCTTGGTGAAATTGCTGACAACATTCTTGAAGCAGACTTGAAATGTGTGTATCTGCAACGACCGAAGTTATAAAATAAAATTCATGTTTTTTGCTTCAAATGCTCCATAGTTTGAGTAAAGAATCGTGGTTTGGAACAGAGTACAGTAGTCCCTCGTTTATCACGGGGGTTACGTTCTGGACACCCCGCCATAAGTGGAAAAACTGCAAAGTAGGAACGTTCCATTTATTTTAGTATTTATTAAGGCTTTACAAACCTGACACAATGTTCTAAAAACCTATTTTAATTTTAACATGGACGTTTCTGTACGGTACTGAAATCAAAACGGATCAAAACTTTCCTTCCATTCCAGCAGAAAGCTACGGCTGGAAGCACTGTTGGCTTCTGGGAAATGACGTCCTTTTGACTGTTGATGCAGTATAGGCTTATTGAGAGAAAACTACAATATAGCTGCATCCGTCCAAAGTAATTTTTTCGTTAACTTTTTACTGTATCCGAGCTTTAGGGCCACGCTAAGAAAAAAAAATTAAAGAGAAAAACGTCAAAATTACAAGAATAATATTACGAGAATACAGTTGTATGAGAATAAAGTCAAAATATTACGAGAATAAAGTCAAAAATATTACGAGACTAAAGTCAATATTACGAGAATAAACTTGTAATATGTCCTGGGTCGGCTCGCACCTGCTGTGGACCATAGACTTATAATACGTAGATGCCTCATTGAGTACTGTACAGCCAGGTCGCCGCCATTTTGAATGTGGCAGAAGTGATGTGTCAGTCATTCACAGTGGCAACATGGAAAAAGCTGAACAAGACTGTTCTTGTTCAAGGTTTATATCTTATAACATATACACACAGACTGCATATATATATATATATATATATATATATATACCCACATGACACCAGAAACTGAGAACATGGATACAAACTTGTGATTTTGAAGGAATAGAAATGTTCTCCCTCATTATCCAGATATTAAACAAAAGGAAAGAAATTGAGTCAATCTTATCTGATGTAAAAAGGAAAAGTTTACTTTGATTTAATGTCAAACAATATTTTTTTTTTTTTAAAAAGGTGTTTGCAAGTGGATAAAAACATCTGGTTTTAACTTTATGACATTTTTCCTCTGGAGTACAAACACTTAAGAAATTAAAATAAGCAGATTTGTACCCTATTCCTAATTATCATCAGCATGTTTTTTAAATCTGGACATCTTTCTGTGATTAGACGAGCTCCTCCGCAGGAGTCAGAAAACATCTGAAGCACTCTGAAGACACCCACAACTTTTATAAGAAAATTTGTCACAAACATGTTCAGATCAGAACTCTTCATGAAAAATGTTATTCCTTGACTGCGAACAGAATTTACTGTCACTTAGAAACTGAAATCACGACTTGGTGAGCTCCATCAGTGTGTACAGGATGGTCTTCTGTCCGAAGCGGACCTGCAGCGCCCTCCTCTGCCGGCTGCTCAGTCCTTCAAGTGCTGCTTTGTCCTCCAGCACGGCCCTGTCTCTGTCCAACAATGTTTCCTCCACTTCTCCGTCTCCGTATGAGCTCAGAGTGACCCGAGCTGCTTCGTGAATTAGTCGTTTCCACGACGCCTCTAATTTAGGAAGACCATCGTTGGAAAAAGCCTGAGAAATGTCCTCATCATCCTCATCATCTTCCTCCCAGCCTTCGTTGTCTTTGAACTCAGACAACTCTTCTTTTGACATGCACAACGCCTGAGGGAAGAAGAGGCAGCCGTGTTTTGTGCGTTCTCTGTGTCGTGCGTCATCTGACATGCTATGTGTGCTCCATCACCTTCAGTGCAGAGCGCAGCTCCGAGTCAGTGAGGCAGCCATGTTTACTGAAGACCAAGGCTTCGTTCTCCTCCAACATCTGACAGAGCACCTCCCACCGCTCCTCCACGAGCTCCCGGTCTGAATCAGACTGAGCATCTGAGAGGGGAGAAGAAGAGCCGAGGAGACGACACTCAAAACGGATTGAGGATTATCAGAAGAGGTCCAAGACTTCAACACTTTTATAGTTTAAACATCTCAGCGGTCGGTTCAACCAACAGGGAACATTTATGAGCATCAAGACCTGTTCTACAAGATTTTTCTTCTTCTTCTTTCGGCTGCTCCCTTCTTAAGGGTTCTCCACAGTGAACTAACTCACACCAAGACTTGACGATTGATTTTACGCCGGATGTCCTTCCTGACGCAACCACAAACCACTGAGCCCTCTGTGTGGAGGGTTTCCAGGAGAGCAGAAGGTGGGGGTTAAGGGCCTTGCTCAAGGGCCCAGAGTGGGACAAATGAGGGTGGAGGCAGGTGTAGATGTTTCACCATTCTCACCCACATTTTGATGCTGTCAGTCCAGGGAGTTGAACCAGCGACCGGCCACCACTCCCCCTGTTTTCTAAAGAATGTTCTGGGCATCCATATATTTCCTCTTTGTCTTTTCCTGGCAGCTGCATTTCTAACATCCTTCTACCAGTATACCCACTGTCCCTCCTCTGGACATGTCCAAACCATCTCAGTGTGTCCTCTCTAACTTTATCTCCCAGTTGTTCAACCTGTGCTGTACCTCTGATGATCTCATTCCTAATCTTATCCATCCTTGTCACTCCTAAAAAGAACCTCAACGTCTTCATTTCTGACTCTTCCAGTTCTGTCTCCTTTTTGTCCATGTCTCTGTCTTCAGACCAGACAACATAGCTGGTCTCACCACTGTCTTGTAAAGTTTTTCCTTTGATCTTTGCTGACACCCTTTTGTCACAAACCACTCGTGAAACTTCTCCATCCACTCCATCCTGCCTGGACTCTCTTTTTCACTTCTTGACAACTCTCCCCATTTTCCTGGACAGTGGACCCCCAAGTACTTGAAGTCCTGCACCTTTGTGACCTCTGCTCCTTGTAGCCTCACTGTTCCACCAGCCTCCCCCTCATTCACACACATGGACCTTGTCTTACTACAGCTGACTTTCGGCATACCTCCACCTCTCCAAGTTCTCTTCCACCTGCTCTGTTCTCACCACAGATCACAATGTCATCTGCAAACATCATAGTCCACGAGGAGTCCTGTCTGACCTCATCTGTTGGTCGGGCCATCACCAGAGCAAACAAGAAGGGGCTCAGAACCGATCCTTGATGCACTCCCACCTCCATCTTGAAGCCATCTGTCTCTCCTACAGCACATCTCACCACTGTCCTGCTGTCCTCATACATGTCCTGTACCAGTCTAACTTCTCTGCCACTCCAGATTTCCTCATGTAACACCACACCTCCTCCCTCGGCATCCTGTCATATGCTTTTTCTAAATC
Organism: Nematolebias whitei; assembly: GCF_014905685.2. NCBI lineage: Eukaryota > Metazoa > Chordata > Actinopteri > Cyprinodontiformes > Rivulidae > Nematolebias > Nematolebias whitei. The sequence continues at coordinate 6,854,479 of NC_056507.1, forward strand.
CACAAAGACTGAGAGAAGACTGTACATATACATACATATAATATATATCTATTTATTTTGCGTCATTTTCCTTTAAACTTGAACATTTTTAAACATCGATAAAAGATTTTTCACCTTGTTTGGCAGCTTTGTAGAAGCAGATAACAGGGATGTCTGCCGTGTCGTTGCTGTTGCTTAGATATGACTCTGTGAAGCCGTACATGTGAAGAAGTTGCCAGTTAGCCATCTGCCCGTAGGTGTTAAACACTTCCTTGCCTTTATTGATGGGACACACAGAAACCATCTTCAGACTATCCTAAAGAAAAAAAAAAAGCGTTAGTCAAGGTTTCTGACAACCAGAACTGAAACGTGCTTCTCCTTACAGGCGTGAACTCCAAATTAGCATTGTGGTTAGACACATGGTTCAACATGTCTGCCATGGGAACCATCATCGGAGGGTTGGAGGCCTCTTCCTCATCCTCTTCCTTCGGCTCCTGGAAGCTACAGGGAGGACAGAGAGGGTTAGGAGAGAGACAAAATGAAGAAATTTACCAACGTGCATGCTAACCTGTAGGCCATGACAAAGGCCACCAGTTGGGTGTACAGCTCTAGAGTGTGTGTCTCAGGGTTCCACAGGTCAGGGTGTCGGATCATAAAAGGTAGGACTATGTTTGTGTACTCCTGGGAGATGTTGGATAAGTCCGTGTCCACAGCCTCCGGGATACCTGTTCCTTTCAGCTGTCGGTCTCGCTCTTCTTTGGACCTGAAGGAAGAACATTAAGTGATAACAACGCTTTCAAGTCACTCAACGGATTCTTCAGATGGGATACCAGACACACCAGAACATGGGATGATCCAGCTTTTTGAAGTCAGACCACAGAGACAGGTACGGTTTCCAGTGGGACTGTGAGGAAGTATATTCATAAAGCAGAGCCAGCAGCAGAGGAACCCAGCCAGAGGAGCTCTCCAGAGACGACTTCTCTGTGGAAAAATTAAATAAACTGTATGGAGGAGATGGTCAGGCAGCTCTGAAAACGTCTTCAGAATCGTTACCTTTTTTCAACAAGTCCGAAACTTTTGTAGTTTCCTGGTGGAGAAGAGCAGACCTGGGGATGGTGAATAACACTTCTCCTTTTGCTATGTTGTCTTTCGCCAGCATCCCATAATTTGCTACAGTTTCCTCTTTACTCACATACACCTGGAGAAAAAAAGCTTTTAGGATTAACTTAATTAAATGCATTTAAGAAAGGTTATTTTGTAAGGATGGGCAATGACAGCTGGAGAGTTATAAACAAAATGTACTGTACACCCACTTTTGAAGCTAAAGTTTTGTGTCAGAACAAATAAAAATTGTTGATTCTTATTAAGTCAGAATTAAACAAATACGACTGATGTGGACGATCGAATCTGTCTGAATAGACTCTAGACTAAAATTATTATCTTAAAGCAATGTTCTGTCATGTAACAAGAGTACAGTATACAGATTATAGGCCCGCTGACAAACAGCAATCTGTTGCAACGGCCCGGGAACTGTTGCCTATCAGCAAGAAGGTCTTGGGTTCAATCCCCAGTTTGGACCTGGGGTCTTTCTGTGTGGAGTTTGCATGTCTTTTTCTCTGGGTACTCCGGTTTCCGCTAACACTCTAACACATTCGTTAGGCAACTTCAGGCCCAGGAGGACCTTAAAAAGGACTTACCTGAAGGAAATATTGCAACTTCCAAGAATGGCTGGTTTGCAATTCTTCCTGAAACAATGATCAAAGGTTTTCTATGCCCTTCCATTCAGAGGATTATCAGGTCTTTTAGGGTGAAGTTCAAGTTAGACTTTGGCCTAAAAAACTTTGGAGTTATTTCCTTGACACATTCAAATACCACTGTTGAAGTGAGGACAGTTAGGTTGTAAAAAATACCTTATCACTGAGACGCAGACCAACTGTATGACACCACTGAAGAAAGTCCTGCAGGGGCTCAGAACCATTGTCTACCTGTAAACAGAACCATCAAACAACAGACCATCAGACCAACAGACTATCAGACCAACAGACCATCCAACAGACCATCAGTCCAACAGACCATCAGACCATCAGCCCAACAGACCATCAGTCCATCAGACCAACAGACCAACAGACCATCAGTCCAACAGACCATCAGACCAACAGACCA
>NC_056507.1:6856630-6877152 GCF_014905685.2 Nematolebias whitei
CAGACCAACAGACCATCAGTCCAACAGACCATCAGACCAACAGACCATCAGACCAACAGACCATCAGTCCATCAGACCAACAGACCATCAGTCCAACAGACCAACAGACCATCAGTCCGACAGCCAGAATGCCTTCTAACAATGACTTTATTCAGCAACTGAAAAAGTTATTGGAAGAAATATTGACAACAAACATGTAAACTCTATACTAGAAAAATTAGAGGCAAAAGTTAGCAGCTACCGTTACCCAAAACTATAGACTTGTTGCACCAACTTCATGAAAAGCGCAGAGTACCGGAAGTGCCACCAATAAGGAGAAACTTGCGCTGTAAACAAATAACGTTTAACAATTGAAACTCGAGTAATTTTCCTCAAAAACACTATGTTACCTGGGACTAAAGCTTCTGCAAAGATGGCAGAAGCTTCTAAAAAGTATGTAGACGATCTTGAACCTGCAGCAAAAGAGCGGTATTTAGAGAAACTGCTAATAATTGGTGGCAAACCCAAAGAAGCTCAGTAAACTATGCGTATGAAAAGCTTCTGTCAGCAGTGACAGACATTGTGAACAATATGGTGTTTTCACCAGCTCCTCACACAGGGTTAGGCTTACATAAAGCAGATGTGTTGCTGGTGGACCAGAGAGAGTGCACGCCATTTGGTGACAAGTGTCTGGATCATTATCTGTCTAAACCAGGGGTATTTAATCCTGGTCTTTGAGGGCCACTATCCTACATGTTTTAGAGAATTTTCTGCTCCAACACACCTGATTTAAATGATTGGGTGGTTAACAGGCTTCAGCAGAACTTGAAGAGGCACATCAGTTACTGAATCAGGTGTGATGGAGCAGAAAAACAAGTAAAACATCCAGGACAGTGGCCCTCGAGGACCAGGATTCGACACCCCTGGTATACGCAGTCAAATTCTTACTGTAATGCACAAATTTAGTTTAATCTATTAAAAAAAATTACCATATCTGACACAAAATAAGCAAAAGAAATTCAGATGTTGCTCAGTTTTCCCTTCGAAATTCTGATTTAACTCTTAACTTTATGATCGTTCATGTTCTTCCCTTTTTTCCTTAAAATTACAATTTATAAATATTTTCCCTACAAGTAACTGTATTTCAGACCCATCTCAGCCTGAAATAAAAATATAAAATGTAAATATTAACTCTTTTAGTGCCTTTGGTTTAAAAAAAAAAAAAAACTAAAAAAACTCCAAATTTCAGTTTTTTCTTTAAATTGCAGAAATGTTTATTTTATGGCAATTTTTGAATAAAAGGCATTTTGTCCCATTAGTACGCCCAAAGTGATTTTTGGACAATTTATAATAAATTCCAGTCCAGAGTTTTGTGAAGACCCTCCAGATCCAGAGGCCTTGGTTTCAACTTACAAAGGTCACTCAGTGGTCGGACATGGAGGTTATTATTTTATGCTTTTATTTCTATATTATTTAAATTCTACACATGCACACTAGTTAATGTTTTGGTTTTTGCTCTTACTGACCCAGATATACTAGCAAGCTGTGGGAGTACAATGCACCAGCTAATGACGTCCTTCTCTGGGATAAACAAACAGTCTGCTGTTCTTAGCCATCTGATTCTGCAGCCTGCATGCATGTGAAACACATTTTTCATACTAAATGTTTACTTGTGCACCATGCAAGTGTGCTTTTGCCCTTTACATCCAAACTAAAACAAACGTTTCACACACGATGAGAAGCGGGACTCTGCAGCCAAGTTGAGGCGACCCATGTGATTTTTACAGAGGCGCTCAAATGTAAAAGCAAAGTAGGCCAATATAAAAATCAAAAGTTTAGAGATAGAGGTAAAAAGAAAAACACTACAGTGAGGAATGCATTATTTTATGATCTGATAAAAATCTAATTAAAAGTTGTATATACAAGGTATTTATCAGGTCTCTCTTGTAAATGAGTCCTCGAGGCTCAATGGGATTTACCTGAAGAAATAAAGGTTGAATGAAGGGATTTACATTTGGACGATTTTTCCCCTCAGGAACACGAGAGTAGTAAAGATACTGAGCATTTCCCAAAAATCTGACATTAAAAAAAAGCTGAAGGATTTTTAGGCTTTGTTAAAAAAAAATAATAATAAAATATATATATATATATATATATATATATTGACAGCGCCAAACTAAATAAATAAATAAAACACAGTAAAGGGCCACGTTTTTGAGTAACATCCCCTTGACAACACGTGGTAGCCACTGACACAGCCAGCATGGCCAACTTCCGGTTTGATGACGTCACTCGAAAACACAACAACCAGTCAAGAAACACGTTTTCAATCAGACAATCTCATTTTGTTAGGCAAATTTAACTTTTTACCTTTACACGTTTTGCTTCTGTTGCCATCTTGTGATCTCCGGACTGATCCAACGTGTTTCCGCTCACATGTAGCTCCCAGACGTGGCTAGCACACAAAGCTAACGCTGTTAGCACCTCCCACACCACCGCGGTGAAGTTCGACCCGGTGCTGGTTCGGTAAGCTCCCTCCTCCTAAAACACCGTGGTGAAGTTAGTTTTAGGTGTGTTTTTGTTTTATTGCCGTTTGACCCGGTGCTGGTTCCGTGCGCTCCCCTCCGTATAAACAGCAGGTTCGCTTAGGGACTGTCAACAAATTATCGAACCAAAGACGCATGAAAAACGAAAACTAAAAATATCCTCCATGTTAGATAAACTTGTGAACAAAAGCTAACTCAGTTGTATTGCACAAAAAAAAAAAAAAAAAATAGGACACACTAATTTTTAAAAATGATTGCAATACAGCTCATATTTTTTGACAAAAAAACAAAGTGGACTTGTTTTACTAGATGGGAAAAATAAGAAACATTAAATAATAGTAAAATATTTTATCATATCTTTTATTTGATAACTAAAACTTGTGAAATTATATAGATTTTTATTTTTTTTTGTAGGTTAAATTTCATGTAACCTTGTGCAATCAAATTAATGTTGAATAGTTTTAATAGAGTAGTCAAATAATGCACGCCCCCTTTTTTAACATGATTTTATTGCATCATCTTTGGAAATAAATAAATATATATATATATATATATATATATAATTAAAATAGTTAAACTTTTTAGAAAAATTCCTGATTTTTTATAGCTTCTAGTAATGTATTGAAGTAAAAGAACCGTTTTTTCAACCTTTATTTATACAGGTTACTCTCATTGAGTCACGAGGACTCATTGCCAAGTTACTCGGTGTGCAGTTACTCCCTTCGACGACTAAACACACTCCAGCGCAGGGTTCGCTAAAAGGATTGCGAACTGGAGGATGACACAATTGCAGAACTCATCTCAGAAGAGCTGGAATTGACGAGGCAACAGCGTGAGGGGGACACATTCTCCCTAACACCACTAGGTCAGGTGACAGAGACCAACCCTTCCCACATCCAGTGCAGAATAAGGTCCAACAGCAAGACCAGGCTCACAGCGAATCTTGTCGTAGTTGCACCACCTGCTGCCACTGCGATGGCTGAACCTGCTCCATCAACAGCATCAGCACGGTGAAAGCATGTAATATAGATGTCCCCAGAAGCCTGTTTCTACAGAAGGGGGGCAGTACTGTTGTGAATCTGTCCAAAACATTTCAGCTGACAAAAGCAGGTCTAACTTTTGTCCCCGCCAAGGGGAGTAATAGAAACATTCAATTCCAAAGCAAACTGGACTTAAATTAGTTTTGTATTATAAAATTAAAACAGTACGGGGGTTCCCCTTTTACTCAGGAGTCTGATTGGTCTCTTGCACTGAGCAGTCTGCTGCCCCAGGTCTAAAATTTAATCTATAATGACTCAGAATACATGGAAGAGAACGTCAAAATCTGTAGAACCGAGCTCCACCTAAATAGAGAGGAAATTATAACCTTTAACTAATTGACACATAACAAAAACATTATAATCAAACCAGCAGATAACAGATGCTCTGTCATGATAAAAGACAGAGAACAATACCTGTGGGGGGGTTACAGACACCTTTATGACAAATTATTATTTACAATTATCCAAGTCTACATATACTTATACTATCCCTATTATTAATAACGTAATCATTAATAACGTAATCAATGATTTATGTAATAAAAAATTAATTAATGCAAAACAGAAAAAGTACCGATTGGGTTCAACAGAACTGAGAGCTAGAGTATTTTATATGCTCCCTAAGATCCCCAAGGAGCCAAAAAATAGAGCAGACCAAACAAAATTCCTCCTGGGAGACATTTAGTATCAGTGAAACATATTCTGCAGCTGAATACATAGATTATCAATTATAAAGATACATATGATTTTATTAATAAAATAAAAAAACCTAAACTGCTCTTCTGTTCACTATAGAGGCTCAATGGGATTTACCTGTATAAATAAAGGTTGATTGATAGATGTATAGTCTATATACAAATATTGATACCAAAGATGAGGTCCCCGGTTCAAATCCTGGTCCGTGGGCCTTTCTGGGTGGAGTTTGTATGTTCTCTCCGTGCATGTGTGGGTTTTCTCCAGGTACTCCAGTTTCCTCCCACAGACCAAAAACATGCATGTTAGGCTGATTGGTAACTCTAAATTGTCCCTAGGTGTGAGTGAGAGAGTGAATGGTTGTTTGTCTCGTTTGTCTCTATGTGTCCCTGTGATGGACTGGAGACCTGTCTAGGGTGTACCCCACCCCTCGCACAGTGATTGCTGGACATGGGCACTGGCGAACCCCGTGACCCAAAATGGAAGAAGCAGGTAAAAGATAATGGATGGATGGATGAATGCCAGAGTTTCAGTACAAAGGAGCATACACAAAGACTCACACAAGATATAGATAACGCCACTACTTTGCAGATTTTCACTTACTGCGGGGGTCTCTGGAACGTAACCCCCGTGATAGGTGAGAGATCACTGTATATAAATACAGTCCATTTACCATTCAAAGTCCCTCTCTGAGTAGGTTCAGACTCCCCAAATATCGTTCAAGTACCTGTAGTAATGTAAAGGTTTCGTTTCACACTTTTTTAACACTGGCGTTTCCAACTTCTCCATAAATATATCTGAATAAGCAGGGGCAAACATTTTGCTCATGTCTTTGCCTTTAATTTGTAAAACAAATTTCCCATTGAACTCAGAGTCAGACTTTAACTTTGTCAGATTTATCTCTAGCAGCTGACGTTTTTCCAGTCTCACAAACTGTGGTCTGTTTGTCAGGTAGTCTTTGATCCAGGTGATTGTTGAAGCCTCCACCTGAGTCTTCTGGAGTTTCTGACAAAGCAGATCAGGCTGGATTGTGTTAAATGCACTGGAGAAATCAAAGAACATGACTCTCACAGAGCTCTCTGTCTTTTCTAGATGACAGTGAGTTTGCTGAAGCAGGTGTATGATGGCATCTTCAACTCCAAGTCTACGCTGATAAGCAAACTGCAGTGGGTCCTGATATGTGCTTGTTTGTTTAGTCAAGTGGGTCAGCAGAAGTCTCTCTAGGACCTTGATGATGTGGGATGTCAGGGCAACAGGTCTATAGTCATTGAGGACTGATGGGTGAGGATTCTTTGGCACTGGAACAAGACAGGATGTTTTCCACAACACTGGAACCTTCTCCTGGGTCAGGCTAAGGTTGAAGAGGTGTTGCAGAACCCCACAGAGCTGCTCTGCACAGACCTTCAGGACTCTGGGACTGACACTATCTGGACCTGCAGCCTTATTCCAGTTCAGTCTCTCCAGCTGCTTCCTCACCTGACTTCTGGAGATGCAGAGGGGGGAGGCAAAGGAGGTATCAGCATCTTCTAATTTGGTTGAAGACCAATAAGTAGAAGAAGGGTCCATGAGTGAGATGGTAGACACAGTATTTGAGGTGTGACACATCCTTGGATCAATGGATGGTATGGGTGGTATATCTGTTTGGCTATGGGCAAGAGAAGATGCTGAGCTTATTCCTGAACTAAACCTATTGAAGAATGGGTTCAGTTCATTGGCTCTGTCCAGGCTTCCATCCTTCTGATCCTCCTTCTGCTTGAAGCATGTGATCTGTTTTATCCCTGACCACACCTCTCTGATATTGTTCTGCTGGAGCTTGCTCTCCAGCTTCTTCTTGTACACATCCTTGCTGTTTCTTATCTTGACTTTTAGTTGCTTCTATGTACTCCTCAATAATTCCCTGTCTCCCTCCCTGAAGGCTCTTTTTTTCTGGTTTAGCAGTTCCTTCAGGTCAGTGGTGATCCAGGGTTAGTTACTGGGGAAGCATCTCACTGTTCTGGTGGGGATGGTGTTGTTTACTCAGAAGTTTATATAGTCGGTCACACACTCAGTCATGGCATTGATGTCCTCTCCATGTGGCTGGCACAGTGCATCCCAGTCTGTAGCCTCAAAACAACCCCGCAGGGCTTCTTCAGCTTCCGTTGACCATTTTCTCACTGTTCTCTTTATTGCAGGTTGCCTCTGAACAAGGGGTTTATATTTTGAGCAGAGAAACACAAGATTGTGATCTGATTTGCCAAGAGGGGGTCTTGCTTTAGCGATGTATGAATCCTTGACATTTGCATAAAACAAGTCCAGCGTTTTGTTTTCTCTGGTAGAGCAGCTGACAAATTGTTGGACTGTCGGAAGTGTAGCAGAGAGCGAGAGGCATGATTAAAATCCCCAGATGTTGCAAAAAATGCAGTAGGGTGTTGTGTCTGTAGCTTAGCAACCTTGGAGCTGATGACATCACACACAGTCTCGGCAACAGCATTGGGTTGAATGTAAACAGTTGCCAAAATAACACTGGTGAACTCTCTTGGCAAATAATATGGACGACAACTTAGTGCTACCAGTTCAATATCTGGACTGCAGAGATGACACTTGACAGTAACATGTCCAGGATTACACCATCTGTTGTTCACAAGCACTGCCAACCCACCTCCTTTCCTTTTGCCACTCCTCTTTAAATCTCTATCTGCTCGTATGGTCAGAAAGCCTGGCAGAGAAACGCTTGAGTCGGGGATATGATCCTGCAGCCATGTCTCAGTGAAACACATAACACTGCATTCCCGATACTCTGGATGGGTCCTTGTTAGGGCTTGAAGTTCATCCAACTTGTTTCCCAGTGATCTCACATTGCCCATCATGATCGATGAAAGAGATGGTTTAAACTGCATTCTTCTCTCTTTCTCCCTCTTCTTTGCTCCTGCTCTGCATCCACGACGCCTCCTTTTCAACTCATTTAGGATTTGGGGTTGTAGTTGAGATATTATTTGAGCTTTGGAGATGTTAATCAGCTGCTCCCAGTTGTAAAAAAAACAACCTTGTTGTTATGGTTACACATCATAACAAATGTCCAAAAGCAAAGATATTTCTGTAAAAATCCTTCCAGCTGCACAGCATCCGACACCAGAGGAAACGATCATCCAAAAAAAGCGATTCACATCCAGAAAAAAGAGGAACCAAAGCCCTCAAAAGCAACATCTCAGAATGAAAGTAACAGAGCTACTCGAACATGCAGCCACATTGAGTGGCACAATTCTAGAATTTATATATATTTACGGCTTTATCAACCCTTCCCACACTCTGTTAACCTTTCCCACTTTCTTATAAACACTTTATATGCTCTAAAACACTTTGGTGATTGCAATGAAGATGATGACGATGAGATGAATGTACAGTCTTGCACAACATACAGTAACGTACACACAATATAAAAACTGGGTTTAAAAACCAGCGATATAGTGAAGCCTCAAAAAGTGAATTGCAATATAGTGAGGGACTACTGTAGCGCCTTTCTATCTAGTGAAAATACTCAAAGCGCTTTACAATACAACCTGTGCCCTCATTTATCCACACAGCACTCTACTAGATCTCTACAAAAGCTAATCTGAATCTGTAGAGACTAATCAGTGCTTTATCACATTCATACACCGATGGGACACTCATCAAAGGTAATGAGCGGTTCAGTGTCTTGCCCAGGGACACTTCAACACGTCACTGCTTGTGGAATCAAACCCCCAACTCTCCCATTGGAGGACAACTTCTCTAACCACTCAGCCACAGCTGCCCCTCTGTTTTTTCTGCCCTCTTTGAAAACTTCTTGGACTCACTGAACACACATAATCCATCTATAAAACTTAAAGTCACTAAAAATGGCACAAGTCATTTCTTGGTCGCTACTTATAAAGGCCCACAGTTCAAAACTTGCCACATGGACGTTAAAGTTTTTTTGAAACTGACAAACACACATTATTATAAGGCTAGCCACCACCCAAAACACACATGCTGGATTAATAAAGTCACAACTATTGACGTTTCACAGAATTTGCACACAGCTATCTGACTGTAAAGCTGCAACCAAGGTTATGTGTTCAGCTTTGTCCACAAGAGTGTACTCAAGGTCCTTCCTGAGAAAATGTCTGAAAACATTCCTGCAAACCAGACCTACGGCTGTGGCTCCTGTTCTACCTTTTGTGACATCTTGTTCTCTTTCTGCAGTTCACTTAGTCAAAAATGTTAAAGAGATCTTTGAGAAATTCAAAGAAGAAAGCCTAAATTATTGCGGCCTACAGAAGAAGTAAAAACTTGAAAGACCATTTACGTAGTTCGTGCTAAATTAAAATCACTAACTGCCCCAAGACCAGACGTCACCATGATTTTTTTTTACAACATAAAAATTGGGTGCAAAACATATTTGACATAAAGTTGTTTGTAGCTGAACGTACAAGCAACCCCAAATCAAAAAACTGTATCTGGTCACATGTGAGCTCAGTATGTGGGTGAGACGGGCAGCACCATGTTGACCAGGTTCACACAGTGTAGATACAACATTCTGAGAAAGAAAGAAAAACTCTTCTGGTTCAACATTTTGTTCTACCGGTACACTGGTGGAAGGCAGTGAGGGCCACACACTGCAGGCAGATCCAACGTGGTCTGTGGCTCTGAGGAAGTGAACTCAGAGGGTCTGGATTAGCAACTTGGACACCACCACACCCAGAGGGCTGAATGAAAGCTGATACATTTCTGATCTTTTTTATTTTTATTTAAAAAAAATTTTTTGAGACTGTGATCGATGACCTAAATTTAAACCCTGGCCCTAAACCTAACCCTCTGACCTTTGACACTAAACCTAACCCCGACTGTTAAACCTAATCCGGACTCCTGACCCTAAGCCTAACCCTCTGACCTTCGACCCTAAACCTAACCCCGACTGTTGAGCCTAACACAGACTTCTGACCCTAAGCCTAACTCTGTGACCTTTGACCCTAAACCTAACTGATAACTCTGACCACAAAACTCCTGACCTTTGACCCTGCACTCGGCTCATGACAAGGACCCCCTGGCCCATCGCATCACAGGATACCCACTCTCCTCGAAGCATTTTGTTGAGTTGGGTCATAACAGGAGGCTTGGGTGGGGGTGTTAGGGTGCGTGTATGGGGAGACAACGCAGTGATGGACAGTGCACGAATTCTGTCGACGAAGGTGACAATTAAATGTGTTTTTAATTTAGGATTTTTTTTTTAATCCTAATTCGAAAAAACCCAAAAACGTAACTAAAAAAAGCAAAAACCTGCTTTAAAATAAACAAAAGACATAACTCAACAAAAGACACAAACGTAACTCGAACACAAACTAAAACTTAATGCAAAAAAACTGAACTCAAAAATTATCTCGAAAAAAAATTTAAAACGTAACTCAAAAAACCCTCAAAATTTAATGCAAAAAAAAAAGAAGCTAAATTGTAACTTGAAAAAAATCCAAAACGTAACAACAACAAACAAAAAAATGTATTTTTACAGCTTCAAGGCTCCTCCAGAACTGTTCTCCTCCCATTGTGAATTCTTTAGTTGGGACTTTAAAGAAATGACCCCTTTCCTCTCAGGACCAATCAAGACCCCACAGCACCTCCAACAGGACATGAGACTCCCTGACTCTCACTCCCATGAGCTCAAATGGTTAATTTATAACGTTGATTCTGTTACAACTGTCTTCTGACCTTCAGTAAGGAAGTTTACTCTGAAAATGCTTTAATAATCATGTTTTCTTTCAGTTTTTGGTAACTGAAGACAAGCAGAGAAATCATGCAAACTCCACCGTCCCCAGCTGGGATTCGATCTGGCATCAGTTAGAGGCAGCTGTGCTACCACTGCGCCACCGTACCACCCATCGTTGAGGAAAATGAATTAGTTTTAATTTAATTGTTGTGGTGAAGCTTTACCGTCTTTGTAAACCAGTACTTCAACTGGCTGGGTTTGGTAGGAACAGGAAGGAGAAGCAAACAAACATAGAATGACAGGTGCAGGATACTTTCTATTGGAGGAAAGACAAAAACACGTTAAGATAAAAATATTACAACTATGATAATGTTGAGTAGAACATGTAAAGACAGCAGCAGAGTGAGGAAATGTGGTCAATTTTTGTCTCACCTCTTCCTCCACGTTTCATGATATACACGATGGATTATTGCATTTCATGCTGACATTTTGGATACATCTCAAATTTTAAATATGAGCTTTCTAAACAAAAGTTTGCCATTCTATTCTAACATGTAAGCTGCAGTCTGTGAAAAAGCTTCCTCCTGCACCATTGTGCAGCCCACACTGCAGGATAAACTTCCTGCTGCAGCTGATCAGCTGTTCTCCGTGCAGAGTGAAGAAGTGGGCGTGGCCAAGAGCACTTGCAGGTGACAAAGAGCAGAGGAGGCAGGAAGCTGAAATCATGACATTCTGTGCTCTTTTAGAGCGTTTAGAGTTTAGAAACATTGTTTAGAATATTGCAAGAATGTGGGAAGGGTTTAAAATGCCTTATAAAATAAAATAAAAATAAACTACTACTTACTACTTGTACTACTATTCCTACTTTGCAGTTTTACTTATCGTGGGTCTTCAGGGTACGGATCCCAGCAATAAACGAGGGACTACTGTAAACACTTAATATGATCATCATATTCTTATTTTGGAAAACTGACCAGACTGTGCATGTGCGACCTAATGTCACCCTCACGTTTTTCCACCTGGCTAGATGCTAATATGTCGGGTAAGCAAAATTAGTCTTTGAGCGATACATCATTTTTGCTAGAAACTTTGAAAGAGCTCAAAATGATCTGTATTACCAGTAGCTCAATCAGGGCGTGCAGTAACTTCTCCACCATCATTAAAACCTGTTGCAGGTCCTTTTTGGGCGCTCAGGTTTGTTTACGTTCATCACGGAAATTGAACTTCTTCTGTGAACAATAAAAAAGATTAAATCGTTTTATCCGGACCAGTTTCTTTAAGGGAGAAACGTTTCGTCTTCCATCCGGAAGACTTCATCAGTTTTCATTCGTCTTTCTTCTTCTGTGTTTTTTTTTTTTTAAGAAAAGTTTACCACTCTGCAAATGTCAGTACTTCTATTCTGAATAAAAGCCTGCTGCTTGAAAATGCTTGTCATGATCGAATTATGACCATGTATATGATTCATTAGGATTAGTTAATGCGAATACATTTTAATCAGATCAAACAATTTTGTGCATGTAAACATAGCTAGTGTCTTCCCTTTAAGGATGGCTCCTGACGTCCCAAGACCTCTACACACAACTCGGGTGGGATGAGGGGTGAACTGGCAGGACGGAGGGCTCAAGGGAGAACACAAGGATCAGAAAACAAAACTGGCAGGATGTGACCTGGGAAACTCAAAACACACACAAAAAGTCTGAGATCAGGCGGACAGCCAAGAGACCGTCCAGCACGGGACACAAGTTCAGGTGGTCAGCCAGGAGACCATCCGGAGCAAGACGAGTTCAGGAGGACGGCCCAGAGAACATCCAGAATGAGGCAGGAGCTCTGGCGGGTGACCAGGAGACCGTCTATCACTGGGCAGGAGTTCCAGAGGACGGTCAGGAGAAAGTCCATCATTGCACACAAGTTGCGTCCATCTGGACCACTGAAGAGGCTGCAGCTTCCAGCGAACCAGAGACGAGAGCTGCAGACAGTGAACCAGGGATGAGAGCCACAGGTGGCAATGAGTCAATCCAAGTTAGAGACAAGGGAACTGTGGATGATGATGGGTCCAGAAAAGCTGGAGATGGAACCTGAAGAGCCACAGATTGAACCAGCAGCTCTACAGCAGGTAAAGGAACCAGCAGACATGCAGCAGGCAAAAAGACCAAGGGATCTGCAGCAGGGGTAGAGATTGGCGAGTCTACAGCAGGTGTGTAGACCAGCGAGTTTGCAGCAGGCATAGAGACCGCAGTGATTGCAGCAGATGTAGAGACTAATAATAATAATAATAATGTCATTACATTGTCATCACTGTATGTTTCTATACAATGGCAAAATTAGTCTCTGCATTTAACCCATCCACCACCAGGTGGTGCAGTGGGCAACTATTGAAAGCGCCGGGAGGGCATTTTGGGGATAAGGTGTGCTGCCCAGAGACACCACGCGGTATGCAGTGACCGGGGATTGAACCTGGGGCTACAGGGACTGCAGTAGGTGTAGAGAACACCACAAAGGCTTCAGCGGATGTGGGACCCTCAGGAGACACAGGATTCTGTGGATTCAGGGAACAGGTGTGTTATCACCGCTGACACCCATAGAGACGAAGAGAGCAGGTGGGTCGTTGCAGTTGACAACCACGGAGACACAGCGAACAGGCGGGTTTGTCTGCTGAGGAGGACTCGGCTGCTTCGTTGGCTGAGCACGACTCTCTGGAATCTCAGCCTTGCTGGGCTGTTCGGAAAATGCTGGAGACACTGGTGGCTGAGCAGGACATGCTGGCGGCGGCACAGGAGGCTCTGTGGACTGGAACTGAGTCTGTCATCAGCCCCTCCTGAGGCAGTGGCATGAGCTAGGACCTGGGGCAAACCAGAGCTCATCATCGGGCTCTGGCTCCTCTTCTGATAGCCACTCGAAAAACTCGAGAGGCGAGCGAGGCGGTGGAGTGGAGGAAAAAACAGGCCAGGTGGGTTCCCCAGAGCTGAGACCTCCTTCTCTCTTCTTCCTCCACTAAAAGAGGCGATGGGAGGACCTCTGTCTCTGCACTGCATTGTCTTCGTCTTCAGGTAGGTTTGGTCTGGAACCCGCTCCACCTGGTGGCAGATCATTGCCTCTTGCACCTGCTCACTCTCTTGCTGGACAGTCTTGTCCGCTTCGCGGGCCAAAACCTCAAATGGTGTAATCTGTCTGCTGGGTTCAGGTTGGTCCATGGATTCTATCATGATCTGCATCTTGTTTAAACCCAAGTGCAGACAGGACTCGCAGAACTCTGGAATAAGGTAAAATATTTTATTTGAATAAACAAAAGAGGTGATGTGGCAGCAAAACATTCTTACAGTTCTTAACAAGGAAACAGAGGAAAACAGAACATGTCACTGTAACTGAACAATCCACGGACAAATGACAAGACACAAGGATGAAGGACACTAACAAGGGCATAATCACAAACACCTGGGGAAGGGTAACGAGACGCAGGTGACAGAAGCAGGAGGGGGAACTTGAATACATGGGGAAAACCACTGAGGAGGGCAGGACAGACGACGCAAGAAAAACAACACACAGATCCTCTCTTAAATGTTAGGGAACATACATGACCTGAAGAAACCCAACTGAAACATGCTTCATTTTGAACCAATCAGTGAGTCCAGTGAGTTTATCGTTGCTTAACAATGTGGGGAACAGTTCAGCCTTCTCAGATCCTCCACTGAGAACTGCACCGTGAAATAAATGCTAAATAAATGACTACATGGAAATTTAAATTCATAGCAAACAAAAGCAGTTTGTTTGGTCACAATCCCAGCACAGCCTTTCTTTAAAATCCGTTCAAAGTTGAACTTAGCCTTTATGACCTCTGCATTAAAACAGATCTGAACGGAAAGGTTCATGACCTCACGGTTTATGGCCTTAAAAAAAATTGCCGCAGTGGTTGAAAAATGTCCTTGCCTCCATCATGGGTGTTTGGTCCCAGTGGCTCCAGTGAACTTTCTCCAGTCTCCCCTGGCACCGCATATAGAGAGAACTGTTTCTAATCTAGGTTTTAAAATGGACAGTGATTTAAAATTAGATTCCCAGATTGGAGCGGTGGTCAAGGGCAGTTTTATCACCTCAGACAGCTGGCTAAGGTAAAGTCAATCCTCACATGACAGCAGCTTGAAACGGTAATCCATGCCTCCGTCACATCTCGGCTGGATTACTGTAACGCTCTTTACCTTGGAGTCAGCCAGTCCTCCCTCAGACGTCTCCAGTTGGTCCAGAGCGCTGCTGCTCGGCTTCTAACTGCAGTTCATAAGAGGGCGCACATCACCCCCACTCTGGCTTCACTCCACTTCGTTTTAGCGTTCATTTTAAGGTTATTTTTGTTTTTAAAAGTTTTAATGGTCTTGCTCTATCCTACCTCTATGAACTGCTTCACCTGCACTCACCTGCTCGGTGCCAGAGGTCAGCTGAGCTGCTCCTCGAGGTGCCAAGATCCAAACAGAGGCTCAAAGGGGACAGATCTTTGTCTGTAGCTGCTCCAAGATAATGGAATGATCTCCCTCTTCCCATCAGACTGTCCATTTTTAAAATTCTTTTGAAAACGCTTTACTGGCTTTAACACACCTGTGCTGCACTACAGTTTATATTGTCTTTAGTGGTTTTACTGCTTTAACTGTTTTTGTTCTTTGAAGGCGTTTTAAATGTTCTTGATTTTACATATGCAACACTTTGTTGCGGCTGTGGTTGTTTTAAATGGCTTTATAAATAAAGTTATTTTTATTATTATCATTAGCAAACAGTTGCACTAATGATAATCTCTGTGGTGAACTTGTTTGAAGGGTTAAAAGGATTGTTTGGTTGCTCTAAGGTGGGGTCGTATGAGGTTGGCTGCTTATGCATCAACCACATTACAGCAGTGGACAAAGACGATGCATAATTTAACTCCCATACCAGTCGCTCTGACAAAAATCAATAGCAGTTTGAGTCTAAGGCTGAAAATAAAAAAGGCCTTAAAATGGTTATATAAAAACATTTATTTTATCTTGCAGAGCTTAGAAGATTTGCTTTGATTGCAGTATTTGAGAAGGCTTTGTTCAAATCCAAGCTAAAGTGTTAACCTAAGTTTTGACAGTGATAACATCTCAAACATGTTTGTTACAGACAACCAGTGTCTAATTATGTTCAACTGACCCAATTTAAAAAGTTATGCTTTTTCTGTACTCGGTAAGTGAAATGAATAAGAGAATTGTTTAATCTTGGAGTTCTATCAAGGTACACATTGAAAGAAAGGTGTGGAAAAAAAATAGCATGTCTGGAGCTAAAGAGGAGAGTGGACTCAGTCATCCACAGATTTTCCAGATTTTTCTGCAGAACTACTCTGAAAACTCAGAAAAAGGAGTTTATGTGACTTACAACCAATTAAGAATCCAGACTGGACTTGTTGAGAAAGAGGGAAGCTGGTGATAATCTGGGCAGGAGGTCACCTGGAGCTTAAGTGGTTGGCAGAGTTAGCCAAAAGGCTAAAGAACAGACTAAGTTGCAAGAAGGCTGATGAACGAACAGCTGACATGAAATGTAAGGAAATCAGCAAAGTGCACAGGAAATTAAGAAATTGCAAATAGGCTGTTTTACAGAGTCCTGATGACTCACAACGCCAGTTATACTGTAGTAAAATCATTGCAATCTTTCACAGTGTCTCTACAAAGCATTAATCCCCTTGGATGTTTTACACTTTTATATTACAAATGGGTCAATTTTGACAAAAAAAAAAAGCACAACCTATTTAAGATTAATACCACTTAGGATAAAAATATATTTTTTAGCTGAAAATGTTCTTTGTCGGATGTTAGCAGTGGTGGTTTCTGACATGGGCGATAGAGGCAGCTGCTCAGGGCATCATCTCATCAAGGGCGGCATGAACGCCTGGCCCCCGCCTTCCCCCTCAAAAAAATTAAATGCATTATTTCATATAGTCTGTTTAGCCTACATATCAGTTACCTATTGCCCACTTTTAGAGAGTGGGTGCCCTCCGCCAGGTGCAGGGCGTGTAGCTTAGTGCTGAGGTCTGACACACAGGTTGTGAATGGGGGTGGGGGGGGGGTGCTCTCGTCTCCCTTGCTGGGCCAAGGATGCATCTAATTGCTAAGTAAATCACACCACTGATTGCTCCAAAACGAAGCAAATTTCATTCATAATGTTGTGAATATAGCGAATCGTTCACAGCTTATTGTGTGTGAAATCGCTGAAAACATCATACAGAGCCGAATCTGCACACGAAGGAAGGTGAGTTAGTTTAGGCCTACAAGTTGTTTCGACTCATGTTGGGGAGAGTTCCAATTACACACATGGAAGACGGACAAGAACAGGTCAAAGCCATCATGCCCAGTTTAGGAAAAAGAGAAAAGAAGAAGAGGAGAAATGAGTAAAAGGTAAAGGTATGCAGCCGTGTCATCTCTTGGAGCGTGACAGGTGTTATGTTATGTCGGCTATAGCATGATGGTCTCCAGCATCTTCTACGCTGTGGCAGCAGGGTGGAGAACGCTGATGCCAACAGACTCATTAAGCTCATCAAGAGATTTGGTTCAGTTCTGGGAGTGGAGCTGCAGTCTCTGACAGAGGTGTCTGAGCAGAGGATGCTGAGGAACCTGCTCCAGATCCTGAACAACACGTCACACCCCCTGCATGACACCCTGGACACTTACCGCAGCACCTTCAGTCGTAGACTGAGACCACCGAGGTGCTCCACAGAACAACACAGGAAGTCCTTCCTCCCTGTGACTATCAAACTTTCAACTCCTCCCCCTTTCTGCACATAGTACTACAATAAACACTTTAATGTTTCTGTCTGCACCTGACCTGTTTTAGAACTTAATTTTTTATATTTGCTCTTATTTTTATATAAGAGAAGGCACTTTTGCCAAGTTCAGTCCACACTGAGGGAACACTGCAGGTAATGATGTCTTGAGAGCCCACACTGTAGCTGAACTCACGTAGGGACATGTAGGAGATGTATAAAGGCAACAGACCAAGAAGTGATTTAAAGATGAAAACGTATCAGTGTGAGAGTCTGCGTGAAGTTTATGATGACCACTTGACTAATGAATACAGAGAGCAATCATGAGTATGGTAGTTACAGCAAGTTATGAATCTTAGTGCACCGTGATAGACAGTGTCCAACATCTGCAAAGTGTTTGCAGGAGCATTCATGTAAATAAAGTCACCAGTCAGTGGAGGGAAAGAAAGTATCAGTAGCAAGATGTTTCCTATCATTAAGAGCTGACAGGATCTATATCTGAAAAAACAAACAAAAAAACTTTTATTTTAAAATTTCTTTATCAAGCTTTTGACATGATTAAAAGAGAGATGTGAATCCACCAAGATTCCCAAGTATTTGTAAGAATCAACAAACTTAATAGGAACACCAATCATTGATAAGATAGAAGGAAAAACAACATCCCTTTGGTTTTGTCAGCATTTGGCACCAGTTTGAGACGGAACAAATCTGACTGGATGATGCTGAATGCAGACTGTAAGAGCTGAAAAACCTTACCTGTTCCAGCTTGACAATAAACTACTTTGTCGTCTGTATAGAAATGTAAGGATGTGGAAAGATCTGACCTACCTCACTTATTTAGATTGTGAAGAGGGTGGTTCCTAAGACTGAGCCTTGTGGTACACCATTGTTGACGGTTAGCTAGCTGGAAGGCATTATGTTGTGCAGTTTAATCTGTATTCCTTGTTAGAAAAGTAACAGTGTGGATTTAAATATTTAAAGAAGGGTAAGACTTTACATGGCAGTTGTGTAATTTAATTTGTGTTTCTTGAAGTGCAATATTGTAAACTGTCTTATTCAGAAAAGGTTCAGATGTTCCTTAGTTGTGCAGAAAAAAATGTGTCTTGATCAAAGTTTTTCATTTCCACTGTTGCCACTGTGCTTGCTCAGGATGGGAGACTGCAACGAAGCCAAGATTCAACGTGTCTGCTGGATTCCTTAGATAGAGAACTTTACTAATTGGCCTTTCTATGTATGTGAATGTCCCTGTAACGTGCCCTGGGACAACTTTGTTGTGATTTGGCGCTATATAAATAAACTGAATTGAATTGAATCAAAGTGCAATTGTTGTGCACAGATTTTCTCAAGTGTTCTTCTATTGGTGTAATTCAGAAATGTCTTATTTTAACTGGATTTTTTTCTACAGTTCTTTTTTTTATATGTGTATTGTATACTTTTAAATTCATGGTATACAGTATTTATGTTTCTTACTCTGTGGGTTTATTCTAGTTTCCTCAATTTCTAGTTTTTGAATAATATATAAAAAAAAAAACCTCTGGGTGTCTGTGATAGTACATGGTAATCTAAATGATATAGCACAAAGAAGCTTGTCAGCGTACCCAGGGTGTTGGGGTGGGGTTATCCGCCCAGGGCACCAAACAGGCTAGGACCGTCCCTGTTCGTTTCATACTTGATATTGTGAATGTTCTAGACAAGAGGTGTGTAAATATTTTAGGCTTTGTGTCTTAATGCAAAATCAAGTCAAGTCACATTTATTTATATAGCACATTTAAAACAGTAACTGTTATCAAAGTGCTTACCAAAAATAAAAAATAAAAGATCGCAGCATCAAATATTAATAACAAGATATTACAGCATCAGGAATAAAAGCATAAAAACATGAAATATAATTAGAAACAATGAAATACTAAATCAAATCACGCTGCGTTAAATGTCAGGGAGTAAAAGCAAAATGGATGAACACAATCATCAACAATGAAATACCAAATGAGATCACACTGTGTTAAACGCCATCGAGTACAGATGCGTTCTGAGGAGAGATTTAAAAGCAGAGACTGGGGTGGCCTGAATGTTTCCAGAGTTTAGGGCCCATGACTGAAAACACCCCAAAATCAACACAAAAAGAGCACATCCCTCTTCAATAAGCAACTATATTATTTTTCAACAAAGTCCATGCTCAATAATCCAGGTGTACAATCCAACATTTTTCAGTCAGGTCATCTGGACAGTTTCTTTTTTTTTTTTTTTTGTGCTGAAACGTTTCGCCTTCGATCCAGAAGGCTTCATCAGTCAAGGAAACACACAACAAAACTGATTCTTCCCCCAACAGCTTGCTCCAAAGTGGAACAAACCAGTTCTGCTTGTGATAAGACGGTCCTCCTCCATTGCCTGCCCTCTTCCTTGTTGACAGTCTTGTCAAACTGGTTGAAAACAACAAAGTCCATGCTCAATAATCCAGGTTATACAATCCAACATTTTTCCACACTGAGTTTTCAGTTTTGTTGCGTGTTTCCTTGACTGACGAAGCCTTCCGGACCGAAGGCGAAACGTTTCAGCACAAAAAAATAAAATAAACTGTCCAGATGAGCTGACTGAAAAATGTTGTATATATTATTTTTCATCACAATTAAAGCATCTAAAACATATTCTGTGTCCAGGACTCAGACTGTCATTATGAAAAAAGTATACGTTAAACTTAGAAGTCCTGTGTGTGCTTGGATATTTATTTGTGACAGCAATCATGAATCTGGTGGCACACACCTTGCTCCTTTTCTATTCCTGTCTGTTTCTTCCTCTCTTAGAATAAATTCAAGCCTCTGAGTGATTTGATCCCTTTTGAGCTTTCATCCATTGATGGGCAACGTGTAAAAACATGATGACAAACAGAAAGTTGAGCAACCTGTGCTCGTTTTGTGTTGGCAGTAAAATGATGGCGGCTCGTCAGGAGGGCGGCTCTTCTGCGCCTCTCGCTGCTTCGTGCGCGCCATTATAAAGCTTTAACTCCCTTCCTGTTCCCGCAGCGCGCACAGTCTGGATCTATGCTGCAGTCGGGCTGTGCGTGCCTCACAGCCTGAAGCTTGCACACGTTGAGCTTAGTATTAAAATTGACATTATCGTTCTACTGGTGGCTGTCCGTCTCCTCAGGGCGCTTTTCTCCGCGTGGATACCGCTGGTTCAGGCTTTAGATATGTGCGCACAGGATGACGAGAACCACTTCCCTCTCCGCAGAAGTAAAATAAAATAGGCTTTCACACGCACTGGATTTACTCGTGTCATTCCATATGAAGAAGTCAAAAGTAAGTAACCGCTTTTCTGCTTTATTGTGCGCGTTTGCTTTTGGAGCGGACGCGTCGCTGCGCGGAAAAAAAAACAAAATGTGTCACTTCCAAAAAAACAAAACTGCAGGACACACAGAGGGGGTTTGCACAGTTATAAGAAAAAGGTGCTCCATCCGCCTACTTTTACAGTTCTATGGGAGAAATAACTTTATTTATTTATTTATTTGTACATTTCAAAGTAAAAAAGCGTTTCACCTGAGCAGAGTTTCTGCATCTGTTGAAAAGCGTCGCCGCAGAGTTTGCGCCTACATTGACCATCAGCTTAACGGGAGCGTGTTTATGATGATTTATTCAGTGGATCCGCCGCGTGTCAAGCAGGGGGTCAGTGGTTCGAGCCCAGTATGATCAGTTTAATCCAGGGGGTCAGTGGTTCGAGCCCAGTATGATCAGTTTAATCCAGGGGGTCAGTGGTTCGAGCCCAGTATGATCAGTTTAACCCAGGGGGTCAGTGGTTCGAGCCCAGTATGATCAGTTTAA